>NW_027555625.1:322841722-323570472 GCF_003287225.1 Phascolarctos cinereus
ACAGCTACATTTTAGAAGGTACTCTCTTTTCAGGGCAGCGAGGTGGTGCAATGGATAAAACTCTGAGCCTGGAGTTAAGAAGATCTGAGTTCAAATGAGGCTTCAGACCGTTGCTAGCTCTGTGATCCTGTTCAAGTCACTTCACTGTGTTTGCTTAGTTTCCTCATCTGTAAAATGAGCTGGAAAAGGAAATGGAAAACCACTCCAATATCTTTGCTAAGAAAATCCCAAATGGGGTCATGAAGAATCAGATACAGTTCAAAAACAACAATAACAAACATTATATTTTCAGATATGGGCTGTATTAGATGACTGCTGAGGTCTTTTCCAACTTTGAAATGCCATGATTTCTGTGATAGGTCAGGATGAAATGGCATGAGATCAGGAGAGCAGCCTTCTGATCCAAGCAAGAGGCAACAAGAACCACGCTTCTCTTATCTGCCTCTATAAACATAAATACAACGAAATAAATAATGGAATAACTTGCTTCCCTGGCAAATGAGAATCTACAGTCATAATTCCACACCGAAGATAGCAAATTCTAGAGGCGAATTGGCTTCTTGAACAATCTGAAATAAATTCCCCAGGATAATTACAGAACAGAGAAAATCCCATAAATTTGATTTAATTGACACCAGCAAAATGAAAATGTAAGAAGGAACATTCTTCTCCTGGAGCTCTTTGGGGGTATCTGGGTCCAGGAGCTGGAACCTTGGAATGATGGATAGTCATATCTGTAAAGATAGTCAGAAAGCCTCAGAGTTCAGGCCAAATCTACCTCTTCACCACCAGTGACCCAGACAAAGGCCAGGGACAGGGGAATAATCAGCAAGAGTCAGGAAAGAAGACTGGGACAAGGAAACTCAGTCAGGATGCCATTGCTTTACCCACCTGCCCCAAGGGCATCATGTTGAGGGATTTCCTGGGAAATCAGAATGCCTCAGTGTCTGGGTGTTTATAGTTGCAGAACCATACTTCAACTAGACACCAGCACAGAATATCAGACCTAGAAAGGACCTTAGAAATTATCCATGTCAGCCCCCTCATTTTACAGAGAGGGAAATTGAGGCCCAAAGAGAGAGGACTTTTCCAAAGTCATATTGTTAGAACCAGAACCCAGGTCTTCTGCCTCCCAATCCAGGACTTTTGCTTTAACTAGATGAAAAATTGTAGGATGCTTCCATTCCTCCCTCCTTCTGCCTCCAACCTATCCTTCTAGGCTAAGGATGTATTATACTCCCTGGTATATTCTGTGTTTTAGATAAATTGGCCTATCTGCTGTTGACTCTACATGACATTCCAACTCTCACCTCCGTCACTTTTTACAGGCTGCTCCCTATGCCTAGAATGCTGTCCCTCATCACCTTTGACTCAAACCCCCAGCTCCCTTCAAGGCATGTATCACCTCTTACAAGTGGCCTTTCTGTACTCCTCACGTCAGCGCTCCCCCAGCCTGAGATTAGTTTATATTTGCTTAGGATCATAGATGTAGAGCCAGAACGGATTTGGGAGTCCATCTGGTTCAACCCTGTTATCTTACAGATGAGAAGACTGGGGCCCTAGTAGGCTAAGTGACCTGCCCACCATCACACAGGTAGTGTCAGAGGTAAAATTTGAATCCAGGTCTTCTGAATCCAAAATCAGTGTTCTTTCTCCTGTATTGTGGTGAGTATTGTGCTTCCTTTAGTAAAATGTAATCTCTGTGAGTGTAGGGACTATTTTCCTTTTATCCTTTGGTTGCTAGAGCTTAGCACAGTGCCTGGCGCTGCATGTAAAGTTGTCTTTGAGCAAAGATACTGGAGTGGTTTTGCCATTTCTTTCTGGAGCTCATTTTACAGATGAGGAAACTGAGGCAAACAGGGCTAAGCAATTTTTCCAGGGTCACACATCTAGTAAGTGACTGAGACTGGAGTTGAACTCAGGACAATGAGTCTTCTTGATTCGAAGCCCAATGCTCTATCCACTTCGCCACCTAGCTGCCCTTAGGTGCCCCTTGTGACTTAAGGTCATATGACTGTGTGCTTAGACCTTAAGCCTAAGGGCTCTTAGGTTCCATTAAGTACAACCCCCTCATTTTATAGATAAGGGAATTTGAGACAAGCAGAGATTAAGTGACTTACCTAGGATCACACAGCTAGTAAGTGTCTAAAGAAAGTAGAATTAGAACCTGGTCTTCCTGACTTCAAGTCTAAAGCTCTAAGCTTTATAAATGTTTATTGAATTGAATTGAATGAGAACACAAAAGCTTTGGAATTGGCTTGAGGGAAAAATCTTGAATCTGGGGAGAGACTTTGATTTCATTGACAGTGAGTATGGAAATGCAAGATGACTCATTCCACAAACATTTAATAGCTGGTATTTATAAAGTGCTTTCATGTGATTTACAAATATTATCTCAACTTGTCCTCACAACTATTCCAGGAGGGAGACGCTATCATTATCTCCTTTTACAGAAGAGGAAATTGAAGCACAGGTTAGTTGGTTGAGGCCAAATTTGAACTCAGGGCTTCCTGACTCAGGTTCTAGCTTTATCAACTGCAACATCTAGCAGCTTCCTAAGCATCTGTTGCGTTTGAAGTATGTGAGGGATACACAGATTTATGGAACAGTCCCTGCCCTCAGGAGTTTATGACCACAGGGAACCAGGATGCTGCCTGTTATAGTAGGTGCCGTGTACCCTGGGTTCATCCAGAAAAAAAGGACAAAAAGAAAAGAATAAGGGGAAACCTTGACTACCCACAGCACTTGAAAGCAAGGGAATGGTCAAGTTCAGTCACAAGCAGGTGTATTTCTCTGCACATTTGCAATGGGCCGCAGCCACGGCCCAGGCGGCCAGAAGAGAGGCTTGACTAAGCCACGATGGGTTTGGGGGAGCCCTTTATTGTTGCTCTGTGCAATTTCACAACCTGCTAATGATCTTCTCAGCTATGCCTAGATGGCCCTTTCAGCTTCCTGTCTAACCTGGCTTCTAGGAATCCTTCCTTGCTTACCCGCCCTTGTTCCTGAAGTGGCCTATGTAGAATCCTCCCTCTGCCTCTGGAGGGCCCCTGAGAATCTTCCTAGAAGCACAGTTGGATCACTCCTGTTTTAATTGCCTCCTCGGCTCAGTCTTCTCATCCTAGTCCGATGCCGTATTTCCATGGCTGCATCATTATAACAGCCTGAAGTCCCAGCCCCCTCCTTCCTTCCTTCTTCCCCCTTCTGCTCTCCCCACCCCACCTAGGAAGACTGCCACATATACCGCAGCTCTTCACTATCTGCCAAGCATCCCAAGTTGCCCACTTCTTTGTTTAGCCTGAAGCCTTGGTCTATTTTCCTTGTTATTTATTTTACTTTTGAACAGAAGCATTAATGCACTCTGGTTCTCTTAGAAATTCCTATGCCCATCTCCTTCCCCCTTGGGTGGATTGACTGTTTATCAGCCCACGTTGTTTTCAGCTAGCATTTCCCCAAACTAATTTGGCCACAGAGCACTTTGGGGCTTGAAATATACTGACAGAACTCATCCATGTTGCCCTGGGGTGTCTGGGGGTGGAATACTTCTGGAATCAAGAGGAACTTGAGGAATTTTTCTGTGCAAAATAGAAGAAACTAAGCTAGTCTTCTTACTGGAAAAAAAAAGATTACCACAAATAAAAAGTATTCTTCATGCATTCAAAATTTCATATTTGAAAGGATAACTGCATTAAAAAATCACATATTTTTATTGGAGGGGGCTGGGGCTTTCCCAGGTAGGGAGTGACTGAAAACAGAGAACTATGGGACCTTTTTAAAGGAAAGCTAAAAGGGATTCTAACTTGTACCATTACAGATTAGCAAACTGAGGCCCAGAAAGACTAAATTACTAGTCTAAAGCCATACAGGTAATAGGGGGTAGGAGAGTGTGGAGTAACACAAAGAATACTAGTCTCGGAGTCAGGAGAACATAAGGACCTAAACTTGAATCATGGCTGACATCTACCAGCTATGTGTACATGGGCAAGGAAGACATTTAATCTCTCTGAACCTCAGTTTCCTAATCTGTAAATTGCAGAAATCTATTTTATAGGTGTCGTGAGGCTCAGATGAAATATGCAAAGTATTTGGGATGCAGAAATGTTAACTATTATTACTGCCGATGCATCAAGGCAGAGTTTGCATGTGAATTCAGATCCTCCGGCTGCAGTCTACATTCTGCTGTCTCTTGACCCTGGCGGATAAATTCAAAACTAGTTCTGCTTCCTTTCCTCTCAGTCATTTTCATTTCAGTCTTGTTTTTTTTTTCTTCCTCTTCCAATTTTCAAAGAGGCAGGGTATGTCCCTGCTCCCTTCCTAGGGTGAGGACTGAAAAAAGAGTGTTTGAATTCTCTTCTAATCACATTAACCTGGAGTGGACACTTTTTACTTCCTTTTAAGCAGGTAGCAGGACTGCTTTTAAAGCAATTTGCATAGCAATGGTAACATTTGCATTCAAATACACTAATCTCCAACCCAAACAACAGCAGATCCTCAGGAGCTCAGAGTAGCTCTGAAAATGCCAGTTCTGAAGGGTCCAAAATACTTTAGGGGGTTAGATTAGGGCCACCCAGCCCAGGCGCTATCTTTCTACTGGGCACATATCCAGTACTACAACCTGGAATTCAGTGGGGTCAAGCCTGACCTTCTCTTCCAGATATATACATACATGTATATATAGATAGATAGATAGATATAGATATATACATATATATACATATGTATATATATATATATATATATATATATATATATGTAGGACATAAATAAATAGATAGATAAATAATTAAATGAATGAATGAATGAATAAATAATAAATAGATATATAATTACAATTTAATTGCTAGCAAATAAAACCACCTTTTTCTGTATAGGAGAATACAAATTTGCAGAAAAAATATGAGAACTAGCTCACCGATAGGACTCATGTCCATCTAGTATATGATTCCAGTATGACAGGAAATTAACGAGTATTTTTGATGAAGGCAGAGTAATTCCCCTAGAGACCAATATGGATGGTAAAGGATTCAATTCAATTCAAGAAATATGCTCTTGCAATGTACAAGGCTGAGAATATAAAGACAAAATGGAGAGGGCAGAGGGGAAAGGAGGTTTTTTCCCTTAGAGACCTTACTTTCTATTGGTGATACAATATTTATATAGTTAAGAAAGTACAAGATAATTCTAGGAGGGAGAAAACACTCACAATTAGGGGGATCAGAAAAGGCTTCCTGTAGGAGATAACATCTGAAGCTGAGCCTGGGAGGAAACTAAAGATTCTTCTAGGAGGAAGACAAGAAGGGGGTACACTCTGGAAATGGAAGTAGGGTGAGGAGAGTCAGTCTGGGTCAATCAAGTTCCAGAGGTAGGTGATGGAGTGCTGAGATTGGGAGGGGTCCTCAAGTAATGTATTAGGGTACTGAACATCTAGAATAGATCCCCATGCACTAAAAATCATGTTCTTAACTCATTAGAAAACTTCTTAGACTGGCATTCAATTTATTATAGCTGTACAGCTCCTTTCCCTCTCCCTTCTCTGTTCTGTTCTCTTAACTCTTAATGCATTGGCAGGTTAGGTTCCCAGATGGGTGAATACTACATGCAGGAGTCTAGGAGTAAGCCAGAGGGGTTGTACCTTCTAATACTATCGCTCACAAGTAACCATCTACTGTGTTCTCATATATCCAATAGTTGACATCAGTAGCTTCTATTAGAGGTAACATGGGCAGCTAGGTGGCACCGTGGTTAGAGTGCTGGGCCTGGAGTCAGGAAAGTGAGTTGAGTAATTTTTTGGTCATGTACAACTCTTCATGAACCCATTTGGGGTTTTCTTGACAAGCATACTGGAGTGATTTGCCATTTCCTTCTCCAGCTCATTTTACAGATGAGGAAGGTGAGGCAAACCAGGGTGAAGTGATGTCCAGGGTCACATAGCTAGTAAGTGTCTGAGGCTGGATTTGAAGTTGGGAAGAGCAGTATTCCTGACTCCAGGCCTGGTGCTCTTTCCACTGTGCCACCAAGACCTGAGTTCAAAGCCAACCTCACACCTTTTACTAGCTATGTGACCCTGGGCAAGTCACTTAACCCTGTTTGCCTTAGTTTCCTCATCTGTAAAATGAGCTGGAGAAGGAAATGGCAAATCACTCCAGTATGCTTGTCAAGAAAACCCCAAATGGGTTCATGAAGAGTTGCACAAGACTGAAAATGACTAAACAATAACAACAGAGGTAAAAGCAGAGGGCCTCAAAAGGGGGCACTCTTCCTTCCGAGTACACACGGTACCTGTCGAGGGTGAGATCATATGTAAAGCACAAAAGTGGTGAAGCAAACACGTAGGGCACACTGGGAGCTGAGGAAGCATTCCCTGGCCCTAGAAGACCTATTCCAGCTCCAAGGTTAGGTGTTGCCAATGGACAAGTCATGTTCTTGCTCAGCTGGGCTTGTTCCTTTTGGGATTCTTTGTTTTGGGTGATGGGTCAATCCACTTCTGGTCAGGGGTCAAGCAGTTTGCTCAGCTGTTACCCTGCTTCCTCACTGGACTGAGTTGAGGAATCTACCAGCTGAGTTTGTTGGTGGGACCTCTTTGATGGCTCCGATGACTGTTCCAATCTCACCAGTTACCAGACCACTCCCATCTTGGAATATGCATTTGCCTAAGATCAGGAAAGAATAAATCCAAAATAAATAGAGATGCCATGTGTAGCAATTAGAAAGGTTCAAGAGACATCATTCTGGGTAATTTAATCACTTTATTAATAAGGCCAGCACATTTATTAATCAAAGGACTGCCATTTGGCCATTTCTCTTAGACTGAAGACAATCATGGGGGTGGGGCTTGCAGTATATGCATATACCCTTTGAAGAGTAGGTGTTCAATGAAGGGCTGAGAGTGACATCATGTCACCCTTGATCTGAGAGACAATCTCTCTACCCAGACCTCTCCCAGTATTTGGCAATCTATTTGAAGAATTTATGCCCTACCAAGGGACAGAACACAATGGCTACTCTTCTTGGGTGCGGTCTGAACAAGAAAGTTAGTCCAATCTCATTATCAGCAATGTCCTTCAAGAGACTAATCAGGACTTTAGAAAAAGGGGAGAACTCTGGATCTCCCCAAATCAGTGGTTATTAATAACCATTTCTCTTACATGCATTCATGTGTACATGTTGGTGGGAGAAGGGGTAGGATAAGGCAGCTATCTCCTTTCACTGGGCTACTCACAGCAATTCTTACTTTCTGTATGCCAGGAAGAAGTATGTAAAGGGGACTGAAGGAGAGGTAAATCAATCCATTTGTATGGTAGTTCCCACTCTGTGTCACAGTCTTTCTTGTTTTGATCAAGGGGAAGGCTTTTCATCACAATACAGTATGAATTCCTGAGTCATCATGGCTAAAAACAACTCCCAGAGTCCCATGTGTTGGATTGGCAGAAGGCAGAGAATGTCTGCATATGCTTGAAGAACTGGACTTTCATTGGCCAGTCTCCCTCATAACACTCCCTCATAACACTTATTTCAGATGTAATTTGAGTAAGTTTGTCTTCCCAGTCCCCAAAAGTTTAGGAGCAGTCAGCTAGAGAGTAAGATGGATATTAGAGGTAGGCACTAATAGCAGAGAGAACTGATAGTTAATCTCAATGAAGGTGACAGATATTTTCATTTTTAAAAACACAGACACAAGAAGTCACCAATTCCAGCAATTCCTGGAGCTAGTCAGGACAGACTCAAATAGCCACCTTTCTCCCTTCATCACCATATGGTAACACAGGACAAAATCCAGTTAGATGATGATGACTCTGGGTTAGCAAGAAAAGGTTAAGAGGAGGAAAAAAAATTTTTTTTTGAAGCTTTCAATAAAAAATGGTTAAATTTTAAAAAAAGTTTTGGTGCTTAAAGGAAAATGTTTCAGTTGTCTGTGTTTCCCATAGGGGTGGGGAACCTGCAGCCTCAAGGCCATATGTGCCCCCTAGTTCCTCAAGTACAGCTCTTTGATTGATCCAAACTTCATAGAACAAATACCCTTAATAAAAGGATTTGTTCTGTAAAACTTGGACTCAATGGAAAGGACATACCCAAGGACCTAGAAGGCCACATGTGACCTCAAGGTCACAGGTTCCCCATCCCTGCCTAGTGCATGGGTTCTCAATCTTTTTTTGTGTGTGTCATGAATCCCTTCAGTAGTCTAGAGTAGCCTAGAGTAGCCTATGGACCCCTTCTCAGAATATGTGTCACTGTCACATGATTGAAGTCCAGGTAAACTATACAATATTCCCTTGATCTAACAGTCTAATAATCAGTCTAAAAGGAAATTAGGCTAGTCTGGCATTCTTGATGAAGCCATCAAGTGCTTTATGGTCATTATTTCCTTTCCACCCCCCCCCATCGTTGTTCACTAGTTCTTTAATAATATGGTTTATAATTTTGCAAGGAATTGAAGTTAAACTCATTCCTTGTAATTTTCAGGCTCCAATCCCTTCTTTTTTTTGAACATTGTAATAACATTAGTTTTTCCCCAATACTGTTCTCTTTGATATTTCAAAGTGGTTCAAGAATCATATTTGTTCATTTTTTTTCAGTTCTTTTGGGTTTTGTGACTTGAATGAATCCAGGGCACCCAGGTACTCCCTTATTATCTCCTTTCTTGTCCTGTATTTAACCTCCCCATTAGCCATTTCCCCCTGTCCTTTCAAGTCCAAAGATCATTGTTCTTGGTCTAAAACAGGGGTCAGCAAACTATGAACCTTGGGCCAAATCCAGCCCACAAACTGCTTTTGTATAGCCCTTTTGGCTAAGAATGGTTTTTACATCTTTAAGGTCTATGAGATTTTTTTCTAACTCTGACAATGAGCTGGAGAAGGAAATGACAAACCACTCCAGTATCTTTGCCAGGAAAACCCCAAATGGGGTCATAAAGAGTCCAACATGACTGAAACAACTGAATAACACCATATAAGGTTCTTTCTAGCTCTGACAATCTATGAGTATAAAAGAATTGGGAGCCTAGGGGATAATTTCATCTCTCCAAAGAATTGAATGTCACTACTATAGAAAAGAAAGGACAATATTAATAATGGGGGGGGGTCCATTGATTTTCCCACCCCACTTAAAAGTAATTATCTTTGTCAGGTGAGAACATTTCTTGATTGAATCAGTCAATTAGAACAAGGCCTGGACACCTTGCTGAATCACCAAAAAAAAAATTTAACTGGATGCAACATGAATTCTGTTTTGATTAGCTGAAAGATTGGTAATACCCTATGGAGTCTGTATAAATCTAGGGGGCCAGTTTGGAGTTGAAGTTGAGCTTCTGCCTGCCAGTGTAAAGGAGAGATGTTTCAACAAATCCCTTAAGAAGAATTTTTTTTTTTGGTGGAGAGGGCCAGGAATTTGAGGAGGAAGATGTCTTGGCCTTGGCTTTTTCACCTCTCTCCACCTCCAGTCTTGGCTGAAGAAAGAGCCTGTGCGTTGTGAAGGGTCCAGAGGATTTTGGACTTCCATTTGTATCCCTAGAACAATTGACAGAAATGTCTACATTAGAAGATGTGGACAGACTGTCATTTGTCCTTCATTTTCAAAGAGGACCAATGATATCATGGGTGATGTCTTGACTTTCACATGAGCTGCACAAAGTCATCAGCATCACTTTCTCTTCCTAAGTCATAGAAGTCCAATGGCAGGACAAAAGTCAAGATGCTGGTGATGGCCGAGGATGCAGTGGATGACCTTGGCATCTTCAATGGCTCACCAAGCTCTAAGCACTCCACAGTACCTGCTTCAGCTGCCTTCATGACCATTGGAATGAATTATTCTTATTCACCCATTCTACCTGGGAAAGTCTTCACATGCTTGAGAAAGACATCCCCTAACTCACTGACAGATCTGAAGTCTGTCAGTTACCCTCAACCTGGTTTAGTCCATCTGCCAAGATAGGTTACTGGAGTGTGGCTGCTGTGCATACTACCTACAGCTTTTTGGAGCCACAGGTGAGAGTTGGGTGCCAGGTGGATACCAAAGGTGGATAAGCAGCTCTGAAAAGGGCTCAGCAAGCCCTCACACAGAGGTGCCAGATCTCCTGAACGCCCCATTCACCCCAAGAACAGACTGTATGCAATGATGAAAGGTGAATTCAAGACTGTAAGGAGCTCAGCACTGAGTAATATCCTGAGAATTCTAGCAAGAGGACTTCCTGGTGAGGGTTAGAGAGTGTTTTTTTTAAGGCTAGAAAGTATGCATTTGGCAGCAGACTTGCAGACATGATCAAGAAGATTTGAAGATTCTGTCTCCCATGCTTAGAATTCTTTCCCTCAATACCTCTGAAGTCTTGGAAGTCTTGATTTCTTTCAAGACTTAGCTCAAGGGTCACTTTATACATGGGGTCTTCCCTGGTCTCTCCCATTGCTTATGCCGCTCCAAAGATTACCTTGTATCCACTTTGTATATGTTTCATACATACCTGTATGTGGGCATGTTGTCTTTCCCATTAGAACATAAGCTCCTTGAGGGCAGTGACTGTTTTGCTTTTGTCTGTGGTTCTTTAGCACCTAACATTGTGCCTGACACATAGAAAGCCCATAATGTGTATTTGTTGATCAATTAATTACTTGACATGAATTCTCCCTTTAAAATAAAATTTAACAAGCAGCAAAGATATGACCACATCTGTTTTAGCAGGCAATTTCTTCCTTAACCTTTTGGACTGAATGCTGAAACAACCACCTGCTGTTTCCTAAAAGACTCAAGAGAGATGTCATCCGCAATGGAAGAACACATGTATTTGATCAGCAAGGTCACAGAAAGGGATGCATTCCCAGAAGACAGGCAATTCAAGTCATCGTCATATTGCTAACTTTTCTTATTTTTGCAACAGTTTAATGCACAATTAAAACTTTAGCACATTAACATTGAGGGAATGAGTCCCTTGTTGAAAAACAGTGAGTGCAGATAAACAAACCCTCCGATCTGTTGATTAGTCACAAGGAATCTTGGCATCTTCAGGAAATTACATAAAAAACTATTCTGTCATAGAAGGAGATGTCACTGCTTTGGGTCCCAGAGCATGTGGAAAAGGATAGGAGTGTCATCAGATCTGCACAGCCTGAAAGTATTTATTGGCATTTCTCTCGTTATAAATAATGTTATGGGTTTCATGGGTTTCCTGGCTAGAAAATTCAGGTATATCTTGAACATAGATAAAAATTAAATGAGAGTCTGGGATGAATATGACTATAACAATTACTCTGTTCCCCAGGTGTTTGAGGTTGACAGCAAATGAGTTGTCAAAGTGGGAGATGCAGATCAGCAAAGATATTGTTCACTCTTCAGTGTCCTAGTAAGGTTCAAATGAGTGAATGAATGAAAAAGCATTCTGTTAAAAGCTTACAATGTGCCAGCCACTGTGCTAAGTGCTGGAGAAATAATGAGAAGCAAACAAGATAGGCCCTGGCCTCAAGGAGCTTATATTCTAAATGAATGAATGAATGGATAAATGAGGTATTTCTTAAGTGCTTTCTAGTAATGGGGACACACATAGAACGGTAAAACAGTCCCTGCTCTTGAGGAGCTCACATTCTAATCAAAGAGATAATGCATATGGAAGGTTGAAGTTACAAAACAAGGTGGGAAGGTTCCATGGTTGTTAGGGTGTAAAACTGATGTTAAATCTCTTCTTTAATGTAGTTTCCATGGATAAAAATTATCATTTTGATATTGAACCATTAAACAATGCCAAATATCTAAAAGAATTTTCTTTTCTGGGTGCTTCATAGCAGTGGCTGTAGTACAAGCAGGTGTAGTTGCCAGACTGCATCTCCGCAGGAGCTGTATCCCAGGATTATGACTACAGACACTGGGCTAGAAGCAAGAGCTGTGGGTTTGGGGTCTTGGGATCTCTCTATTGGGGTGTGAGGAGAGATGGGGGTCAATATGGTGGCAGTGATGATTTGACTTCCTCGGCACATTCTTTCTCCCATCTGTTCCCTCAGGGTGCTTGCTGCTTCATCAAGGCTGGATTGTTGGGGCTGTGAGTGGTAGTTGGGTTGGAAGAAGGACCAATGGGCCTTGGGGTGCTGCCATTCACAGCCTGCCTGATTCACTGGGATAATTCCAAGGCCAAGTCCCTGTGGACAATGACAACCTACAGGAGCTTAGTTCTCAATAATCAGCATACTTCTACCTCCTCAAACCCAACCCATCCGAGGATTCCAACCCTGGATTGCCATTGTTCAAATCCCAGTCTCCATCCATCATTGCCTGATCTCTTATTCCCATCCCTCTCAACCCAACTGCCTACAATCTCCCACTCTAACACTACTTAACTTTTCCATAGTGTTTTCTGGAGTCCCTGCTCTATAGGTAACAGACAATATTTCATCTGAAATTGTTTCCTTTCTCGCTCCCTCCATCTTCTTGCACTCACTGAGACCTGGCTCCCTTCTGAGGACACAATCTTCCCTAACTACCCTTTCCAGCTCTGGTCCCCCTAATTCATTCATCCCCCTAATTCGCTGGTCATGGAGGGGGAGTGGATTACTCCTTGTTCCCTATTGTTTCCTGGCTCTTTCCCTACTGCCATCACTCAGTAACCTCTCCTTCTGTAAGATTCATTTAATCCATATTTATCATGCAATTCAGATTCCAGTAGTTTTTTGTCTATATACCTCCAGGACATTCCCTTACTTCCTCAATGAATTCAGTACCAGGCTCACCATCAGTCTCTCCTCCCTAACTTCTGTCCTTATACTAAGGGATTTCTATATGCTTATTGGTACTCCTTCTAAGAGCCTAAACTCACAAACTTACTCATTTCCCATAACCTACTCCTTTACCCCACTATGGCTTCACAAAGAGATGGAAATAACCTTGATTTTGCCATCACTCACAATTGCTTCACCTCCATGTTCATGTACTCTGAAATTCTTTTACCTGTTACCATTTTACCTCTTCTTTTGCCTTGTAATTCCAAACCCTGTTTCTTGTCTGTACCCCAACCTCTAATCCTGTTATCCTTCAGTTCTTTTCAGTTCTATCCATCACCCCATGCCCTGTCTTCACTCTCTTCTCTTCCCCAGCTTGACCCTTTGGTGAACCAGTTCAACTCTACAGTGTTCTTTTCTCTTGAATTCCTTGTTCCTTTATCTTGTCGAGGATCTTGCCTCTTCTAAATCCCAGCCTTGGATTCCCCCCTCTCTCTGCTACTTTTGCTTCTACACCCATGCAGCTGAATGAATCTGAAAATCATGAAACCATGCTGGCCAAGTCCACTACAAGTTCATGCTTCATAATCTTGCCTGGGTGGGCCTCATTACAGCAAGGGAATTCTTTTATATTTCCTTAACTGAGTCACTAGCCCATTCACCCCAGCAGCTTTTCCAAGCTTTTCCATCCCTCTTCAAATCTCCTGTTGCTCTTCCTTCCAATACTTTCTCAGCTGAGAAGCTTGCCTCATATTTTATAGAAAAATTGAAGCCATTCCCAGAGAACTCCCTCTTTTCTCCTGTTCCTCATCACAAATTACTCAGATGCCTTCTGCCACTATCTCCTTCTTTGCCCCTCTCTCATAAGAAGTGACTTTCCCTTTGCCAAAGCAAAGCAAAACCCTCTCCACGTACAAGTGATCCCATTCCATCTCATCTTCTCCAGCAGATTGCCCCTTTTATCTTTCCCACTCTCTCACTAATCAATCACTCCCTTTCTACTGGCTGCTTTCTAACTACCAACAAACATGCTCATTTCTCCTCTGCCTTTAAAAAAACCTTTCATTTGATTTGTATGTCTCCACAATCTAACATCCTATGTCTCTCCTCTACCTTGTGGCTAAACTCTTGGAGAAGGCTGTGCCTCTGCTTTCTTCTCACTCTTCTTAACTCTTTGCAGTCTGGCTTCTGACCTCATTATTAACCAAAATTGCTCTCTCTAAAGTTACTAATGATCTCTTAATTGACTAACCTCAGTTCTCATCCTTCTTGACCCCTCTGCAGCCTTTCATACTGTTGAATACCCTCTTCTCTTTGATACTCTCTTCTCTCTAGGTTTTAATGGCACTGCTCTGTCCTCATTCTCCTGGCTGACTGCTCTTTCTCTGTCTCCTTTGCTATATCTTCATCCACATGTCACCCAGTGAGGATACCTCAAGGTCCTGTTCTCAGTCTGCTCTTCTGCCTCTACACTTATTTCACTTGGTGATCTCATGAGCTTCCATGATTTCAGTGACCATCTCTACACAAAGGACTCTCAGATCTGCTTGTCCAGCCCTAACCTCTTTCCTGATCTCTAGTCTCACATGTCCAATTGCCTTGTAGACATCAACATGTCCCATAGCAATCTTTAATTCAACATGTCACAAACTAAACTAATTATCTTTCCCTCAATACTCTCCCCTTTTCCCAATTTCCCTGTTACTGTCAAGGGTACCATGACATCCCAGTCACCCAAGCTCACAAAATAGGTGTCATCATCAGTTCCTCCCAATCTCTCACTCCCTGTATCTAATCTGCTGCCAAAGCCTGTAGGTTTCGTCTTCATAACATCTCTTATGCATACCCTCTTCTCTCCTCTGATACTATACCTATCACAGATCCTCATCACCTCACTCCCAGACTATTGCAATAGCTTGTTGGTTCCTCCCCTTGCTTTATCTCTACACAATCTGATCCATTCTCCATTCAGTTGTCAAATTGATCTTCCTAAAGCACAGGTCTGATCAGATTACCCATCTTACTGCCTCTCCTCCATTCAATAAACTTCAGTGGCTCACTATCACCTCCAGGATCAAATGTAATATTCTTTCAAAGGCTTTTGAAGCCCTTCATAACCTGGCGTCTTCCCACCAGTCTTCTCATACTTTACTCACCTCCATGTACTCTGTGTTCCAGTGACGTTGTCCTCCTTCATCTTCCTTGCACATAACACTTCATCTTTTGACTCTGAGGGTTTTTATTGATTGTCTCCTGTGCTTGGAACACCCTCTTCTCAGTTTGGCTCATAGCATCCTTGGATTCTTTCAAGTCTTAGCTACAGTTCTACCTTCTGCAAAAAGTCTTTCCCAGTTCTCCTTATTTTTTAGTATATTCCCTCTACAGCCACCCCAAATTTATCCAGTAAATATTTTGTTTGTACATAGTTGTTTGCATGTTGTCTCTTCCATTAGACTGTGAAGTCTTTGAGATTGGGAATGGGTGGGTTTTTTTCCCCCCTTTTTTTGCATGCCCAGTGCTTAGCACAATGTCTGACACATAGTAGTAAATTCTTTATAAATGCTAACTGACAGACTATTGGTGGCAGTTTGTCAGATGCTGCTGCTGGTGGTGGTGAGGAGGGGTTACCCTTTCCCATAATGATTACTCTTCAGTGATGGCTGTGGGGACCAGACTAGAAGCAGGTCTGGTGTTCTGGAAAATACTGTCATTCACAAAGCTTTGGCATCAGAGTCCTGGACTGTCTCTTTTGGGGTCCAAGAGAGGTGGTGATAGATATTTGACTTGCCCCCAGTATATGTTGCCTCATGTTCTCTCTCTCTCTCTCTCTCTCTCTCTCTCTCTCTCTCTCTCTCTCTCTCTCTCTCTCTCTCTCTCTCTCTCTCTCTCTCTCCCCTCTCCTCTCCTCTCCCCTGCTCCTTCAGCTAGACAACCGTAGTTGGAAAGGGGAGGTATGAGCACTGTTATGCCATGGAAATGGCCAGGAAGTGGCATGGTGGGATTGGGTCAGGGCAAAAGAAGGTGAAAGCTCACCATGGTACCAGAGGGTAGGGCATTCAATGAGTAGGGGTAGGAGATTGAAGTATGTGGGGGATGACATGGATATAATCAGGAAGTGGTCAAATATAGGAGGACTTTTCAAATGTAATGGCAATTTATTAATTGTATTCAGGGTTCCAAATCCAACAAAGTCCCCCAAAGAAATCCATGGTAACATGAAAGTGTTTGGTCTGATTATTCATATAAAAAACAATCTATATTAAAACACCCAGATCAAGACTTGATGCACTCTTCAATATCATGTACCAGTACTCCATGTGGATAGTGGTCTGGGTTTAGGATTTAGTAGGAGATAGAAACCGGTCTCCACTGTTTGGAGAAATGGTGGCATGCTTTCAATGATCCCAAACTTCTTTCTACTATAAAATCTCATCTATAATATCAATATTCACCTGTCGATGCTGTAGTGTTGTAAGTCATGGCATACTATGATCTTAGGTAGGGATAGAGACTGAACCTCCTGTGATTTTGTTGGCATAGGTTGGGTGGGCTCCTTATCCATATCTGGGTAAGGAAACCCCCATCTACCAGTGTAGCTTGGCATCTTTTCTGAAATATTATAGTCTTAAAGAATTACTTAGAGCCCTGAGAAGTCAAGTGACCTATCCATGGTAATACAGCAAATATGTGTCAAAAGTAGGACTAGCATCCAGATCTTCCTGGCTTTGAGGTCAGCTTTCTAGACACCATATCACCTTCCTCTAGTATGATCATAAATGAATTAAAATTTCAAACAATCCAAAAGGCAATAGAAATACATGTAATGGGTCCAAGTAGGCTATAATATGTCACTCATAATGATTTTTGAGCAGGAATATGGTTATACATTTTTAGCAACTATCTCTTTGTGGGGAAAGTATATATGACACACTTTTAAGTTTAATCTGCATTGTTAACATTTCTCTATCACTTTTTCAAGTCTGCACAAAGAATAAAACAATAAAGCAAGCCCCAAGCACTCGTTGATTTCCAATGTGTAAATACTCATACTGAAAATTTAGCGATAAGCTCTCGGGAGCACATTGGAGCTGGCTCCAGCACACCTCCGTTAGTGAGTCAAGAACATGGCAAAATATATTATCAAGCATGTGCATGACTGGAAAGGGACATGAGGTAGTTTTATAATGAAAATGAAAAGCAATGGAAGTGACAGCCTGGTGTGCTAGACAGAGCACTGGACTTGGGAGTCACGGAGATCTGGGTTCAGATCCCCCCTCACATACCTACTAGCTGTGTAACCCTAGAAAAATGACTTTACCTCTCTGGGCCTCATTTTCTTATTTGTAAAATGAAGGGTATGTGCTCTTTGGCCTCTAAGATCCTTTCCAACTATGAACATACTGACTAGTGCATTCATACACCCAAGTCACTAAAAGAATAAGGTGGCCTTCATCAGACTAGGTAGATTTCTCATATTACTGTTACCAATGTTAATAATCTAAAATGTCATGTATACTGTAAAAATAACAAATATATTGTACTATATTTGGAGCTTCTGTACAGCTAAGACTATTGATCACAATTGTCTAGTATAATATTGATCCATAAAAATCTAAGAAATTTTTAATAATTATTACAAAGATGACTAAATACAAAGTAGCTAAACATAAGGTTTTGAATTGTATTGAAGGTCCTTTAAGTGAACCTATGGATATACCTCCAATTTATTTCTCGATTACCAACCCCCCCCCCAGTCATTTAAATAACTTTTACTATTACATACAGAGCATGGAGTATAAAAAGAATGACAGTAAGAAAAGTGACTTGTTTTAGGACCACTGTATCTGAACTCCATCTAAAAAAGAAAGGGTGAGATAGATTGTAATTATTGTTGATCATTTCAGTTGTGTCTGACTCTTTGTGACCCCATTTGGGTTTTTCTTAGCAAAGATACTGGAGTGGTTTGCCATTTCATTCTCCAGCTCATTTTACAGATGAGGAAACTGAAGCAAACGGGGTTGAGTGACTTGCCTAGGGTCATACAACTAGCTAGTAAGTATCTGAGGCTAGATTTGGACTCAGGTCTCCTTGACTTTCGGGTTGGTGCTCTATCCACTGTGCCACCTAGCTGCCCAAGATGAATTGTGGTCACATGCATATATTGAAGATAGTATAGAACATCGGATAGAGGGACATTTTTGGAGTCAGTAAAGCTTAAGTTCAACGCCTCCGACCATATTGGCTGTGTGACCCTGAATATGATACCTAACTTCTCAGTGGTAAGTTATAGATAAGTTGCTGATCTTCAGGAATGGAGGGAGTTTTCACCCTGGGAGTTCCCCATAATGATCAGCTTCTAGGACTGGACCAATAACACTCTGTATAAACTATTGTAGTGATTGTTGCTCACTAGGGGGGTGGAGAGGGATTCAGTTCTAATCCCATAGGCTGTTAACATTAGAAGATAGACTGTGGTATAGATATACATGCAAACATACGTACATATACACACACACACACACACACACACACATATATGACTGATATGGATGGGTACAAAAGAACAGAGAGGGGTACTTAGGGGAGACAGCTTAGGCCTACGAAGTCAGTTAATCAGAATCAGAGGGATTCTGAGTAGAACTAAAGCAATGATAATTCTGATTTGATTTTCAGTCTAGGAATGAGATAAATTAGAGATCAGAGAAGAGCAGTGTGGTGGTGGAGTCCCTGGTCCTGCTTGATGGACAAGGTGAGGTTTGGTGGAGTTCTGGGGCCTGACAGGTTCTAGGCGGGTGAGCTATGTTTGAAGTAACTCACTCCAATCTCTAGCAAAGTCATCTGTGCCCAAGGGTTCATCCCAATGTTGAAATGATTTTCCTGGGGGGCAGGGGTGACTAAATTTGTGGGTCCTGGGATTCATTCAGCAGTATCCCTGAGAAGAGGTCACCCAGACTCTGCTTTGGAGTTGGGGCTCACTACCTAACAAGACAATTCATTTCATTGCTAGAGAGTTCTTATTGTTAGATGTTTCTTCCTTATACTAATGCCAACAGCTATGTCCCTATATCTTCCACCAGTGGTCCTAGGTCAGCCATTTGTATGGTAATAGGACAAATTGAATCTTCACATAGTACAACAGTTCTTTAGATATTTTAAATAAGTCATCATGTTCTTCCCCTCATCCTACCCCAAAAACCCTTCCTTTACTCCAAGATAAACATCTCTCTCATCCTTTCTCATTTGACATGGTTTCTAGTCTTCTAAATATCCAGGTCTTATGATCCTGTGAATACTCCATCATATGTATTTTAAGGTAGCACTCAGCTTCATAAATCATAGTGCCTAGTACTGAACACAATATTATTTGAAGCTGTGGGGAAATTCTTGGCAGTCCCCAATGACCAGCAGGCTAGTACATAAGGCCCCCGAGACCATGCTTCTGCGGGTGTGGCAAAAGCCAGGTTACACAGGCCAGAGAGATAATTATCAAATATTTCAGGACACTGGACTTCTACTTAGTGGTGACCAAGATCCCATCTCATCCAGAAATTCAAAGGAGTTATTGACTTACCCAGGCTCACAGAGGGTCTGAGGTCAGATTTGAACTCAGGAAGATCTTCCTTGACTCTAGGCCTGGCACTATTCACTATGGCACCATCTAGCTGCCCAACAAAAAAGATCCCATCTCCATAAATTCAAAGGAGTTATATATTCTATGTATTATGCCAGGAGGGCAGTCAACAGAGTTAAATATACATATTTACCCTATTTTAAGCTATTCCAATATACAGAAATGCAAATGTGCAAAACATACAAGCTAGGAAATGGTTATTCACATTCCAAAATTGCAAATTTTCCTAGTTCATAGAAAAAGTAATTTGGTTAACAGAAATTTGATTTGCCAGCCACCTTTCAGGAACAATAAATGTTTGTTGTATGAGTGAAGAATTGGCTGAAGTTGTTTTCATTACTTTCTAAATTACATGTCTTTTAAAAGGATTTTCCCTTCAGCAATTCAAACTGAAAATGCATTTATTTTCAGAGTTCTGTGCTGAGGACTGAGTGAAGATGACATAGAGATGAATAGTATAAAGTCTCTGTCCTCGTAGAGCTTCCAATCTGGGGGGTAGCGTGGGGTCAATAAGATAAGGATAGTAAAAGGTAGTCTGAAAAAAATAGAATGTAATCAGTACTGCCAGAAAGGTATAATTGAAATACTTTGAGAGTTTAGAGAAAAGCTGAGAGGAGCAGGGAAGGCTTTGTGGATGAGGGAAAACTATTCCTGTTCCCACCAAAAAGATCAATAACCCACAATGTCCTAAATCATAAAAAGACTAGTTCATTC
The DNA here is from genome assembly GCF_003287225.1 of Phascolarctos cinereus. Classification (NCBI taxonomy): domain Eukaryota; kingdom Metazoa; phylum Chordata; class Mammalia; order Diprotodontia; family Phascolarctidae; genus Phascolarctos; species Phascolarctos cinereus. The sequence continues at coordinate 322,861,754 of NW_027555625.1, forward strand.
CTGTCTGACTTGTGACCTCATCTTGGGTTTTCTTGGCAGAGACACTGGAGTGGTTTGCCATTTCCTTCTCCAGCTCATTTTACAGATAAGGAAAGTGAGGTAAACAGGGTTAAGTGACTTGTCCAGGGTCACGTAGCTAGTAAATGTCTGAGGTCAGATTTGAACTCAAGAAGATGAGTTTTTTTGACTCCCGGCCCAGCACTCTATCCACTGTTCTGCATAGCAGTGTAGAAAAAGACCATCCAGATTCTGTTCTTAATAGAATCTTTAAAGCCTCATAAGATGATAGACCTTCAGAGTTCTGAAGAACCTCAGAGACCGTTTCATTCAACCCTTACCTCTCTAAGGGTCTTTACATCATATTTGACAAGTGTCTTTACTTAAAGAGCTCCAGTGAGGATGAACCGGCTTCTACCTATTACTCCCTGTTCTGCTGTCTGGTGCTAAGCAGAACAAGGTTAATCCTTCTATACCACAGCACTTCACTCATTTGAAGGCTGCAGTCACATGCCTCTTGTCTTGTCTTCCTTCTAAATTGCGCCAACTGTCCCTTACTGTTGCATGATATTGAAGCTCTTCAACATCTTGGTTGTTCTCAGCTAGATGCTCAATCTGGCTCATTAAGCTTATCAGGCTTATTGGTGTCCTTCCTGAAATGGGATACCTCAAACTTAATGTGATGTCCCAGATATAACATGACTAGGGCAGACTACAATATATTCATCCCTATTCAAATTCATTTGATTAGATTTGGCTCAATGGTCTAGTCTAAGTAATCTGATAATCATATAGTACCATGTATCATCTGGGTTTGTGTCTTAGCTACAACTCCATGAGGACGAGTCTTTATGTGTCTTATCTAAACAAGGTTATGTACATACTTAGTAGATACTTGGGTACAGTTTGTTGCCTTCTTTAGAATGGGAGAGAGCACATTCATGAATCAGGACAAGGTGAGGGGGGAGAGGAGGTATCTGATTGGAGCAGAACTCAGATCTAATATTAATTTAAGAATCAATTGCAGTTGACCCCCAGCCTCTGAAAACTGAAGGGTATGTGTGGTGTGGAAAGGTTAACTGGTTCAGTGAATGACTAAGTCAGAAGTGCACATGGAGACAGGAAGATTTATAGAAAACTTGGAGTCCCTGGGCTTTAGTTTCCTTCTTGATAAAATGAGAGAGATGAACTAGACAGTCTTTAAGGTCCCTTCCAGCTCAGACAGGCTATGTGCCATGTTCTATGTTTGAAGAACCCTTCCAGCCCTGACACTCTGGGATCCATGTTCTGTTTGAAGAACCCTTCCAACCCTGACACTCTGGGATCCATGTTCTGTTTGAAGAACCCTTCCAGCCCTGACACTCTGGGACCCATGTTCTGTTTGAAGAACCCTTCCAGCCCTGACATTCTGGGATCCATGTTCTGTTTGAAGAATCCATCCAGCTCTGACATTCCATGGTTCCATGTTCTATGTCTAAAGGTTCTTTCTAGTCCCAGACATTCTATGACCCTGTAAGCCTCCTGCCAATTCAATTGCAGAAGCACAAGCCCAGCAGAAACATTTAGGGATGATGATATTCTGTGCCTTTGGTTAGAGTAGAGCTTTACCATGACATCGTTGACCTGGAGTCAGACAACTCAAGCTGTCTAGCCTTGGACAAGTCATTCTTTTCTCTGAGCCTCAGCTTCCTTTTTTGTAATAAGGAGTTGAATTTGAAGTTCTCTAAGCTATGGCATGCTATGATCCTGTCCCTGAAGGTCAGAGTAGCGATGGTACAATATTAAATTTTTTGCCAGATCCTCAAGTCCTTGTAACTTACAAAATAAATGGTCTACAAAACATCTCTAAACTACTTGGGGGATTTTAGGAGCTTGACTTTTAGTCAAAGGATTTAGAGATGGAAGGGACCTTACAAATAATTTAACTGACTTATTTCAAAGATGAAGAAACTGAGGCCCAGAGAGGGTAAAAAATTGCCCACAGTAGCAGAGTAGTAAGTTGTAAGTAGCAGAGCCAGCATTTGAACCCAAGGCCATGGACTTTAAATCTAGTTCTCTTTCCACTATACCTTCTGCCATGTGCTTTAAAGCTCCCGTCACCCATACCTAAACAATGACTGTTAGGGTTTCATTATATTACCAACTTGAGACCAAATTTCCTCTTCCCCAACTGTCTTCCTAATCATGTCTCTGTTGGTGATGAGGTTGTCTAGTTATTAGTACAATCCCTTCATTTGACAAATTAGGAGCTGAGACTCAGGAAAAGGAAGAATGGTAAGTTCCTTACTCAAAGCCACCCATCAAGTAAAGGACATCTGGGTTCTAGTCCATTCTCTGTTCCTCACTCCCAGACTAGGGCTTTGTCTGTTGCTAGGAGTTCTCAGTGGGCATCTCTAGAGAAACCATCCAGTGATGACTAGGAGAAATTTTGAATGAAGCCAGTCCTCCTATCTTTTCTAGGGTGGGAGTATGTATTCTCTTGTTTGATTAAAAAGCAGAGTTGTTCCTCCTCAAAGTGATAACTATATGGTAGAAAAAGAAGCAGACCCAGACAAGCCTCTGCACTGGCAGGAAAAGCTATTCCAAGGCTATCTTTTTGCTTTGCTTCAGGGACTTCATTTTATCATTCTTTTAATAATCTTTTATGGCCATTAACATTAGAATTGAACATGGTGCTCATAGCTGATTGCATGATTATGGAGTTCACTTAAGACAGCCAGGACTCTGTGGCTCATTCATACACTAAAATAATAAAACTGGAAGGGCTCATCAGTTCTCCATACGATGAAAGGGTAATCTCTGAAGCCAAGAGAGGCAATGACATGCCTGTTGTCACACAGGAATTTAGGGGAGGAGCTCAGATTTGAACTCAGGTCTACTGACTATTAGTCAGTGTTCTTTTGACTCCACTACATACTATAACATGTCTAGGGGGCTAGTAATGGATGGGGGCAGGAAGCCCTGGGACACTCCCCTGGAGATGGAACAACTCAAATGAGGCTGGTGGGAGCAGCTGTGGCAGAATCAGTCCTAAAGTTTGGAAAGGACTGGGGATAAAGCTGAAATAGCCAGAGTTCCATGTTCATACCTATCTTTCTACCCTGAACCCACCTCCATCTTTTCTGGGTTCCTAGAAAACTAAGATGTACTGATGAGGTGCGTAAGGGGAGCTATAGCACCAAGCACATTTTTACTAATTAACAATTATTATAATTATTGTTAATTAATTAATTGTTAAATAATGTTAATAGTAACAACATTAATAAATAGCTGCCACTCTAAGCCTGAGGACTAAAGCCTTCCCAAACACAAGAAACCCCTGACTCATTCCTCTGGGTGACAATCAAAAGACCTAATTTAGTGATTATTCCCAAAAGTCATGTTCTTAGATGAAAATAATAACTCATACTTCTCTGCCACTTTTAAGTTTATGAAGTTTTCCTCACAATCATCCAATGAGGTAGAGAACACAGAAATTATTGACACCATTTTACTGCTGAGGAAACTGAGGCTTCAAACAAGCAAATTGTTGTGTCCCACTCAGCTATGTATTTGGTATCATAGTCAAGACTTCAATGTAGGTCTCTTCTGACTCCACATCCAGCATTCTTTCCCAAAAATTATACTTGGTGTGTGACAGGCTCTGTGGGTGTGTGTGATACTGGGGTAACCAAGTGAAAAGGAAACATTTAGCTTATTTATGGTTATGAGTCTCTCCCCAACTTCCTACAGCCCTACCTATGTACTCCCAAGGCTCCCTCCTTAGCTCCCCAAGCAGAAGGCTCTGAGAATCATTTAGACCCCTCTACTCCTCCCCCCACTTTTGAGCTCTCAAACCTTTTCCTGGCTGGGCTATTGGGGGCTTCTTTGTCTGTCAGTCACACACTTTTGTTTGCTAGAAACAATGCACCTAATGATGTTCATTTTCTTCTTGGAACGTAATTGCCGTATAGCTCTTGCATAATGTTTCAATAATGTTAAAATTGCTTTATTCTTAAAAGGAGAAGCACATGCTCAATCCATTTAAATTTCCACACACAATTTGCAAGTCCCTTGGCACATTCCTGGGAGGTGAGTGGGAGAATATTCTAGGAGGATGTCAGAGAGTTCAGAGAGGCTGTTCCCATCAATTTCTAGAAGGGAGGGCCCTTGACTAACATGATAACACTGCAGGCAAGAGGCAGTCTAGCCCAGGGGAGGGGAAAGAATGATCTGGACCTCAGTTTCCCACCTGTAAATAAGAGGGTAAAACAAGATAATCTCCAATCTGCTTCCTGGCTCTCAATCTACAATTCTATGATTTCCAGGCTTCCTTTATCTACAAATTCCATGGTCTCTGTCCTTTCTTCTGTACCCAATCAACATTTATGATTCCTACTGTGTGGAAAGAATTCTGCTAAACTGCTTTCCTCCCTCTTCCCCCTAGCAAATTTCTTATTTCCTCAGCCAGGTGTTAGGAGAGAGGAAAGCAATTTGATTAAAGGAGTTCCTATGAAGGTCCCTCCCAGTGGTACTTACATTTTGGAAAGGGCTGGTGAACCAAAAAGAATTTCAAAGTGAAATATTTTTACCCAGTGTGACCAAGAGAAGACTCTCAGGTAGGGTAGGAGCGATTTTGGGGGTGGGAGTAGAAATGGGAATGTTTGTACAGGGAGATTTTCCTGTCACTGGGCATCAGGCAGTTCTAATTTTGGGGAAGTTCCAGCTTCTTTGCTAACAGAAAGGAACCTTGGAGTTTAAATCAATGCAATGAATAAGATTAAGCATCTACTATACTGAGAATGCTATTCTGATTGTTGTGGGCACATACAAAGCTTAGATGAGACTGAGTCCCTCCCCATATGGAGCTTACATATCCTAGGAAGGATTTAGATGACTGCTTTGTTTGTATTATCAGTGCCTTGTATGTAGGAGGTATTATTTGTTGTTGTTGTTCACCTTTCCTTCTTGAAGAGGACCAATGACATCTGGAGGGTGATATCTTGACTTGCAAGTGAATTGAATTTAAGTGAGGCAGGGCTTTGCAAAGTCATCAGCCTCATTCTATGTTTCAGAGTCATAGGATTCCAGTGGCAAGATATAGGTCAGGACAACTAGTGATGGCCCTGGATGCACACATATTTGGAGGGGAGGAAGCTGCACCATATTGTGTATAGAATACTGGACTTAGAGTCAGGAAGGCCTAAGTTCAAATCCTCCCTCTGAAATTAGCTGTGTGACCACGGGAAAGTCACAAAATCTCTGAGCCTTGTTTTCATTATTTATGTAAGTGGGGTTGCACAGAGCACGTGTGGCTTCTTTTACATCTGTAAAATGGGAATGATAATATCTCTAGTACCTATCTAATGGGAGTGTGATGAGGCTAAGATTAAAGTATGCATTTGAAGTTCTCTGCATAATTTAAAGTGCTCTATAATTGTTATTTGTGATTGTTGTAAATTGTTTAATTAAATGAAGACAAACACAAATGACTATTTTATTTATAATATTCCATTTATAATTATCCCCTCATGACACCCCCACCATCTCCTGATTTTGCCTTCAGACCAAGATACAGTGTGTTTGCTTCCCACTACCCTAGGAAAGATTGACTGTTCTCTCATGCCTACACATTAAACATCCCCGGTTCTTTATACTGATCCATACCAAATATAGTCTTCCAACTGTCTTGATCATTGTCCTCTGTACTTGTTGCAATTTTTCAGTAGGGATGGGGATGCTGGACCTGTGATTTCATGGTATAAGGGATTCCCAGATGTACAGACTCCTTCCACTACAAGACCGCAATGGATAAAGAGTCATCTAGGAACACTGTCCAGTTAAATGACTTGCCTAGGATCACAAAGCCAGCACGTGTCAGAGGTGGCATTTGAACCCAGGCTTCCCAGCTCTGAGGCTGGCCCTTCATACACTATACCATACTACTTCTTGCTTGGGGGTATTTGTTGATTTTCCTCCTAAAATGTGGTGCCCAAAGCTAAACATACTACATATGTGAGCTGACCAAGGCAGGGAACAGTAGAATTATATCCTCACTTACTCTGTCTGCTCTGATAGTATCAATCCAGACTAAAATGGCACTCCTAGGCATCTCTGAGGCTCTGAGGCTGAACTGAACCCATTTGGACCCCTAGGAGATGGTGGACAGCAACTCTCTCCCCAGTAGCTGTATACCTGTCCCTGGTTCCCGGTTGCCCCCTGGTGGCCTCTTGGTGTTTTGACTGTATTTGCTCTGTGTCAATAATCCCTGGGTTCTCCCCTCCAGATACTGGGATAGGATGACAACAGCAGGATAGCGATAAAATTGAGAAACCAAATGTGAGAAGAATAAGCTCTATCTTTCCAACTGTGCAGTGATGAGTCCAGAGACTTGCAAATCTCCCCTCCATTTCTGGGAGATGGGGTGGGGAAGAAACACAAATACCAGGCCTTGGACTGAGTGGTATGACTGTCTGGCTCTGCTGTCCTCCATCTGCTAAGATAGAGCCTCTAGTTTCAGTTTTCAGTCTTATTCCAGGGCAGGGGGACAATCCAGCCCCAGAACAGAGAGAGGAGGGAGATAAAGACCGTAAAGTAAGGCGAAAAACACCCTTTCCCGGGAAATCCTCCTGATTCCCCTCCCCGTCAGAGGACCTAGGTTCAAATCCTATGTCTGATGCTTACACATATATGATTTTGGACAAGTCTTCTAACCCCTCCGGGACCGATCCTCCTTATATCTGCAGAACGAGCTGGCTGGATTAGATGGCTGCTAGTCCAAGCCAAGATCCCCTTCAGTTTTGAAATCTTACTGTTCCTATGACTCTATACCTCTGATGCTGATCCCAAGCACCTGGAATTATTCCTTATTATCAAACCTCCTCCTCTGCTCAAAGTTCCCTAGGAGCTGGGCTCCTATTCTTTCCCTGATCTTCTGCCCAGTAGGCCCCGCTCTTCCATGATGGCATGCCCTCCCTTGTTCTACCAGTTTTTCCAACAGCTGTAGAATCACCTCTTACAGTTCCATTCGCTGTCTCTCTATGACCTGCTGCTTGACCACCTGCTGCTGACTGACAGCCTGGACCTCTGCTTATCGCCTGTTGCTGTACTCTCATACTATTTTCTGTCTGCCTGCCAAGACATCTGTCTGTTGCCATTTGCCCCTGGGCAATTTTATACCATGCCATAAGCTGCTTCTCTCCCAACCAAGAGAGGGCAGGAATGTTCTTTTCCAACACTGTGATTGGCTGCTCTCTGGCATGGAGCTCTTGTCTCCCACCTCCATGGAATTGCTTCTATGCATAAAGCAGCCTGAGCCTGAATGTGATGGATGGGGATTAAGACACAGCAAAGGCTCATGGAGTTATGGGGAGGAGGTAGGGTGGTGCATGCACAGCAAACATAGAAAATAAACAATTATGGCTGAAGCAGGGGACCTATAAACTCCTCTGCTAGACTGTGATCTCATTGAGAGCAAGAAGTCCGATTCACATGTTTTATTTAAGCTTGCAAAGTCCTATGGAGGCTCACAGGGACTTGCATGTCACTACTCTGATTCCAAAGTTTTAGGAACTCCCTGCACTAATAATTTAGGAGATTGGTTTTGGAAAGTTTCCTGAGGCTCAATGAGGTTAGAGGACTTCTCCAGGGTCACTAATAAATGTCAGAGGTAGGATTTGAACCCAGGTATTCTCTGACTGCAAATCCAGCCCACTCTCCACCATGTAACTCTGCCTCTCATTTAATGCATTGAACACAATCAGAAATTAAGTTTTTTTAGAGGCAACCAGGGTTAAGTGACTTGTTCGGATCACACAGCTAGTAGTGTCTGAGGACCGACTTGAACTCAGACCCTCCTGACACCAAGGCTGGTGCTCTATTCACTGTAGCTACCCCCACAATCAGAAATTAAAATTGGATGAGTTTTTATGGTCTAGAATCCAAGGAGAGCCTCAGGACATAAAGGGAATGATAGTAGGACTCAACAATAGACTTTTGCTGTGGATGGGATACCTGGGACCACATTGCCCAAGGCTGTGGACAAAGCTCTGAAAAATCCATTTCCTTTGATTTTCATTAGCCCTCCATAGAATCAAATCCACTTTTCCCAAAGGGGGAGGGGAAGAAAGTTTCTAAAGAAATTCCAAACCAAGAATGGGCTTTATTTAGATCAAACTTGACTTCTGTTTTCTCAGTCTGTACTCCCTCCCCAAAACTCTCAGATAGGAACTAGAGACACAACCGACAATTTTCTGATTAGTGTATGAAATAGCTTTAAGACAATGTTTGGTGATCAAGGTGATGCCATCAGGGATTGTTTCTTTTATAACCAACACCATGATGAACTTGAAGGTCTCCTTTGACTCAGAACTTGATTTTATGAGACCAAGAACAGAATGTGCAGGGTGGCATTTAGTTAAAGGTTGTGTTACTTACCTGGTAGGCAGCACAGTGAACACTGGAATCAGGAAGACCGCAGTTCAAGTCTAATTTCAGATACTTATCAGCTGTGCAACTCTAGGCAAGTTGTTTAACCTCTCTGTGCCTCAGTTTCTTCATCTGTAAAATATGGCTATAATAGCACCTACCTCCTTTGATTGTTGTGAGCATAAAATGAGACAACATTTTAAAAGCACTTTTGCAAACCTTAAAATGCTATACAAAGATTCATCATTATTATCAATTTATTTTATCAGTCAGAAGAGACCCTTCAGCATCATTTAATTTCCCCCATTTTCACAGGGATGAGGATTGAGTCTCAGAGAAGTGAAGTGACTTACCCAAGGTCATGCAAAGTAAGGGTTAGAACCCAGGATTTCTGACTCCAAGTCCAGTGGTCTTTTTCTCTATATCATTATGCCTTCCAGATTAACCAGGTGTTCACTAGTAAATGTCCTGCTTTAAGGAATAGAAAGAAATGACTGATAATGAGCACCAGTCTAAGCTCATCAGTCTGACTGAAACTTAGAGTCACAATTTTGCTGCCACCTACTATAGATATAGCATTAGTGGTGCCAAGATTTCCATCTGTCTAAGTGACAGTTTCATTCAATTCAGGAGCTCACTTCAGCTGGGAAAGAGGCTGAATGTAAATACCTGGCTTGGGATGGTTGGGGTTTGACATCAAGGGGACTCTGTTCATTCTGAGCCAATCTTCTCAGCACACTAAGGGTTAACCTATAATGATTGGGGGTTGGGGAGGGCATGCTGCATGAGGCCATTGGAGGCAGCTGAGAGCTAGGGGCAGGTGCAGAGTATTAAGGACATTGGGGATAAGCACAGAGGATACGGAATAGGTTACAGGGATGATTACAATTCATCTAAGGTTGGGGCAAAGGAGGGATGAAAGAAACAACCAGAGGAGAGATGTAGAGTTGGGGAGTACCAAGATGGAGCCAGGAAGGGAAGAAGTCAGAAGGTAAGGTTTGCCAACTCATAATAAACTCTTGAGAATCACTGAAGAATCACTATATCTGTCCCGCAGGTACATGAACAGCAGAATTAGGAAGAATCAGAGCCAGAGTAAACAGCAGGGTCAGGGTCTGAACGTTGGTGTTTCAGTGTCAGCTTTCTAGGACAAAGTAGTATGTGAGCGGCCAAAAATTTGTTTTGTTAGGCAGAGCAGACTGCTGCCTTTTGAGGCAATGGTCAGATGGCTTTGGGCAGCTGGGATATAAAGAGCCTGTCTTGGTCCTGGGTTCAAAGGACTCCTGAGTTCTGAGACAATAGAGCACATTGGGAATTGAGTTGGTTTGAGGTTACAGACATTATTCGAGGACATACTGAGACAGGGAGAAGTTAGCTGTCTCTATCAGATCTTTAAGCAGCCAGGGCTGCTTTCACATATTATCTATAAATCACAGCACAGCATCTGACATATAACAGGTGCTTCACAAAGGCTTGTTCCTTTCCTTTCCCCTCCCCCATCCTGGTCAGTCCTTAACTCAGGGGATTTGAAGATGGGAACTTCTACCAGAGCTGAGAGACCTCCCCCCAGAGTAGAGGCTGTGTCTTAAACAGAGTCGCCAGGCAAAGAGTCACGTGCAAAGAGGACTTAGCTACAGTTCAGGTATCGCAAAAGGTGTTTTTCTATTAGAGAAAAAATAGTGTATTTCTGGCCTTCAGTGATACATGCATACTGAGGGAAGCTGTAATGTCTACCAATGTAAATATCTTTCCATAATAAAGATTCTAAGCTCTGGATTTAGAGCTGGAAGGAACCCTAGAGATCACCCAGTTAAACCTATTTTGTGGAGATGGAAACAGTTCTAGAGACATCAAGTGACTTATCTGAGGTCACACAGCCAGCAGGTATCAGATTCAGGATTCCCACCCAAGGCTTTCAATTTATTTGCCCTTCACCACTGTTGTGATCAGGTTTTCTAGAAAACCCTTCAGATCCCTTGGAGAATCCTCAGGCCAACAAAGAAGCCAAATAGATGCAGAACAAGAAACACATTCAATGCAATGACATTAACCCCAGGGCACAAAAACCCAGCTCATTAAGGGCAGAAGGGCCAGTGACAGCCACCAAAGCTGGAATATGCTTAATAATGATTTACAGTGGGCTCCAGTGACATCTCATTACAGGCTTCCATCATAAGCAGCTCTCTCCCCCCTCTTCTTTCCCTATCCATCTTCCAGCTCTAAGTATATAATTAGACTCTATTGACTCTCCATAAATTAATTTTGTTAGGCCAGGGAAAAAGCTTTGCCAATTGTACATACAAGCTCCAAGTTGTTATCACAGGAAAGTGAGTGTCATTCATCCTGCCCAGCCTATAGTGTGTTGAAAACAGTGTGGGAAGTTCATGGGAGAATAAGCAGAAACAGTAGAACGTGACATGACTGGACAGGACGAGCACAATAATGTGAAATAAAACAACATTTAAAGACTTTGGAATTCTGAAGAATGCAGTGAGGGCTTATGAATGAAGTCTCAGCAGAGAGGTGGTGGACTACAGGTGCAGAATACAACAAACTTCGGAATCAATTGTGAGATATAGGAGACACTGGAACAGAACCACCAAGCATGGCATGCCTGTATCAAAGAAGGTGTTGCACTCTATGAGCAAGGTAGAATTGCAGTAGCTCAAAAGAAATGTGAGATGCACAAATTTAGAGACTGCTCCTCTTAAAATGTTCACAGGCACTATTTGTGCTGGACCTGTGGTAGAGCCTTCTGAGCTGGTATTGGTCTGAGCAACCATAGCCAGCACATGTACCTTGACCCCACCATAGTGATGTCATTTTGGTCCTCTTTAAGAACAAAGGCAAACAGAGGCAGCTAGATGGAGCAGCAGATAGAGCACTGGCCCTGGATTCAGGAGGAGCTGAATTCAAATCCGGCCTCAGACACATGACACTTATTAGCTGTGTGACCCTGGGCAAGTCACTTAACCCCATTGCCTAGAAAAACAAAACACAAAGGAAAACAATCAACAGCAAACATTGTCTCACTTGGCTAATGGGTTAATTTATTTTGTTTCATAAAAAGTAAAAAATTCTCAAAACCCAGTTAGTTTTTTACATAGTTATCTATTTTAAGTAGTTTTATATATTAAAAAAAATTATAACAAAGCATCCTCGAAGCAAACAGTAATGAATAATAGTATAAAAGCACCAAAGAGGAAGGCATCAGAGTTAAAGGCAAAAATCTGCTCATTTGGGAAGGTGGTGGTATCCTGAAGAGCAATAGGCAAATTTGTGGGAGAAAAGGGGGTTTAGGCGAGAGGATGAGGAGTTTGGTTTTGAATGAGTTGAGTCTGAGAAGCTCTTTGGAAATCTAGGTAGAGATGGACATTCAGCAGACAATAGAAGCTGGGAGACCCTGGTTAGGGAAGGGAGTTAGGGCTGGAGAGCCTTTCCTTTCCAATTCAATTGAGCTTACAGGCACCTATTAAATGAAAGCACTGAGCTAGGCTTTAGTGGAGACATGATGATAAAATCGCCCTTGCTTTCAAAGGACTTGCATTCTTCTTTTTTCATTTTATATTGTTGTACGTTTAATTCCTGTAGTGACTGGACAATTTTTTTTTTAAACCCTAGACCGAAGGAGGTTTGTTTGCTGAAGGGTGGGGAAAAGTTGGAAGCCTGAATTCCCTCCTGCAGGAAGAGACAGGAAGACAAAAAGCCAGGGAGGACAGGTAGTGATCCTGGGGTGGGAGGATGGGGGCAGGGACCAGTAGGAGGAGCTAGCAAGCCAAGCTAAACAATGGGCTCGCCGATGTAAGAAAAGTGGGTGAAGGGGCAGGGACCTGGAGCGTGGGGAATTGTCTTCTCCTGGCAGGGAAGAATTCCATCCCAACATTTCTGTGTTCTGTTGTCCTCTCCTCCACCCTCATCTTTTCTTTTATAAAGAAGAGTTTACTATTCAGATCTGGGGAGGTAGGCTGGGCTCTACTCTGAACTCTTTCCTTGTCCTTCTATGTAAAGGCAAGTCTCTTTCTCCTGCTGGCAGAGTGGTCAACTAGGAATTTCTGTACCTGTAGCAAGAGGCTAGAAAGGCACCCTATGCTGGGGGCGGGGTCACTGATGAAATCAGCGACTTGGGAGGAAATGGTGAGGCATTTCTATGTACCTCATCTTGCAGTTTCCAATCTAATTAAAAAAATTCCTTTACCAAGTGCATACTATGTGCAAGGTGCTGTGCTAAGTATGGAGTATACAAAGACAAATGGAAAGGAATTGCTGATCCCAAAGAGATTTCATTCTCCTAGAGGGGACACAGCATGTAAATAAATAGGGATGCACATGATTGTATGAGGCAGCAGTTTTTAACCTAAGGTCCATGAATTTGTTTTTGAATTTTTTTTTTTTGATAAGTATATTTCAGTATGGGCAGCTAGGTGGCACAGTGGATAAGATGCTAGGCCTGGATTCAGGAAGACTCATCTTCTTGAGTTCAAATCTGGCCTCAGATACTTACTATCTGTATGATCCTGGGCAGGTCACTTAACCCTGCTTGCCTCAGTTTCCTCATCTGTAAAGTGAGCTGGAGAAGGAAATGGCAAGAATTTGGCAATCTTCGGCAAGATTTGGCCAAGAAAACTCCAAATGGGGTCACAAAAAGTCAAATGTGAATGAAATGACTGAAGAACATATTTCAATATAAATGGTTTCCTTTGTAATCCCATTCATTTTGTTTTATGTATTTAAAAACATTATTCTGAGAAAGGGTCCATAGGCAATACCCAACTGCCACAGGGATCCAACACAAAAAATGTTGAGAACCACTTACCTAGGAGGATCAGGAAAGGGTCCTCTTAGAAGGTGGCACATACGTTGAGTCCTGAAGCATTCTAAGTGGTAGAAGTGAGGAAAGAATGCATTTCAGACATGAAAGATAGCCTATGCAAAGACGGAATGCAAAGTTCAAGGAACAGTAAATGGGTTAGTTTGGTTGGAAAGTGAAGTGGATGAATGGGAGCAATAGGAAATAAGACTAGAAAGGCAGGCCAGAACCAGAAAGGCTCTAAAAGGTAAACTGAGGCTTTGTGTTTTATCTGAAATGGAAAGCAGTGGATGAGTCATAAACAGCAGAGTGACATGGTCCAATGTACTTTAGGAAGATTATTTAGGCAATTGCAGAATGAATGGGAGAAGGACAAAAAGCCAGGAGTAGAGAAATAGGAGACTGTTTCAATATCTGATGATTATGAAGGCCTGAGCTTGGGTGGGGGTCATGTGAATGGAGAGAGGAGAATGAAAGTGAAAGATGTGGAGGTAGGATTGAAACAGCATGACAAGTAATTGGATATGGGAAGTGAAGGTGAATGAGGGTTGACTGGGTTTGCCGACTTGAGTGAATTGAAAAATGATGGTGCCCTGGACAGAAATAGGGAAATTTGAAGGGGGTAGAAGGGGATAATAATGAATTCCATTTGGGACATGGTGAGTTAGAGAGAAGGAACATCCATCTGGAGATATGCAAATAGGAAATGGGTAATGCAGGCTGGGAACTCTGGAGAGAGATTAAGATTGGATATATAGACCTGCAAAGAGATAAGTGGATCTATGGTAGTAGATGAAGTGATATGTAGAGAGAAGAGGGCCCAGGATTAGTGACACCCATGGTGATGGTCCATTAAAAAAAAAAGGAGGAGTGGTCAGGCAGGGGGAGGAGAATCAAGAAAAAGCAGTGTCATAAGATTTAAAGGAGAATAATCAAAGGAAGACAATTGCTTCAAAATGACAGAGAAGTCAGGAATCCTGGAGACTGAGAAAAAGCTATTGGGTTCAGCAATTAAGTGAAGCTTGGTAACCTTGAAGACAACAGTTTCAAATGAATGGTAAGTTCAGGAGCCAGGATTGCAAGGGGTTGAGAAGTGAGTGAGAGGAAAATACTTTTTCTACCTGAGGAGTTTGGCTGTGAAAAGGAAGAGAACCATGGAAAGGATAAAACCTTTACACTAAACTCTTCTTACTAACTAGATGCTAGTTATAAAACAAGCATTTACCGAAGTCCAGGATGACAGGGAGTGAGGTGTCTATCCAACTGCTTTTCCCCTCCACCACTAGTAATCCTGTCCACGTACAGATGTGTCCTGACTAAGTACCCATGTATCTCGATCTCTGTACTGATGGTAGGTGAGAACCACTTGAGGAAGGTGATGGCAAAAGGCTGGGACCCTCGGATGAGGAATGGAGTTGGTGAGAGTGGGATCCTACTAGACAAACCAAAGGGTCTCCCATCCTACTACGTGCCTGGTGAGAGGGGAGGTTGGGGTGGTAAAAGAGAGCAAAGCAAGTGCACCCCCTATGCTATCCATCCTTCTGTCCCCCTCCACTCCCCACTAATTACTTAATGAGCCTCATTGTCATAACAGTCCTCCGTCTCCCTCCCACCCCATCCTCTATTTCCTGAGTAGGAAGGGATCTGATATACCTTAGATTAGACTCTATCCAGCGAAAGATCACTGGAGAAAAACAGAGAGGGAGAAACACAGAGTGGTAGCAGCCCCTTCTCCATCAGTATAAGGGGACCTCAAATATTTAGCATGATCTAGTAATGAGGAATGACTAAAAAACAGAAAAGAAAAAAAGGGTGAAATCTTGGACAACACTATGCAAAGTTGTGAAGAAGTAGCCTTTTTTCTCCCTAGTAGGTGACTCCCCCCACCCCCTTTCTCTTCTTTGACCTCTCTAGGTTAAGAAACGGGCTCTCAGGAAAGGAGCCAATAAGCAAATTCACTGAGAGCTATGTAAGAACAACTGATAAGACTTATGAGGGTTACCCCTCCCAGTAGGATTTGAATGTTAAAGTGATTTAAAGGGAGACCTGGAGTTGAAAGCCAAAGGTAAGGTTCATTTGTTCATGCATTCAGCAAATTTGCTGAACCTTAGCCTAGTACAATGGAAAGATGGTTCATTTTGAAGTCGTTGTTCAAGTCCAAACTCTGCTACATGATCTCAGGCAAGTCATCTAACTTCTTCCCAGCAAAAGGAGTCTATAATGCTATAATCCTGGGCTTTCTTCTTTATGTAAAGTCTGGGCCAGGTTGAGACCGGTGGAGGAGAGGTTAGCAACCAAGACAGATTTATAAAAAGACCTCTGCCCTCAAGGAGCTTATAATTTAGTTGGGAAATAAGGCAAACATATAATCCTAGTTCATTTTCAGGAATCAGCAAAGGGATTTGGAGGGTAATAACTGGAACTTCCTGAAGAAGCATCAATGGAAAGAATGCAGCATGTAGCCAGGACATCCTGGCTGTAGTAACATGTCCCATCTGTGTGACTTTGGGCAATGTTTCTGAACAATAGTTTTTCCATCTGGGGAAAAAAAGAATACTTGCATTCTCTATTTCACAGGGTTGTTGTAAGGAAAACATTTTAAAACAATAATGTGTTAGGTAAGTGTGAGTTGTTATTCTCAGAGCCCCTAAAATCATACCTGGTAGGTGGCTACCAATATTTTTTTCCAAATTAAAACCTTACCTTAAACTGAAATGATTCACAAACTTCTGTGTGCTATCCTCATAATAGGATAGAATGCTATTGCCCATCTAGTATAGACCCTAAGCACTGGGAAAAATGTTAGTTTCTTCATCTTCAAAATATGGGGGGTTGGAATAAATATCATTAAAAGGGGAAAAAAAGGACCTATCTACAAAAAATGTTCACAGCTGCTTTATTTTTAGTAGCAAAAAACAAACTGGAAACTTATATATCCGATGATTGGAGAATGGCTGAATAAATTATGGTACTTTAATGTCTGGACCAAAAAAATTATACTAATGTAATGGAGCATTATGGCACCATAAAAATGATAAATATGAAGAATACAAAGGAAACAGAGCAAATGTATTTTTTTATTTCTTAGTTTGCTAATTCATTGGGCTATATATTTTTAAAATGCTAAGGATTTTATGAAAGATTTTATTTCTTATTTGGTATGCTTATTTGATTGCATTTGTTAATAGACATAAAGTTTGTAATAATATTTTAAAATAAGGGGTTTAGACTAAATGAACTGAGGCTCAGCAAGGGAAGTGACTTCTCTAAGGTCATATAGTATGCTAATGACAATCAAGACCTGAACCCAGGTCTACTGACTAGCATTCTAGGGCTTTTCTGACTATTTACAAGTCAAATGTCAGTAACCCCAATCCATTCAGGACAAAGACCTCCATATAATAAAGAAATTTAAGGCCCAGGTCGATGTCAAACAGGACTCCCATAAAACAAACTCCTATAATATACATAGCTATGACAGCAGCTCCTTGGAACTGGCCATACTTGGACTTGACCTATACATTCTCTTGAGTAAATGGCAACTTGCTATATGAAGATGAGTATGGAGCCTGAGGACCTGCATTCAAATTCTGGATCTGTTGTTTGCTAATGCCTGAACTTGTCAAGTCATCCTGCTTCTTTGAGGCCTCAGTTTCCTCATTTGTAAAACAAGGGAATTGAGCTAGACGACCTTTAAGATTTCTCATCATTACCATTTAGGTACTTCTTGTTCTGATGGGGGTGGGGGACAAGAGTGTCATATTTATTCATGATTCAGACACCTTGCAACTTGGGTCCCCTGCCCTTTTCATTTCTGTCTGATGGAAGATGGATAGATCTTCAGTCTCCTCCCTTGGTCCATGCTTAAAATGAAATAGACCTCCAAAAATGGGGAGGCCTGAGGAAGGGTGCTAAAAGGGCACAGTCAGAAGACATGAATCACCAGGAGGGGGGGTGGGTTGCATTAAGTTCTCTGCATCACGCTTAATGGGCTCAGAAGGGTTGGCACAGAGTTTGTGGTTTCTTCAGAGAGAACTGGGGTTCCAGGAAACAGAGTCCCCCCCTTTTCCCCTCTCCCATCCCCTGCAGAAGGGGAGGAGGGAGATGTCAGGAGTCTCTGAATATGGAGTGCCCAATCAGTTCTTGGAGCCTCCCACAGGCAGGACTGCTCTTGGCACTGGCAAAATTAGCCTCTTCTTCCTTCCCTGTCAAAAAGTCCTTCCCTTTTATGGCCACCTTGCCTCAGGGGAAATGGATTTTTACTACTCCATCCAAAGGTAGTTTTTGCATAGACTCCATTACCTGTTTATAATTAAAATCATAAAATCCTTTGTTAGCAACTTAATAACTTCCACCAGCCTGAAGTAGGGTTCCATAAAAAGACCCATTAAAGGACCTCATGGTCATCACTGTAAAATGAAAAGTATATAAAAATGTGGACTCTTATTATACCCTCCAAAAAGAAGGCTTTCTTCTCTTTTGTGTCCCTGCCCAGCCAGTACTAGACGCTGAGGACAGCATCTCTGACTCCCCCAGCCTGTTATCAGGCTTCCTTATTTCCTCCTCCCTGGGTTACATGGGTAGTTAGGATGCTGAGCAGAACATACTTGGGCCTTACAGATCCCCGGCTGGGGCAACAGTTAGGATTCCCAGGCTCCTAGGCCTGCCCTGGGGAACGCAGGAGGGAGCTGCCTTCCAGGCTGGAGACAACTGGCCCAGCAGCAAGAAGGTCATGGTTGCATGCAATTTTTCATGAGAATCATAGGCTTATAGGAGTTTAGAGTTTGAAGACTGATAAAGATAATTTTACAGATGAGGACACAGGTCCAGACAGGGAGAAGGGAACAAGCATTTATAAGTGCCTACTATGTGCCAGGTGTTGTACTAAGTGCTTTGCAGATATCTTATTTGATCCTCACAATAACCCTGGGAGGTAGGGGCTATCATTATCACCATTTTACAGTTGAGGAAACTGAGGTAGGTAGAAGTGACTTGCCGGAGTTCACACAGCTAGTAAAAGTCTGGGGTTGGATTTGAACTCAGGTCTTCCTGACTCCAGGCTCAGCACCCTATCTACTATACCACCTAGGGGCCTCTCTTCCCCATTTAAAAACAAAAGATAATTGTCTTGCTCCAGGTTGTATAGGTAGTAAGTAAAAGGGCAGCATTCAAACCTAGGTCTTCTGACTCCAAATCCAGTATACTTTTCCATTATATCTCAATCAGAGCGCCATACTCTGAGTTCACCAAGGCAGCAGTTACCAAGGCTATTAAAAGACTTTTCTTTCTCTTTTAGGTTTACTTAAAGATTAGAAAAATTTTCTCTGGACATTCTGATCTACTAAATAACCAAATAACCGGACTGTTGGTTCATCTCCCCTGAGTCGTCCAGGTCCCAGTTAGCCATTTGATGTCCCATAGAGTCTAGTCTGGAATATAGGTCTTCCGCGTATTGCTGTTATCCTTTGCATGTAATCTACTCTGCATCCAAGAACCATACCATAAGAATGCAAGCTTCTTGAGGGCAGAGTTGTGTTTTTGCCTTTTTTGTATCTTCAGTGGTTAGCACCGTGCTTGGCACATTGCAAATGCTTAATAAAGGCTTGTTGACTTGACACAAACTTTCAAATATAAATTTATTTTTAGTTTTCAACATTCACTTCCACAAGTTTTTGAGTTCCAAATTTTCACCCCATCTCACCCCTCCCCCACCCCAAGATGGCATGCATTCTGAATATCCCTTCCCCTAGTCTGCCCTCCCTTCTATCTCTCTCCCCCCTTCTCTTATCCCTTTTTCCCTTTGATTTTCCTGTCAGACAGGATAAATTTCTGTACCCCATTTCCTGTATTTCTTATTTCCCAGTAGCATGTGAAAACATTTTTTTAAAACATATGTTTTTAAAACTTTAGGTTTCAAATTTTCTCTCTTCCTCCCTCCCCACCCACCCTCATTGAAAAGGCAAGCAACTCAATATAGGTTGTACATGTGCAGTTATGCAAAACACTTCCATAGTAGACATGTTGTGAAAAACTAACTCTATTTCCCTTAATCCTATCCTGCCCTCCCATTTATTCTATTCTTTCTTTTGACCCTGTCCCTCCTCAGAAGTATTTCCTTCTGATTACACCCTTTCCCAATCTGCCCTCCTCTATATCATCCCCCTGGTCTCTTGTCCCCTTCTCCCCCTATTTTCCTGTAGGGTAAGACAGATTTCCATACCCAATTGAATGTGTATGTTATTCCCTCCTTAAGCCAAATCCTATGAGAATAAGATTCACTCATTCCCTCTCACCTTCCCCTGTTTCCCCTCCACTGTAAGAGACTTTTTTTCTGTTTTTTTTTTGTGAGATAATTTACCCCATTCTACCTCTCCCTTTCTTCTTCTCCGAGTATAATCCTCTCTCATCCCTTAATTTTATTCTCCAGATATGACCCCTTAATCTTCAACTCACCCTGTGCCCTCTCTCTATCTATATATACATACATATAATTTTTTTCCTCCAACTACCCTAATACTGACAAAGGTCTCATGAGTTATAAATATCATCTTTCCATGCAGGAATGTAAACAGTTCAATCTTAATAAGTCTCTTATGATTTCTCTTTCCTGTTTACCTCTTCATGTTCCACTTGAGTCCTGTATTTGAAAGTCAAATTTTCTATTCAGCTCTGGTCTTTTCATCAAGAATGCTTGAAAGTCCTCTATTTCACTGAATGACCATTTTTCCCCTGAAGGATTATACTCAGTTTTGCTGGGTAGGTGATTCTTGGTTGTAATCCTATCTCCTTTGCCCTCCAGAATATTATATTCCATGCCCTGCAGTCCTTTAATGTAGAAGCTGCTAAATCTTGTGTTATCCTGATTGTGTTTCCACAGTACTTGAATTGTTTCTTTCTGGCAGCTTGTAATATTTTCTCCTTGACCTGGGAACTCTGGAATTTGGCTATAATATTCCTAGGAGTTTTCCTTTGGGGATCTCTTTCAGGAGGAGATCTGTGGATTCTTTCAATTTCTATTTTGCCTCTGGTTCTAATATATCAGGGCAGTTTTCCTTGATAATTTCTTGAAAGATGATGTCTAGGCTCTTTTTTTGATCATGGCTTTCAGATAGTCCAATAATTTTTAAATTCTCTCTCCTGGATCTATTTTCCAGGTCAGTTGTTTTTCCAATGAGATATTTCACATTGTTTTCTAATTTTTCATTCTTTTGGATTTGTTTTACAGTGTCTTGATTTCTCATAAAGTCACTAGCTTCCAATTGCTCTATTCTAATTTTTAAGGAAGTATTTTCTTCAGTAATCTTTTGGACTTCCTTTTCCATTTGGCCAATTTTTCTTTTTAGGGCATTTTTCTCCTCATTGGCTTTTTGGACCTGTTTTGCCATTTGGGTTAGGCTATTTTTTAAGGTGTTATTTTCTTCAGTATTTTTTTGGGTCTCCTTTAGCAAGCTGTTGACTTGTTTTTCATGATTTTCTTGCATCACTCTCATTTCTCTTCCCAGTTTTTCCTCTGCTTCCCTTACTTGCTTCTCAAAATCCCTTTTGAACTCTTCCAAGGCCTGGGACTGATTCATTTTTTCTTGGAGGCTTTGGATGTAGGAGCTTTGACTTTGTTGTCTTCTTCTGCTTGTATATTTTGATCTTCTTTTTCACCAAAGTAAAATAGTATAGTCTGACTCTTTTTGCACTGCTTGCTCATGATCCTGGCCAATTACTTGAGTTTTAAACTCTTTGTTAAGGTACAAATCTGCTTCCAATGTGGAGAATGTACTGTCCCAAGCTTTGGGGGTTTGTACAGCTGTTTTCAGAGATACTTGTACCTGTAAATTTTCAGTTCTTCCAAGGTGATATGATAAGGGGTGAGGTGTTTACTCCTTTCCTAGCCTGTGACCACAAGTACTCCTTGAGGAGGGGTTCCTCCCCACAGCCACTACAAGCTCCACCAAGCCAGTGCTCCTCCTCATCCCAGCACTGCTGCCCAGAACTGTGACCCAGATCCAAATATGGGCAAAGCAAGAGATTCCTGCCCCAGCACTGGCAAAGAGATCCCTGCAGTCCCTCTCTCATCAGCCACTAGATTCCCCTTCAGTCTATATGCTGGAAGCTTGGGAAGCAGCTGCCTCCTCCCCACCGGGGCCCCACTCTTGGGGAATGGAGCTGAGACCCCGCCTTCCTGTCTCAGTACCGCAGAAACAGACTTTTCCCACTGACCTTCTAAGTTATCTTTGGCATTTGTGGATTGAGGAGTCTGGAAACCTCCACAGCTGCCCAAGATTCAGTCCCCTGAGGCCTGCTCCAGGTTCACTGCCTGCGCCCCATGCCCCGCTGCGCTGTATGATATACCTTTCTGATCAACCATCCAGGTTGTCTTGGGCTGGAAATTCGTTTCACTCTGTCTTTTTGTGGGTTCTGCTGCTTCAGAATAATGTTTAGAGTCATTTTTTATGAGTATTTGGAGGGGTTTGTGGGGAGAGCTCAAGCAAGTCAGTGCTTTTACTCAACCATCTTGTCTCCGCCCCCCTTGATACAGACTTTCAAAGCTAGAAAAAGCCTTGGAGGGAATTGCCTCCAACTTATACTTGACTAAAGATCTCTTTTACAACATCTACAACAAGTGGTCATCCAGCCTTCACTTGAAGACTTCCAGTGATGGGGGAGCCCAGTCCCACTTTTTGATGGTTCTAATTGTTAGGAACTTCCTAAAGTATGAAACATCAGAAGGCAGGAGACCTATCCTCCCAATGCCTTCTCTTCGTCCACAACCTTCCAAGGGAAGGTCATTGAGAGACAGTATGGTACAGTAGTCAATGAATTTGGAGTCAAAAGAACTGGGTTTGAATCCTATCTATTACTTGTGTTACCTTAGGCAAGTCACTTTACCTTTTGGGACCTCATTTTTTTATCTCTAAAGTGAAAGGGCTGAATTACATGACCTTTGAGGTCCCTTCCCATGCTAAACCTTTGATTCTATGACCTTCAAAGTTCCCAGTTTCCTCTTCTAAAAAATAAAAGGGTTGGACTACATGACCTTTGGGGTCCCTTCCAATGCTAAATCTGTATCATCCCAGTTTCTGGGACCTCAGTTTCCACATCTGTAAAATAAGTATTGAATTAATAGACTCTGAATTTCTTTCCTGCTCTATATCACTGATCCTATGAAACGGCAGAAATGGAGAGAAAATGACTAGTATAGGTGGTTAATATTAGAAGCAAATTTATGGCAATAGTTTTTCCTATTGAGAAACATTTGTTTAATGTAGGAATGAAGAAAATGCACCCCAGTGCCACCTGATGAGAAGTGAGTAGGGAAAAGATAGCTGGGCACTCCTAACCTTAATAAATGCAAGAGGTAACATTCTGTGCGATAAGCTTGAAAGATCATTTACAAGCTGCTGAGAGGCGGCATGTGCCCTGATCATGTCTCGGCACAACAAAAGAGACCCCGGCAGGTGAGAGAAGCAGCCGTCTGGTAAGTCATTTGTCACCATCGCTCACATGCAGCTTGCCTACCACATTTGGACCCAACAGAATAGTGCATCTCTCTCAGGCTCTTCCTGTTGCCCCAGAAAGCAGGCAGAGCAGAGAAACTATGTTGGCAAGAAAGTCCATGAGGTCAGAAAAAGGTGGTGATGGGGGAAATGGGGCCGAGAATGGGGGTGGGAAGGTGAGAAGGACAGATAGCAGAAGTGAAGCATTTTTTTCCCAAGTGTGACAGTGATACAGTGTGTACCTGTTGGCTATTTCTGATGTCCCTGTTTCTCTCAATGTAACCATTATTCTCCCCATTACTTGGGCTTGATACCTGAAGGATGCCTTTGGTTCCCTTCTCTTCTTCAGCATTTGGTCATTAGGTCCTAGATAGGGCCCATGACTTGGATTCTGGAAGATCTTTGTCTAAGTCCCAGCTCAGGTATTAGCTATGTGACTGTGAGCAAGTCATTTACTATCCCTGTGCCTCAGTTTCCTCATTTTTGAAATGAGGGAGTTGGACTCAATGATGGCTAATCTAAGGACCCCTCCAATCCTATGTTTATGATGCTGTCTTTGTATAGTCCCCACTGCCACTTGGTTCTTTTTACTCCATCTCAATTCCCCTAGTACAGACCCTCATGTCTTTCTTTCTTTTCTTTTTTTTTTTTTAGGCAATTGGGGTTAAGCAACTTGCCCAGGGTCCCACAGTTAGTACATGTCAAATGTTTGGTCTGAGACCGAATTTGAATTCAGGTCCTCCTGACTTCAGGGCCAGTGCTCTATCTACTGTGCCACCTAGCTGCCCAAGACCCTCATTTCTTGCCTAAACTATTGAAGCACCGTCTTTAAACATTTCTTCATCGTGAACTTTGCTCTCTCTTCCATTCATCTTCCACGTGCTATCAGATTAGCTATTCCTTTTTTTTTTTTTCTGTTAGGGCAATTGGGATTAAGTGACTTGCCCAGGGTCACTCAGCTAGTGAGTGTTATGTGTCTGAGGCTGGATATGAACTCAGGTCCTCCTGACTCCAGGGCCAGTGCTCTATCCACTGCGCCACCTAGCCCCCCCCCCAGATTAGCTATTCCTTAAGCAATACTCTTATTGCATCAATATTACCACCCTACCACCTCCACCCCATTTAACACTTTCAGTTTTAATCCTATTGCTTTTTTTTTTCCATTATATCCAAAGTGTCTTACATGTAGAAAGTATGTGCTTAATAAATATTTATTGAATTCTAGTTAGGACATTGGAGCCTAGCATGACACTTAAACTCTTTTGCAACTTGGTTGTAAACTAAGTGACACAGTGGATAAAGTTCTGGTGCTGGAGTCAGGAAGATCTGAGTTCAGATCCAGCCTCAGATACTTACTAATTGTATGACTCTGGGTGTATAATTGTTTGCCTCAGTTTACCCAACTGTAAAGTGGGGGTCACAATAATATTGCTTTTGCAAGGCTGTTGTGAAGCTCAAATGAGCTAATATTAAAAAAAACCATTTAGCACAGTGTCTAGACACTTAACTTATGCTTATTCCTTCCCCTTTTGTAACCTACTATAGCCCCAGCTAATTCCTTGCTACATACCCTTCTATAGAGAAATTGGTTGTCTTCTCCCAGAACAGGACTTGTGCTTTCCCAGCTTTTAGCTTTTCCTCACGCTATTTTCATCACATATAATACACTTAACTTATTAGCTTGGGCAACAAACTCCACCTATTTTCCAAACACTGGCTTTTGCATTGCACTTTGAGGCAGGGACCACATAGTTACAGACTTTGCTTCATTTCAACAAACATAGAATCAATGAATTTTAGGAAGTGGGGATTACTGCTTCTGGCCAGGGTTGGGACTAGATGAATTCTTAGGTCCCTTTTAATTCTATTGACCTTTGGTACTAAGCTGGCTATATGATGGGTATTTACTGACTGACTGGGTGCATGAATTTTTAATATTGCATCAGGATGTTCTGGTTTGGGTGAGCTGCGTTTGCACCATGGCTGTGGAACATTAACAGAGCTAGCCTGGCTTGTAGCTTTGAATCAAACCTGACAATGCTAGGCCATCTAGAGTATTCTACATGATCACAATGTTGGACGCTTCATGCCCTCTATTGATACCTTTATCTATAGTACAAATGCAAGCTGAAAGAATAGGGGAAAGATCTCTGATCTGGGTTTGAATTCCAGCTTGGCTATTTACTACTTTTTTGACCTTGGGAAGGTCACTTTCTCTCCTTTGACTTATTTTCCTTATCTGTAAAATGAGATGGGGTGGATGGGATTAAAGGAGCTCTATGGTCCCTAAGATACTATAATTTTATAAACTAAAAAGTATAGTTCCTTTTTTGGTGGTTCTACTTTTGTACAAGAAGACAATCCAAGTCTGAAAAAATAATACTTATTGTAGCCTAATTGCTATACTGTGCAACTGAGAATCCAAACAAGAACCCAAAATGAAAGTGTCAAAATTACAATAATTTAATAATGGATTAATCCTGGGTAATGGCTCACCAAATTATGGTATAAGAATATAATATAATACTGTTGCCTGTTAGAAATAATGAAAGGGTGGTTTCAGAGAAGCTTGGGTTGACTTGTGTGAACTGATGCAGAGTGAAGTGAGCAAAACCAAAACAACAATTGATACTATAGCAACAACATTGTAAAAATGAACAGTTTGGAGAAACTTAAAAACTCTGATCAAGGCAATGAACAAACATGATGCCAAAGTGTCTATGATGAAGCATGCTATCTACCTCCTGGCAAAGAAGCAAAGGGTCAAAGGTAGAAGGAGACATACATTTTTGGACATGGATAACACAAGAATTTGTTTTGTGTGACTATGCATATTTATTCCTAGAGTTTTGTTTTTGCTTTTCTTTTTTTCCAATGAGGGATGGAGAAAAAACTTATTGATTAAAAATAATAAAAAAGAAAAAAATGAGTCAAGCTATGTGGACACAGCTAATAGGATGAGAAACACTGAGGCAATCAGCACGATTAGGACTTCTGAGCCCAATTTAGTCTGAGTGAAAGGATACTTAACAAATAGTTATGTTTTTCCAGTAGCAGCAGTGACTAGTAAAGGAAAGAAAACCCTTTCTTCCAAAATATACTGTGGGAAATATATCTGTAGCAGAAGTGGTTAGTCATTACCCTCTGGAAGCAGGCTCACTGCCCTCTATTGCCTGAAATAACAGGAATGGTTTTCACAAGGGAGGAATCAATTATTAAAACGTCACTTGCCAATGTCAAATTAATGAGAGATGAGCCACTTTGGTCTTGGTTGGTGCGATCACCAAATCATCGTTTTCCAGTATCTCAGAGTTGTAAGGAAACTTAGAGGTCATCTAGTCTAGCCTGTACATAAATAGGAAGTCTCTATATGATATTTCTAACAAATGGCCATACAGGCTCTGCTTGTAGAACTCCAGTGATGGAGACTCACTACCTACCAGGGTAGAACACTCCACTTCTGGACAGCTCTGAATTTTAGGAAGTGTTTTCTTCACCTCAAGACAAAACCTCCTTCTCTGTAGCTCCCCTTCCATCCATTGCTCCTAACTGGGTCCTTTGGGACTAAAGAGGACAAGTTTATTTCCTTCCCTACATGAAAAATCTTCAAATATTTAAAAAACACTTTCATCCCTCCCATTTCCTCAGTCTTCTCTTTTCCGGGTGAAATATACCCAGTTCCTTTTAACTGATCTTCATATGACATGTTCTTGAAAAGTTCCAACATTATGAATACCCCCTCTAGATATTTTTCAACTTGGCAATCTCCTTAAAATATGGTGGCTAGACCTCAACTCAGATGTGGCCTGACCAGAACAGAATATGTTGAGAAGACCATTTCCCATAGTCTTTTAAAATTTTTTAAATTTATTTTATTTTTAATTTATGGAATTTCTATAACATAGTATAATTTTAAAAAAAGATGGTTGCGCATGAAACTGCAAATCCATTATGTACAACTTACTATTCCTTTTAAGTATATAATAGTTATGTAAATTTCTCTTTTCCTTTTTCCCTCCCGCATGACCTAGAGATGTCTACCATTGGACACAAATATGCATATATATGTAAAACCATTCTCTACATACTTCTATTTATCAATTCTTTCTCTGGATGCAGATAGCGTCTTCCTTCATATGTCCTTTGTAGTTAATTTAGGTATTTACAATAATCAAAATGACTTAGTCACTCAAAGTTGTTCTTAAAATGATACTGCTGTTACTGTATACAATATTCTCTTGGTTCTGCTCATTTTACTCTTCATTATTTCATGCAGGTTTATCCATGGTTTTCTAAGATTATCAAGCTCATAATTTCTTATAGTATAGTACTTTTCCATCACAATCATATACTACAACTTGTTCAGCCTATATATAGTTTCCTATATTCTTGACACTATTCCTCTTTCAAAGTACCTAAGATAATATCAGTACTTTTTTTTTTGGGGGGGGAGTAGGAAGGGCAGGAGGGATGTTATATTACACTGTTGACTGATACTGCATAGAGCTAGCAGTCCCCTAATATTTTCAGCTCTTTCTTAGACAAATCTCTATCTAGTCAGGCTTTACTCATCTTGTACCTGTCAAGTTGCTTTTTAACCAGGGCAAATTTTACTTTACTAGATTAATTCTATTGTTGTAGCCTACTGAGCTCTCTCCATTAGGGATTACTCTAGCCCTGCTCAGTCAATCAACACCTAGTCTCCTTGAGTATCAACATTATCATCTAGCCCATATCTGTCCATCTTATCCGCAAGGATAGCATGACACAAGATGTCAAATGCTTTGCTAAATTTAATTCCGGGGCTCCTATTCAGACAGTGTATATCATGTGAGATTACAGGCACAAGAAGATAGCACACAAAGTTGCAGGGATGCCTGCTTGGCTCAGTGGTCAGAGCCCTGTACGAACAAGTCCAAAATCATAGGTGTGATCCCTCTGTAGATAATTCTAATTCATTCTGTTAGTCCTGCTGAGCCCTGAACCTGGTCACAGACTGAACCCTACACCTTGTCCTATACTGAATCCTAATCCTGATCATCAACTGATCCCTTACGTTAGTGCCTCTTTTAATTTGTCAGGGAAAATTAGACTAGCTACAAATTTTATCTGCTAATTGAGTACAAACTTGAGAACGTTGCTAAAACTGTAAGCTACATCCTAGGGAGGAAATAGAGAAAGAATAATTGCTAATATTTATATGGTGCTTTAACATTTGCAAAGCACTTTACAAATATTATCTCATTTGCCTCTTAGAATAATCCTTGGAGGGAGGTGCTCTTGTTTTCTCTATTGTACAGATGAGGAAACTGAGGTAAACAGTGACTTGCCCAGAGTCACACAAGTGTCTGAGGTAGGATTTGAACCCAGTCTTCCTGACTGCAGGTCCAGTTCTCTATCTACTGGTGTGCAGTGAAAAGAATGCTGGCTTTGGAGTCACAAGACAGGTGTCCAAAATCCTACCTCAGATTTTTACTACTTGTGAGACCTTGGGGAAGTCACCTAACTTCTCCCAGGTCTCAGGCTCCTTATCTGAGAAAGTTGCACTAGATGGCCACTGAACACCTTTCTGCTCCAGTCTATGTCTTATAATTTCCCCAGTAGATTATATGTGTCTTGAGAGTAGTGGCTATTTTATTTTTGTTTTTGTATCCTCAATGTACGCCTAGCACAATGCCTGACAAATAGAGGTGCTTAATAAGTGCTGGTGATGGATTGTTTGAGCCTCTGATCTTATGTTCCTTTGTATGTCCCCTGGCACTCAATTCAGGATGGCTCCCACAACAGGTACAATCAATGTGTATTGATTGATTGGTAGAGTTTGCCTTTGACTGCAAATCCCATAAAAAACTCAGACCCTCTCTGGAGGTAGCTATGTGAACCTGAAAGAGACACTTGAGTGTCCTCTCCTTTACAAATAAGGGAAAGGCTCTGTTAAAACACTAGGATATTCATTCAGTCAAGACAAACAAGGAGCTTAGAGTAGTTTCTATGACTGAACCTTCCCCAAAGTCTGTGGCTTACCCTGAGGCAAACCAGTCAACCTCAGGCAGCTTATTTAAGGGATGTGATTGTGGTCCCTGTGTCTGTGGTCTGATGGTCCCAACATTGGCTGAGATTTCTAACTGACACAGTTCAGGAAAGTTTTTGCAACCCAGCAGTTACACAGCCCAATATATCTTTGTCAGTAAAGGGAAAGCTAGGTGGCTCAGTGGATGGAGTGCTGGCCGTGGAGTCAGAAAGACCTGAATTCAAATCCAGCCTCAGACACTTATTAACTATGTGTGACCCTGGGCAAGTCACTTAACTTCTGTCTGCCTCAGTTTCCTCGAGCACAAAATGGGGATAATAAGAGAACCCACCTCAGACAGTTGTTGTAAGGATTAAGTAAGTAAATATTTGCACATGGGCTTAGCACAGTGCATGGCACAAAGTAAGCACCCTATAAATGCTGGTTATTATTGTTATTATAGGAACAAGATTACATCTTGAGACTCCTCTTGCTATAGAATTCATTCAAGGGTGTTAGCAAATTGGTTGCTTCCTATGCATCCGCAGAACTCAACTGACCTCTATCATTTTAGTTCTTCTAGGAGCTGTGGGTCATTCTGTCACTGAAGGGAGCCTTTAATTGATTGAATTCAATTCCACCCAACCAACATTTACTAATCTTAGGTAGTCTTTACAAACTTCTGGAACCAAAATAATTCATCAATCTGTATTCATCTTTCCAGTGATGAGCTTATTCCCCCTTAACTAAGCTGGGAGATCAGTTGAAAGAGAGTTCAAGTTGGGGTAATGGGTTGTTCTTCAGTTGTTTGCCATGTCTGACTCTCTGCGATCCCATTTGGAGTTTTCTTAGCTAAGATACTGAATTGCTTTGCTATTTCCTTCTCTAGCTTGTTTTACAAATGAGGAAACTTTGCCCAGATAGTAAGTATCTGAGGCTAGATTTGAACTCAGGAAGGTGTCTTCCTGACTGCAGGCCTGGGCTCTATTCACTGTACCACCCAGCTGCCCTGATTCTAGGGCAGGTGTATGCTAATTCTAAGGTGATAGCCAACTGTGGTTTCATGTGTTAAAAAAAAGCCTGTTGGTCCCAGCTCTGTAGTGTTTGCCCTTTTCCAGAAGCTGTATAATGTCCTTCTGTATCAGATTTTATTTTCTGACAAAGCTGAGAAAAGCATACAGTGTTCAGTACAGAGTGGGTTATGATTTGATGGTCAGTTTGCCCAGGCCTGGCTCCCTGTGTTACTGTCAAACAAATTACACAGAAGGGATTAATTTATTAGAATAAATTAAAAGGTTCAACTTGTTAACAACACATCCACCCCAAACCAAGAGGTTGACCCTGCTTTGTTATTTGCCATCTGGGAGATTTTGGGCCCAAGGGCACCAATGCTGGAACAGTTGCCAAATGGAGTAGGGTGGTGTAGGGATGTCTCCGCCAGCCACATCCTGATACCAGGCAGCTGGGGTGCTCCTCTCACAGGCAACGCTCTTGGGGCTGAGGTGTATGGGAAGCCTCTGGCTGTAACCTAAACAGTCCCTGAACCCCAGGTTGTGGGGATGCTGTTGAGTGAGAATGCTTGTGTTTTGGAATGATGCCTTGGATGAAGCGAGAAAAATGATTCCAGTTCAACCTGCTTTGGCTTCCATGAGACCCAGAGCTTCCATTGCTCTACTGTGCTCATTGGGTTTGGCAGCCTCCATTTGTATGTTTCTGGAAAGGGTGAGGTTTCAGGTGGGGCAAGGATTACAGAACATTGGGGTATTTCAGGAAGTCGAGTCTTTTGTAGAAGCATAGGAGAGAGCTGAGCTGCTAAAGGATATAGAACCCTGAGAAGGTTCAAGTGTTCATTATGAGGCTGACCTGTTTGTTTGCTGCTCACATTCTCTGAGGAGCCAAAGAGCCCAGCTGCAACTAGCCCAAGCGATTCAGCCTCCCTCCCTCCTCTTTCCCTTTCTCCCTTCACTAATTCCCATCCTTTTCTTTCTGCCTCCTGTCATTTCTGCCCCTTAGAATCTCTTCCTTCCTTCCACCTCAGTGCATGTGTTGCTTCCTATGGGAATCCTATCCTGATCCTATTCATTGTTAGTGCTTTCTCCCTTCTCTAATGATAGTACTGATGGCTATCGGCTTACATGCTGTATCTTCTGTGAGCTCTCTTCCCTTCCCTTGGTCCCCCTGGTCCTTTAGAATAAAGACTATTTTTCTGCCTTATCTTTGTTCTGCCAGTTCCTAGCACAGAGTTTTCCCTCCTTTTCCTCATTTTCTCTCCTTCAACAAGCATTTCAGAAAATATCTATTAGACACCTACTATATTAGGGGCATTATGCTAGGAAGCAAGGATGCATACAGTAGGCAGCTTGATCTCAAAAGAAGGTTAGAATGGGGACAACAACATGTGCAAAAAATAAGTGAGTTACAGAGGAGAACGAAAAGTATAAAGAAGAGATCGAGGCAATACGTGATTGTGCATGGGCCTTGAATGACAGCAGTAGGACTTTCTACTTCATTTAGGGGCAATAGGGAGGCACTGTAGGCTTTTCACATTTTAAATTTTCAGTTCCAAGTTCTCTCCCTCCTTCCATTCCTTCCCAGCCGTTAAGAAGGCAAGAAATAGCATGCTCATCATACATATGATGTCATATAAAACATATTTCCACATTAGCCATGCTGCAAAAAAGGGGCAGCTTAGTGGCACAGTGGAAAGAATTCTAGGCCTAGAGTCAGAAAGACTTATCTTTCTGAGTTCAAATCTGGCCTCAGACATTGGCTGTGTGACTCTGGTCAAATCACTTAATCCTGTTTGTCTCTGTTTCCTCATCTATAAAATGAGCTGGAGAAGGAAATGGCAAACCACTCTGCTATCTTTGCCAGGAAAACCCCAATGAGGAGGTCATGAAGGGTTGGGTGTGACTGAAATGACACAGCAACAAGAAGAAAAAGAACGTGAAAAAATAAGCTTCAACTTTCATTCAGAGTTCATCAGTTCTCTCTCTAGATGTGGATAGCATTTTTCATCTTGAGTCTTTTGGAATTATCATGGATTGATTGGAGTAGTGTATACAATATTCTACTGGTTCTGCTCACTTTGCATCAGCTCATGTAAGTCTTCCCAAACTTTTCTGAAACCATCCCTTTTGTCATTTTTTTTTACAACACAATAGTATTCCATCACAATCATATGCCATAACTTGTTCAGTCATTCCCTTATTAATGGGAATCCTCTCAACTTCCAGTTCTTTGCTGCCACAAAGAAGCTGCTATAAATATTTTTTGTATGTATAAATCCTTTTCCTTTTTTCTTTAATTTCTGGGATACATAATTTAGTAGTGGTATTTCTGGGTCAAAAAGTATGCACAATTGAAAAATATTTTAGCAGTCATTTGTTAAACTTTTGAGCTCCAAATTCCCTTCCTCCAACCCCTCCCCCCACCTATTGAGAATTCAAGCACTATATCAATTATACATGTGAAGTCATGAAAAACACATTTCCATATTAGTCTTGTTGCAAAAAAAGGGTGAGAAATGTAATGTGAAAAAAGTACATTTCAATCTACATTCAGTTGTCTCTGGAGGTGGATAGTATTTGCCATCATGAATTCTTTGAAATTGTCTTGGATCATTGTATTGATTAGAGTAGGAAAGTCTTTCACAATTGATTTTCATTGTAATATTGATGTTACTATGTACTATGTTCTTGTGGTTCTGCTCACTTTACTTTGCATCAGTTTGTATGTCTTCCCAAGGTTTTACTGAAACCATTCCACCCATCATTTCTTAGAGTACAATTGTATTACATCACAATCATATACCGCAACTTGTTCAACCATTCCCCAATTGATTAATATCACCTCAATTTCCAATACTTTGCCACCACAAACAAAAAAGAGCTGCTATAAATGTTTTTGTACGTTTAGGTCCTTTTCCTTTGCTCTCTTTTATATACAGACTTAGTAATGGTATTTTCTGGGTCACAGTTTTATAGCCTTTTTGTTAAAGTTCCAAATTATTCTCCAGAATGTTGAACCAGTTCACAAGTCCACCAACAGTGCATTAATGTCCCTATATTTCCACATCCCCTCTAGCATTTGCCAGTTTCCTTTTCTGTTAAGTTAGCCAGATCTGATAAGTGTAAGGTAGTATCTCAGAGTTGTTTTGATTTGCATTTTTCTAATCAGTAATTATTTAGAGCATTTTATATGACTGCCAATAATTCTGTTTTCTTCTCCCGAAAATTGCCTGTTTATATCCTTTGACTATCAATTGGGGAATGACTCTTTTTTTTTTTTTAATAAATTTGGCTCAGTTCCATATATATTTTAGAAATGAGGGGCAGTTAGGTGGCGCAGTGGATAAAGCATGGGCCCTGGAGTCAGGAGGACCTGAGTTTAAATCCGGCCTCAGACAGTTGACAGTAGCTGTGTGACCCTGGGCAAGTCATTTAACCCCAATTGCCTCACCAAAAAAAAAAAAAAATCCCCCTCCAAAAAGAAATGAGGTCTTTGTCAGAGAAACTTGCTGTAAATTCCCAGCTCCCCGCCCCCCAGTTTTCTGCTTTCTTTCTAAACTTGCCTACATTGGGTTTATTGGGTTTGTTTATGTAAAAAAATTTTATTTCATGTAATCAAAATTACCCACTTTACTTCCTGTGATCCTCTCTGTCTCTTGGTTGCTCATAAACTCTTTCCCTTATTCATACATCTGACAGGTAAATTTTCCCATACTCTCATTTGTTTATGATATCACACTTTATGCTAAATTATATACCTATTTAGACCTTGTCTTGGCACATAGTATGAGATTTTTGTATATACCTAGTTTCTGCCTCACTGATTACCAGTTTTTCCAACAATTTTTGTCAAAAAATAAGTTCTTGCCCACAAAGCTTGGATCTTTGGATTTATTAAACACTAAATTACTATGGTCATTTATTACTGTATATCATGTACCTAATGTAGCCCACCAATCCAGAACTGTTTCTTAGCCAGTACCAGTTTGTTTTGATGACTACCATTTTATAATATAGTTTGAAATCCATAACTGCCAGGCCATCTTCCTTCACATTATTTTTTATTGATTCCTGTGATATTTTTGTCCTTTTGATCTTCCAGATAAATGTTATTATTTTATCTAGCTCTATAAAATAATTCTTTGGTAGTTTGATGGGTATGGCACTGAATAAGCAAATTAATTTAGGTAGAACTGTATTGGCTCACTCATGAGCTATTAATATTTCTCCAATTATTTATTTGTGTAAAAAGTGTTTTGTAATTGTGTTTATATAATTCTTGGGTTTATCTTGACAAGTATACTTCCAAGTATTTTATACTGTCTGCAGTTATTTTAAATGAAATTAGTCTTTCTGTCTTTTCTTACTGAGTTTTGTTGGATACAAACACACACACACATTATTTATGTAGGTTTACTTATCTTGCAACTTTGTTAAAGTTATTAATAGTTTTAGCTAGTTTTTTAGTTGATTCCCTAGGGTTCTCTAAGTATACCATAATATCATCTGCAAAGAATGGTAGTTTTTTTCCTTATTGCCTAGTCTTATTCCTTCAATTTCTTTTTCTTGTATTGTTGCTATAGCTAAAATTTCTAGTACATTATTGAATAATAGTTGTGATAATGGACATTTTTGCTTCACCTTTGATCTTATCAGGAAGGCTTCTAATTTATCCCCATTATTGACAATGATTCCTTTTGGTTTTAGATTGGTACTATTTTTTTAAAGAAAAGTTTCATTTATTGCCATGATTATTTCTGCTTTTTTTTTTAATACGAATGGGTGCTATATTTTGTCAAAAGCTTCTTCTGCATCTATTGATATAATCATGTTGTTTTTGTTATCAATATGGTAAATGATGCTTATATTATTCCTAATATTGAATTAGCCCTGTATTTCTGGTATAAATCACACATGGTCATGGTGTATGATCTTGTTATAAATTGCTATAATCCTCTTGTTAATATTTTATTTAATTTTTTGCATCAATATTCATTAGGGAAATTAATCTATAGTTTTCTTTCTCTATTTTTGTTCTTCATAGTATAGGTATCAAAACCACATTTGCATCATAGTAGGAATTTGGTTGGACCTCTTTATCTATTTTTTCAAACAGTTTATATAATATTGAAATTAATTATTACTTAAATGTTTGGTAGAATTCACTTGTAAATCCTGTTAGTCCTGGGGATTTTTTCTTAGGGAACTCATTTATGACTTCTTAAATTCATTTTTTCTAAGATAGGGTTTTTTTTGGTTTGTTTTTGGTGAGGCAATTGGGGTTAAGTGACTTGGCCAGGGTCACACAGCTAGTAAGTATCATATGTCTGGGGCCAGATGTGAACTCAGGTCTTCCTGACTCCAAGGCTGGAGCTCTATCCACTGCGCCACCTAGCTGCCCCAAGATAGGGTTTTTTTTAAAGTATTCTATTTCTTCTGTTGATCTAAACAGTTTATATTTTTGTAAGCATTTATATGTTCACTTAGATTGTCAATTTTGTTGGCATATAATTGGGAAAAATAACTACTACTAATTGTTTTGATTTTATCTTCATTGGTGGTGCGTTCACCCTTTTCACTTTTTGATACTGGTAATTTAGTTTCTTCTTTCTTTTTCTTAATAAAATTAACCAGTAGTTTATCTCTTTTGTTTTCTTCCATAAAAACAGCTCCTGGGTTTATCTGTTAGTTCAACTTTTCTTTAACTTTCAATCTTATTAATCTCTCCTTTGACTTTCAGGATTTTTATTTTGGTATTTATGTGGTTATTTTAAATGTGTTATTTTTCTAGTATTTCTAGTTGCATGCCCAATTAATTTGCTCTTTCTTTTTTTTGTATTGATATAAGCATTCAGAGATATAAAATTTCTCCTAAGTACTACTTTGGTTGCATCCCACACATTTTGGTATGTTGTCTCATTGTTGTCATTCTCTTTAATAAAATTGTTTCCATGCTTTGTTCATTGACCCAGTAATTCTTTAAAATTAGATTATTTAGTTTTTTTATTATTTTTTTTGGTCTATGCTTCTAAGGCCCTTAAATGAATGCAATTTTTTTTTTATTGCATTATGGTCTTAAAAGGGTGCATTTTATATTTCTGCTTTTCTGTATTTGTTTGTGATGTTTTTATGCCCTAATTAACCCAGCCAATTTTTGTGAAAGTGACCTGTACAGCTGAGAAAAAGTATATTCCTTTCTATTCCCATTCATTTTTTTCAAGAGGTCTATCTATCATATTTAATTTTTCTAAAATTTTATTCATTTCCTTAACTCCTTTCTTATTTATTTTATGGTTAGATTTATCAAGTTCTCATAGCCAAAAGTTGAAGTTCCCCACCGATATAGTTCTACTGTCTATTCCGTCCTATGATTCTAACTTTTTCTTTAAGAATTTAGATGCTATGCCATTTGCTTCATAATTTTTTAGTATTGATATTACCTCATTATCTATGGTACCTTTTAGAAATATGTAATTTCTCTGATTGTCTCTCTTAATTAGGTCTATTTTTGCTTTTGCTTGTCTGAGATCATGATCAAGTACCACTGCCTTTTTTTTTAACCTCAACTAAGCATAATAGATTCTGCTCCAGTCCCTTATTTTAATTGTGTGTTTCTTTCTATTTTAAGTGTGTTTCTTATAAACAATATATTATTCAATTCTACTTTCTAATCTATTCTGCTATTTGCTTCCATTTTATGGTTGAGTTCATTCCATTCCCTTCTCTAAAGTCTGTTTTGCTTCTGACCACTGCCTCCCTTAATCTTCCTTCTCTTCTCACCCCTACCCCACTCCCCATTTCTTTTATCCCCTTTCCCTCTTACTTCCCCATTGGGCAAGATAAATTTCTATACCCAATTAAGTTTGTGTGTATAGATATAGATATATAGATAGATACAGATATATAGATAGATACAGATATATAGATAGATACAGATATATAGATAGATACAGATATATAGATAGATACAGATATATAGATAGATACAGATATATAGATAGATACAGATATATAGATAGATATAGATATATAGATAGATATAGATATATAGATAGACATAGATAGATAGATAGACATAGATAGATAGATAGATAGATAGATAGATAGAGATATTCTTCCTTTTTTGCACAAATTCAGATGAGAATGAGGTTCAGGTATTGCCTCTCCATTTCCCTCTCCAAAGTAAAAGCTCTTCCTTGTGTGCCTCTTTTATGTGAGCTCATTTACCCCGTTCTTTCTTTCCCTTACCTCTTCTCCCTTTGCTTCTCTCTTTCTCACCCTTCCATTTTTTGATCATCTCAATATATTTGACTCACACCTGTGTACTCTATGTAGACTCCTAACTTCACCAATAATAATAGCATTCTTCAAAAGTATGGATCATCTTCACATTTAGGAATGTAAAGAGTTTAGCTTATTAAATCCCCTATGATTTCTCTTTCATGTTTACCTTTTTACATTTCTCTTGAGCCTTGTATACGAATGTCAAATTTTCTACTCAGTTCTGGTCTATTCATAAAAAATGCTTGAAGGTTCTCTATTTAATTAAATATTAATTTACCTCCAAAGGATTATGCTCAGTTTTGCTGGGTAAGTTATTCTTGGTTGTAATCCTAACTCCTTTTCCTTTTTGAATATATTCCAAGCTCTCTACTCCTTTAACATATTAGCTGCTAAAGCTTGTATGATCCTAACTATGGCTGCACAATATTTAAATTGCTTTTTTTTAGCTGTCCCAAGCTTCAGGGTTTTTTGCCATGTTGTTCACAGTGAGTTCTGGGAATCTGTAAGTTTTCAGTGCTTTCAGGGTGGTGCGATTTGGGGAAAGGTGTGATCACTTCTCTCCTAGTCTCCAGGCCTTACCCATGAAAAGGCCCTGCTCCTTTGCAGGTGTAAGCACTAGTACTCCTCCCCGTCTTAACCAGTGCCAGATTGTTTTGATGATTACTACTTTGTAGTATAATTTAAGGGCAGCTAGGTTGCGCAGTGGGTAAAGTGCCAGGCCTAGAGTCAGGAAGAGATGACTTCAAATCTGGCCTCATTTACTAGCTATGTAACCCTAGGCAAGTCACTTAACCCAGTTTGCCTCAGTTTCCTCATCTGTAAAATGATCTGGAGAAGGAAATGGCAAGCCACTCTAGTATGCTTGTCAAGAAAATCCCAAATGGGATTTTCAGTCAGACATGACTGAAAAACAACTGAAGAACAACAAAAGTATATTTTGAGATCTGGTACTGCTAGTTTGAAATCTAATATTGCTGGCACTATAGTTTTTTGATTAAAGGAGTAATTTAATCAAAGTGTTTCTCCTTTCCCCTTATCTCCCCTCCTTCCTCTCTCTCTCTCTCTTTTGCTTCCTCATTCTCCTGTTCCCTTCTTTCCCTCTGGACAACTTCCCCAGACAGGAATAAGGCACTTCAGTCTCATGGTCCCCGGTCCCACTAATTTCTCCTCCTTCTCCACTGCCCTGCACAGGCAACCTCTCTCTAGGTTGGATTTTTTATTCCAGTTATCTTCTGTTGACACATCCTGTGTGATACTGATAGGGCAAATATTGTCTCCATTTCACAGATTAGGGAATCAGCATTAGGATTTTGAGTGACTTGCCTGAATTCACAAGGCCAATTTTTGGCAGAATTGCGTCTGGAGCTAAAACTTCTTGATTATTTTAACTCTGCATTTTTCAAAAGGTCTCTTTCAAAATACACTATTAAGACTGATTCTACTCCCTTGATGAGAGAGTTACCCTGCTTCTCTGCAGCTACATGGGGGAACTGAACCTAAATAGGAATAAGATGTACACCTGGCTTTGGAATTTACTGGAAACATTATTCTTTCTCTCTGGGATCACTGGTCAGGATTCATGGAGATGCCATGGCACTGACAACTTGGATTAACCAGCCACATGAATACTCATCATTGGTAACAATGGTGAGAATACACACTGGAAACTGAGACAGACCAAATATTAATAAATAGAAAAAACAGAGATGAATGAATGTTTCAAGAGCCTTCTTTGAGATGGTCATAGCTGATATATCCATTGTCATCCTTCATCATCCTGATGACAAACTTCTCTGTGATTTTATCCTAGAATGCTTTTGTTTCAACTTTGCTTTTTATTCTGCCTTTTTGGCACAACACCTCCCCACATATGGGTTGGGAAGTTATCTGAAGGACAACACTATAATGCTGCATGCTGTGTATGTAGAGAGATATGGATTCTGATTGTCTGAGATACCACTTTGAGATGTCAACATTCCAGCCACAGCAGTCCTGGACCCTGCCTGCTCCTCCCCAACTCGACTTGGAATTTCTGGCAGGCTTTCCTCCTACTCTCTGTAAAGGCAGAAATTATATTCTTCCTTGGAGATGGGGTGAACTAGATCCTATATGATATCTATCCATGCTATACTCAGA
Organism: Phascolarctos cinereus; assembly: GCF_003287225.1. Lineage (NCBI taxonomy): Eukaryota > Metazoa > Chordata > Mammalia > Diprotodontia > Phascolarctidae > Phascolarctos > Phascolarctos cinereus. The sequence goes on from NW_027555625.1 coordinate 322,900,892, forward strand.
CCAGTCATATCTTCACATTAGAAATCTACTACCCAAACATATTTTATTCTGGCTCCATTTTTTCTTCTCATCACTCCTGGCTAACTCAGTTCAGATTCATATCTGTCTGACTTTGTGTCCTTTGTGAAAGGTATGGAAAAAGATTCCAGGAGATATGCTTGCTCCTCCCAGTGAAGAGAGCATATATAGCCACAACAGGAAGCCTCAGTCTCTGCAACATGTTCTATTTTCCACTCCCCACCCCCAAACCCCAACCATTCAAAACTAAGGGAGGGTGTATTTAGGTAACCTATGAGGTGCTGTCCATGATGCTGTCCCAGGCATGCCCTTTTTGTCTCCTATTTGTCAGCCATAGTTACTAGGCCACTGAGAAATTGCTGTTTTGTGAGGTCTCCCAGGGGCTATTCCCACGCCCTCATTGGACTCCATGGGGGCCTGGTTCAGCTATGGGGAGTGATGGGCTCACAAACCTGCTGGCATTTCTCACCTCATTAGTTTCTAATTGCCTGTCACTTAGCTGGGGCAGCTGTTGCTTCCTGTAAAATTAAGCCCTTCCTGACTATCAGGAGGCATATTAATAAGTTGTGTTAAAAATAACAAACATTTTCCAGTGATGGCTAAGAGGGGCTGGGCACCTGGGGTGTTGAGGGCCAGTTTCCTGTGGGTCTGTAATGGTTGGATCACAGGTATATTTACAGATGCTTGAAATGCACCATCCTTCGTTAACACACATTCCTGCAATCAATCATTGGATAAATATTTCTTAAAAGAGCTCTACATATTTATTTCTCAGTGTGCTCTGTTCTGTGGGAGAGATAGAGATTAAAAAAAAAACAACAACTTTATTGGTCTCTGCCCTCAAGCTGTCCAGGAAAGAAGAGAGGGGATAAATATGTAGATATGTGCTGATCCACATGTACAGTCCATTTTGGTCATCAATACATATTTATGAGTTGTCTGAGGTCAGAGGGAAGGGATGGTCTGGGGCCAAGCATTAGGAAATAAGCTATGGCCAGAGTCAGTTACACTCTAGGTTAAAGGGTTAGGGCTGAATCTATGACTAGGATTTGGGCTTAATTTGTATTTGGCATTAGGATCCAATCTATGACTGAGGTAAAGATTAAATCTATGGTTAGAGTCAGGGCTTACCCCATGCCTGGGATAAGGGCAAATAGGTTCATACACTTGGAGCTAGATGTTTTCTAATGAAATACCCTAATTATCTAGTTGAGGAAACTGAAGTGTACAGAGAGATTAAATGACTTGCCCAAATACTCACAGGTAGTAAGTAGCAGATGTGGGATTCAAATCCAGTTTCTTTAACTATGAGAACATTACCACTTCTTCTAAAGGCCTGGATTGAACGACTGACCACTTCAGCCACGTAGTTTTCTTTCCATCATTGCCATGTCTGGGTGTGAGACATTTCACCTCTGCCCCTTCACTGTTTAGCAAAGGGACTGAATCCAGGAACAACTCTTGCAGCTTTCCCCCTTCCCTAGTTGCAGTAATCTCTTCATCGGAGAAGCTCTGCTGCTGTTTCTCCCTACTTGCCATCTCCTCAGGGACTGATAAGGGAGGGAAGGCCAAGTTTACTCCTCCACATCATAACTCAGCCCTTTGTTGCTTCTCCAACTCCACAGCCAAGCAGGAACTCTCACCCACCCTCCAAAAGGCCAACTTTAGGGTTTGGTCTGTAGCCAAGTTAATTTGACCATTCTGGATTAGTTCCATAACCCTAGCCTCCGTAACACTGAACTCTAGTGACTAATCAAACATTTCTGAGATTGGTTCTTGTGAGAATCAATAATTTTGCATCAGCCAGAGCTGAATACCAGTCAGAGCCTTCTCTGCTGAGAGCGCAGATTCAATAGGAATGGGAGCATCAAATTGTAAAAATTGGTTTGTGAGATTGAGGAGAAAGGAAAAGAGATAGCTAGCTGCCTCATCTCCTGTCTTGGAGCCCTGGAAGCTAATAATGCTAAGTCCCATCGAGCCCTAGAATTGCTCCCTAACCCTCAATGGCATATTCTGCAGCACCTCAAGTTGTGAGCACCCAGGACAAGGAGAAGGTGGCAGGGCAAAGGGCAGGAGGATGTCCTGAAGATTTCCAGGCCCCTTTTATGTACTGAGAGAAAATAGAGTTGGGTACAATTGACCTGACTTATAAAATTGATATAAAGCCACTGTAAGATTTGGGCTGACTTTAACTTAGCCAGAAAAAATTCAGGTGCTGTGTGATCTTTGGAATCACTGACAGGGTTTTACATCTTCATTTAGGGAGACTGGGCCAGCGCAGGAAAGGAGGTGCCACTAGAGCTCTGAGGTCCCTTCCAGCTCTAAGTTTCTATGAGTCTGGAGGCAATGAGTTATTGAGCAGGAAGATATTTAGCATTTCCAAAGCAATTTCATAAAAATCAGGCCAGTACATCATTGCTGATTTAATGGTCATGTCTGAAGGAACGTTAGCTGTGATTTTTTGAAGCAACCCCTGCAAAAGCATTGCCTCTAAAAGTAATGTACGTCTTGTCTGTGGCATCCAGGCAGTGGGAAGATTTTCAAGGCTTTTATGGACCCCAGATATGTACTGCCTCTGTGCCCTCAATCTGTCTCTTGTGTCAGCCCAATGGCTGGGTATTACACAATCACAGAATATTAAGAGCTGGAAGGGGCTTCAGACATCATTAGTTCCAACATCCTCATTTTAGCAATGAAGAAGCACAGGCCCAGGGAAGGGAAGGGGGCTGCTGGAGTTCGAGCAGCTAAATGGCTGAGCTGGGACTTGGACTCGGGTCTTCTGACTCTAAGCCCAGCAATCTTGCCACTGTTCCTCGCTGGGTCATGCAGATGGCATATCTCAATGGAAAAAACTCATTCCTTGATCACAAGCTTGCTTCTTTCTCTTTCCTCCAGATGGAAGTGACTAGTGAATCATATGCTTTCCACTATACCACACCATCTTCCTTCCACGAGAGGTATCTCAGGTAACAAGCTCCTCATGGAATACCTGGGAAGCAAGTTAAATTTGTCCTAAGATTCTAGAATTTAGAGCTGGAAGGGACCTTTGAGATTGTTTAGGTAAACTTCTACCCCTATTTCATAGGTGATAATAATGGCCTTAAAAGGGCATACTGTATATTTAACTTGGCTGGGGTGAATATCTAGGAAGAGCAGGAAGAATTGCAGAACTAGTCACACTGAGACTAAGTCCCTATTGTTTTTCTCCTTTGAGAGGGACCATCTCTGCATTCTTAAGCAAAAGCCTAAATGTTAGCAATAAAGAGAACTAACTTCAGAGTAACCACAGTAACCATACCCTTCTTGACACTAGGGCCAGCTGTATCAGAAATCTGAGTGCACATTCCATGTGTAGGGTGCCTTTGGGATATACCTAGGATGAGCTTCTCTTCCTTTTGTTCTCTTAAAATCCTGCCACCTCTTTTCTTTCCTGATCGCTCTAATTATTAATGCTATCTCCCTTCCATAATCATCTGGCATTTTCTTATCTGTGTGTATGCTGGATTCAGTGGTGTGCAGGAGCTGACTAGTATGGTCAGCCAGGTGATTGTTAAATTTTCAGTGTGATCAATTACACTTTGGAAATCAGCAAATGTTGCAATCAAGAGTTGATTTATTTATTGTTTTGTTTTGTTGTTGATTGTCTAGAGTGAAGAAAGTGATGGAGAAATGTTAATGACATAGTTAAAACTTGAAAGTACCTATACTTTTTTCTTCTGGAGTGCTGGCTATCAAACATTTATCAGCTCATTCTTGGCTATATTTCCCTCATTCTTTCCTTAGAATATAAAACATAAACTATTGCAGGGTATTGCTGCATGGTTTTTGTATCTCCAGCACCTAATAAAATGTGCATCACAATTCTTGGTAGTGGGGAGGGTGAAACATAGACCTGAAGCAACATTAAAATATGGAACCCACAGAGGATACTCCTTCTGTGATACAGACTGGCAAAGCTTCTATAACTGATAGACTTAGATTCCTGGAGACATAAGAGATTAAGTGTCTTTCTCAGGGGATTATACAGCCAGGATGGGTCCACAGCAGGTGTTGAACTCAAGTCTTTCTGACTCTAAGGTATTATACCTGTTTCTCTATTTTACATATAAGTTATTCAATAGATGTTCCAACCAGTATCTATTCAATTTAGCCATTGAATTGAATTGAATGAAGATGAAGCCTGTGGGCATGAAGAAAATAATACTATTTCAGTTGAAAAATTTTCAACAAAAATTTATCAAGGATCAAAACAGGATTAAAGTAATTTAGAACCAACCAAATATGCAGAGTCAGTCTATGCATCACAGATCAGAATCTGGTAGAATGCAAACCACACAATACACCCCCACTGAATGTCCCCTCTCTCCCTAAGAAGGTAAGTTTTTCTTGTTCTTAAAGAAGAATCAGAGCTGCTCTCTGAGCAAACTATACACTGGGCTTATGTAGAAAAGGAACAGATGTTTGTAAGGCCATACTGGAACAGAGAGAGATGATCCAAATAAATAATCCTTCTTCATAAACATCCTTGCCATGGGAAAGCAGGGGTGCCAATAAAACTATACATCCTGCAGTTTGGAGAAAATATAAAGCTGGAGAATAGAGGTATGGCTGGTTAGGTTGGCAAGGCAGGTTGGGCTGAGAGAACTCACTCTCTCCTCCATTTGTCTCAGACATCTCTCTTTCTCTTTCTCTCTGTCTGTCTGTCTGTCTCTTCCTCCCTCTCTCCTCTTTCTCCTTCTCCTCTCTCTCTCCCCTTTTACTCACTCTCTCTCTCTTCATCTCTCTCTATTCCTCTCTCTCTTCCTTTCTCTCTTTTCCTCTCTCTCTCCATCTCTCTGTTTTCCTCTCTCTCTCTCTCTTTTCTCCTTCCCTCTCTTTGTCTTCTCTCTCTCTTTCTCTTTGTCTCTCCTTCCATTTCTCCCTTTTATCATCCCACTCTTTCTCCTTTTCTTCCCCACTCCTTTCCCCAGGAAGTTCACTGTGAAGGTCCTTATCTCCCTCCAGCAAGGGGTTTCAGTGAACCACATTGAAATCAGTCCAATAGGGTACAGGGAAAAAAATCTTTGCTGTTCTGTCAATAAATCAGCTAATAGACATTTATTAGGCTCTGTACTAGACACTGGGGATACAATGTTAAAAATGAAATGGTTCCTGCCCTCAAGGAGGTTACATTCTATCAGAGGTGACAGTATGTACACATATAAGTATATACGCATATATGTATATGGATCAGAAGCTTTCATTTTCCTTTGTGTTCATATAGCTTATGTGTATACATATATGTGTCCCACATATATGTGCATATATTATATATTATGTATATACTGTGTACATATATTATATATGATATGGATTAGATCTGTGATGTCATTGTTTTAGGGAATTCTACTGGGTAAGGAAATTCTCTCTACCACTTCAGGTCTGTATCTTCTCTGCAACTTATAGTCTTACAGAGATGCTTAAGACACTGAGATATTAAGTGACTTGTCCAGGGTCACATATTGGGCAAGGACCCAAACCCAGTCCTTCCTGATTCTCACACTGGCTCTCTATCTACTCTACTCTGCAGGTTTTATGTATGCAAACTATATATGAAATAAATACACAATAATTTGGTCAGGAAGGTACTATCTTCAAGGAATGTGGGGAGGGCTAGGGTGTGGAAAATAAAAAGCCTTCTGTAAGAAGTGACAATTGAGCTTTAAAGAAAACTAGTTATTGAAAGGGATGGAGTTGAGCAAGGAGTGCATTCTCAATGGGGGGATGTGGGAGGGGCAGCCAGTGCAAAGGTCCAGAGAGAGGAGATGAAATGAGTATGAGGAGCAGCCAAAACAGTTTGACTCAGTTGTAGTGTGTTAAGGGGCACAAGCCTGGAAAGGTAGGTTGGAGCTAGGTTGTGTATGTTGAACAAAGGGGTTTATATTTGTTCGGAGAAGCAATAGGGAATGATTGAGGTTTTTTGAGCCAAGAAGCAACATGGCCAGACCCACACTTTGGGAAAATCACATTGGCAGTTGAATGGATTGGAGTATAGAATGACTTGAGGCAGGGAGACCAATTAGGACATCATTCAAATAGTCCAGCCAAAAAGTGATGTGGGTGTGAATTAGGATGGTTTGGTGGAAGTGGAGAGAAATAGGTGAGTGGGAAAGCATGTTGTTCATGTAGAATCAACAAGACATGGCAACTAATTGGATATAGGGAAAGGCAGAGAATGAGGAATTGAGAGAGATTGAAAATCTAGGAGAATGGAAGGATGGTGAGGACCCTGACATAAAATAGGGAACTTCTGAGGAAGGATGGATTTTGGGGAAAAGATAATGAGTCTGTTTTGGACATGTTGAGTTTGAGGTTGCCAATTGGTATATCCAATTAGAAATATCCAGTAGGCAGGTGGCAATTTGAGATTGGACCTCAGAAGAGAGACTTGGGCTGACTATAGAGATCAGGAGGTCATCTACATAGAGGTGATAATTGAACCAACAGTGGAGGGAAAGAAAATGAGAGTGCCCAAGACAAATCTTTGGTGTAGAACATGGTAGGCAGTAGAACATGGACAATGAGCCAGCAAATGAGATTGAGGAATGACCAGAGGAGTAGGAGGAAAACCAAGAGAGAACATTATGGAGGGAAATGAGAGAGGGGAGTGTATTTAGGAGGAGAAAGTGGCCCATAGTGTCAAATGCTACAGGGATATGCAGGAGGATGAGGACTAAAAAAAAGGCATTTCAGATTTGGCATTTCAGAGATCGTTAGTAGCTTTGGACAGAGAAATTTTAGTTGAGTTATGAGGATGGAGGCCAGATTGCAAAAGGTTGCAGAGTAAAAGAAGAGACAATGGAAGAAAGGAATGTTGACAGCTTTTGTGGGGGGAATTTGGCTGAGAAAGGCAGGAAAGATGCAGTATAATAACTTGAGAGCGTGAAGGAACGTTAGGGTAAAGTGAGGTGTTTTATTTTTTTTCGGATGGGAGAGACCTGCATGTACATGTAGGCGGTAGTAAATTAGCCAATAGCTAGGGAGATATTGGAGATCAGAGAGACTGGCCACAGTTAGGAGTGATCTGTGGAAGGAGAAACAGGGGGTGGGATACAAGGTACAAATGAGGGGTTGTCCTTGGAGCAAGGAAGGGTCACCTCTTAATCAGATACAACAAATTAAGTAAAATAAAAGTAAACGAGAACAAATTTTCCCCTAAAATAAGTTTTATTTGGTTGGAAATAAGAAACCACTGAAGGGTTTGAAGCAGAGGAGTACCCTTGTGTCACTCAAATCTTTCTGACTTTCTTGTTTGTAACAAACCCACTATTTTCCAAGTAATGCAAACTTGCAACACTGGGGTCACCTTTGACCTTTCTCTCTCTCACATCCCTCATTCAATCAGTTGCTAAGTCTATTCCATGATTTTCTACATCTATTTCCTCCTCTCTATGCCAGTTGAGACAGCTCTAGTTCAAGCCCTTATTATTTATCACCTAGACTATAGTAATGGCCTTCATCCAGGGCTTGTGGCCTTCTTTCCAAAATCATACTGTCCTGGCTGCCACACTAATCTAGGTGCACAGTTCTGATCATTTCACTTCCCTGTCCAAAGCTTTCAATGCATCTATGTTGTCTGCTGAGTAGATGCAATCCAACAGAGATTTATTAAGTGTCTGGTAGATGCTAGGCACTGCAGATTCCCAACCAAACACAAATAATCTCTGCACTCAAGGCCATGTGCTTAGTATGATTCCTGCCTTCTTCACTCTTCTCAAATGTTCTTTCTTAAGCAGCCAGTGAATAGACTGTGGAACTTGGAGTCAGGAAAATCTGAGATTGAATCCTGCCTTAAACACTTACTAGCTGTATGATCCTGGGCAAGTCACTTAACTACTCTGTGTCTCAATTCCCTCATCTATAAAATGGAGATAATATTAGCACCTACTTCCCAGAGTTGTGAGGACCAAATGAGATAATATAAGTAAAGCATTTTGTAAACCTTAAAATAACATACAAATGCTATTATAATCATCATCATTACTATCAACTATTATTATTATGGACAGCTATGAACTACTGTTATTATTACTACTATTGTTATACTCTATACTATAACTAAACTGGACTTCTTATGATCCCCTGGACATACTTCACCCTTTATGATCTCCTTGTCTTTGATGTTGTTGTTTCTTGTGTTTGAATACTATCCCTGCTCCATTATTATCTGTACTATCAACACTGTACCCATCTCTCAAGGCTGATCACCTTCTCTTTGAAATCTTTTCTGACAACTTGAGTTGGTAATTATCTCTCCATCATCATAGCACTGGACCTTGAGCTAGGAGATGGAGTCAGGTCTTGGCTTCAAGACTTCATAGCTGTGCAATTCTAGGCAAGGCACATAACTTTTCTGAGCCTGTTTGTCCATCTGTAAGATAGAACTAATCAATTCAATAAGCATGTATTAAGTGTTTACTGTGCTAGGCACTGTGTTAGGGGCTAGTATACAAAGATAAACATTAGGCGATTTCTATATTCCATGAGATTACATTCTCCTGGGTGGGGATGGGGCAGGATATTGCATGTACATAAATAAGCAAATACTAAATATATGTAATGCATGTGTGTGTGTGTGCATGTATAATTCATAAGACCTGTGGTCTCATTGGTATGTTAAATTCCCAAAGAGTAAACTCTTTCTCCCAAAGCAGAACAGCAGCTGTTCTGCAAGTTCTAGTCCAGTGGTAGGGAATCTATGGCCAGACTTCACAGAACTCTTGTTTCAGTCAAAGAGCCACACTTGAGGACCTAAAGGGCCACCTGTGACCTTGAGGCCACAGGTTCCCTTCTCCTGCTCTAGTCTAAGAGAGCTGTCTGGGAGCATCAAGAGGTAAGTAGACTTGCCCAGGGTCACACAGCCATATTATGTGTCAGAAGCAGGATTCGAAGCCAGGTCTTTCTAAGTCTGAGAGCAGCTCTCTATCCATTTCATAATTCCTCTCAAATGCAAGATTTATATAAAATAAACACAAAGTAATTTTGGTAGGGATATGGGAAGAGGCAATACCAATTAGGGGCAATCAGCAGAGGCTGCTTGTAGGAGGTGGCATTTGAGCCAAATCTTGGAGGGAGAAGATTCCAGGAGGTAGGGGAGAGCATTCCAGGCAGGAGATTGAATGTTGTACACAGAGAACAACAAGAAGGACAGTTTGCTGGGAACATAGAGGGTCAGGAGTGGGAATAATAAGTAATTCATCTGGAGAGCCTGGTGCCAGATTGTGAAGCTCTTTAAACGTCGACATAGGAGCTTGAATCTTATCCTAGAGGCCATAGGGGGGCACTGAAGCTTCTTAGGCAGGAGAGGTAGGTGCTATCATTATTCCCATTTTACAGATGAGGAAACTGAGGCACAGGGAGTCTAAGTGACTTGCCCAGGGTCACACAGCTAGTAAGTGTCTGAGGTTATATTTGAATTCAGTTCTTCCTGACTTCAAGCCCAGAGCTCTAGCCACTGTACCAGTAGCCTACCTCATTGGGATGCTTTTCACGCTCTGTTGCACAGAGTCTGACCTATCTGGTCTTTCAATTTATTTCTTAATTGTTTTTTTCCTCATTAATGGGTACTGGAAGATCAGAGAAGCAGGAGAAGGTTCACAAATATTACCCAGGTCTCCCTCTTGAGTAGGGCTGCTTTTGTTCTGATCATCTCCAGCCAAAGTGTTGGGGAAGGTTTTGTTCTGTCCTTAACCAGAAACACAAGGGTTGTTTGCATTTAGAAAGTCACTTACCCTGGAGCCCATCAGCTGGTGTGGGTCTAGATGTCCTTGCCAGTGCTTGTATTTCGCATGTGCTTACTGAAGATTTAATTATATATAAAAAATGAGTTGAGGTTATTCTGACCTGAGATGTGCTTTTACAAGCCAATCAAGGTATTTTTCTCAAGGTACTTAATGGATGAATTGCCTTATCAAGGGCTCTCTGGTTGAGGCCTGGACAGCAAACCTGTGATTTCCATTCAGGCAAGCTAGAGTAGAGTGAAAGGTTTTCTGAACTTCTTTGGTCTAATTAGGTATTGTAAAAACTCTACTCCAGCATCTCTGTTCTTGTGGTGATGTACGAGTAGCAGCCTTTGTGAGATAACCAAGGGGCAGTGTGGTATTTTGGACAGTGCCCTGGATGGGGTCAAAGTCCATTCTCTGACACTAGTGAGCTCATGATGTTTTATCTCTCTGATTTCACCATAACATAGACTCAGAATCATAGATTTAGGAGAAATTTCAGAAGACAGCTAGCCCACCCACCTTTCTTTTACATGGGGGGAAACTGAGGTCCAGAGAGGCTTGCTTAAAGTCACACAAGTGGTATATTTCAAAAAGAGACTTGAACCCTGTCCTTCTGACTCAAGAGCCAGTACTTTTCTTTTCTTTTTTTTTTTTTTTTTAGGCAATGGGGTTAAGTGACTTGCCCAGGGTCACACAGTTAGTAAGTGTTATGTGTCTGAGGCCAGATTTGAACTCAGGTCCTCCTGAATCCAAGGCCGGTACTCTATCCACTGCACCACCTAGCTGCCCCTGTGAGCCAATACTTTTCCCACTATACCAGGAGGCCTCTCACATGCTAAGCTGCTTTTTGAAGTATCTCTGGCCTGATACCCACAAGGATCTCAGTCTGATTAGCTAAAAGCTGGGTCCTCTGGGAGCATTTTTAGAACACAAGGTCCTAGCTGAGCATCTTGGGACCAAATAAATGGGATACTTGAAAGGAATACACATACACATGTATGTATATGTATACATGTGTATACGCATGCATATACACACACACAGATCCAGATATATAGATACATGTTTATATATGTATATGTATACATATCTCTATCTATCTATCTATCTATCTATCTATCTATCTATCTATCTATCTATCTATCTATCTATCTATTTATCTATCTATCTGTGTGTCTATTTCCTTTCCTATAACCAAGCCACACTTCGCCCCTCCCTGCTTAATCAGCTTCTGTGAATCCCAACAGCGCATCTGACCCTCACAGTTCTATCTCTTCTTTCCTTTTCACATCCAGACTCCCTGGGGGAAAGTCAACATGACAATGCCCAGAAGGTCCACCACTCATCTTCATCTCCCTCCTCCTTTTGTGACTGCAGTCCATCATGTTCCATATGGAGACAAAGGTTGGGAACAAAAGTCAGCTGCTATCTCCATCTCTGCCATCTCTCCTTCTCCTCCCACATTCAATTACTACCCACAAGGAGGATGGAGATCTTTTCTGTATCATGGGCAACTTGACTTAGCACAAATGAGTATTTGTCAGAGAGAGCAGGATCTTATGGGATTAAAAACATTGTATATTTATAAAAAGCTCATATTAAAGCATGTCGCTTATGGTCCCCCTATGTCCTTTTGCTGTGTCCCAGCTGCATGCCCATTCGTCTAACTCTAGTTTCAGTTCTGAGTTCTGGGTCCTGGTGGGAAAGTAGGACAGGGGCACCTTCCTCATGGGCCACAGGTATGCCTGGCTTTACAGAATAGATACATTCTTGAAAAAGTGTGTGTAAGTCAACTAGGTGTTGATTGAATCATATTTTTGATTCACTAGAGGATTTGCTGTTTAAGGGAATAAGTATTTATATAGTTCATATTAGGTACTAGACACTATGCTAAGCCCTTTTACAAATTTGATTTTCACAACAACCCTGTGAGGTAGTTGCTATTACTATTCTCATTTTCTAGAAGTGGAAACTGAGGCACAGAGACTCTATAAATGACTAATCCAGAGTCAAGTAAGAGTTTGACATTAGATTTGAACTCAGGTCTTTTTGACTCCAGACTCAGAGCTCTATGCATTGTGCCACCAGCTGCCCCTAAATTTAAAAGAAATGAAGACTTCTTTTTATAGGAGAAACTTTCGCTTCTAATGCAGACACAACTGGGAAAATGAGTCTCATGAAAGATTATCTGCGCCTTGCCCTCCAGCCTGGACCTTTTTGCTTCAGGCTGGTACATTCGCTTCTAGAAAGAGGAAGCATGCTTCCTACTCAGTGGCTACATAAGGACTCAAAGGTGGTGGGTGTGCTGTGGCTGGGAACCAGAAGGTCAAAGTTTGTTCCCCAGCTGTGCCACCAACTAGCTTGTCAATCTTTGGCAATTCCTTTTCCCTTGCTGAAGGTCAGTTTTTACATCTGTAAAATGGGTTGTACAAGATGGACAACCTCTAAGGTGCTCTTCCAGTTCAGAGCACTAGACTTGAGTCAGAGGCCTGCCTTGGCTTCGATCTTGCCTCTGCTGTTCTCTAACTGTGGGCATGTCACAACCCCTGTGGACTTTGGTTTCCTTCTCTGTCAAGTGATAGAGGGGCTCAGATGGAGTGGTCTCTGAGGTCCCTCATTGGCCTGATTTTTTATGAGACCATGTTTCTATGACTCTGATTCCGTCTCCACTTCCATGACTGCTTAGGTTGCCCTACCACTGGAAAAGGAGGTAGTGGATTGGGGGGCAGAGAGGATTGCCATCATCTCAATGTTGAGCAGGCTGGATGACTTTGGAAAAAGGAAAGGTCAAATCATAGAATTTAGAACTGGAAAGGGCCTTACAGCCTAAGCCAGGGGTGGGGAACCTGAGACCTCGAGGCTACCTGTGGCCCTCTAAGTCCTCAAATGCAGCCCTTCACAGAACAAATCCCCAAAGGCTGCAGGTTCCCTACCCCTGTCAAGTAGGAATCCCAATCCCCAAAGAATTTGTTCTGTGACGTTTGGATTCAGTCAAAGGGGTGCACTTGAGGACCTACCGGGCCACATGTGGCCTCGAGGTCTCAGGTTCCCCACCCCTGGCTTAGGCTCGTAGGACCCTAAAACTAGAGCTAGAATTCACTTGAATGAATAAGTCATTTTGACTACTATAAATACCCAAATTAGCTATAAAGACTGTGAAGAAAGATGCTATCTATAGGCAGAGAAAGAACTGATAAAAAGAAGTATGTATAGAATAATTTTATACATACATACTTATTTGTGTCTAATGGTAGCCATCTCTAGGGCAGAGGTGGGAGAGAGAAGAAAAAAAGAAATTTACATGATAACTTCATTACATATTTAAAAGGAATAGCAAGTTATACATAATCGATTGGCAGTTTCATGGGTAGTCATCCTTTTTTTATTATACTGTTATGGAAATGCTTGTTTTATTCCATAAATTAAAAATAAAATAAAATAGAAGTGACTGTCTAGGTCACCTAGCCCTTACATTTTGCAGATGAAGAATCTGAGACCCAGAGAGCTCATGTGCGCAGGGCTGCCCAGGCAGCAACAAAAGCCACATTTAAAGTCAGGCCGTTTGGCTCCAGAGCCAGTCAACGTTCATCCCATTGCACCATGCTGCTAGTCCAATGCCCTCATGGCATAGATGGGGAAACTGAGGCTCAGAGAATGAAGGGATTTGCTTCCAGCCATAAAGCTAGTTTCTGGCACTGGATGCAGGCTCCTTCCACCACCAAGTTCTCTGCCTTTCAGTCTCTAACCTCTCCCTACTCCAGATGGAGCTGTCTCATTCACTAGAGCCTTGGGGCCTAGGCTTCGAACCAATGACACTTAAGCTTTCCCATTGCCCTTATGAAGAGAGTCTAGGAGAGGCAGGCAGGGGGCAAATGCTGCGTGTCTGCAGCAGGAAGCCAGGCCGCTCTCTCCTTCAGCATATGATTTAGTTCCTTCGAAGCAGGGTTTTCTCAGGGCTCCTGGTGCTTCTGCAGTTTGGTGAGCAATTGCATCTGGTAACGGCTCCCAAGTCCCCACTCTGGTTTCCAGGCCCTATCTGCCCCCTGATGCTGCAGATGAGATGGGGACTGAGAGAATCATTTCACAGGCTCAAAGCAGCAGCAAGGAGGACCGGCTAATTAAAAGGAAAGGGCCCAGCTCCCTCATCAGAAAAAAAAAAAAGCCTGGCCCTGAGAGGGATGGGGAGAGCTTTCTCTAAGCAAAATGAGCTCAGCCAATGTGCTAACCTTGGACATTTTGCCTCTCCAGGCTCAGTTTCCTCTTCTGTAAAATGAGGAAACCAGAACTTCATGTGGCTGTTTTTAAATGAAATCACCTGAGACTTTGCCTTGGGCTTCCAGTCACTTAGCTGCTGTGTGACCTTAGGTCAAGTCACTCTCCCACACCCAGCCTCAGTTTCCCCATCCATAAAATGAAAAGGGTGGATTGGATGATCTCTGCAGTCCCCTCTAGCTTTGCCATTCACTGTCATCCTGTGCCGTGTGATTGGAAAATAAAGAACTTGAGTCCTGGAAGCGAGTTAGAGACCACATGGTCCATAAAGGTTCAAAGATACTCTGGCAAGAGGAAGGGCAAATGTTGGACTCAAACCCTGGCTCCAGAGGCTTCAGGCAATCAGGCATTTAATGTCTGTTTCATTTCCCCACTTTGAAAAGTCTCTTGCTTAAGCTTATGTTACAATCACTGAACTTTCATGGCACATCAGAGCTGGGGGTGGGGCAAGGAGGTTCTCAGAGGTTTTCTTGTCCAACCCTCCTCCTTTTACAAAGGAGGAAACTAAGTGCTCAGGAACACATGACAAATTGATGGTCTCTTGACTCCCAGACCAGGGTTGAACTGTATACATCAAATTGCTTTCTAAAGAGTTAAAGACCATTGCCTTGACCCACTCTACGGTGATCCTTGAGTTGATCTTGTCTGAAGTTGATGGCATCTAGACAGAAATTAAATAACTAGGTTCCCTGTGATGGCCACATGCCTGCTCTCAGTCCCACTGTCCTCCTGTCTCAAAAAAGGAATGAGTGCCTCATCAAAGAAAGTATTCAAGCAGAAGGATGGATGACCCCTGTCAAGGATATTTGTGCTTGGAGTGGGAGGTTGGACTAGTCACATGACCTCCGAGGAGATCCCAGAGTATGAGATTCTGTGCCCAGCACAGGCCTGCCATCTGTCCCCATGCTGCCCACACAGATGGGCAGGGCCTTCAGGAAGATCCTCATGGCTCATTTGCTATTCTTTTTTTTTTCTTGATTCACTGAAAAAAAAAAAAGGCCTCTCAGGAGACAAGCCTCAGAATGGATTGGTTTGGTTTGAAGAGCTGCTTCTTTGGGATTCTAACACTATTACCCACTCAGAAAAATGACAGTTATTACATTTGATGCCATCAACCTAATGCTCCAGCTATGGGGATGATCGGATCAGGTGAGGGTCTTTTAAAGGTTGGGGAGATGTGGGCATGTTTGTGGGTAGCAGGAAACAATAGACAGGGAACAGAAATAGAGAGATCTAAAACATCTCACAAAAGCAGCAGCAGGGTCTGAAATATCAAGTGTATTCTGCAGAAGGCTGGATACTTATAGTGACAATTTAGGATCATAGAGATCCTTCATCAGAATCTTCCTCATTGCTGTCATTGTGATCATCGTCATTAATCATCAACTAGCATTTATTATGTGTCTGCTATATGCCAGGAGGAGCAACCAGGTGACACAATGGATAGGGTGCTGAGCCTGGAGTCCGGAGGATCTGAGTTCAAATCCAGCCTCAGAGACCCTGGCCAAGTCACTTAACCCTGTTTGCCTCAGTTTCCTCATCTATAAAATGTTCTGGAGAAGGAAAGGGCAAAACCACTTCAGTATCTTTGCCAAGAAAACCCCAAATGGGGTCATGAAGAGTCAGATGTGACTGAAACAAATAAACAGAATATACCAGGCATTGTGATAAGGTCTGGAGATAAGAAAATAACAACAACAAAAATAGTCCTTGCTTTTAAGGAGCTTACAATCTAATGAGGGGAGACAACATGCAAACGATTATTTACATAAAAGATATAGACAGGATAATAGACAGGATAAATGGAAGGTATCTCAGAGGGAAAGCACTAGCATTGGGGAGGACTGGGAAAGGCCTCTTGAAGAAGGTAGGATTTTAGCTGAGACTTTTTGGAAGTCAGGATATGGAGGTGAAGAGGCAGAACAGTTCAGGCCTGGGGGACAGCCAGTGAAAAGACATGGAGTTGGGAGATCACCTGTTGTGTGCGAGAAAAAGCAAGATGAGTGTTGGTGGATTTCTCTAGAGTAAGTGGAGGGGAGGAAAGTGTGCGAGGACTGGGAAGATAGGAAAGGGGGTTGTGAAGTGCTTTAAGAGTCAAGAAGAAGATTTTATATTGGACCATGGAGGTAATAGGGAGCCACTGGAGTTCACTGAGTAAGGGTGGGGTTGACATGGTCACAGATTTATGCTGTATGGTTACTTTGGCAGCTGAGTGGAGGATGGACTTTTGAGGCAGGGAGGCCATTTTATTGTTCAGTCATTCAGTCATGTCTGATTCTTCATGACCCCATGGACCATAGCACACCAGGCCCTTCTATCCTCCACTATCTCTCTAAGTTTGCCCAAATTCATAGGGAGACCAATCAGAATGCAATTGAAACAGACCAGGTATTGGGATGATGAGGGTTCACTTAGGTGGTGTCTGTGTGAGGCCTTAGAACATAGATTGTAGAAGGTCAGATCTGGAAGGGACCTTAGGACACAGAGTATAGAATGTCAGAGCCTGAAGTGATCTCAAAACAAGGTATAGAATGCCAAGAGCTAGAAAGAGCCTTAGAACGTAGAATGTCAAGCTAGAAAGGACTTAGGAACGTAGAAAATAAAATGTCTGGGCTGGAAAGGGGCCTTAAAACATGTGTAACCCTATAATTTTACAGATGTGACCCTGGGAAGCCTGGGACACTTGGAAGGTATTTGGATGGGCAGATCTTAGCATTTCTCAAGAACCAGCAGTTTTGACTTTGAACTTGAGTGAACTTGTGCAAAGGGATGTTGAAGCAGGGAAGAAAATGATGTAGCCATGATGGAGATGCTCGGAATCTAGTCAAGACTGACAGCATCCTAGATTCTCCAAACGGGGAGCAAAGTTAGGTGACCATTGCCCCACCCACAGACCCCAGGGGAGATTGTAGAGCTCAAAGTGTGACTGGACAGGAATGGAGCTGTGAGTAGTATAGACCAGAATGGGTGCCATTGAAGAAGGTGGGTCATGGAGTGGCCTGGTAAGTAGTGTATACTGGATCCTGGACATCTTCCTTTTCCCTTTTCCATCTGTGGCTGAGAAACGACTTTCCATTTAATTGCCCATCATTCCCTACACTTTTATCCCCCATCTAGAGAAGGGAGAGGGTAAAGAGAAGCCAGTTCAAGTTCCTTGCTGGCTGTAGCCTCAGGCAGCCTGCCTTGCAAATAAACTGTTCCTTAATTATCTGCAATAATTTTTTTGCTATAGTAACAGTGCTATAAAATCTTGGTGGCCACCAACCCAAAATGGCTTGGTTAATGAAGGCGAGGAGTGAAACTGAGAGATAGGGAGAAGGCTAGAGCTAGTCTGAGATTTAAAGTGACAGGAGTTGCTATTGACCCTTAGTGAAAGATGGGTACATGAGTGGAGACCTCAAATCAAGGAGGAAGATCGTGTGAATCATTATCATCCTCTAGGTGAGGGAAGTTGTTTATTAAGAATATTTTTGTAACCATTTCAATAAAATTGGCTTCTTTTGTAATCCTATGTATTTTATGCATTTAAAAACATCATTCTGAAGAGTGCACAGGCTTCACCAGACTGCCAATAATGCAGAATGACAACAACCCTTGTTTCTAGACCCATTGTCACAGAGAATTCCTAAAGAATGAAAGCCTGGTGGGAAGGCAGCTGCTTCTCCCCTAGAGAGGAACATTGTGCTAGAAGTCCTAGGATAGTTTTGCTGATCTTAGGATGGAAAGAAAGATGAAGCCATCTCCATCTGTGTGAGCTGTAGGGAGGCTATTGATTCCTTGATGTCAGTGTTAGGAGATAAAAGGATGCCTAGCCTTGCTCTGCCCTGCCCCTTAGTGGCTAGTCAGAAGAAACCAAAGCCTAGAGAAGGCATGTAGTTATTTAATTAATGTCAACTTTGGGACTAGAACTCTGTAAGTCCCTTGCTACTATGGCCACACTTTGCTGCTTCCTTAAGCCATTTTCCTGGGTCACTCAGGCACAGAGCAGCTCCCATGTGGGTGTTCCAGATGATCTCTATAACTGGTGACACTTTCAGAAAAGCATGTCACGGTGCACTGCTCTGGAATCCAATTTCTCCAAAATGACAGGGTCTTAGATGCTAGCACGCCCAGCTTGGAGGAAATTGTTCAGTGACATCTCTGTCTCTGCTGAGTGAGCAGTCACCAATGGAAACCAGAGACTTAGGCCAGGCACAAAGCTGAGTCCCCAAGGGGAAAATCAGCCACTTGGCAAATGTTGAAGTTCTGTGCTGTGAACTGGAGTTGGGGCAAAGATATAGGACTGAGAAATTACAGAAGGATTACAAAGAGCTTTGTTCTGGGTGATGTCCTCCCTCTCCTTTTATTTTTTCAAAATAAGCTCATATTTTGCTGCATTATGCACACTGGACAGCCTGGGATTTCCATGAAAAATATTCTTATAAGGATGCAGGCCATTAATTGCTTATCAAATTCCAGAAAACAGGATTTCCTCATAATTTATAGTCTTATCCTGTCTTAACACAAGTTCACATATGTGTATATACCTGTACAGGCTCTTGGATTTTGAAATCCTTGGTTTTTTTAGCTTGGATGGGTAATGTCATTGTTACAGGGTACTTCCAGGTAAGAGAAATCCCTCTGCTATTCAAGGTCAGCAGCTTTCTTTTGTAAGTGAGGGTCTTTGAGCATACCCTGGGGCACTGAGCAGTTGTGATCTGCTGAAGGGCACACAGCTGATATGTGTTACAGGTAATATTTGTTCCCAGGTCTTCCTAACACCAAAGCCATCTATCCAATACACCAAGCAATCTTTGAAATGCACATCCTTAAATTAATCTAATACTCTCATAGAATTTGCCTCAAGTAGCGAATAAAAAACCCTGAGGACAGGAGATATCTCTATCTACATCTCTGTCTCTATCTATGTGTATTATATGTATGAGACAGTATATTTGTTCTATAAGAGTTTAAATTCAATTTTAACTAGAAAGAGAGGGAGAGAGACAGAGGGAGGGAAGGATAGAGAGAGAGGGAAGTAAGAGGGAGGGAGGGAAGGAGGAGGAGAAACAGGGAAGGAGGAGGAGAGAAGACAGGAGAGAGAGGGAGGGAAGGAAGGAGAGGGAGAAGGAGACAAAGAGAGGGGAAAAGAGGAGAGGGAGAAGGGGAGAGAAGGGGAGGAAGAGCAAGACAGCAAGAGAGAGATCAAGTGCATAACAAGATTTAGGGCACATTCAGAGCCTTAGCCAGGAAATTTTCTGATAGGGAAAGTACAATGATCCATTTCAGGGGCAAGTAGTACAAAGTATGCCACCAGTTGAGGGGTAAAGGGGCAGGCCACCATCTTATGAAGGGGAGTGTCTAGGACATTAGCATGAGGCTGCCATGTAGACAATGTGTTGAAGAAGCAAAGTAGGCTCAGGGATGAACTGATAGCAACCTACCATGTAGTAGTTTCTTGTTTTAATCAGCTGTTGTTGCTAACTAGGTGCTAAGATCTCTTGTTGCTATCGCAGCTGAAGGACTATTAGTGCTATCATTGCCCTCCAAACTTGATGCTCACTAAATCTGGACAAAGCTCAAGTCATCCCACCCTAGTTTTGGCTCTTGATGTGTTCCTATCTTGACCGCAGAAGATCATGAGGAATGGATATTGTGACATTTTTGGTCATTATGGACAACCTGTTGTTTACAGTTGGGAGCTGCCGTCAGGGAACAAAACTAGTAAAGCTGCAGGCAGTTCCTTTGATTTTCTTCCCAAGTCATTTTCTGAGTCCTCCCCCAGGGACAATAAGACAGCAATGCAAATCTCCTAGGAAAACATGAATCTTAGGATCACATATTTAATCGTATGGATTTGCAACACAGCCCATATTACAAACATTATCTGAGAACATTTACAAGAATAAATAAGATGAGCTTGCAGTTGTAAAAAAAAAAAGAAAAAATTACACTTCATTGTAATGTACAATCAAAAAATAGATCTGATAGTCCTTAATCTAACAGTATGTGCCTTCCTTCTCTTGAGCTCAAAAGGAACAAACTCACTGACTACACACTGTTGACATTTTTGTGTTGATTTGTCGTGTTCATGTTTCATACATGCTTTATCTATCAAATACCCAAACTATACACGTGTGTCACTGAGATTCAGGGTGGATACTGTGGATAGCAAGAAGATGTCACGTAAATGCACCGTTCCAAGTACGTAAAATCTTTGCATCCAAGGAACTCCTAGGGGAATCTAGGAGACCAGGGTCCAACGATGAAAACATAGAGGAAAGTCTTTATCTCAAGTCAGCAATACTATCAAGGAGAAAAAACAAAAGGTGGGCAGGAAGATGTGTTTGCATCCTATCTGCATTCTTGGCTAGTCTGAGCTAACCAACGTAGCCTGGGTACTGAACTGTATGTGTGGTGGCAGTGGTAGGGAAGTCACAGTGATGGGTTAGCCAAAGTCGAGAAAGGGGACAGCTAAGTTGGCCTGATGTAGGGAGTTGTGTTTTTGCTCCCTCCATGCCTTACTCTTAGGCTTGTCAAGAAAAAAGCTCAGGGGCTAGAGAAAGAGAGGGCAGAAGCTGGGCTTTCATCTCAGAAGCAGTGTGCTTTGTGATGAAAGCTTTGAAAGGAGGAGGGAAGCCTTGAAGGTGAGTAATCCTTTCACGAGTAGATGCATAGGTAGGAATCCAGGGCTATTCAGTAATTAACAAAGGAGCTGTCCTGCAGTCTAGGAAGCCATTCTTGGGGCAACTGCCTTCATTTCTCTGAGAGTTATTTTAATCACCTGGAAAATGGAGATGAAAACGCTTCTCAGGGTTGTTTCAAGGAAAGTGTGTGGAAAATGTAAAAGTACAAAGGACATATGAGGCATTCTTCTTCCTTCTGCTTGGGGGCACAGGCCCTCTTCCCTGTAGACAGTTCAGATTCGGGTGTGTGATCATCATAGGTTCAAGTGTGTTCTGAGTTTTTGTGGGAAATTAGGAAGCTGGCATCTCACCACTAAGGCAGCTTTGTACAAGACTCTGGACACCCACACAAGTGCAGATGCTTAGCCTTTGTACAACCACTGGTTCATTTAGCAGATTCACAGAACTTGCAAGTTGCTAGGGCATTTAGAGTTCATCTAGTCCAACCCATGCCCCCAAATGAATTCCTACCATAACACACTCAAGTGGTCATCCAGTCTCTGCTCTAAGATTTCCAGCTAGGGGAACCTACTACCTCCTCATGCAGCCCATTCCACTTTTCTTTGCGTAAGAGGTAATGTGGTTCAATAGAATGGGCACTGGGCTGGGAATACTGAACTTAGAGTCTTGGGATCTGAGTTCAAATGCTGCCTCTGCCATTTATTATCTGTATGATCCTAGGCAAGTCACTTCCTTTCTCCTGGCCTCAGTTTCCTCATCTGTAAAGTGAGAGCATTTGACTGGATGGCCCCTAAGGTTGCTTCTAGCTCTAAAACTATGATCCTTTCCTACAATCCTTTTGAGTCTAAATTTGTCTTTCTGAAAATTTTACCCCATGTCCCTACTTCTATCCTCCAGGGCAGAATAAATCTCATCTCCCTTCCACATGGCAGCCTTTCAATTTCTCTAGGTAAGATTTTTTTTTCTTTTTTTCCCTTTTTTTTTAGGCATTGGGGTTAAGTGACTTGCCCAGGGTCACACAGCTAGTAAGTGTCAAGTGTTTGATCTGGGGTCACATTTGAACTCAGGTCCTCCTGACTTCAGGGCCGGTGCTCTATCCACTGCGCCACCTAGCTGCCCTCTCTAGGTAAGATTTTGAGTAAGACTTTGTTAGTGATCCAAATGGAGGACAAGGTCATTGACCCATAGCACACCAGACTCACAGGGCTGGGACATGAATGCCACTCTGGAGCAGGGTAATGATGGTCTAAGAACCCAGATGTGCTTACCTTCCCAGATCCCTGTGTTGCTGGAGTCCTGTAGGAAGTTTCCCAGAAATTAGATTTATACACAATGTTCTTTCTCCCCTCTTTGTGTCTTTGAATAAGTAGTTCTCTATACCTGGAATGCCCTCCTTCCTCATCTGCACCACTTGGAATCCCTAGCTTTCTTCAGATTTCCATTCAAGTGCTGCCATCTACACAAAACCTTACCTAATCTCTGCAGTTATTAGTGCCCCCAGTCATTTTGTGTTTGCATTTTGTATATTTTGTATGTATGTATACATTATAAATATTTTGTATTTCCTTTTATATGTACATATTGTCTCTTCTCAATGTAAGAGAGCCTTCTGAAAAGAAAACCTTTATATTTTGACCTATTAATTCTCTCATTCATACACAAGTCAATTTGTCAGTGGCATTGAGGTGTGCTGTGGCTTAGAGTCTCAGCATATCCATCCCCAGACACTCTACCCACCATCACACACTTCAAGCCATAAAGAGAAACAGAGCTGTTCATTCTAACATCTGGCACAGTGCCTGACACATAGTAATAAATGTTTGTTGACTGACTGCTACAGGATTTTCTAAAACGCTGTTTCCAGTTAACCTGTGCCAGACTGAAGCAAAGTTTCCTCTCTGCCACACGCGTACCACCAACGGTTCTTGCTTCTGAAAATTCATTAGCATAAGAACCAGCTTTTGCCTTCCTGGAGCCATGGTACAGGGGAAAGTATGCTAGGTTGGATTGGAGTCAGAACACCTAGGTTCAAATCTCATCTGAGACATCTCAAACTCAACACCTCCAAAACAGAATTCATTATCTTTCCTCTTAAACGTACCCCTCTTTTAAACTTCCCAAATTCTGTCAAAAGCATCACCATTCTTCTAGGTTTGTAACCCTGGCATCATCCTTGACAGCACATTCTCTCTTACCCCATATAGCCAATTGGTTGTCAAATCTTGCTGTTTGTATACCCATAACATCTCTTCAATTCAACTGCTTCTCTCCACTCTCCCAGCTGCCACCTTAATCCAGCCTTTCATTACCTGTCACCCAGATTATTTCAGCAGTCTCTTCATTGGCCCCCTGCCTCATGTTTCTCTCCACTTCAGTCCACACTGATTCCAAAGTGACTTTCCTTAAGTGCAGATGTGACCACATCAGTCCTCTCTTCAAACTCCCTATTGGATTCCTATGGCCTCTAGGATCAAATATAAATTCCTGTTTTGATTTTGAAATCCTTTACAATTTGGTTCCAACAGTCTCATTGTACCCTGCTCCTCATATCACACTATTTGTGATGCAACAAAACCGACCTTTTCTCTGCCCATCATATACAGCGCTCTGTCTGCCTCTGCTTTGTAGTGACCATTCCCCATGCCTATGATGTACTCCCTGCTCACCTCCATCTTGCAGAATTTCTTCCTTCATGATGCAACTACCACCTTCTACTGAAGCCTTTTGCGATGCACTCAATACATTCTCTCTGAAGCTATCTTGTTTTTTAACCACCTAATATTATTTGTATTTCTCCTTAGATTTATTCTATATGTGCTTATATTTATCCTTGTGTATCCTATTAGAACAGAAGCTCTCTGTGGCTAGAGGTTGCTTCATTCATTGTGTTTGTATTCCTAATATTTAGCACAGCACCTGGCACATGGCAGCGACTGATTAATTGATTACCGGTGTTACTATAGAAAATTCTTTAAGCTCTCTGGCCCTCAGAATGTTCATTCGTATTAAGGTGGGGGGAGTCTTAGTGGTTTAGATGATGCTTATTTCCAACACTAAATATATGTTCTTATGCCACTCCTATCTCTACTGCAGGTCTCTCATTTGCCTGGGGTTAGCAATGGTATTGTTGAAATATGAATAGTGTTAAACTGTCCATAGTATGATTTGGGTTGAGAAATTCTGCTCTTAGTAACCATGAAAGTCCAGACTTCCCTGATTTGGCTCAGTGCATAGCCAATGACCAGAACAAGTTATGGATATTTGTACTGTCACCTCTCTAATGCCCTCTCCCCACCCTATTTTTTAGATGAGCAAAAGATCAAATCATTCATCACGATCAGCCCACTCTGTTTTGTATCTAAATCCCTGCTGGTCCAGACTTCATCAACAATACTCTCTTAGATGTTCTAAAAAGCCAGGCAAGTTTCTAGGGGGGTCCCAGAAAAGCTGAGTTATTTTCTGTAGGGGTTTGGTGGCCCCCACTAGCATCCAGAGTGTGGGAGAGGACAGACTAGGAGCATGTACTTTTTCATTGTAAAGGTACTTTACCTGAACTTGGACATGACCTTCAGGCCCGTCTCTGTCATTTTCCACCTGAGTATACGTGGGCAAGTCATTTAACATATCAGTTTCCTCATCAGTAAAATGTATCCTCATTCTAGTCCTTATAGAGTCCCAGACTTTCAGAGTTGGAGGCGAAGGCACCTCAAAGGAATCCTTCTATTCTTTGACCAGCATAGAAGCCAACCAGCCTTCGCCTAAACACCCCAACAAGAGTGAGCCCATGACCTGCCCCCTTCCCCGCCCTGATCGCACATTCCAGTTTTGGATCATTGTAATCATTACAAGATTTTTCTTTTGCCAAGCCTAATAATCCCTGCACTGCTCACAGAGGAGCTTTGAAGACCAAATGAGATCATGAATGTGAAAGAGTTTTAAAATTCTTAACAAGATCCACGTGCAAAGTCTTACTAGTATTGGTGAAACATCACAGGCAACTTGTGCCAATCCTATCATGGGCCATGACTGAAACAACAGTGGGGATTTTCACCCTGGATTTACGCAAACTGGCTTACACAGTCCTTCCTTCAAGTGAGGACTAGGACCAGGGGACCCTGAGGTCCTTTCCATTTCCAGCTGAGTTTATACCTAGGCATAGTCATAAACTGTTTCCGTTGAGGGACAAGAGGAGTGCTGTGAGCAGAACTGAAAGATAAGAGACACTTTTCATTGCTCTTCATTACAAAACATTGTACCATATATGGTACTGTTGGCTAAAAGGCTAGGGTCCTTTTTCTTGTGAGAATACCCTATACGCTCTGACTCTGTGTGGTCCCAAGCTACTGTAGTTGGTGCCTTCTCCTGTCGGCTAGACAAGGCGCATTTCTGTGGGATGATGTGTACGGCTACAAGTGCCAGTCTAAATCTCCAGCATCTCTTAGTTCTGTTAGTGCCTGTTTTTCTGCTCTAAATACCTGGGGTTTATAGCGTCTGGTTACAGTGGGCCAAGGCTTCTGGCTTGATGTGGAAAAAGGCAAGGCCATGGCTAATGTTCCCTTTAGGATGAAGGGTTGGGACTCCCTCCAGATTGGCAGTAGGTTGAACAACTAACAGGTTGGGAGAGGATGGAATGTAGCCAAAATGTGCAACTGAGAGTTCTAGGCCAGGAGTCATGAGTCCAGCTTAGTTTGGTGATCCAGGGAAATAATACCCTCTGCTTCTTAAGCCTCAGCTTCCTCATTTATAAAATAATTCTCCTACTACCTCTTTCATAGGGCTATCATGAGGAAATTGCTTTGGAAAGAAAACAGCAATTACTATAGAAAATTAAAATTCAGTGAGGCCAATGAATATTTTTTTGGGGACCATGAACTGAATGTAGCATCTCTGTCATATCTGCTAGGGCCCAGAGTGCTACTGCCAGTTTGCTTTACAAGAAACTTAGCACTAGACTGTGTGCATGTCAGGAAGTTATGCTAAAGCAGTGGAAATCCAGACACTATTGAGAAAATGTGTGGAGAAAGCTAGTGTGAAAATAACAAAATGTCTATAAATATAAAAATGGTCCCAGAGAGGAAAAATGTGGCCTAGCTCTTCACAGTCAAATCTGCCCTGCCTTTGCTCCCAGTTTTCCTTTACCTATCCAGCACCTCTGGCTATTGAAAGTCTGCTGTCATCCTTCAAGGCTCAGCTCAAATGCCATGTACTCCAGATGTCTTTCCTTAGTCTCCCAGTCAGAAGAGTGCTCTTCTAAACTCTCATACAAATTTTGTGCATCTTTTCTGGAATCTTCCCATTCTGTGCCGCATTCTGTTTTTATGAGATCTGATCTATTAGATCAGGGGTTCTTAACCTAGGGTCCACAAACTTATAAAAACTCTATAACTATTTCAAAATAAGGTTTTATGTATCTGATTTTGTGCATTTAAAAACATGATTTTGAGGAATCCAACAGCTTCATCAGTCTGCCAAAGGGGTCTGATACAAGAAAAGAAAAAGGACCTGTAACAGATGGTAAACTCCATGCAGACAGAGCAAAGATTGTTCCTTATTTATCTTTGCATCTCTTCCAGCACAGGGATACTGGGTCCTGCATAAGCATCATGCCAGAGGGGAAAGAGTCCTGGACTTGGAGTCTGGCTTTGCTACTCTCTACCTGTGTGACTTTAGGCAAGTCACATATCTGCTCTGGATCTCAGTTTTCCTCCTCTGTAAAAGGAGAGGGTTTGGCCATACGATATTTAAGCTCTGAATCTTAGAATCCTATAAGTTCCAAGTTTTTTTTTTCCTCCAAGACCTATCTTCTTATTTGTAAAGTGGTAGGGATGGGATTGGACTTGTCAATGGTTTCTTTCAGCTCTAATTCCTATGATTTATGATCTAAGGTGGGTGGCTAATCAACATTGAATGAATGAATGGAATGATCTTCCTTCTCATAATGCTTGTTCTCACCTTGTTCCTGTATCTTTACTTCCCCCTTTGCATGGTGGCTTTTTTACATTCTAAGCCTGTCTCCTGGTGGCTTTCTTATGTTCTAGACCTGTTTCTTGGTGGCTTTTTTATATCATAATCCTGTCTCCTGGTTGCAACCATTTCATGTTCCTGAGTTAGTGACTTCTATGAGATTTGATTTCCCCTCTACACTTCATCTTTTGCAGCGACCCTCCTTGCTTTGTCAAAGTTCTGCTCATTGCAGCAAAATGAAGCCTTATCAGGCTCACTGGTAGCAAATAGAGAAATAGGGAGTTGTCAGCTCCGCCTCTGGGTGTTGCTTCCCACCCATGGTGCCTGGCACCTTGCCAAGGCCCCAGTATGTCTCTAAAAGAGAATTTACCTGTGCTTGTAAGGTATAGACTCTCCTATGCCTTTCCCCTGGACCTGTCCCGTAGGTGCTCTACATACATAACTATCCCAGCTCATTTCTGTCTCTTTCTGATCCTCATTCTGTGCCTATTCCCGTTTTTGGAGGCATTTTCTTTTGAGATGAATTCTTTGCTCCTGAATTCTGGCCTCATCTTCACTGGGTTTCTCTGGAATGTCTCTATAGATGGCCTGCTACCTGCAGGAGGGACAAGGGAAGTAGTCTCTTCCAGAAATGCATCCAAGGTCACAAACATTTCTGAATTCTACCACCTGGTCTAGCAAGAGCCTGAGTGAGCAGGCTTGGATTGAGGTTCTCAGGACAGACGAATTCTCTGCTCATTTGCAGAGGAATCGGGTTCCCTTTCTCATATCCTTCTTTAGGACTTTTCCCAGATCCCATACTCTTCCTTTCTGGGTAATTGAGGGGCTGTTGGCCTGATAGGCCCTTCCAATAATTTCCTGTTTGGGACATTACATAATTTACCTGCCCACTCTCTTTTTATTCCTGAAAAGAACCACCATCCAAGGCCAGATCCTCTACCATCTGGAACAGGATGCAGTCTCAGATGGCTGTATTGAAAACTGACTTGGGGCTGAATTTGGACTTCTTCCTTGACAACAATATCAAAGATTAGGGATATATCCAAATACCACTACTTCTCTTAATACTCTGCCATTGTTCAAGGGTCTAGAAATTTATCTTAGCTTCTTTAGGAATGCATTTATAGATCTTCAGGTCACGGCAACAAATTCCTTCAGTTTAATCCTACTGAGTAAAATCTGACCTTCTCTCTGTCTGTCCTAAATGCCTATTTCATGATCTAAAGGTTTCCTCTAACTAGTACTGTAGGACTTGGTGAATAAGGCCATCCAGTCCTTAACAGTGTTTCCACATTGAGCTCAGCCCTCATCCTTTCAGAGTGAAGACTCTTCACCTTCTCACCTGGGTACCTGGCCTTTCTTCTTAGGCTCGGGCAGCACACTGCAGTGAAAAGAGCATTGGATCTGGAGTTAGAGGATCTAAGCTGCAGTCCCACCTACCTGTTGCAGTCCCTATCTGTATGCTCTTGGGCAAGTCACTTAACCTCTCTGGTTCCCACTTTACCCATCTGTAAAGAGAGAGGGTTTGAACAGATGGTCTCTGAGGCCCCGACGAGCTCTGGATCTATGATTCTTTATCTTTTTGTGCCCCATTACTTTAACTCCCCAATGGGGAGGTCAGTGCACATACAGATGTAGAGGAGAAAGAGCGCTTGAGTCAGAGGACCTGGTTTGAACCTTGCTTGGATTACTTAACTTCTCTGAGACCTCAGTTTCCTCATCAGCACAATGAAAGAATAAGGACAGATGATTCTTCCATCCTTCCTTGTTTTAAAGCCTATGACATATGACAAAGATAAATACCTGCTCTGGGGAAGGCCATCTGGAATAAAGAAAAAGGCTATAATTGGGCATGTGGGATTACACACACACACGCACGCACACACATTCTATTAGACATAGCCTCATACCTGGGTGTTATTTGTGTGTCAATGGACCCCAAGGCTTTTCCAGACTCATTTACCTCCTCCCCAGGGGCCTCTGGAGATTCCCAGTAAGACCTTATTCATTGTTGCTGGTGCATCTGGCAGCTTTCTCTCTTTGAGAAGAGGCAACATTAACCTTGGACTCTGAGAAAGGACGGTCTGCATCAGTGACAGTAAATGTTGCTCTGATGGATTTAAAAGAAAATCTTGCTCTCTTTGGAGAGATGCCAAGGGCACATGTGGACAACTTCCTTATACTTGCTTATTACCTGGGTATATTCTAGGGTGGGCTGGAACCTGAAGGGTAAATGGAGTGAGTGAGATGGAAAAGCTTCTGGCTCTCAAGAGGCCTCGTTCAGAGCTGCACCAGGGAGAATGAAAGAATGGACATCTCTTGTAGTGAGCACTTCTAATTCACAAGGACCACTTACAATGATGGTGACTGGGGTGGGATTCCACTCAGGCACTCCACACTCTAGCCAAGCTGGACTACCAGCTCCCACAAAGGCTTTCCTGATCACTCTCCATTCTAGTGCCTTCCCTCTATTGATCTTCAGTTTATCCTGACCCTATCTTGTTTGTACATGGTTGCTTCCATGCTGTCTTCTCCACTACATGATGAGCTCCTTGAGAGTAGGGACTGTCTTTTGCCTTTGTTTGCAATGCTCCCACCCCTACACTAACTGCTTAGCATAGTGCCTGGCACACAGTTGATGCTTAAGGAATGCTTATTGACTTGACTCTCTTGCCTCAGAGCCTTTGAAAGCATAGGCTTCCCCTTCACCCCTTTCATTTTTTGTGATTGCATCCCAATCCTTTCCTAGAATGCCATCCCTCCTCATCTCTGCATTACTAAAGCCTTCTCTTCTGTCAAAGAACAGCTCAGAGGCTACACACTATAGCTTCTATGACTTCTTATTTCCTGGGCTAAAAGAGGTTCCTCCCACCTCAGATTTTTCCCAAGCCATTTTGTCTTGATCTCTCCTCTGCTTCCTATCACAACTTGGTTGGGTACCTGTGATTTCTTCCAGATGGGGACTCCCCAGAGAGGAGCACCTAACCCTCTAGTGATTGGCATTTTCTCTGCAACTTATAGCCTTAGTTTCCTGGGCAACTAAGTTAAGTGACTTGCCCAGGGTCACAAAGCCAGTATATGTCAGAGTTAGAACCTGAACTCCAGTCTTCTTAATTCTTAGCTTGGCTCTGTCTCCACTGTGTCTCTGTGCTATCTTATGTTATACTTATCTGAATACATGCATGTCACATCCACTTGTACCACCCTCACCCCACCCTTATTTCACCCTCTTCCCTCTTAGTTGGAGATTCCTACATTTGGGAGTTACTGAAGCTGCTCCCCCCCCCCCCAGTATCTTGTTCATCCCTTCTAGAAAAGAACATACCCTAAGAATTATGATAGAACCTCTACTCTCAGCACTGCTCCCTAGATGATATCCAGAGGAATGATGGAAAACTGACTTTTTTGGGTAGGGGAGGTGATCACAAAGTGTTACGGCAGGAAAAGGACTAATTCAATCATCCTTATTGTATAGAGGAGGAAACTGAGGCACCCAGAAGAAATGTGACTTGTTTAACACCACATGCTAAAACATGTGAGAGTTCAGACCCAAACCCTGATCTTCTGCCATGAAGTCCAGAGTTTCTGACACTCTATCCTGATTCTTCTAAAGACTATCTCCTTTCTTTTACCTATGTACAGGTCATATCTCCCTGTGCTCCCCCACATTGCCCCTCTACCCAGAAGAATGTAAGCTCTTTGAGGACAGCTTCTAAAGAGACTATGGCACCAGAAAAGGGAGACATGACAAGTATATAGGTTGACACTGCCATGTCTTAATGAGTCTGTGATTTCATTGGTGTAGGTAGTTCAGGCAGCTAGGTGGCTCAGTGGATAGAGCACCCTGAGCCTGGAAGACCTGAGTTCAAATGTGGCCTCAGATACTCACTAGCTGTGTGACTTTGGGCAAATCACTTAAACCTTTGTTCTAATCCACTGAAAAAGGAAATGGCAAAACACTCCAACATCCATGCCAAGAAAACCCTATATGTGACCCACATCACAAAGAATCAGACGTGACTGAATGGCTGAATAAGAGCAATAAGTTCTTTCACTGGTCCAGATCTCAGCCCTTGCACACCTAATCACGCTGTGTTCCTCTCACAAAACTTCTAGAGGACTTGCTCTATTTCTTTGACTATTGCATGGACACCGGGGAAGCCCTTGGGTTGTTTGACTTTTATCCCATGATCTTTCTACATGAGTAGTCCTTCTCATTTTTTAGCCCCCCAGATGTATTCGAGAGTACTTCAATAGGTTTACTTCTAGCACACAAGTTATAGTAATATACTGATGCCTATTTGCACTCTTTGTGTATCTCTGCATTGCTCTGTACATCACTTGCAATCTCTTCAGAGATGATAGATTGTGTGTTACCATGGAAAGAGTCAAAAGATCTGGGTTCAAATCTCAGCTCTATCACTATCTGTGTGACTTTGGGCAAGTCACTTACATCTCAGCCTTGGTTTACTCACTTGAAAAATGAGGACTGGATTAGATGACATTCAATATTCCTTTCAACTCTGTTCTCTCTCTGGGTTGTGAAGTTGGAATGGAGTTCAGGTCTGTGCCTGGGAGTGGGACTCTGTTGTATGGCTTTCTCTGCCTTTCGCTTTAACCTCAGCAGTAATGCTGTTCTCTTTTCTTTGAACTTGTTCTCCAGGAAACTCCCCAGGCTTCCATGGAGCAGATCCCCAAGTTGATCCCCACATAGGAGTCCCTTCACAATCCCAGAAGCTCTACTGATGGTGACAAAGCCTAGCAGTGGGGAGCCCAGCCCAAGCTTTTCTCAGAAATGTTCTGTCTCAATACCTGCATATTTGTTTGGTGAGAAATAAAAATGAAAAAAAAAATCAAAGAACAGAAAAAGGGGGGAGGGAGAACAGGTTTAGTATCCCCAAAGTTCAAGTTGTCCAATGGAATTCACATCTGGCACAGAATAGATCAACTAATTGTGTTTGCTCAAACATCTCTAAGCCCTGAAAAAGTTTCCATCTCATTGGTAAGCTAAAGTCATCTATTAGATCACCCCATTATGCAAAGTAGGAAACAGGCCCAGGGAGAGAGAGGGACTGTTAATAGAATCAGGACCCAAGCCTTGTGTTGCCCTGCTGGAAGCCAAAGCTGAGAGAATTGCTGAAAAGTACCTAGGGGTGGCTTCTCCCATGGCTCCCCCAGTCCCTTTGTAGCTCCTCACCTCCTCAATGCATGGTATTCTCTGGTTTCTTCTCTTCCCCACTCAGCCCCATAAGAAACACCTCACTTTATCCCCAATTCAGAGGACCTTCTTTAGGATCATTTCCAGGGATTTATCATTGTATGTAGTTTGGGCAGACAACATCACTGATGGATTAGAATTCCTCAGTAGGTATTTCTGAAAAAAGATCCTTATAGGCAAAAATGGCTAATGGTAGAGATGCTTCAGAGGACACCCTGCTGCAGGAGTGAATTGGGACCGTGTCTCTGGGTTTCTAGTTCTCTTCTGAGGACTGACTGGCTACTATTCTAAGATACTAAAACTATCCAGCATGCACCTAGGTCTACATTGCTCTGTACATCACTTGCAATCTCTTCAGAGATGATAGGTTGTGTGTTACCATGGAAAGAGTCAAAAGATCTGGGTTCAAATCTCAGCTCTATCACTATCTGTGTGACTTTGGGCAAGTCACTTACATCTCAGCCTTGGTTTACTCACTTGAAAAATGAGGACTGGATTAGATGACATTCAATATTCCTTTCAACTCTGTTCTCTCTCTGGGTTGTGCATAAGCACAGCCAGGGTCTAAGCAGCCAGGGTCAGTCCTGTCTAATGTTGAGTTTGGGTAGGGTTTTTTTTTTTTTTTTGGTGCTCCTACCTCCTGCTGGACTCCCCCAGCTCTTCTGTTCTGGCACTCAGTGTCCCTTTGCTACTCCCTCTCTCTACCCTAGCTTGCTCATTGAAAAGGTTCTCATATTAACCATTTACATCTTCTTATGAATTACAGTCAATATGCCCTCTTCCAGAAGCATGTGCCTTGAGGGCAGGACCCATTTCACTTTTTTTCCTCCATATCACCAGTGCTCAGCACAGTGCCTGGCATATAGTAAGTGCTTAATAAATGCTTGTTTATTGATTAATTGTAAGCCTTATCTCCTCTTTCAGAAAGGAAGTTTAGGTTTCAGGAAGCAGGAAGGGGAAGGTGGAGGCAAGTGGGAAAGAACATAAGCCAACATGGGAGGCCTGGGCGATCTGGTACCCTGAGGAGCATAGGGCTCCTGGTGCACCTGTTACCTTCTTACTGCTGTGCTTTGTCAGACAGACATTCCAAGCCACCTGAAGCTGTCATTAGGAGGATCAGGAAAGTGTAGGGATTATTACACAAACAGCACACTACAGCTTGCTGCTTCCCCAGGATCCAGGGGGTCACCGAACTAGAAAACTGAGGGTCAGCCAAGGGAATGACACCAGGAGGGAAAAGGGAAATGACTTTTCATTTTATAAAATATCCAAATCAGAAGCATATGGGGTTATTTCTATTCTTTTTGTTTATGGAGAACAATGTATCTTGACATCCTTATCAGACCTCTGGAGATTTAGAAATTAAAAACTGAGAACAAAAGATCTTCAAGAGGCATACCCTGTACTTGGGGCTCAGAGCTGATCCCTTCCACCCCCTACCAGGCCAGAAAGCAAATGGACTAATGATAACCATATATATTGTCTTTACCAAGATGGCAGCAGGCTTATAGGCCCCTGCCTCCTCTGGCCTCCCTCTACTTTGTAGTAGCTATTTAGAAAAGAATTTGATATAAAAAGGAAGAAAGTACATCCACAATACAGGCCAAAGTAACTCACCCAAACTAGCTCCTGGTCCCAGTTTGTATCTAGTCTTGTTCGAACTCTTTACCCAACCTTCCAAACCCCTCATTGTCAGCTAACACAACTTCTAGACATATCCTTCAAACATTTCCATTTTTATGAGATGAGAAACTATTACATTCCACTAAGCTAAAATGAACTTTCTTTTTTTACATTGAAAAAATCATTTTCTTTTCAGGTACACTGTTGAAAAATACTCTGTCCCCTTCACAGGGGTGGCATCATCACACAAACTCAGTAGGCCATCACTTAGGAGTCCCCTGAAGTTTCAGGGGTCAAGATGCCTGATTGGCGACACAAGAGGCAGGCACAATCTAGGACACACACAGAAGGACTGACAAGCTTTTGAGCATCCCCCTAGCTGTCCACAAAAGCCCAAAAAATAATATTAACAGGATTCTGCGTTTGGCCCTGGTTCTGTTAACAAGACAGAAAGCTGAGGTCAAAGCGTAGGGGGATGGCAATGGAACAGGGCCACATGCAGGTTGCGTGTGTGCGATGCACTGAGGATGCACTGAAGTCTGGCACTGCGGCAGCAATGGCACGTGGAGGCCTGGCCCGGTTGGGTCAGTCCAGGTCATTGGGCTTTTGGGTACCCAGGGATCCAGAAGGAGAAGGTAGCAGACCAGTGACCTTAAAGGACTTGACTCCCTTATGCATCATAAGGGATATGTGCTCTTTATAATCCACCCTCATGGGACGAGGGTGCTGTAGAGGATGTGCATGCCTCCCTCCTTAAATGTCTTCTCCTCCATTGGGTTTGACTTTTCCAAAGGACAGTAACATGAGATTCACAAACTTGAAAAGAACAAAAGAAGCAAGAGCTTTAGGATCAGAAATTCCAATTGCTCCAGGATCAGGTGAGGGAGATCCAAGATGGTGCTGCAGACATGGGGCCATTAGAAAGGAGACTCTCCCGTCTGGCCTCTAAACTTCTTGGGGTGAACAAGAGACCACTGATGAAACAGTAAGTGCTACAGAGGAAAGCAGGGGTTCCCAAGTCTTCTCTGTGGTGTCAGGATCTGTCCAGTCTCTCACTCCTTATACCCTGGTTAGTGCCTTTCAGAGAAAAGGGGGCTTTTGAGATACCACAGGGTTCCCTGTTCCATTAGGCTAAAATGAACTTAAGTATTCCAGTGCGACTTCGTATACAAACTTATATTGATCCTAAGAAAGGAACAAAAGGAGAAACTTGTTAACAGGGACTTTTCCTTAGAAGCTTTGGTAATAAACTTGTGGTAGAATCACCTCACAATATTTCTATATAGATTTCCTAGCTTTTAAGCTATGCATGACAAATGTTAATTCACAGCCACATTACCCCTGTTACCCAGAACAGTTCTAGGCTGTTTAATCCCCATCTATCCTTTTCTGGTCTGTGTGTGTCCCAGAACAGAAACTAATTTTGGAATTAGCCTTTCTTGCATCACACAAACAGGGGCATTTCTGGAAATGTAATAGAAGCAAAGAGAGCACTTTATGTTTCGATAGTGCCTTTCATGCTGACCATTTTAGAGTGAATGATCAAAATAAGCTAAGTCCTACAGTGAACCTATCTTAATGGAGCATTGAGGCACCAGGAATAAATAGAAATTAAATTTCATTCAGTCAGACTTCACAAATTTGAAATTGGTAAGGATTTCAGCAGGAGCTGAACTGAAATTTCCCTGAGCACTATCTCTGACCAAGAGGTTTGGGAAACAAATGAATAGTGTACTTGGTTGTGATTTCCTGGAAGGCAGGGAGGACTCAATCATCTTTGTATCCCTGGTAGCACCTAACACAGTAGGCATTAAGTTGAATGAACGAATGACCAAATTAATTAAAAAGATTATAGAGGGAGTTCTCTTAAACTACTTAAGAAAACAAGCAGTTTTTGAGGATGTCCCAAGTACCCATTTACCTAAAAATAATCAATATGCTAATTAAACTCCCCAAGTCGTCTTTTTCTCATGCCTCCAGATTTCCCATATCCTATAGTTAAAACTGAGTTCTTCAAAGCCAAGACAATAGTAAGCAAGTGCAGGCAGGTCCTCCCCAAGTTGGAAAGGCTTCAAGTACATACAGGCTGAGTGACTGTGTGTGTGTCTGATATACAACAGTCAGTTTAGCCAAGTTCAGGGAGGCTTATCATTAGCTGATTGGGAATGGTTTATTTTTAGTCATAGCAACTCCTGAAATTACCTATTAAAGCACATAGAGCTTATGATAAATTTCATTGGAGGGATTAACTCCCTCCAATGGATGAAATGACAGACCCTTGTAGTATTGTAGTATGCTAATTATAATTAATTCTTTGATACTTTGACAGATTTGTGCAATCATCTTTCCTGTTCAACAATATCTGATTTATACATTAGTATTATTAATACATTAGTAAAAAAGTATTTTTTTATCCTAATCCTAGTTGTTGAATGTACTTATAAATAAAATTTCTTTTTAGATGATTCAGATTGACTTTTCCCCAAAAGTTAGTGTGAACAAGGCTTTACTGGACTATGTTGGAGAGGATTGTATTGGCAGAGGACTTTTCATAGAGTAGGGTAATATTCCCTTTGGCCCATCCCAGAGCCAAGGGCCTGGTATTTCTGGGAGGAATAGAAATAAATTCCAGACTTTTGGTCCCTACTCTGATTTATGTTTATTTTCTGTAAAGTCTGTTAGTAGAATGTAAGAACCTTGGGGGCAGGGACTGTTTTGATCTTCTCCCTTTGCCTTGCCAGTGTCTAGTCTTGTGCCTAGCATATAAGTGCTTAAAAATGTTTGTTGAATTGAATTAAATAGAATTAGTTTAAGCCAATGTCCCTCCTCCTAGTCTCTAGAAACTTACCAGCGTTTCTACCATGTTGGATTTGTTGTTTCGCAATGTTTTCACTATATGGAACACATCAATGATATTTTGTTGTTGGATCATTTCACATACACTGCAGATGGCACAGAAGGTTCCACTTCGTCCACCGCCATTTCTAGGTACAGAGAAAAAAAAAGGTTTGCCTCCTAGAAGTGACAACTGGGATAAAACACAAGTTAAAGCCTTTCACGAGCTCCTGATGAAGTGGATCTCTCTCCTATAAACCATCAGAACACTTTGTCATCTATAATATACTATTGTCATTTGTGTCTATATCTTATTTCCTTAATAGACAGTAACCTTGCTGAGGACAGGGGCAATGGCTTATCTTTTTATCTCCCTCCACTTACCATAAGACCTTCTACAATATATCATCATCATCTAAATGTAGGGGAACACAAATTTCTAACACTGATATATACACAATAGGGAGCCTGAGAGCCATTGTCAAGGACCTGTCTAATTAGAAAAGGACATGAGCCAGTCATGTAGCAAGAGATGGGAAAGCCTGAGCATTGCCCTAGCATTCATGACATGGCAGAAGGCCAGAAGACCTCCAGTGTGTTGGGTAGATCACCTCTGGAGACATTGCAGAAAGGCATGCTTGAGAATCATAGAGAATGAAAAGGTGTGGGTGGGTTGTGATCTACTTGTTGTTGCTGTTGTTGCTGTTGTTCAGTCATCTCTGACTCTTTGTGACCCCATATGGCTTTTCTTGGCAAAGATACTGGAGTGGCTTGCCATGTTCTCCAGTAAACTAAGATACACAGAGGTTAAGTGACTTACCCAGGATCACACAGCTAGTGAGTGTCTGAGGCTGGATTTGAACTCAGTTCTTTTTTTAATTCAGGCCCAGTGCTCTATGTGCTGAGCCACCCACCAGTAGAATAAATATCCCTATCAGGGACATCATATACCCCTCGTAGAACTGAAGAAAGTATATAATAATAACTCCCATCTCTATAGCACTTTGATATTTGCAAAATGCTTTTGTAGGTTTATAGGGTTTAGACCTAGAAGGAACCTTAGAGATGCCTTGTCAGTTAGGGAAATCTATAAAGTGGGAGATAATAAACTTGAAGCCTAGTGAGGGGATGTGACTTGTTTCAGATCACAGAGTGAATCAGTGGCAGATCTAGCACTAGAAATCCAGTCTCCTGATTCCTAGGTCCTACTACAGTGTTTCATTTGGATTGCTATTGGATTTCTTCAGCAGACAGCAGGAACTATCCATGGTTCTGAATCCCATCTCATTGGGTGCATCTGTCTGTATGCTTTGATACTTCCCTAAGGTCCACCTCATCTGCCAACCTAACATGATTCACAATGCTGGAGGGGATTTTGTTACACTTACAAGCAGTGGACAACAGTTCGTCCATCCCTCCCATCATATTGTTCCTGCCACTTCTCTAGTCGCCGGACGACCTTCAGAAGGGAGCGTTTGGAGGGAGGTGTGTCCCGGTAGGCAGGCCAGCCAATGTACTGTAAGTGTTGGACGATACGATACCCGTCTTGTGGCTGAAAATGGAGTCAGTTGATTCTGTTACATTTTAGTGCTATGGAGGTGTAATCCTTCACAGGATCCAAGAAAG
Organism: Phascolarctos cinereus; assembly: GCF_003287225.1. Lineage (NCBI taxonomy): Eukaryota > Metazoa > Chordata > Mammalia > Diprotodontia > Phascolarctidae > Phascolarctos > Phascolarctos cinereus. The sequence continues at coordinate 322,938,838 of NW_027555625.1, forward strand.
TGAAAGCACCATGTAGGTAGCCTTACAGAGATTCTTACAAGGCACATTCTAGCAGTGCTAGGACTGGGAATATCCCAGGAAATGCTCGGGTCTACAGCCAGTGATTTGAGTTACATCATCCCTGGAGTGGGCAGAAGATGGAATCACAGAATTTTACAGTGTAAGGGGACCTTGAAGATCACTGAGTCTCATGCTCTCATTTTACAGATATGGGGACAGAGGCACAGGGAGGGGAAGTGATTTGCTCCAAGTCACATTAGCTAAGGAAGTCCTGGGTCTGGGACTCAAATCCAGGTCTTTGGACTCAAAGTCCAATGCTCTTTTTATTATGTCTTTTTACTTTCTGCTGGATATCCACCCATCCTGAGTAAGAAAGAGGGGTGTCTGGGAAAGAGAGAGGCTCAGGTCAACTGACCTCATTATTTGGATGGTAGACAACCTGTCTGAGGCCAGATTAAATTTTGGGACTAAATGGAATTTTAGTGAGTATCAAGTAGAAATATGACTCCCTCCCTTTAAGACAGAAAACAGCTTCACTGATACATGCTGTAATTTTTGAGATGCAATGGAGAACATTAGGTCAGTCAGGCTGGTGTGCTGCCTGGAGGTCTAGTTGCTGGTATTTTCACATATAATCACTCCTATCTAACCTCTTATTTGTGTGGAGGTAGGGGTTGAACAATTGAGTTACCCAGTCTGTCTGATGGTGTTACAGGATGTAAAGAGTGTATCCTCATAACTTCTAATTTCATTAAGAAGACTGGGTGGGGAGCTCAATTCATCAGGGGTCTTCCTCCTTTCACCCACCCACTTATCTCTGTAGCCTCTGTCTCATTTGCTTCCTGCAAACATCCAGATAATTAAATCATCCAGATGAAGAAAAATTGGGCCAGCAAAGAGAGAAATGGCAGACACTGGACTTACTCTCGCCATGTTGCAGATTCGGAATATCCTATTGATGATGTCCTCATCAATGTCAGCTGATACAAACTCCACCTGGATTGGCCCATAACAACAGGATGTCTTCTCTGGCCAATACTGCATGCAGAGCTAGCATAAACACAAAAGACATAGAGAGAAAATGAGAGAGGTTAATGAAAAGGAGAGAGGCATCCTGGTAACCAGATCCTGTTTATTCCTGGGGCATCCCCATTGTAGGCCCAGACAGCTCAGTGTGCTAGCAAGAGTATGGTATTAATGACCCCAAGGTCATGGGGTTCAGCTCCTCTAGACTCTGTTTGGTGGCTACAGACAGGCAGATCAGAGGAAGCTCCCACTAAGTTCACGACCTGATGCCCGGTCAGTACCATCCTCAGGACAGTGCATTATTTTGAATTCTCACCCCCAAGAGAATGTTTTCCTTCTGTTTCAAGGGCTTCAAAGACAGTGCCAAAGATCTATAAGAGTTAAATCTATAGCTTCACCACCCTCCTCTCTGAGGGAGGTTAATTGGGTAGCAAGTAGGCATGTTGGGAAGCAGACGAGGGGGTCCACGGGGCCTCTGTGGCCAGAGGAGCAGCACATCTGCTGAGTTGGGAAGTAATGACAATTTAAACTTTATTTCTCTTTGCCACAGGCTTTTCTCCATCTCGGCTCTGACAATAATGAGGGGCTGGGGGAACCAGCATAGATAAGACCAGAGCTGGCCAGAGCCTTTGCCTAGAATTTGGATTAATCAGAGCAGTCTTTTTTAATTAACATTTTTATCATTTGCATTGAATCCAGCCCTGTCAATGCTGGCTGAGCATCAGATGAGAGGTGTAAGAACTAGAACATGAGTACCGCACTTCTTCCCCTCCCACCCCACTGAATTTTCAAAACTGCATGGAACTAAAAATCATTTAATTCTCTTTTAATGAGATTTCCAGGCTAATTTCTTTAGCAAATGGATTCCGATATGCTTCAAACGAGCCTCCTCATTTTTGGATACTGCTCCGCTTGTACAGAGCCTTGCTCTGCTTTTTGGGTCATTCCCAAAAGGTGGTCTCTTTCTGCTCTCAAATTTGATGCATGCCTTTTGTGGCACTGACCTATGGAGCAATCCACCAGCCAAACTTTATTAAGTATCAAGTATGTGCCAAACACTGTGCTAGGTCCATCTCTGACCTCAAGGAGCTTACATTCTAATAGGGGAGAGAACATGTACATAAATAGATACATAAAGAATACATGGAAGGTGGGCTTAGAGGGGAAGGGACCAGAAGCTGGGGGACTAGGAAAAGCTAAGTATAAATAGAATCAAAGGAGGCAGGCAGCACTGGTGTCATGGGTGGAGTGTAGGACACAAAGTTAGGAAGATCTGGGTTTGAATCCCGCATCAGATGCTGGCTGTGTAACCCAAATCCTATGCTTTATGGACCTCAGCTTACTCGTCTGTCAAAGGAGAGGACTGGACTCAATGGTATCTAAGGACAATGCCAGCTCTTAAATCTATGATTCTGTGAAATAGAAGCTAGTGAAGGTGACCACTGCCTGATAGGAGCATGAGGAAAGGGAAGGGAATGGAACAAGCATTTATTAAGCTCCTACTTCATTCCAGGCACTGTACTAAGTGCTTTGCCAATATCTCATTTGATGAAGAAAGGCATCACGTTGCAACCTTTCTCAGCTAGTATATGGGACATTTACAAACCAGCTAGGTTTGGGCAGAGATGACAATTACCCCAAAAATAGGTTCCCCCTCTCCTCCCACTGACAGAGTAGGCCAGTAGAAAGAACATTAGATTTGAGGTCAAAGGGCCTGAGTTTAAATCCCAGTTTTGCCACTTATTCTCTAGGTGACTTGGGCAAGACACCTAACCTCTCTGGGCCTCGGTTTCTTTATTTGCAAAATGAGGAGTTGGACTAGATGACCTCTAAGATCTCTCCTCATAACCCAGCATCAACTTATCTTTCAAGAATTGTGATATATATATATATGTATATATGTATATATATATATATATATATATTTAGTAATATAATATATATGTAATATATATAATGTAATATATAATTACTCCTCTTCATATGTGGTGTGGTCCAGACCAAAGTGGCCTTTTTATTGTTCTTTATCCTATCTCCCATTTCGATGCCTCTGCATCATATATAATTTTATACAATATTATATAATAATAATATTTATCATTAAGGATCAAGATTTGGCAAGATTGTTACCCTGAATGTAAATTCCTCAAGAACAAGAATTGTTTCTTTCTTCCCTTAGCACAATGCCTTGCTTGCAGTAGGTACTTAATAAATGCTTGTTGATTGCCTAATTGATTGATTGCCCAAGGTCACATTGCTAGTTGAAGGGATTCAACCCAGTTCCTCAGATTCCAAATACATTTTTTTTTCTCCCACTGCCACACATTCACACTATTCCTCAAAGAATATAATACGTTTCCTCCAGAGGAGCTGGGAGCCTGTTCAGATATGTCCCAGGAGTACAGCCTTCTGGGTGTGTTGATCTTGAAAGTGGTGCAAAGGGTTAGACAAACCTGTTTCCATTAGGAGTGGTTTCTTTTCAGCCCCAGGGCAAAGCACAGTATTTAATCCTAATACGGGTTTTTTTCCCTGTACTGCACAGTTATCTTCTGAGGAAGGACATGTTTCCATTTTTGTCTGAGAATAGAAAACATGCTATTTCTTTATTAGCAAGAGAGTTGTTCAGTTCTGCATGAAGGGTTGGTCGATTACAGAATCACACAATCTCAAAGCCAGAAGGGGCCCCAGAGGGCATTTTGTCCAGGCTGATACCAACATAGGAATCCCCTCTGCAGCTTCTCTGACAAGTGGTCATCCAGCCCTACTTGAAAACTGTTAGTGATGGGGAACTCACTACTTTCTGAGGCAGCCTATTCCACTTTAGAACAGTTCATATCATTTGGAGGTTTTTTTCCTTATGTCTGTTGTTATTGTTGTTCTGTTGCTTTTTTTTTTTAGTCATGTTTTATTCTTCATGCCCCATTTGGGATTTTCTTGGTAAAGATACTGGAATGGTTTATCATTTCCTTCTCCAGTTCATTTTACAAATGAGGTAACTGAAGCAAACTTGCCCAGGGTCACAGAGTTAGTAAGTGTCTGAGGCCAGATTTGAACTCAGGAAGACAGGTCTTCCTGACTCGAGGCCCCGACGCTCTATGCACTAAGCCATCTAGTTGCCCAATCCCCACTCTTGAAAAGTTCATATAGTACCAGGAGAAACAATATTTATGCATATGAAATATACAGAATAAGTACAAAAATAATATAAATACAAAATAAATTTGCTAAACATAAGAAAGGGGCAACTAGGTGAAAACAACAATCCACCTATCTGGAATTTCCATGCATGGTTTCTGGTTCTGCTCTTCAGGGTGAAGCAGAAGTAAGATATGAGAGCCCCTCAAACTCTAGAAGTCAGCTATCATGTTCTCTCTACCCTAAAGTCTTAGGCTCAGCACCTCATTTCCTTCAAATGGCCCTTGTATGGCATGATTGCGAGTCCTCTTGGGTCTTGGGACCCTGGTCACCCTCCTAGGAGACACAATTCAACCCTGCTCTGCCTCTCACCCAGGATGTCTACAGGGCACCTAGGTTGTCCGAGGGTGGTCAGGGGGCATCCAGGAATTGTGTTCTGAAGTAGCTTCTTATTCCATAGTCAGAGTGGAAATAACCAATGGGGGACTCTTTTTCAAAGCTGCTAGGAAAGCAAAAATAACTTGGGCAGAGGGCTACCAAGGCCCAGGTAAAGAAGAGATTCCACTTGGGTGATCAAGCCTAACTCAAAGGACTGGTTAACATTCCTGGATTCCATAGTGTTCGCTCCTCAATGACAGTCTGGACCAGAAGCCAGAGGATCACAGAACTGAAAGTTGGAGGATTACTTAGAGCTGGTCTAATCCATTCCTTCCCTTCATCGATGAGGTAGCTTAGGCTCAGAAGAGGTCAAATAACTTCAATCAACAAGCATTTATTAAGTACCTACTGTGTACCAGGCACTTTGCTAGGCACTGGGGGGTACAAAGACAAACGAGTTCCCACCCTCAAGGAGCTTACATTCCGTGGGGAAAAAACTATCTAATCTATCTATCCATCCATCTATCTATCTATCTATCTATCTATCTATCTATCTATCTATCTATCTATCTATCTATAATATATGTATGTATATGTATATACAAAATACATGTTATATATGTATAAAATATAACATATATATATAAATATATCTATAGATATAAAAATATAAACATTTGCCTTGGTGAGAGGTGTGATAGGTGTGCTACATAGTGGTTATGTGGTAAGGACCACCCCACCCTCTATGTAGTGGCAAATCACTTAACCTTTATTTGCCTCAGTTTTCTCATCTACAAAGTGGGGATGATAATAGCACCTCCCTCCCAGGGTTGTGGTGAGGATCAAATGAAATAATAATTGTAAAGCATTTAGCACAGTGCCTGGCTCATAGTGAGTGCTATATAAATGTTAGCTATCATTACTCCTGGTGTGTGTGTGGTGGGGGTGGTGCTGAACACAGATCTGCTCTAATGTGCTTTGTCTTTTCTATGAAAAGTGGAAGGTTGAATGAAGGCCTGAATAGGTTGGTCAGCTATCCTTTATTGGCCAGCACAAAGGAGGAACTCCTCTCATGAGACTCTTATGGCCCAAGATTCCCAGCTAATGAAATTATTCTGGGGTGCAGCCCAATCAAGTACCCAATCACTAGAAACAATAAGGTGTTGTGTTCAAGTTGCCGCTCTGCTATTAACCATGTGACTTTGGGCAGGTTCCTTTTTTGTGTCCCTCAGTTTGCTGATTTGTCAAGTGTTAGACTAGGTGATCTCAAAGGTCCCTGCCAGCTCTAGATTCCATTAGCCTAGTATTTATTCACCTGCTGCTCAAAAGGCTTTGGGCCTGGTGTCAGGGATAGAAAGATTAACAAAAAGAAACAGCTATTCCTTCTACAAAGGACCGTGTATTCTCTTTCCAGGGAAATGTGAACAGATACGACTATACATGATAATTTGGGGAGCAGGGAGCAAACACACATAACTAAGGGGATCAGTAAAGCCTTAAGATGTCCAGGTGCTACCCATGTTGTCTCTGTGTGAATATTTCTCCCTCATTCCAGCAGGTCTGTGTCTCTACATAGCACCCAGGACTCCCAGGATTTGAGATTGGCACCATGCCAGCATGTTTTAAATGGCTACCCTACTTTCCGATAATGAGCTCAATTTGTTGAAAAGCAGCATAGAATGCCTGTGCTGAAACAGGCTACAGTTGTTTATCCTCATGGTGTTCTCTGTTTTTCACATATACTTGGGCTACACAAATATGTGCTCTGGGGGTGGGGGATGAGTTCAAGGAAGACACACGATTAGTGTATGATTGGCTTTGCTCTTTATGGTACCTTTCTCCCTATCCCCACCTTACTCCACCCCCACCCCTTTGGTTTTTCTCAGATAAAATCAGAAAAGGCTCATCAGTTGTTTCAAATAAACAAGTTGTTAGGAGGTAAGTACACTGGAAAATGTCACATGTTGATATTTCTGGTAGATTTAGTGATGGACTTGCCAACTAGAAAAATCATCTTGACACTTTGCAATCTACAAAATGTCTTATCTCATTTGAGCCTCACAACAGCTTTGTAAGGGGGAGGGGATAGTTAATATTATCTCCACTTGACAGATGAGGAAGCTGAGGCCAAGGTAAGTCAGGTAGTTCATTTGACCAAGGTCACACAGCTAGTAAGTAGCATAGCCAGGATTTCAGAACTCAGGTTTTCTGATTCACAATTTAGAATATAAGCTCCTCGAAGGCAGGGATTGTTTTGCTTTTGCTTTTATATCCCCAGTTCTTAACACAGTGTCTGGCATGCAGAAGGTGGATAAATCCTCACTGATTCATAAACCCCACCTATTACCTTATTTGAAAATACATGTGTACACACACACACACACACACACACACACACACACACACACACACACAATAAAGGACCATTGACCTACAATAATGATTCATCAAGGGTTCATTAAGGAAAAAAGCAACATCACATTTTTGTTTTTAGAGAGAACTATAAAATGGTTCACTCATCTGTTTTTTAAATTAGGAAGAGAACACAGCCCTCTATTCCATAGATACCACATATAAAAATAATAACCTTCGGTTCTATTTTATGACCAGTTATGAAAGCAAGACAGAGGAGGAAAAAGGAAGAAAAATAAGAATAGAGGAGTAAAGACTGAGCCAGACAAACAGGCACGTGTCCAGAGATAGACAGATACACACATCTATCCACCCACACAGAGACATACTGGCAGACAGATTTGCCCATTGAGGTGACACCATTGTCCCTTCGAATCTCACTTTCTTTGTTTATAAAATATGTAGAGTATTTGGACTCAATAACCTCTAAGGTCCCTTCTAGCTTTCAGGCCTATGATTCCTATTCAGTCTCTAGTACATAAATGAAATCAAGAGATAGATTGAGTTATTAAAACCCTTCATAACCGTTCCTAAATTACCTTTCCAATTGTTTTTTTAAAGTGATAGTCCTTTTTTAAATTTAATTGTTTTTGGTTACATTTTAAGTTCTTAACCGTCTGCCTCCCTCTCTCCCTCACCCTTGCACTGGAAAAGACCATCATTTGAAACAATCATTTGTTTTTAGTGCATTAATGATGGTCAGGTAGCCAACAGTCCAGTCACACTGGCTTTCTTAATACATAGCACTCCATTTCTCTGTTCTTTGCAATGGCTGTCTCCCATCCTTAGAATGTCCTTCCCTCTTGGCTTAGAGACTATTTTCCTTCAAGATTCAGCCCAAATGCCACCTTCCACGTGAGACCTTTCCTAATGGCTATTTCTGTCCCTCTCCCCTCCCCTCTTCACCACCACAATCATCCTGTATTTATTTAAAATGAACCTATATAGGTACCTACTGTCTACCTGGACAGAATGTAAGCTCCCTGAGGTCAGGGACTGACTTACTTTTATCTTTGTATACCTAGCACAGTGACTGGGCTTGATGGGAGCTTAAAAATGCCTGTTGATTAACTGATTGATTAAGTACTGTAAGGACCCAGAGGAAATATTAAAGAAAACAGAAACAAGGGAAAGGTTACAAGCCATAAACCCTCTACAGAGAATTTATACAAAACTACAGATAGGAACAGCTCAGGAGAAAGTGTGGATCACTTTGTGGGTGAAGTGTGGGTGAAGGTAGCTGAAGAGATTGGAGTTCAGTTGTTACAACTATATTTATAAATAGGGATATCCCCTCTTGGTACTTGCCCTGCAGGCCAGACAAGATTAAATGAAGCTAACAGGCTATGGGCTGGAAGTTTCCCCACTCTTGTTGTGGCTTCAGACTTCCAAGTATGAAAAAGGGCCTCTTTCCTCCTAGACCCTGCCTACTGCCATAGTTTCTCCTCCTCCTCCTCATCCTAAATGCCACCCCTTTCCCTTAGCCTCTCTTGCTTTATTCCATTTGATTTCCTTGATTTTCATCCTTTTTTCTTTGTTTAAGACCAGGGCTCATTAAAAAAGTTGCTCAAAAATGGGCCCTGTAGGGTCAAAAAGACAAGGGGTAACTGAGGAATGATAATTCTTGCATATATATATATATATACACATACACACACACACACATATATATACACATATACACATATATACTTATATATAGTACAATTAGGTTTGCAAAGCAGCTTACAAACATCATTTCACTAGATTCTTACAGTAAACTGATATATTAGGATATAGTACTTATATTTTATGGATGAAGAAAATGAGGCACAGTGAAGTGATAGTATTCATGGCCACATAACCATAGTGGGAAGCATCTAACCTTGGATATGAACCCAGGTCTCTTGACTTTAATTCTCTCCAATGCATTAGGTTGCTCTAATAAGGTTTCTGTTACAGATAGAATTAGGCTGGGGACACTGAGGCTTGGCCCCTTGGTGCAAAATTATGAGACCATCAATAGCACCGTCCTGGAGGTACACTCTTCTTTTGCCTGCAATTGCTTTGTGTGCCCTACCTTCTCCCCCCCTGCCATTTCCTAACCCATGGGAGCCATCTCCAGTTGTCCTGATCTATGTCTTGCCACTGGACTTAGATGGCTCCGGAGGAGAAATGAGGCTGGTGACTTCACACAGCCTTCCCTCACCTTCCTGATACCATAGTCCTCTTCAAGAATGAAGGACAAACAACAACAACACAACACAACAACCCTAACTATTCCATTATGGGCTGGCCTTCTAAGGTTTAGTGTGACTCTGCTTAGTGCATGAGGCGCAGCCTATTTGCTCAGTCAGGCCTCTGTGGCTCAGTCAGGCCTCTGTGGCTTAGGCTGGCCTTGGCCCCTGGCAGACAGATGCTGACACTGACTCAGAAAGGTAGCATTTCCAGGTGCCATTGAAATTGCATGGATTTTCTGATTCTCCCAATGTGCCATTGTTTATTTTTAATTTTTCTTTTATAATGATGCAAGGCTCCCAGCTGCTGCTGTGATGAGCATCATAGAAATATTTATATAAATAAATACTCTATTCATCTGCAGATTTCAAGAGCATCTTGCCAACTGTATATGCCAGCAAATCCCACCACCCCTCCAGGCTTTATTATTATGATTATTATTATTATTATTATTTTGCATACACAGAGCCTGTTCTCAAAGCAGTGCAGGCTCAGGAATTTGTTGGTCCAAAAAGATAATTTCTGGATTGATAGATCTCAAGATCTAGTCCTGCGTCCTGGACCCCTAAATTCCCATCACCTTTTGCTCTTTTCGGTTCCTTTTGGGAATAAGGCTCCACTAATCCTCCATGGAAGAGAGCATTCACAAACCCTAAGAGCAGGCTGCACAAGGAAGGGGCACACAGGGGAGGATGAAAGGGCCCATGGAAAAAAAAATCAATATTTAAAGCTCTAGTCTAGATAAACCTTAGGTTTTCTTCCTCTTTGCGTTTCAGCTGTGATGGAACAGAAAGAATTGGGTTCCAGTTCCATCTCTGCCACATACTACCTGTGTGACCTCTAGACAGGACCCCTGTCCTCTCTGGGCTTCAGTTTGCCCCTATTTAAAGAGAGAGGGTTGAACTAGATGACCTTGAAGGTCCCTTCTAACTTCCAATCTATGACCTGTGACCTCTCTCATGAGAAATTGCTAGGAAATTTTCCTTACATCAAACTGAGATCTGCCTCTTGGCAACTTCTCCCATCTCTTCTAGCTCTGTCCTGTAGGACCAGGAAGAACAAGCCTAACCCCTCTTTCACATCTCCGCCCTTTGAAGACAACAAGCACGTCCTTGGATAGTCAGTCTTCAGGCTAAATATTCCCACTTCCTTCAGCTGGTTTTTGTGTTGGCTAGTCTGTCCCTTTTCTAAACTCCTTTTGCATTTTCATCTATATTGTACTATTAGCAATGTGTTTCAGTCTTTCCATTTCCCTAGTCGTACTAAGTAATTCAGTCCCATTTTCATCGGCTTAGAATGCTGACACAGACAGTCTTGCTAATGAATTGCTTCCTGTATTTCAATTCAGACTGGCCATCTGCTCACCACTGCTGCTTCAACTTTGGCCATCAGCCTCAACCTCTGTCCCTAATCTCTAACTCAAGCTTGGAATCTGCTCCCAGGCTGCTCAGCTCTGCTAGGTGAGCTGCTGCTCCCAAAGTACTTCCTAGCCTTTTCAACATTCCCCTTTCTAGCTCTTTTATGTGTTGTCTTCTTCCGTTAGAATGTATGCCCCTTGAGGGCAAGGACTATCTAGTTTGCTTATATTTATGTCTCTAACACTTAGCACAGAACCTGACACATAGCAGGCACTTAATAAATGTTCTATCATCTATCTTTGTACTATCTCCCCAACTAGATGGTGAGCTCTTGGTGGCCAGGGTAATGTCTTATGCTTACTTTGAGTGAGTCCACCCATTGACTTCCCACAGAGCTCAGCACATACCAGGTACTAGTAGACTACCTACAGAATGATAAAATGATTGACAACTACATTTTTGTATCAGCTCTCCAAAGAATCTCGGTCAGAAAGGTAATATACAGTTTGATTCACTGTCAGATATAGGAATAATTTTTAAATTAACTGTAACAAATGGTCATCTATCTTCTGCTTGAATATTTCTAGCAATGAGGGGTTCACTACCTTGTAAAGCAAGCCATTCCATTCTAGGACAGCTCTAATTGTTAGGAACCTCTTTTCTTTTTTAAGAAGTTGTTGAAATCTGCCTCCTTATAACTTGAATCCATTATTCCTAGTTTTTCCCTTAGGGGCCAAACATGATAAGTCTAATCCATCTTCCATGACAGCTTTGACTTTATATTCCATGCCTCCCAGTGGCTGTTCCAAATCTTCTCTACTCAAACCATTAATACCTTCTGTATTTGCTCCTCTCTTAACAGATGTGCTAGCTTCTTTACTGAGGCAATCTGCCATAAGCTCTGTCTTCTTCTCCCTTCCTTTCATTCTCAGAACCCATTTCCATCCACACCCAAGATCTCTTCTTCTGTGCCTGTCTTTGAAGAAGAGGTGGTCCCTCTCCTAGACAGTCATTCTATTTTTTGATCTCCTTCCTTCCCATATGCACCAGGAACTTGCCCTATTTATTATGCCCTCCCTCTCATCTTCTATCTTTCCTTATTTACTGGCTCTCTACCCACTCTCTACAAACATGTTCAAGTTTACCCTGTCCTTTAAAGAAAACAAAATAAAACCTTCACTTGACCCTGTGAACCTCTCAAGCTGTTGTTCCATATTGTCCTTCCCTTTCATTATCAAATCAATGCACCTCTGCCTCTACTTCCTCATTTTTCAGTCCTTTGCAGACTAGTTTCCAATTGCACCTCCTGATTGAAAGTGCTGTCTCCAACAATCTCTCAACTGATAAATCTAATGGCCTTCTCTCAGTGCTCATCCTCCTTGTAGCCTTTGTAACTTTGGATGCTGTGGACTGCTTCACCCCACCCCAGACATTCCTCTCTTGGCTCTCATTGCTAATCTCTCCAAGCTTTCCTCTCTGATTATTACTTCTTAGTCCCCTTTGTTGGATCATCATTCACACTCTGCCCTCTTAGCTAGGGTGTTTCCTAGGGCTCTGGCCTTAGGTTCTCATTCTCATTCTCTTCCTCTCTCCTCTTGAAGATTCTCCTAGAAATCTTATCAGCTTCCATAGCTTCAAGTATCATCTTTATGCAGATGGCTCCTAAATCTATATAAATTGAGGCCAAATCTCTCTCTTGAACCTTAGTTATATATTATAAATTAAATACTAGCTATCTCCTCCTTGATGTCCCATAAATATCTCAAACTCTATTATGTCCCAAATAGAACTCCTTACTATACCCCTCCCCCAAAGACATGCTCCTCATTTAAACTTCTTTATTTCTACTGAGAGCCCCATCATATTCCCAGTTGGGTCATCTCTAACTCCATGCCACCCCCAACCTGATCCCTCCCCAATCAATCAATTACCAGCCTTGTCAATTCTACCTCACAACATTTCTTGAATTTATTCCCTTTCTCTTCGCACACACAGCCACCACCTTACCTCAGGCCCTCATCGCCTGTTATTGCCTTATACTATGCAATGGTCTTTTAACTGGTTACTCTACATCCAGTCTCTTCCCCTTCCAATCCATCCTCTGAAGAGCTGCCCAAATAATCTTCCTAAGGCACAGGTCTAACCATGTCACTCAGCTTAAAACCTTCAGTGGACCCTCATTTCCTATGGTCTAAAATGCAAGTCTTTTGCCTGGTATTTATGTTCCTCCACAATCAGTAAAGTTAGGTAGCTCCTACCTGCCTTTCCATCTTTATTTCATATTACTCCCCTTCATGAACTCTATGCTTTTGCCACACCAGACTAATAGCCATTCTCTAAATCTGATGCTTTATGTCCTGCCTCAATACTTGGACAAGCCACACTGCCTCCCTCCTCCCCGCCTCCCTCACTCCCATCCCATGGAATCTGCTACCTCTCCTCATCCCAGAATCCTCATCTTCAGTTTAATACTCAGGTACCTTTTTGGTGAAGCCTTCCATAATATCTCCAGTTGTTAGTACCTTCTCTTTCTCTAATTTTCCTTGTACATCCTTGAGGGCATGTTGTAAAGACCTCTCCTCAATAGGTAATACCCTTTTTAAGGGCAGAGAGTATTTTATTTGTGTCCTTGCATCTCCAGTGCCTAGTGCAGTGTTCTGCATCTGTCAGGTGCTTGATAAACGTTTACTTGCTGAATTTGTTGAATTGAAATGGAAGACAGAGATCATTTTAAGTCTTAAGACTTTAAGTCTTCTCTTCACCAGGATAAACATTAAAATTCCTCTCAGTCGGTCCCCTCTCCCTCCTGTTTGCCTTTTTCTGAATGCTGCAGTGTGTCAACATCTTTGTAAAATGTGGTACCCAGAACTGGGCACAAAATTCCAAATTTGTCCTTGCCAGGGAAAAGAATGGTAGAAGAAAAGGGGGGGGAGTCACTTCAAAACCATGCAGAGATGAAAACAAAAGGAAATCAAGAAAGAAGCACAAACAGGACAGCTTTGAAAGTTATAGGTAGAACATATATATATATATATATATATACACATATATATATATCTCCATATATGTATATGTATTTTATATATATATATATGTATGTATATATATATTTTAAAAAGCAAGCTTCATAGAAGAGAACTCTTTAGTTCAATGCCCAATTCTCTTTTTTGGTTCTACTATATATATGGAAATGCCCATTTTATTTGGTATTAAGTTCTGAATTCACAATGAAAAAGGAATAGAATGTCAGGGATACGACCTCCTTTTATCTGGACCCACTACTACTTCTAATGTGGCCTCAGAAATTCATCACTTAGCATTTTCATGGAGCTTTGGCACATCCCTTGTTTTGGGGAGGGTACGTAGTCTTTAAAATAAATGTTACTTCCCTTACCTAAGGTAAGAGGACTGGTAGGAGAAGATGTTCCTCCCCTCCCACCCTCCACCCCTCACCCCACTTTGTGCTGCCAGGGGTCCACCAACAAGGGAAATGGAATTCTTTGTCTTAGTGGGCAAAAGCCCATTGTTAACCCTTTGTGTGTGTGTGTATGGGGGGGCACTTCTCAGGACTGACCTGTGAGCTCTGTTTGAAAAGAAACCAAGGGGATCTCTGATGATTAGCAGAATAAACAAAGCAGTGAAATCTAATCCAAGCTCTCAGAACTTTGCCCTGATGCCTTCCAAAGGCAGACTAAGGAAGCAGAAGTAGCTCACACTTGGCTAAGGGTGTCTTTATTCTGCTCATCTTCAGTCAGAGGTGAAGGCTTTGGATGTTCCTGCATGGTTCTCCTCTCTTTTGCTTTGGAATAAAGAAAGCCTTTAGCTGGGATTCAGGAGACTGGGATGGGGTTCAGGCTCAACACTTACTAACTGAGTGACCCAGGAAGAAATCACTTCATTTCCAGGGCCCTGAATTTCCTCATCTACAAAATGGGGATAATCATACTTGTACTAAGTTGTAACGCGATTATGAGGCTCAGATGAGCTAATAGATCTAGGTGTTACAAGGAACTATGTAGATGTGAATTGTTACTGTTGCATTTCTCATTTGGATAAAGCCCTGAAAGCTGATCTTAGGAGACTGGAGGTTTACCCATCTCTTTACATATATTATATAATCTGATCCTCACAACTCTGTGAGGGAGGTCCTATGATTACTCCCACTTTACAGAAGAGGAAATTGGGGCTGAGGGAAGTTAAGTGACATACCCAAGGTCATACAGCCAGTAAATGAACAAGGTGGAGTTTGAACTCGGGTCTAACTCCAAGCCTATGCCACCTAACTGTTGCAGCATCTGTCACCTTCAGAATCACTGAAGCCATGCCTCCTAGGCCCTATCTTCTTTAACTCATTCAGTGCCAAAGGCCAGGCTGCCACCTACCTGGGCAGTGTCCATCTCATTTAGCATCACCACGGACGAACAGTTGTAATCAAACACCAACCTCCAGAAGTCAGCTCCGGTGTTGGGAAGAGGGTGCTGAGTGACAATAAAGGCCGCTGGTTGCTTGTGGCTCTGACAAAAGAATAATATTGGCTTTTAAAAAATGTATCAATCAGCATTATTCAGATGACTATTAGACCCATGAGGCTGACAGGAGGCCATCTGAGTCATTTAAACTGATTATACAAAGCACTGAGACCTTCTCGTTATCAGCTCCAGCATGAATGAAACCTTCTCATAATGGAATCATTCTCCTTCAAACTAAGACATTTCATTAGAAAAGTGTCACCAGAATAGGGATTATTGAAATAAATTATTTATGTCTGGGGACTCAGCAAATAATAATGATTAGAATATGAAATGAAAAATACTGGGAGGTGATTTTTTTCCCCTGGTTCCCCAACAACAGAACATCTGGGGATGAAAGAACACTTCTTCTTCTTTATTAGCTGGGAATATGAGGAGGGCCTATGGCAGGTCTGTGACCTCAGGTTCTGGCCTGAGGATTCCTTGGGGAAAAGAGGCATGCTTGGATTTAGGAATCTCAAGACAGGACCAGAAGCTAGCAATTCTCTGAGCCCTGTTTCCCTAGCATCAGGTGGGTAAGATGCTCTAGGGCCCTGCTCACCTAGTGCTAGTGAATACCAGAGAAGGTAAGTAGCTGGAGACTGCCAGAGGGCAAAGGAATTTTTCTTCAGTGTTCATCTCCGAGACAAATCACGGGTAAGCATTAATCGTGCTTAGTGGAGGAAGCCTTGGCCTGGAAGTTTAGACTTGGTTTCTAAACCTAGAAATGCCACTGGATCACTGGGCGATCTTGGGCACGGCACCTCCTCTCTGAGCCTCCATTTCCTCATGTGTGGGCAGTTAGACTCATTGGTCTCTAAGGCCTACTCCACCTCTTATATTTTATCTTTCTGTGTGTAAGGATGCGTGGTACAGTGTGGAAAGAACACGGTATCCAGAGTTAGAGGATCTGCATTTAAACCCTTCCTAGTTCCGTCACTTACCACCTGTGTGACTTTGGGAAAATCACTAAAGATCTCTGGGCTCCTCACCTGCAAAAAGAGGGCTTGGTCTGATCAGTGGATAAGACTCCAACTCAGCCTCTTTAGAAATCTGGTGAAGCCTGTGGAGCCCTTCTAAGAATCAGGTTTTCAAATTCATAAAATAAAATAGAGAGGTTGACAAAAGGAATCGATGATAATGAAAAGTAGTCATCACGGAGCCCAAGTCAAGAACCCCTGGATTAGACGGTCTCTGAGATCCCTTCTGGCATCAGGTCTAGGATCTCATGATTCCACAAACTGATCAAATTCCACAAAGGATCAGGATGGGGATGAATGTCTAAGCTGAAAACACACCTCTCTCACTTTGGTGAGACCAAGTGGAGGGACAAAAGGCACTCAGAGGTAGGCAGGACCTGGGCAGGCCAAGCACTGGCTTCACGCTCCCGTTGCACCCTTCCCTTACAGTGCTTAACAGTCTCACACAGGTGGGGAATAGAACCATAGAAGATGGGGCTTAATTAAATGCTAGACTGCAAGGAGGAGATTGTAAATGTTGGAGAAGGTCACTGAAGGGAGAGTGCAGCCTAAGCTGCAGCCATCAGGGAATAATAATAGTTGACATTTTTGCAGGGCTTTAAAACTTGCAAATCACTTTCCCTGCATTATCTAGCCTGAGCCTTCCATTCACCCAGTGAGATAGGCATTTAACTCCCATTTCACAGATGAAGAAACTGCAGCACAGAGAGGTTAAGAAGTGATTTGTCTGTGGTTTCATAACTGGGAAATGTGAGAGGTGGGATTTGAATCCAGATCTTTCTAATGACAGCTCTAGCTCTCTGTCTACTTTACCACACCTACCTTCCAGAGAATAGGGTGGGGGGACTCTGCCTCGGAGGCAGAAATTGCTTTTCTTTGCAAACTTTTTCATTTTGAACTTGGGCTGAAGGATCATTACAAAAGAAAAAATCATTTTTTTTTTCCTGAGGGTAGTAACCCTCAGGAGGTGGCTCCAGACAATTTACTTCAACAGCTGTTCGTGTTGCCTGCCAATAGCTGGTGGTTTCTGTGCCACTTGGCAGGGAAACTAATGAAGAATAGTCATAATGTCTCTAAGACGACTGGGGAGGGGGAGCCAGTCTGAATTAGGGGAGAGTTTGATGTATAGGAGATCTTAAAAGAAACATAGCTGAAATTCTTTTGCATACACAAAATAATAATAAGAGTTGCCATTTACAACTTAAAGGCTTGCAAAGTGCTTGACAAACACCATCTCCTTTGACCCTCACAAAAACACTGGGAAGTAGGTGCTATAATTATCTCCGTGTTATTGGTGAGGAAACAGAGGCTAAGAAACATTAAATAATTTGCGTGGGATTGCACAGCTAGGAAATGGGAGAAGCTAGATTTGAGCTCAGATCTTCCTGACTCAAGGCCCAACACTCCATCCACCTAAACTCCACCTAAACTCCTAGTAATTAACTAGCTTAAGGCATTTGGCCTAATGAAGTCCTTTGGGTTTGCTTTGTAAGCCAATGATGGGCAGATCCTCACTAAGCATCATTTATGCTATAAAAATGTAAGAATGGCTTTCAATGAGTTTGGTTGTATTTAATTATTTTGTTATTGTTTAGTCACATCCAACTCTTTGTGACCCCATTTGGGGTTTTCTTGGCAAAGAGACTGAAGTGGATTGCCATTTCCTTCTGCAGCTCATTTTACAGAGGAGGAAACTGAAGCAAACAGGGTTAAGTGACTTGCCCAGGGTCATATAGCCAGTAAATGTCTGAGGCTGGATTTGAACTCAGGAAGATGAGTCTTCCTGACTCTAGGCCTGGCACTGTATCCACTGTACCACCTAGCAGCCCATAGTTAATTATAAAATTCCCCTATGTGAAGTGATCTTAAAGACTTCAAAACCATCACTTTAGATGGGGACACTGAGGCTGGAAACAAGGGAAGCAACCTGTCCCAGGTCACACAGCAAGTCAGTGGCAAAGTCAGGATCTGAACCCAGGACTCCTGGTGCAGAGTCTCCACTTTGTAGTTCTTTGCACTGTAGCATAGCTTTTAAGCTGTCAGAAAGCAGATTGTTCTCTTAAATACCTTCTTCCTCTGTGTTGTTTGGAATATGTAACTTTGCCTAGAAAATGCCTTCTGAATGGAGAGTACTGAATATCTTGGCCCTGTTTTCTTTCCCTTCCCTTTTTTTAAACCTTCCCTTCTTTTCTTTTCTTTCTTCCAGAACATATTGAGCAGCTACTACTGCAAATACCTATGTAAGGTATTGGAGGAAATTCATGATAGATGATCATAAATTCTGAAGAGTGTGTAATTTCACACACTTAGACCAATTTGGACCAAGTTGCATGGTCTTTCCAGCTCAACGGTATGTATGGATGAATGCATGGTTATGAACATTCATGCTTTGCAAGATGGGTCTATGTTTCAAGAGAAGGGCCATATAAGGCAGGAGTCCTTCACCCCTTTTGTGTCCTGGCCTCCTTTGGCAGTGAGGTGAAGTCTGTGGATCCCTCCCTAGACGAATGTTTGTAAGTTTCTAAAAGAAATACATGGGGTTGCAGAGGAAACCTACTATACTGAAATATATTTAACAAAATATTTTTTAAAAGTTCATGGACCTCAGGTTAAGAATTTATGCTTTAAAGGAATGACAAGATAGGAAAGCATTAGGATGCAGAAGAGGTAACTTGGAAGAGCAGGGCTCCCAAGTGAGTACTTGGGAAGTTAGAGGTAGAAGGGACCTGAAAGATCACTTAAAGGAAGCCCCTCATTTTACTGAGAAGAAAACAGAGGCCTAAGGGAAGAAGTGACCTGCCCAAGGTCATGCAGTGAATGAGTGGCAGATTTGAAACTTTAACTCCCAGATCGAGCTCCCTCCACTCTTATGCTCATGAAAGGGCTGATTGGGCATCTGAGAGCAAGTAAACCCTGGACCACATCGACAATTTGCTAATGTGTTAGAAAAGCCCTCACTTTGCTTTCTCAGGAGAAACCTCCTGTGGGAGAAGCTGCTGAAGAGGCATTGAGTGTCCCTGGGTCACATTTCAGTGGCAGACCTGAGGCCCTGGGCTGGATAAGGGGCCCTGCACTCAACCTGGCCAATGCAGTAGAACTATTACTCTCCCGCAGGCCTTGAGTTCCAGAGCAGCTCCCGGATACAGGGTACGTGAGCCCTGGTCCTCTCCCTTCCTCCCATGATAAATGTTCTAATAGCCTGGCATATCTGACAGACCTTATCTACAAATATGTTCGAGACTTGTGCTCTGGCTGGCTTTTAGGAACCAGCCAGCAATCTATTCTAGGGATAACATCATCCTTTACCAGGAGAAACATTAAAAATTAACCCAGAGGACTTCATATTTTTCTGCCAGGAGGAAAGCTGCTATGGTTACCAGATAATGCACACACTAAGCTGGAATATAGATAAGAAATTTTTTGCTCCCCCTCTTTAAGAAAGAAAGGAAAAGACCCTGATGACAGGCAAACCAGAGAAATGCCCTGTGGGCAAAATGAATACAATTAGCATCAGCCTAGCCTATGGTCCTCATCTGACCTCAGGAAGTCTCATAAAGCTCCTGAATAACAGATAAAAGGGCCAGCAAGACAGACTTTCAATGTACAGTTTGACTGGAGACAAAGATGTGTAGGGTAAATGTATTGGGACTGTAGGGGAGGATGTAAGGTTGGTGTGCAGAAAAGAAACAGGATTCGAGGTAAGTGCTTCCTCAGAAAACGTAAGCTCAGCCCCAGTAACACACACACACACACACACACACACACACACACACACACACACACACACACACACACACATGTTCAGCTCTGATTACCAAACATCTACGCGGATATTGTGAGATGCAGCCTTAATCCAGATGTTTACCAAACATCCAGATGTACGATGTGTGCTAGAAAGAACACTAATAGAGTGGGGGAAAAAAACCCTCTGGATTTGGAGTCAAGAGAATGAGAGTTCCAATCCTGGTTCAGTTCTTTTTGCTATCTTTGGGACCTCAGGAAGATCCCTCTACCTCTCTGGATCTCACTTTCCTCAAATATTAAATGAAAGGGTTGATGAAGTAACCTTAAAAGTCTCTTTTCATCTTGAAATCTATGAACCTATGGCTGATGTTATGCAACCATATAGATATAACCATCCATGAACTGGCCAATGGCCATAGGAAAGCAGGGAGAAAAAATGTCTAGCTGCGGCCAAAACTCATGATTCACTTGGATTCATGTAGTATTGGTGACAAATGTCTTCCTGATTACTGGTAAGGCACAGCTCAGGGTAGTCTGCCAAGGAGGTGGCTGGGAGTGCGTTAGAAGAAAGGTTTGGAATATTAAGCTGAGGCTGATCAGAGCTTGGACAACAACTCAGGATGAGGCTCTGTCTAGCCCCTGGCAATGAAACTCCCAAGAGAAAGGGCTGATGCTTAGAGAAGTAATTCCTTGCTCTTAACCTGCTAGGATTTATGGAAGCACGTTTCCACCCATTCTGTCATTATTGCAGCCCTGTGAGGGAGGCAGGGGAGAGATGAGATTCCCATTTCACAGAGGAGGGAATTGAGGCCCAGTGAGAGGCAAGTGAATTGGCTAGGGTCACACAGTAAATTAGTGGTAAGTCAAGTCAGCAAGCATTTATTAAGCACCTACTATGTGCCAGGCAATATGAAAAGAGCTGGAGGTTCACATAAAGAAGAAAAAAAACACTCTGCCCCTAAGGAGTTCACAATTTAATAGGGGGAGGCAGCAGGCAAACAACTATGTACAAATAAGCTATATTCCTGAATATACTGGAAATAACCTCAGATGGAAGGTGCTTAGCTTAAGGGGGACTGGGAAAGGCTTCCTGAAGAAGGTGGCAGTGTGAACATTAGCTCTTTCCTACTGCTATTCTAGGGGCTCTTTCTATGATATCAAACTTAGAAAAAACCAAAATGCCAGTTCTGAGATGTTAAAAGCATGTTTCCTAAGAATGCAAGTGCCAGGGATGGGAAAAAGCCAGGACCCCACAACTGAGGCGCCAATGAGCAGAAGCAGTTTAGGCCTAGAATCAAAGGGATTATGAGCTGTCCAGACCATTCCCTGCTTTAATATTTAAAAGACCTGTGTTTTCAATGGGTTTGGGCAGTCCCTCCTTTGATACTAATAGCAACCTCTCTGTGGTTTCTCTAGAAACCACGTCTTTGTGCGTGTCTGTAGGCAAAAAAATTCATGACCTAAAGGCTAACTCTAGTGATGAATCTCTCTGATCTTAGCTAGGCTGAGATGATAGCCACACGTTTACCAATAGGTCCATTTATAAAACTTGATGGGATCTACCCAAACTTGGACTCCACTGACACGACCAGTAAGAGCCTCGGGTCTTGTCCACACCATCATGGAGGGAGGATTTAGAAGTAGGGGGGTTTCCCTACAGAAAAGGTAACCTTTCACAGATGTAGGCCAAGCTGCCTGACCTCTTCAGGAGACAGAGGAGAAGAGTCAGTTCACAGATGTTATCCAGGATGACCAGGGTTCCACTGCTGGCCCCTACTACCTGGCTTAGCTCATCCAGCCTGCAGGAAGGAGAGCAATGGGGATTAGCCAGAAATCTGCTTACATCCATTAATGCTGCATTGATGTAATTGCTTGATTCTCCATCCACAGAGATAAGGAAGGGGAGGCAGCGGTCAAGAGGCAGGACCTCCATGCTTCGGTTCTTGTCGTGATTTCTCGGCAGGAGCCCAATACTGCAGTCCTCAGGCCGGACACGGGGTGTCACAATATTGAGGGTCTGTGGGGGGACGATCATAGAAAATGTTGAGGAACTGCAGCCAGACTGAGCAAGGTGACCAGCTAACTGATATAACAAACGTAGGAAGCCCAACAGGATGGGATCCATCATGGGCTCTCCTCCCTTCTGTGGCTGTGCTCATACTAGCTCTTCCTTTTCCTTAAGGAAGTCTGCTGCCTCCTGCCTGGGGTTTTCTCCTCTCTTCCTTTTACTATCAAAGACCACCCCGATCAGGTTAATGTTTGCAAACCTCTTCCCCTCCCCCACCTTCCCATGCGCTGGAAATGAGGCAGAGTGTTTCCCTGTAATCTGCCTAGGTCCTGTACATATTCTATTAAAAAATTAATCATCTGTTAGCACCAACAGACCCTATGCTTCAACTACAAGCCCAATTATACAAAAAATACTGACTGATCTTGGTTTCCATCTAGGCAATTCCTTAGTTATAACACATGAAGGATTATGTTTGAAAACAGGAAGGTCACATAACTATAACAGATGGATTTGTCGGTGGTTCTTCCCTGCTCATGGATAAGAGCCTGGATCTTACTTAGCTAGCCCTCCTTGGGATATCTGTTGTTGCTTATTGGCTCCGGAACGCATCTTTTCCAGGATCTCAGACTTCGAGGTGAGTTCTCAGGAGAATTAGTTCTCATGAAATCTGATAACGTGATATTATTACATTTATAGCAAAGAGCAGCCCGTAATGCACGAGGAGTCTGCACCCTGGCTCCTTGTTGGGTAGGGAGACATATATGTGCTGACCCAAATACACATGGCTAAATTAATTTGTCCCATGGTTGGCGCACAAAACAACATCTGCTCTTACCTGAAATTCATCTTTTATTTGGCTGGAATTGGTCTGTGGGTCCAGTCTGCTGATGTTATAGTATATAGACCGGAACTCACACACGGGTATGGCTGTGTTGCCACAAAGGCAGGCCTCCAAGATGGCATCATGGACAAACACATACTGCTCCTGCCAAGCCCAAGGAAAGATAGGACATGTGAAGCAGCTCCTCATGACCTAACCCAATAAAACACAAGTGGAAAGGCACTCTTGCCATGTAGGTGAGATTGGCTTAAGTAAGCATATGGGCCAAAACGGAAAATGCACATCATAGTCCACGGTTACTGGGATATTGAATTAGAAGGGTTTTTAGAGATCATCTGCTAATCCAACTTCCTTATTTTATAGATGAAGAAACTGAGGCCCAGAGAACAGAAGCCACAACACAGACAACAATAAGCAGACCAGGATTTGAGCCCAGGTTATCTGACTTCAAGTCTCTTGCTCCATACACCACACTTCTCACACACAGTTTATCATCAGTGACATGAATGGTTTACACCATCTATCTTTTCATTGTGCTTTGGCTCAATTACGACTCAAAAGCCATTGAGATTGGAAACATGTATTGACAGAAAACATTTATAAAACTAATAACGATGGGTTTCTCTCCCTAATATGAGTAATGAACACAGGCGCTCTTAGCTCTTTGCCCAGATTTATCTCATGCAGCTGTGACCACCTGTCAAATGTTGGAGAGGGGAGCCTGGGTGACAGGGTGGACCAGATGGCTTCCAAGAGTCCTCCTAATTCTATGAATATATGAGGTTTGATGTGCACTTCTCACTCTCCAAAGCTATCCCTTTGTGATGTAAGGACCTTTCTTGTTGATAGAAACTTACTGAGCTCCCAAGAGAAATCAAGATGTACATATTAAATGGCTAATTTGCCATTTTTATGGCGTGTGACTGGGGAGGGAGCATGGTGAACCAGAAAGAGCGCTGGATTAGAAGTCAGGGGATTTGGGTTAAGATCCTGCCCATATGGGTCTATGTGGACCCAAGTTTCCTCATCTCTACAATGAGAGGGCAGGTCTACATGGCTTCTGAGGCCCCTTCTGGCTCTAGATCCAGGTTCCCACAATCTTAGGTGGCATACACTTGGGGGAAATGCTGGGAGGATGATACAGGGCTGAGATGGAACGCATGGGAAATTTGCATGCAATGTAGAAAAAAAAGAAAGGCTGCAGGTTAAGGAACTGTTGCATTCCAAGCACTGCTCAGGGAAAAGGGGTATTCTTATACAGTGTCCACAGTCCTGGCTCTGTAAGCAGAAATATTCCTAGAGCAGAGTAGGGAAACTGTCTCATGAGACAGCATGAGAAAGTGGAAAACATACTGGAACTAAGTCAGGAGATCTGGGCTCAAGTCTTTGCTCTGATGCTGACGGGCTGTGTGACCCTGGAGGTAGCTAGGTGGTGCACTAGATAGAGATCTGAGTCTGGAGTCAGAAAGATCCAAGTTCAAATCAAGCCTCGGACACTAGCAGTGTGACCCTGAGCAGGTCACCTAACTTTTGCCTTCCTCAGTTTCCTCAACTGTAAAATGGGAATAATAATAGCACCTGTCTTCCAAGGCTGCTCCCAGGGTTATCAAATGAGATAATACATGTAATGTGCTTATCACAGGGCCTAGCACACAGAGGTATTTCAGAAATGTTTCTTTCCTTCCTTTCCTAGGAAAGTAACTTAACTCTTGGAACAGAAGGGATCTCAGGGGCCATCTAGTCTGACCCTTACCTGAACAGGAATAACTTCTATAACATCCCTGACAAGTGATCATACAGCCTTTGCTTTAAGATCTCTAGAGCAAATGGAGCCCATCTTATCCTAAGGTAACTCATTACACTTTGGGGGCAGATCTAATGCAGTAGGTAGGGCACTGGGTTCAAATCTTACCTCAGGCAATTAACTAATTGAGTCACCCTGGGCCTCCCTTTCCTTCCTTGTCTATAAAATGGAGGGGTTGGCCTCAGTGGTCTCTGAGGTCTTTAATGGGTCTAAATCTGTGATCCTCATTTCTTGTTACCTTTTCCTGACACTGAGAACAAATGTATTTCTCGGCCACTTCCTTCTACCTTATTTCTGTCTCCTGGAGCTAAGAAGAACAAATGGAGCAGTGTAATAGACCCAGAGCTGAGGGCACCTCAGAGGCTGGCCATGTAGTCCACCCTTCACATTTCACAGATGTGTAAACTGAGGCCCATAGCAGCTTAGTGAATTTCAGTCCAGATCCAATATTCTTTCCAAACTACACGGCTGCCCCTTTATATTTCTTCCATAGAAAGCCCCTCAAATGCTTATTATAGACAGTTATATTATCTTTCCTCCCCAAGTCTGCTTTTCTCTAGGGTAAATATCACTAGTTTCTATCCTCCTATGGTATGGTCTCTAGTTCTCTCAATTCTGGTTACTCTCCTCTTGCTCATCTATGCCCTTTCTAAGATGCAATACCCAGAAGACAGCACAACATTCCAGAGGGACATGTGCTCTGACCTCAGTTTCTCCATTTTTAATATACAGATATGTTAATTCTTTGGTGTATGAAGTGATTTGTAAACCTTAAAGGACTATAGGAATGTGAGCCACAATTATTTTTCATAGGAACATTCCTTAGACTGCCTACCTCCTTTTGCTCAAATTCTGTATGTTCCCCACTTTCAGATTTGTTATTGGGTCGTTTTAATGAATCCACATACCCGGAGAAAGATCCATGTCAAGATGATTAGCCTCAGGTCTCGGGTAAGACATATTCTCACTTAATGCATTGGCTTTCTAGCCTCCTGTGAGTCTAGATTGGGTTACCCAACTACCTTAAAGAGTGATCACTATTCCCTCCTGGGGGGTGGTGGGGTGGTATTAGATATTAGGGTTACTGATCTGCAGGACTGACCCTATGCCATGGTGAACTTATAGAGGAGGGAGAGGGAGGATCCTCTGCCTTCTTTATTGTGGGAAGGCCTTCATGGGCACATAAGGAGAAAGAAACAAATGTTCCCTGACTTGGAGAATGATACTGACCTAAACAGACCTTTGACATAAGATCATCATTATACAATCCTGGATTCAGAGGTGCATGGTCATGTGAAACATGGCAATAGCTCTGGAGTCAGAGGACCTGGGTTCAAATCCAGTCTTTAGTGTTTTAATATATGACCCCGAGCACTAAAGTCAGTTAACCTTCTTCTACCTTGTTTTTCTCATATGTAAAATGAGGGGGTTGGACTAAAGGGTCTCTAAGATTCTTTCTGGCTCTAGGTCAATAAATTTCTGATCTTATGATAGTGATAGAAGCCCTCAGATTTTCTCTCTGTTGCCCCTTACATTGCCTCACTCCCCATCTGGTCCCAGGTATGATACTTAATTCTCTGCTTGTCTGCTCTTCCTAGTAGAGTTCTAGAGTGTTGTCTGGGTTCAGACAACTCTCTCTTTGTCCATCTAAATGCTGGCTATGTATGCTGGGGGAGAGGTCCAGGCAGGCAGGAAGGGGAAACATACAGAGATGACTTTAATACCAAACAATTAATTGATTAAGACTAAACTAATTCTAGGAACAGGATGAGAAACACATGAAGAAAAATTGGGAGCAAAGAGGGTTCCCAATGATTGGGGAATGAATGGCTGTATATGAAAAGCATATAATGTTACTGTGTCATGATAAGTAAGAATATAAAATATTCAAAGAAACTTGGGAAGGCTTGTATCTACTGAAGCTGAGTGACATTAAGTAGAGCTAGGAAAACAATCTGAATGATGATTGAAATACTGCAAAGAAAAACAACACTGAAGGACTTTTGATTAACATCAATGTGGCAACCAAGTCATGACTTTAGAGGACTGATGATAAACCAGGCCTCCCATCCCTCAGCAGCAAAGTGGTGAACTTCAGGTGAGGAATGAGGCCTTTGTTTGCAGCTGTGGCCACATGACGATTTGTTTTGTTTAACTGCACGTATTTGCTCAAAGAGATGCTTCTGCTGGGTGAGAAGGGAAAGGATGGTTACATCAGGAAGTAACAGGGATATTTTTAAAGATGCATAATAAAACTTTTCTAATGAAAGAACGGAAGCATCTGTAGGAACATGATAGATCCAAAAGCACACTAGAGTAGAAGACAGGAGACTTGGGTTCAAGCCTCAGCTCTGGCACTGAACTTGGCGGGGGCTGCTTAGCTCCACAGTTTCCATATGTATAGGTGGCCTCATTGTGCCAGGTGCTAGGGACATAAAGAAAAAAATTCTCTCTAAATCCTTTGGTCTTGTGACAAATGTAAACAGGAAAATGGTGCCATAGGTAGAGCACAGTCCTAGGCACACAAGACCATCTGGCAGGAGACACGGGTTTGCACTCTAGCTTGTTTAGAAATCACTGGTGGGTTTGGCTCCTGAAAGGCTGTGCTGACCTGGAGAAGGACAAATGTTGTCTCAATTCATCCAAAAAGGGAAGAAGGAAAATTAAAAACAAAAACCAAAACCTCAAGACCAGTGAACTTGACTTGTATTCCTGGTACAATTCTAGAACACATTATTAAGGAGATGATATATGAGCTTTCAGAAAGGGAAGCAGTGATCACTAAAAACCAGCATGGCTTCATCAAGAGCAGGTCATGCCAGACTAACCTCATTTCCTTTTTTGACAGGATAATTAGACTGGTAGATTGGGGGAAGCTGTAGACATAGCATACTTAGATTATAGCAAAGCATTCAGCAAAGTCTCTCCTCTGCTTGTTGACAAGTTGTGAAGATGTAGGCTAGAGGACACCACAGTTAGGCGGCCTGAAATCTGGCTGAATGAGAGGACCCAGAGAGAGGTCCTTAATGGCTCATATCTACTGGGTGGGAGGTCTCCAATGGATCTCTGAGGCCCCGGGGATCTTTGAACAGTGGCCCTGCTTTACTACTGTACCTGCCAATTGCTGGCCTACATGAAGGTGAGACCAGAGGCTGGTCAAATCTGCAGATGATTCAAAGTTTAGCTGTCCGTTTCCACAAAGATTTTGACAGGCTATGTTAACAGGCCAAATCAAACCAGGCTGTATTTAATAGGGGAAAATGCAAAGAGATCACAGATTACTGGGCTGGGGAGAGCAAGGACACTCCTTGGAGGTCTTTGAACACAGGTGGGATGACTGCTCGTTGGAGACATTGAGAGAATTCTTGTTCAGGTACCAATAGGTCTAGATGTCCTCTGAGATTCTCTCTATCTCACACAAGTTGTGATTTTTTTGATTCTTTGTATTAATTAGCTCCATGACCTTGGGCAAATCACTTTTACTCTTAAAACCTCAGTTTTCTCATTAGTGAAATAGGAATGACAATACTAGGTGGTACAGAGGATAGAGCCCTGGGCCTGGAGTCAGGAAGACTCATCTTCCTGAGTTCTAATTTGGCCTCAAGACACTTACTAGCTGTGTGACCCTGGGCAAGCCACTTAACCCTGTTTACCTCAGTTTCCTTATGTGTAAAATGAGCTAGAGAAGGAAATGGAAAACCACTCCAGTATCTTTGCCAAGAAAACCCCAAATGGGGTTGAAGAGAGTCAGACATGACTGAAAATAACTGAACAACAGCATGCTTCGAGTTTTTGGAAAGTACTTAATGACCATCAAACTCTATGTAAATGAGTGAGGATGACTGTGATAACAAAGGAGATGAAGATGAGGATGACATGCTGCTGAAGAGGAAGGGTCCAGACAAAGTCATGGTGGCAGCTTGCTGTCTCCAGACACCCCTTTTCCTGTGCTCAGGGAAGGCTGTATGTGTGTCTGACATCCATGTCTATCTCTAAGTATAGTTAGAAGGACAAGAAAAAGAAATAGATGGATGAAATGAGCAGATAGCAGTTTTCAATCATCCTAAACTAATTGATCTACTACTTAACCAATCTGATCCACCCTTGAGAACTCAGTTACTTATAATAGCTAAAAAATCCAGACTACATAGTGTTTGTGTAAACACAGTTTAGGTCTTAACCAGCCTCTCCGGCAACTTAATTTTTCTTTTCTTAAAGTAAAACCAAATCAATACTATCTTGAGTGGCTCAACCTAAAGGCAAGAATTCTATTCACTACCTATTAAAGCCCATACAAATATTGCAGACACTGACTTTTTCAGGCTAAATTCAGACTGAGGCAAGGCTGTGAGGGCCAGGAAAAGTAGTTACGTTATTTATTTAAAGTTCTGTGAAATCTGTAGAGATCTTTATTCCAGCTCTCCCACTCACTGACTGTATGACTTTGGGATGCTTAAAGGCAGTGTGATACAATGGTTAATGTGTTAGAGTTAGTGTCAGGATACCTGAGTTCAAATTATACTTCTGGCACTTGTGAGGTATATGATCTAGGAAAAATCATACCTTCATTTTCTCAGAGCGCTCACAAGCGCTCTCTCTCTCTCTCTCTGTCTCTCTCTTTCTCTCTCTGTCTCTGTCTCTCTCTCTCTCTCTCTCTCTCGAAGTGGTATCTAGATCTATGATTGCCATGAATTACTTTCATAGAATTCTATCCACTAATGCAGATAGGTAAGGCCTCTATAACTGTCTTATAGCATTGCCTAGGACTCTTGAAAGTTAAATTATTTTCCCAAGGTCAAACGGCTGAAATCTGTCAGAGGCCAGCAGAAAGTTAGATATGGCAGGGTGAAATATGGCTTTGCCCTTAGGTCCTGAAATTTAGAGAGCACAGATAGTATTTGTAGTCCAGTAGCCTAGAAACACTTGAGCTTTGCATCTAGTTAGCATGAATAATTATTGAGAATAGTAAGCACGTCTCAAAAGATAAGAAGAAACAATTCTCAAAAGAATTACAAACAAGATATGAAAGAATTCTTCAAATCATGGAGAATAAGAGAAATGCAAACAAATACAATCCTGAGATTTTACCTATCCCTCAGGAAATTGACAAAGATGATAAAAGATAATAGCCACTATTGGAAGAGGAGCAGGAAGAACAGCACACTAATGCGTTGTTGGTGGATCTGTGAATTGGTTCAGCTGTTCAGTAAGGCAGTTTGCAATTATGTGAAGTGAATGAGTCCATACCCTCTGACCCAGATATTCCACCATTAGACATATACCTCAAAGAGGTCAACGACAAAAAGGAAGGCCCCTTATGCTGTAAAAAATACTTATACCAGTACTTTTTGTAGTAGCAAAGAAGTGGAAACAAAGTAGATGCCCATCGAACGAGGAATGGATAGGAAATTATGGTATGTGAATGTTATAAAATTATAAGATGAACATGACGAATGCAGTGAGGCATGGAAGGATTTACGTGACCTGATCATACAAAGTGAAGCAAAAGAGAACCAAGGAAAGCAATATACAATAGCTGTGACAACATAAATGGCAACAACATAATAAATCAAAAGCGAGTGCTGTGAAATTACGATGACCAAGAGTGGTCCCAAAGAAGAGACATGAGAAGATGCCTCTGAACGTTTCTTTGCAAAGGTGTGGGATTGTGGATGTGGAGGACGGAATAGAACTTCAGACTTTTTCAACCTTTTTCTTCCTCTTTTTTTAAACTCCATCTTATAAGAGATAGCTCTGTGTGAGGAGGACGCAAAGGAGTCTACACTGGGAAATGCAAGTGATGTAAAAACAAAAATTATCAATACTTTTTTTATTTTAAAATTAAAACTATATAGGAAGTTCAAGTAGCTTTGTCCCCACAAAAGTTGAACTCCTGGTAAGGTTCTCCCTGGTGTGGCCTTGGATTGTATCCTCCCCCAAACCCCATCCCATTCCTGCTGCTCGCCTCTGACGGGAAAAGGGGTATATCTTTGGAGGAGGAGTTTGAACCAAAGTTCATGTTTTCCTAACTTCAAAGCCAGCCCTCCATCTCCTACACCATACTCCCTTTCTGTTCCTCAGATACAACATAGATTTATTCATACTTGAATTACTTAGCCTGCAGGAATTTTGCAAACCTTGAAGTATTACGGAAACATAAGTTAATAGGTGGTGGAGTAGGACTCTAAGGAGTGCAGTGGATAGAGCACCAGGACTGGACTCGGGAAGACATGAGTTCAGATCTGGTCTCACTAGTTGTGTGACCCTGGGTATGTCACTTAACTTTGTCTGCCTTAGTTCCTTACCTGTAAAAATTAGCTGGAGAAAGGAATGGCAAGCCAGTTGAGTATCTTTGTCCCAAATGGGGTTGTGAAGAGTTGGATATGACTGCAACAACTGAACGACAACAAAACAATGGAGTAGGACTGGACCTTTGGGGACATTGGTTTCAATCTTATCCCATCATTTTAAAGTTGAAGAAACTGAGCCCCAGAGAAGTGAAATGACTTCAAAGGTTATTTAACTGTTAAAAAGGAAGATGGAGATTCAAACTCAGGTTGTCTGATTTTATATCCAGTTCTCCTTTCACTATGCCAGACTTGTTATTCTCCTACTACCTATTCTGATCCATAATGAATTTTCTTAAAACTGGCTCAGAAGGATAGGATCCTGACGAGTCTCCAAGTGGATTGTAGCATAAGGAAATTTTTCTCCTCAATATGTTTCCTAATGGTTTGGGGTGGAACTGAGAACTCCTTCAGTTAGGGCCAGCATTGAATTTCATGTTTCAGGGCCCTAACCTGGGTGGCCCTGTCTAAGGCAGATTTTGAGAGACAAAGAAGGGTTGATGTGCTAACATTTATGGGAACAGCATTCTGATGAGTTGAGGTGCTCAGCCTGGTCCTGCCTGGGAATGGGTGGGAGAAGTCTAGAGTGAAGACAAAAGCAGTGATGGATGAGATGACCTCTCACATTGTACTTCCCTGGCAATACATATTGGAAAAGCTGGTGCATGTCCAAGGGCTGCAAGCATTCATACACCAACAGAGTCAAAGCAAGACCATCCAGTCTGAATTCTGCTCTCACAGTGCTTTATCTACTCTACAATGTAATTATGTGTCCCTGCCAAGACTTTTTAACTTTGCCATGAAAATTAGAGGTCAAGGGAGTGTGATGCTTTATCATCACCTTCTCACTGATCTGGAGAAGTCAACTTAGCTGACACTCTATCACTCATGGTACAAAAAGGCTCCAGAGAAAAAGCATTTTCTTATGCTGAGCTCATCTTGGGGACCCTTTTCCTATTTGGACTCCAGACCCCCTAAGTTTTCATCACATCTACTTCTACTGTACATCCCCTTGTTGGCATTAAATAGACTTGGTTTACTCTGATTGATAGCTCGGCATTGTCTCGACCACTGTAACTAATCAGTGATTCACCAGATGTTGCTGCTGGGAAGTTATTGAATACAATCTTCACGAAGAGCTACCGAGATCTTTGGATGAAGAGGCATAACATCATAAATTAGTAGTTCACACTTTTAACACCCCAGGATCAGAGAATCATAACTCTAGAGATGAAAGGACACTGGATCTCATCTAGTCCAACCTGCTGTTTTTACAGCTGAGGAAACTGAGTCCCAGAGGGGTCATGACTTGCCCAAGATCATGCAGGTAGTAAGTGGTAGAGCTGGGATTTAGGCCCAAGCCCTCTGTCTCTTAATTCAGTATGCTTTCTTCTGTACCACTTTGCCTTAAATTACTTTGGAAAAACTAATTTGTCAATGTGTATTAGATGGAACAGAGAAGGGAGACAAGATGGGCTAAGACATCACCTAGGAAAATATCGTAGCTGATAAGTTAAGAGGTAACAAGACCTGCACCATGAGAAGTAGCAGTGGGAACAGAGAAGAGGATATAGATGGGAGAGATATTGGGAAGGCAAATGAGATTTCTCCCAAAACTAAACTTCTCCTTAGAAATGAGTGAGGCACTCTGGGAAACTGTATTCCTTTCTGCTTTGCCAGCAGGGTAGTACTTTTCCACTATGTGCTATTGTTCGTAGGCGAAGCTTACCTTTGGTGGGGACCTTGTTTTGAGGTATCCCAGGGATGGATTGGTTATATTCTCTTGCCCTCTTGGTGAGAGGTGAGATGGGGTACACCTCGTGTGGTTCCATTGAGCTATGCTTATGGAACCCAACCCCAGGATTCCTTCAGTAAATTATAACAGCAAACATATAGCATTTCAAAGTCTGCAAAGCACTTGACATATATTCTCATGTGACTCTCACAACAAACCATTCTTATCCCCAAATTACAGATAAGGAAACTGAGGCACAGAGGGGTTAAGTGACAGGCCTAGGGCCATCAATACTGTATCTGAGGCAGGATTTGAATTCAGGCTTTCCTGATTCCAGGCCCTGGGCTCTAACTACTGTATCACCTAGTTGCTCCAATAGTTTAGTCAACATCATTAAGCTTCCCTAGATTGAGTGGGTTTCTACCCTTCTAGGCCATTTGGGCATCTCATTTACAGGAACAGAAACTGAGGCTCAGAAAGGTATATGGCTTGTATAAGGATACACTATGTATGAGTAACCTAGTTGGGACCAGATCCTGGGTCTCCTGACTCTCAATCCTGGCTACAACAGGCTGCCTGCTCCCAGTGAGTTCAGAAAGATTCTTCAATTTTTTGGAAGAAACAACATTTCTGAATGTTGATTTTACCCCATTCTGGGAATTTCTTGGCCAGAGACTAAGAATGAACTACACATCTAGATTTTTCACCTCCAGTAGGGACCACTTACCTCTGTTTGCACTAGATTGACCCTTTGGGATCGGAGCTCTCGCACACAATTGAATATGTCCACCACACCTTCATTTTCTGCCATGTCAAGCATGATATCAATGGCGATGAAACAACCTGTCCTCCCTGCTCCAGCGCTGGAAGAAAAGATGCATTTGGTATTACTAGACATTACAGAACACAAGCTCCTTGAGGGCAGGGTCATTTGAATCTTCATATCTCTAGTGCCTGGCATAGTGTCTGGTCTCATAGGCATTTAGTAAATGCTCATTGATGAATTAATTGCACACTGAGCCTTCTGGCTACAGTAGCACAATTGCAGAACTACTTGTGTGGTATTCAAGTAGGAGAAAAATGGAGAGAAAGATGGAAAGAGAGAAGAGAGAAAGAACAGTAGAGAAAGAGGGGAGAAAGAATGAGGGATGGATGTGGACAGAGAAGGATGGAATAAAAGCCTGTCATGTTTGATGAAAGAAGGGAATGTCATCTAGAGGAAGGGATTGCGTGGTAGCCAGACTTTGGCCCCCATCCCTTCCATTGTTTGTTAGTGGCCTTGAAAAAGTACACCTCATTTTCTATCAGGAAAATGCAAATGCTAAATGGTCAGAGAATCTTAGCCAAGATGCTTAGCCAGAAACGAGATAAGTTTAACCTAGTCTTTTTGACACTCAGTATACATGTCAAATGAGTGCTAAACACAAAATGTCAAGAGTCTAAATGAGACCCTACTGCCCACATTAGGGACTTCTCAGACCTAAGTGTGATTTTAAAGATCATTATGTTGATGAGTTAATTGTACTGAACCATGGATACAAGGAACCCATTTCCTACAAGTAAATGTGCTTATAAATATGAAAGACATCTGGACAACAGGGGAGAAGGTTAAGTATATTTTCATGTTAGCTAAATTTTGGTCCACATATCACTTGCTTCTCTTAGGAAAACAGCTGGTGTCTACAGTGAGAAAATGAAATAAACACAGAAAGGATGGGTAAAGAAAAGAGAAGAAATATAAGCTGGTCATAAAGCCAAGGAGTATAAAAATCCAGAAATACTGCCCAATGGGGACATTTCAATGATCTTGAATCAATAGAGTTTTGTCAAAAGCCAACATACAGAAAATATATTTTTCATTTGCTGTGAAACTTCATTGTTGGAAATGAGTGGGATTGGGTCTGTCTCTTCCGCAATATGGGAAGCCCACCCTCCCATGGGGGCTCACTGACTTGTAGCTTACCTACCAGGGAGGAAGAACCATCTGGTTCTTCCCATGAGTCTCCTCAAAACACTCTACAACTGTTTACTTAGACCTGAAAAATATGGTGTGGCGGCTGAGGTAACATCTTCAAAGCTATGTGAAGGGGAATGTTAGTATTACTATCCACATCTTTTAAAAAGGCAGAAGGAAAAATTCTATCTCAAACAAAGTCTTCGTTAATGACACATGTAGTTAATAGTCCCCATTACAGATGTACAGATTTTGAGAGATGCAAAAAAAACAAAAAACAAACAAGCAAACAAACCAGGCACCTGGAATTGGTTGAGTCAATAAGTACAAATAATAGAGGTGATTTATGTGACACTTCAAAATTTGCCAAGAGATTTTTCTTCACAACCCTGAGAGATGAAGAAATGAATGTTCAGAGAAGGTAAGGATTTTCCCAAGGTCACAAAATTAGGAAGTTCTGTGGCCAGAATTCAAACTCAGGTCTTCAGTCTCCAGGTCCAACACATATTGTACACACACTCTCTAGCATACTGGGACCAAGAAAGCTTGAATATCTAAGCACGTATTTGGAAGTAGTTGCATGTCTGCATCAAGTGTGCCTTTCCCATTAAAGTCAGCCAAATTGACCTATAAAAATCATTGGGAAATTCATTCTGGAGCTGGTGGTGTGATCTTGATTTGTCCTTTTCCTGTAGTATCTTTGCCAAGATAAATCAGGGAAGTTGTGCAAATTTGCCCATGGACACGCTTGTCTGCATCATCCTGGGAAAACTGTCATTTATTATTCTTTTATGAGTTTGATTACTTTCCATGAAACCCCTGGTGGGCTTAGTCTAGCGGGTGCTGGAAAATGTTTAACACCAGCTCTCTGAAAACCATGTATTCCTGACATACTTTTAAGTTTAATCTGCACTATCCACGTTTTCTCTACTACTTTCTTAAGTCTAGACAGTCAACAAAATGCTAACTCAAGCTCTGATTTATAGCATTTGCTAATTTTTGAAGTGTAAAAGCTTACACTGAAAGTTGAACAATCAGCTTCAGAGCTGGTATGAGCTGGCCCCAGCACATCCTTGATTTAGTACCTGAGATGTCACCATGGGAGGACAGAGAACCCTGAGTTCTAAGTGCCTCCATTTAGCTATGAGGAACAGGAAGCATCAGGTGATCCAGCCTAGGTTGTTTAAAGAACCAGCTGAGTATGAATCATGAACCCCTAGATTAGGGGCCTGAACATGTGTCCTTAAAATTCTCTCTGTCCCCTCTTCCAAGAAACTATACGCAGGGAAGGAAGTGCTATGTTAGGTATTATCCTAATTTATCTGATCTAGTTTTGTACAAAGAGAAGGTATAGTATAGAAGAAATAACTATAACTTTGGATTGGTCCAATAACTCTTCTCCTCTTCCCTTGACTGGTGTGGACATAACTTGGGAAATGCTGAGATATTTTAGTCTCTATAGGGGTAGTTCTCAGGTTTTCAGATTGTAACCAGATCATTTTGAAGCACAATCAACATCATCTATTAAGTACCTACCTATGTGCCAGGCAAATAATAAATTATGGGGATACAAAGAAAGGCAAAAGACAATCTGGACTCTCAAGGAGTTCCAGATATAAGAGGGGAGATGATATGCAAACAAGTGTGCACAAATAAGAAATATACAGGATCAATTGGGGAAAGTCTTAGAGAGAAAGCACTAAGATTAAGGAAGACTTGGAAAAGCTTCTTGCAGAAGGCAGAACTTTATCTGAGACTTGCAGTGAGCCAGGAAACAGAAACAAGGAGGGACAGAGGCATGAGGGACAACCAGTGAGAATGATGGGAGATGGAATCTCCATGTGAGGAACAGCTAGAAGGCTGATGTCACTAGATTGCAGAACACAGGGCGGGGGGAAGTAAGGAGCAAGATAAGTAAATTATAACTGAGGAGTTTACGCTTTAGGGTTACATTTTGATCTTCTAGTGACCAAATGGCCCAACATATATCAAGCTAAGAAGATGCCAAGAAAACATCACTTATAACTCCCAAAATTGGCTTAAGGTAGGGGTTCTTAGCCTTTGTGGGAGTCATGAATGCCTTTGACAGTCTGGTGAAATTTATGGACTTCTCAGAATAAATTTTTGGGGGGCTATTGGGGTTAAGTGACTTGCCCAGAGTCACACAGCTAGTAAATGTCTGAGACCAGATTTGAACTCAGGTCCTCCTGACTCCAGGACCAGTGCTCTATTCACTGTGCCACCTAGCTGCCCCCTCAATAAAATTTTTGAATGTATAAAATGAAATATAAAGGATTACAAAAGAAACCCAAGGCTAGTGAAATAAAGATGCATTTTTTTTCCCCTTTCAAATTCACAGACTCTGTGAAATCTTTCAGTGGACCCTCAGGGGTCTGTGGAACCCATACTGCCAATCTCTTTCTTAAGGGAAGGCTTGCTATGTCTTTTCTATGTGATCTCCCTGAAAGGAGAACAGAAGAAAAGCAGGTATACTATAGCATCATAGTACTTGAGAGTTGGAAGGGACCTGGACTCCATAGTCTAACCCCAGTACAGAAGAGCTTGTGGAAAGTTAGTGCTGGAGGGATATTATTATATGTAGATCATCTAGTCCAATCTCCTCATTTAAAGAGAGGAAATTCAAACCTAGAAAGAGGAGGTGACTTGCTCAAGGTCGCAGAGCTAGGTAGTGGCAGGGCTGGTACTTCTGACACCCAGTTTAGTCAATATTCTCTGAAGAGAGAAGGAAAGTAAAGGGAAGGAAACAAGCATTTATTAAGAGCTTCTTGTATGCCAGGTGCTGTGCTAAGCACTTTACTGACATCATCTCATTAGATCATCACAACAACCCTGGGAGGTAGGTACTATTATCCCCATTTTACAGATGAGGAAACGGAGGCAGGCAGATGTTAACAGTGCTAGAAAATGTCTGAGGCCAGATTTGATCTTGGGTCTTCCTGACTCCAGGCCCAGAGCTCTATCTACCATGCTAGCTAGCTGCTTCTTAATCAGTGGAAAGGGGGACAAGGAAGACAGGCGAGAAGCCAGTCAGCTGCCTTAGTACATACCTGCAGTGGACCACTATGGGCCCTGCCTCAGGAGGGTTGAGGAATTTCACCTGCCGGACAAAGCCCAGTAGACCTGTGGCATAGCACGGAACCCCATGGTCAGGCCAGCTGGTGAAATGGAACAGCCGGATTTCACGGATCTCATGGTAGCCTTTCTGAGGAGAAAACACAACCTGCGTCTTCTTTCATTCACCACAAGACACATCATTGCTCCCTCCCTTCCCCCTTCTAGCTGCTCCTGCTAAGAGACTGTGATGGAAAATCCATTGGTCAGGTCAGAGCTGACTCTAAAAAATGACAATAATAACAATAAAATTAATAACAATGATGATAAAACAATGGACATTTATATAGCACTATGTGTCAGGCACTGTGCTAAGCACTTTATAATTATTTCATTTAAGCCTCACAACAACCCTGGGAGGTAGGTGCTAACAGTACTCCCATTTGACAGATGAGGAAACTGAGGCAGACAGAAGTGACTTGCCCAGGGTCACACAGTTAGTAAGTATATGAAGCCAGATTTGAACTCAGGTCTTCCTGACTCCAGGCCTGGCACTCTATTCACTGCACCACCTAGCTGTCTCACTTCATGTTTTCTTAGGGAGTATCTTCCCGGGATGAACTAACCACTACTTCAGAAGCTGTAATACTAATTGTTATTATAGTTGTCCACATTTATGTAGAACTTTAGAGTTTACAAAATGCTTCCTTTACTACAGCCTTACTAAATGGCCAGATTTATATACAGCCAGTACTATCTCTAATTTATAAAGGATGAAACTGAGGCAGAATGAAAGTTTAAGTGACTTGTCCAAGAACATAAAAGCAGTTAATATAACAGAACATAAAAGGCAGGATTCAAGCTCAGATCACTTGATTCCAAATTCTGGCATTCTCTAATTCATCCATTCATCCTTCCATCCTATAAGCATATAGGTGCCTATTTTTGCCATGTATATTCTAGGAGTTAATCTTCTATTGGGGAAAAACATGTATAAATATTAATAAACATTAAAAACATGCAAGTAAACACAAAACAATTAAAGAGGAACAACACACACATACACACACACACACACACATATATATATATATATATATATACATGCACATATATGTATGTTTTTGGACATAGTTAACGCAGGAATTAGTTTTGCTTGATTATACATATTTGTAATGGGTTTTGTTTTTCTTGCTTTTTACAGTGGGGGAGGGGAAAGTGAGAGGAAAAGTATTAGAGCTAAAAATAAAATGAAATTGAAAAAAGAAAAATAAAATATATGTCAAAATCATTAGAACAACAACAAAAAGAAAAATGACAAGATTCAAAACATCTAATGATTTTTCTGAGACCTGCAAATAATAAAGCACTAGCAAGGAAGGACTTTAAAATCCTCAGCCATCTGCCTGAGTCTGCAACCACCCTCAGAATGGGAATTTTCAGCCCCAGATCAACTCCCAGAATCCCAGAAACCTCAAGTTTGGAAAGGACCTTAAAAGACATCGATTCCAATCTCTACCTAGAGTGAGAATCTACTCTTTGGTATCTTTGACATGCGGTTGTCTGACTTTCCC
The DNA here is from genome assembly GCF_003287225.1 of Phascolarctos cinereus. Lineage (NCBI taxonomy): Eukaryota > Metazoa > Chordata > Mammalia > Diprotodontia > Phascolarctidae > Phascolarctos > Phascolarctos cinereus. The sequence goes on from NW_027555625.1 coordinate 322,977,934, forward strand.
TTAAAGACCTTCCGTGATGGAGAACTCGCTGCTCCCAAGGCAGCCCATTCTGCTGCTGGACAGCTTTAATGGTTATAAAGATTTTCCTTCCATTGAGTCAAAATCTTCCTTTCTGCAGCTTCTACCCAATGCTCTCTGGGCCCACACATAGAAAGGCTAACTTTTTTCTTCTATGTGACGGGCCTTTTGTTTACAGCAATCAGGTTCTCCCCAATTCTACTCTTTTGTAGGCTAAGCATTTCCATTTTCTTTAACTGCTCCTGCTTTGACATGGTTTCCAGTCCTTTCCCTCCCTATCACCCTTATCTGGATGCATATTAGCTTGTCAATGCTCTTCCCACAGTGTGGTGCCCAGGAGTGAATATTGGGCCTGATGAGGGCAGAGAATAGCTGGTCTGTCATTCCCCTTGTGTTAGCCCACCGCTTCTTAAGCGTGTGTGTGTGCGCGTGCCATGGACTGACCCCATTGGCAGTTTTGCAAAACCTATGGACCCCCTCTCTGAAAAATGTTTTTAAGTGCACAAATAAAACATACAGGATCATAAAAGAAAATAATTATAATGAAATATAAATTTTCAAATTATTGAAGAAAAAAAAACCAAGTTCACGAATCCCAGGTTAACAACCTCTGCTTTAGGGTCCTCACAGACTTCATGCAGCCCAAGTTAACATTGTTGTTCAGTTGTTGCAGACACTTTATGACCCCATTTAGGGTTTCTTTGCAGAGATACTGCAGTCATTTGCCATTTCCTTCTCCAGCTCATTTTACAGATGAGGAAACTGGGGCAAACAGGGTTAAGTGACTTGCTCAGGGTCACACAGCTAGGAAGTGTCTGAGGCCAGATTTGAACTCAGGTCTTCCTGACTTCAGGCCCAGGGCTCTATTTACTATACCAACTAGCTGCCCCCACTAAGGTAATAATTTTTTGCTATCATGTCATGCGTGACTGATGTTGACCTTGCAGTCTCTTCAGCAGTTGGTGGTTAGTACTCCCAGACAACTTGCTATTCAGTGATCCTGCCATGTGTCCTCACACTTCACTCCATCACCCTCTCCCGCATCTCCTCCCAGGGAAAGCAGTTTACGCACAACAGCTCTAGGCAATGACTTTCAGGAATCATTCCCCTGCCTGCAGCTCCCTATTGGAGCTAATACACTCAGCTTTGGTTTGTTTGTTTTTTGTTTTTTGTTTTTTTGGCTAGGCAATGGGGTTAAGTGACTTGCCCAGGGTCACACAGCTAGTAAGTGTTATGTGTCTGAGGCCGCATTTGAACTCAGATCATCCTGAATCCAGGGCTGGTGCTCCATCTAGCTGCCCCCTCCACTCAGCTTTGGAACTTTGCACTCTGGTGCTGAGCTGTTCTGACTGGTGAGTAAGTAAGTGAAAACTTAAGCTCAGTATAGCTAGCCAGGCATAGACCATGCTTTCCATCTATCCACACCAGACATCTTGCCATCTGCTCTCCTATAGGAGAATTCTCCCAATTCTATTTCTTACTCTGAGAACAGTAATCAAATTACTACTACTATTATTTCTGGATAACATATAAGGACACCTACCCTATTGTTCCACTCACCATTTCTCTGATTCTCAGAAATAAAAACTCCCTCCTGGAAACTACAAGGATATGCATTATTTCCTCCATTGGAATGTTAGCTACTGGAGGGCAGGGGTTGCCTTGCTTGTGTGTTCCCACCCACTAGCACAGTGCTCGCTCAGCACATAAGAAGCACTTAAGAAATGTTTTTTTCATTCATTCTTTCATCCATCTTTCCATTCCCTCCTCTTTGATCCTGCCCCTGTCTTTCTCTCTATCTGAAATGCTCTCCTTTCTTAGGAGAGAGACCACCTGTCCCCCAATCACCATTGTCTTCTTCACAGTTCATAATGGCCCTTTCCCTTAACTCAGGCAAGATAAATTTCCAAGTCCAAATGCCGAAGTCAGTCGGTATAGATGAAGTTCAGTGCAAAGATAAAATGAAGTTACATGGAACTATGTCAACACAACTACACATATACAAACAGTGAAATATACACATATTTAGCAAACTGGTCTTCCTCAGATGCATATAGAGGAGTAAAAAGAAATAGATGGGGAGGTGGGAAAAAGTAGCTTGTTTCCATAGCTAAAAATCACACATTTCTCCCTGTTCCTATCTTATGTAATTTGGCAAGTTCCCTCATTTCCCAAATGAAGCTTCATGATTAACATCCAAAGGATATAAGCTTACCTTTTGAACAGTAAATGTGCGTATGACATACTCAGCCAGTGGCTCTGTTTCAATTAATGTGACTTTAATATCTCCATAAACTTCTGTGTCATCTGGCCAATACCTAACACACTTCACCTGCAGCAAAAGGAGAGAGAATAGAAAGTAGGAAGGTAGAACTCAGCTTGTGGAAATGAGAACCAACCTCACCATGAGCTTTCATTTTTGATAAACACAAGTGGGACTTAATAGGGATTTCAAGCTAAATGTACCTAGCTGACCCAGGTCAGTGGGTGGCTGCCATGCTATGCATGTCAGAAATGGTGTAACATAGATTCAAAGACAAGAAAGGCTGAAAAAGGAGGCAGAGAATGAAGGGCAACACACAGACAGCCTGAGGGCTTCATGAGCACCCAGGTCAGAGTAAAAGAGCCAGAAGAAGGCCTTCAACACGTTGGGAGGATAATGAGATAATGGATCCATTCAAATACAGGAGGATGTCAATGTCAGTGCCTTAGTTGAGCTGCCACCATGCTGGGCGTGGCTAAGTTAACTCTACTGCCTAGAGGCAATGGAGCAGTGTGAAACTTCAGTCAGTTTAAACAAGGTAAGTGCTATCATAGCAGTGCTAAAAAAATTAAGAGTGGAAAGTGGAGGTAAATGGTTATGAGGATAGGAAGGTAAAATGATGGGGTGAAGACGGCAAAGGCCTGGAGGGATGAGCTAGAGGCAGACATCAGGGTCTGGGAGGAGAAAGAATCTCAGACCCCAAAAGGTGGGGTTTTGGGCCCCAGTGGTATGGGGAGAGTGCTTCACTTCTTATGTAGGTATATTTTCTATAGGACCCACTTTTTGTAACATCCTTCTAAGAGCAGCTAACTTTTCATGAAGAAGACGGAGACCAAGAATGGAGTTTTATTTTGCCTCAGCTTTTTGTGGCTACTGGAGAAATCATTATCTGAACAGTTTACCCTTCCCACTTCCACGAGATTTGTCACCATCACGACACTGGCTGAATTCTCCTGCCAAATCATCCTCCAAAAGTCCTTGACAGTTTCCTGCATTGGACCTACCAAGGAAGAAAAGAAAAAACATTAATGCTTCAGAACCTCCAGGTACAAGGCAGCAGTTGGACCCTTGTTCACAGTGCCTTAAGGGAGGACAGAAGACCAAGGAAGAGCCTGGCAAACAAAGACAATAATGGAGCTCAGGGTCTGTTTGCCCAAGTAGGAGGGTTGACGCCTGACTGGGCTTGGCTGAAAAGTTGCAAGGACAGTCTGAGAAAGTCACTGAAGATTCAATTCTCATTTTGTATATCCATTATAGGAGAGGTTGAGGCATCCAGTTCCAAAGTTACAGTTGGAGTTATCCCTATAGTACAGCAAATTGTCTTTTTATTCATTCAGTGAACATCTGTCAATATGTACCAAACACTGTCCTAGGCACTGGAGTTACAAAGACACATCAAAAATAGTCCCAGCCTTCAAGAAGCTTACATTCTGAGGTGTGGGGGTCAAGGTGGGGCAGGAAAACGGCCTTTACACAGACCATAAAGTCATCTATTTTGAGCTGGAAGGAATCTTCTAGACCATTTAATCCAATCTCCTTATCTTCCAGATGAGGAAAATAAGGTACAGAGAGGTCAAGAGATTTGTCCGAGGTCACAGAGTTAGTAAGTGTCTGAGATAAGATTCAAATTCGTCTTCCTGATTAAATCCAGCAGTCTATCTGCTACAATACCGAGCTACTTCAACATTTCCATCCCCTCTTGAGCAGTGACTGAGGAAGACATTGGATGAGGAAGAAAATAGTTTTGGGTCACTGAAGCTAAAAAAGAGGATCTGAGGTTTTAATACATACAAATAGACCATACATGATTTACACTCAAGAAGGACTGGTTTTGAATTCCACCTTAGACACTTTTTGGCCTTGAGCAAGTCACTTAACCTCTTGAAACCTCAGTTTCCCCATTTATTAAGTGGTTCTATAAATAATACCTCCCTCACAGTGTTGCTATGGTGATCAAAGGAGATAATGTATGGAAAAGGCTTTGTAAACATTTAAGTGCCATGAAAAAATGTCAGCTATTATCATTATTATGTGCCTACCTTAGGCTGTCCTTTTCTAAAAATTCCTTAGCCTTTGTCAAGGCAACTTTGACATTCACTGTAAGCTGATCTCATAGCTCACACTGACAAAGCCCTTTCTTGTTTCAAAAAGAGCTTTATGAGGTTGGCTGTGCAGGGTTGTTGTTCTCAAAAAGTCGAAGTCGCTGGAGTGCCAAGATCACATGGGTAGGAGGTGGTAGAGCCAAGATATCACAGTTTGGAGTTGGAAGGGTACTGGCACTAGAGTCAGAGGATCTTGCTTCCAGCCCTACCTATGATGCTTTCTACCTTGCAGTAGGCAAGTCACCTACCCCTTCTGGGTCTCAGTTTCCTCATTTGTAAAATGAGGGGGCGTTGCACTTGATGGACTGTTCCAGAGGTCCCTTCCAGATCTAGGTCTATGACCTTTATTCTAAAAAGGGAATAAGTTAATAGCAGCTGGATCCAAACTCTGGTCCCCTTACTGTGCTCCACAAATCTGCTAACTCTTCCCGGGTTTCCTGACTCATTCTACTTTACATAGGCTTGGTGCAAATACGTCATGCATCTTCTGACTTACCTAGACAGGAGGTGTCTGTGTGCCTTTAGGGGCAGGAGGAAAAAAGCACAGCATGATTTGCTCCAAAATTTTGGGCCACCTCAGGGATGGCGCTTTACCCAGGGGAATCTGTCAGCTCTGACATGCACAGCTGTCTTGACAACTGTGACGAGGATGACAGTCGCAGATCTCGGTCCTTTTGTGCTCATGTGCGAAGCAGTCGATGAAACAATTGACTAAGAAATGATGAAGCAGCCCCTGCCTCCTGTCAGAGTATTTGGTTTTGAACCTGATCCCCCCAAGAGCTCTCTAGAATGTTCTCTGGGGCTTGCAATGTTGCTTTGTTGCTATGTTGACCTTGGTTACTCCTTGACCATCAGAGAATCATAGACTTGTGGAAAGATGGATGTCAAAGGGACCTTAGAGATCAGCTGGAGCAGTAGTCTCCAAACTTTTTTGATCAACAAAACATTTTTATCACCTCCAGCACATGTACAAAGTTATATACATACTATAACCTATATCAAATTGCTTGCCTTCTCCATGCGGGCTGGGGAGGAAGGGAAATGGAGAATTTGGAACTCAACAATTTTAAAAAACAAATGTTAAACATTATTTTTATATGTAATGGGGGGAAAAGTAAAATATTAAATTAAAAAATAAAAAATAAAGTTATATATATGAACTACTATACTTATATGCATCATAAAATTTATTCAAAAATAAAATTCAAAAAAGGTATGGCATAAAGATGAAATAATAATTGACTCCAGAGGCAATGAGGAGCCACTGGAGTTTGCTGAGTATCGGATTGACATGGTCAGGTCTATGCTTTAGAAAAATCACTTTTAGGGGCAGCTAGGTGGTAGCAGTGGAAAGAGCACTGGAAGTCATGAGGACCTGAGTTCAAATCCAGCCTCAGACCAAACACTTGACACTTACTAGCTGTGTGACCCTGGGCAAGTCACTTAACCCCAATTGCCTAAAAAAAATCACTTTGGTAGCTGTGTGGAGTGGATTGGAGAGGAAAGGAGCAAGAAGCCATCAGGAGGCCATTGAGATAGTCCAGATGAGAGGGCATGAAACCTGAACCAGGGTGTAGGGGCTGGGTGAGTGAAGAGGAGGGGACAGGGGAGAGATATCTGGATGTAGAAATGAATTTGCGCAATAGAATGAACACCTGGGGTGAGGGACAGGGAGGAGTTGAAGATGATACCAAGGTTGTGGAGCTGGGTTATTGGAACAATGGTGGTGTCCTCCATAATAACAGGCAAGTTTGGGAAAGAGGTAGGTTTGGGAGAGAGAGAATACAATTTTCATATTACTGTTATCAACCAGACTGGAACCAGCCTCTAACCTGTGGGTGGCCAGAGCCAAGCAAATAGAGCAGGCTAGAGACAGGAGTCAGCAAACAAAACAAAAGTTTAATTAATTTTAGAGTGAGAAAAATGATGTATGCATTGGGAAACCCTGCCCCCTAAGAAGGAGGGCTTAAGGCTGCTAAGGCTGGGGCCACTTATATGCATGAAAGGGGTTGGCCCCAAACCCCCACAACACAATCATTCTTAGAGCTTGAGATAGTTCTCATGGTTAGCATTTCTTGGGACAATACAGGTGTTTTTGAGTTCCGTGGGAAGTCATTATCTCAAGTATTGGAGGTCGTGCCCCACACTGTGGGCACAGAACCAGAGTTCTGGGACTGGAACAGGAATGCAGTACCTGTCAGTGACAAGAAACAGGGATTGTGAATATATGATGGATAGCCCTTTGGAAACAGGGACATTAAATCCCTCAGTAAACACCTGGTGCTGGTCCAAGCAATACACTTTGCCAAAGAGTGGTATCATCATGAGCACAAAGAATTATTGTTATGCCAAGGTCAGGACACAGCCTGCTTGCTGGGCCTTAGCCCTGGGAAACAGGGTATCTTCAAAATATTTTGACACTGTTGAGGGCATTACTATTCTTCCAGTGACCCAAAATCACATCCTAGGTGTCATTCTCATATTCCACATGTCGATCCTTTAATGTAGAAGCTGCTAAATCCTGTGTAATCCTAACTATGACTCCTTGATATTTGAACTGTTTCTTTCTGACTGCTTGTAATATTTTCTCCTTGATCTGCGAGTTCCGGAATTTGGCTATAATATTCCTGGGAGTTTTCCTTTCGGGATCTCTTTCAGGAGATGATTGATAGATTCTTTTAATTTGTATTTTACCCTCTGGTCTAGAATATCAGGGCAATTTTCCTTGATAATTTATTGAAAGATGTTGTCCAGGCTCTTTTTTTGGTCATGACTTTCAGGTAAATCCAATAATTCTTAAATTATCTCTCTTGGATCTATTTTCCAGGTCAGTTGTTTTTCCAATGAAGTATTTTACATTTTCTCATATTTTTTTCATTCTTTTGATTTTGTTTGGTTGATTCTTGATGTCTCACAGAGTTATGAGCTTCTACTTGTCCGATTCTAATTTTTAAGGAATCATTTTCTTCAGTGGATTTTTGTATCTTCTTTTCCATTTGTCCAATTCTACTTTTCAAGGAGTTGTTTTCTTTTTCCAAGCTGTTGACTCTTTTTTCATGATTCTCTTGCATAACTCTCATTTCTTTTCCCATTTTTTCTTCTACCTCTCTTATTTGATTTTTTAAATCATTTTTGAGCTCTTCCATAAGGACTTTTTGGGCCTGAGACCAATTCACATCTCTCTTTGAGGCTTCCTGTGCAGGCAGTTTGACATTGTTGTCCTCTTCTGAGTTTGTGTTTTGGCCTTCCCTCTTGCCATAGTAGCTTTCTATGGCCAGGACTTCTTTTGGCTCATTTTCCAGCCTATTCCATGACTTTTGAAGCTTTAAAGTTGAGCTCTGTTCCTGGGGCACAGGGGGTACTCTCCCAAGCTCCTTGTGCCAGGGACCAGGGAGCTGGTCACTAACTTTCTACACTGGACCTTCCAGGGCTGGCGGCTCACCTGATACACTGGTTTCACCCAGCCCAGTCTAGCCAGTTGTTCTGAGGCTTCTGGGCCTGCCAGGCCTGATCACTAGCCTGCTTGCTGCTTTGGGGTTGGAGGCCTCCCAGCTGGCCTGCTGTGCCTGGCCTATTGAGCCAGGACTGAGGGGCCTTGGCTGCTGATCTGTGCTGTGGCTAAGAGAGTCCTGCTGGCTTGTCTGGAGACATCCTGTGCTGGGCTGTGCTCTCCTATCACCTAAGTGAGTCAGACCTTTCCTGCAGTCCCACCAAGTTATCTTGGGCTGGAAAATTGTTTCATCTTGTCCTTTGGTGGGGTTTGCCACTCTAGAATTCATTTTGAGGTGTGATTTAAAGTTAGTTCAAAGGAAATTGGGGAGAGCTCAGGCAACTTACTACCTTTTCTCCATGATCTTGGTTCTAACCTCTGCCCTAGTGTCATTCTCAATTTCTTATTCTCTCTCATCCTCCATATCCAATCTGTTAATTCTACCTCTGTAACATCTCTGATATAGATTTTCTCCTCTCTTAGGATTCTGCTGCCACCATGGGCCAGACCCCCATCATCTATTGCCTGAACTATTTCAATAGCCTGAAGTTTTGCCTTCCTATCTCAAGTCTCTCCTTATTCCAGTCCATCCTCTACTTGACTAATTGATCTTCCTAAAGCTCAAGCCTGACCATATCCCCTTTCCACCCCCCAGCTGATAAACTCCAGTGGCTTCCTACTTCCTCCAGGATCAGATATTTTGATACTGCTTGGCATTCAATGATCTTCATTACCTAGTCACATATAACTTCCTAGTATTCTTACATCTTGCATTCTTTCCCACATACTCTGCCATCCAACGTCACTTGCTTCTTTCCTGTTTCTCAAACAAGACACTCCATTTTTTGATTCTGTGCATTTTCACAGGCTGTTGTCCATGCTTGGAATTCTTTTCCTCCTCATCTCCATCTTCTGGCCTCCTTGGCTTCCTTCAAGTCCTAGCTAAAATTCCACTTCCTACAAAGCCTTTCTCAATCTCCCTTAATGCTCATGCCTTCCCTCTGTTGATTACCTCCAATGTATCCTGTATTTATCTTGTTTGCATATTGTCTCTCCCATTAGACTGTGAGTTCCCTGAGAGTACAGACTGCTGTTTTTTTCTTTCCTTTGAGTCCCTAGTGGTTAGCACTGAGCCTGGCCCATAATAGGCACTGAGGAAATGCTTGTTGATTGATTCTGACAAAAGTAAAAGGAATAGGGGGAAGACTTTTCCAATTGATTCTGTTACAGCTGCTGTGAGGGTATTGGTAGAGATTCAATTATAACTGACCTAAGAAGCCTACATCATACTGAAAAGCAGGGGGGATTGGCAATTTGTATATCTGAGAAAGTGAGCTGGGTGATGGAGTATTGGAAGATGAGGTAGATATGGTGATGTTGGAGACAAGTCCCTTGATTGGTCATTACAGGCTTCCCATCATTCTGATTGGTTGACCACACAATCCCTGGAGTCAGGCCAGAGTGGAGGATGGGATGTGCAACTTCTACTTCAAAGACCTCTGATCTAGGCAAATCTCTTCATTTTTAAAGAGGAGGGAATTGAATGAAGTCCAGAGAGGCAATACTAGTTTGTGGCAGAGGTTAGAGAGGAACCAGGACTTGTGGCTTCCTAACCCATGGCCTATTTCAGTATATCACTCTTTCACTTGTGCTCATGACTTTCAGGGTTTTTTGGGCTTTTTTATTCTTTTCGGTGCCAATTTCTATTTCACACTCTTAAATTGCCCATGTTTTAGGTTCTTTGTACTGAGCTTGTAGTTCAGAAAGAATCAAACTAATTTAGAGAACTTGAATCAGTTTCAGAACAAGAAGGGATCTTAAGGGGTATCCAGCCCAACTGCTTCATTTTATAGATGAGGAAACTGGGGCAAGAACAAGTTAAATGATTTGGCCAAGGTCATGCAAGTAGTACTAAATGGCAGAGTCAGATTTTGGACTCAATTCCTTCGACTGAAGAACCAGGCTACTGCAATAGTTTAGGCATGTTTCCATGGTATTTTACTGCTGGCTATTAAGCTCATTCTTAGCTTGGATGCCACAATCTGGGCTTCAAAGCATGCTAAGCCTAGAGGCACAGGTGTGGCGTATCAACAATAATTATCCTTTTTTTATGAACACTCTTCACATTCAACACCATTCTTTATCCCTCATCCTTTATCTGAAATACTTCTGTCAGACTTCCCATCAGCTTCCCATTCCTCATCACCACAATGAGCTACAAAGGTGATATTGAGTTAATGGTGTTTGGGGATACTGTTGTCCAATCTCTGCCACAAAGTCAGTTCCTAGTGATCTCCCCACCCTCTCCCACTTTTACAGTTGACATAATTCCTGCACATTCCAAAAGTTGATAACCACTGAATGGTGGTGAGGTTCTGCATCCCATCATGAACCAAGTCATGTATAAGTCTTAATGTAAGCGTTGCATAAGATAAAGATAAAACACATAGGGAGAGATATTCCCTATTTACTGTGCTTGCAGTTGAGAGCATTTCTGCAACAACCTTCCCTGTAGATCACAGAAGGTTGGGACTAGGGTATCTTAGAGATCATCTCATCTAAACTTTTCATTTTAGAGTTTTGGAACTATAGCCTAGAGAGTAAAAGTACTCTCCCATGGTCATGCAATTAGTAAGTAAAAGAGTGGCAGGGCTTCTGATGCCTTGTTCACTGACTTCTCCATTACACCAAACCACTTGTGTGTCTGAACAGTAGGGTGGACTAAATACCCTCTAGACTGGTGTGATAGGGCCTTGATCATTCCCCATCCCAATAACCTCTATATGAGTGACTCCCAGATCTCTATATGCAGCTTTAGTCTCTCTCTTGAGCTCTACTCCCACATTACCAATTGGTTTTGGGCCATTTCCAAAGGTATGGTCCCATAGGCATCTTTCACTCCACATGTATAAAAGAGAATTGATTATCTTTCTTCTAAAACCTTCAGTACTTCCTAACTTCCCCATTTCTATTGAAGGTGCTACTATGCTTTTAAGGCATACAGATTCACAACCTCAGTGTCAACCTTGACCACTCATTCACTTTCATCCCCAGTATCTGATAAACTTCTGAGTCTTATAAATTCGACTTCCACAATCTCTCTAGCAACTGTCTTCTCCTGCCTGCTCACACGGCCACCACCCTTATTCAGGCCCTCATCGCTTCTCCCCTGAATTGTTGTAGTAGCCTCCTAATTGACTTTCCTACCTTCAGTCTCCTGTCTAAGCCATCCTTTACACAACTGCCACAGTGACCTGCTAAAGATCAGGTCTGGCTATACTCTCCTCTGCTCAAAAATTCCCAGGACCTCTGGGGCAAAATAGAAAGTTTTCTGTTTGTATTTAAATTCCTTCACAGTGTGGTTCCAGCAAGTTTATTATACATTACTGCCTTTCATGCACCCTATAGGGCAAACAAACGAACCTATATGTTGCTCCCCTCACATGGTGCTCCATATACAGTTGCTTTGCCTAGGGTACCCCCACGCTTGGAATGTACTCCCTCTTCACTTACACCTTTCCAAGTTCTTGGCTCTCTTTAAAGCCCAGTTCAAGTGCTACCTTCCACATGAGACCTTTCCTGAGTGATAGAAAGACTCTTGACTAGGCGGAATGGGTAGATAAGAATTTGTGATCCCTCATCTCCCTCTTCTCCTACAGTCATTCAGATGGAGCTCTGCTCTCACAGACCTTTTGGTCACCAAAAGAAGGTGAGGAAGGAATGCACTTACCTTGAGTGGCAATGTAATGACGAGGTCGGTGGTATCCCTAAATAAGAGAAGAAGGAGAAATAGTCAATGGATATCATCCAGAGTTGGAGGGAACAGTACATTCTGTGGCTTTGAATATCAGTCCAACTGCTCCTTCCAGGTGTGGCTGCTGGCGCAGACAGCTTTAGAAGCACATGTACATTGCTGCCTAGACTAAGCTACTCAGAAAGGAAATAGAGAAAACACTGGCTGCTGCACACAGGTCATTGAATCAATAATAATATTAATTTATTTAGTGCTTTACAAAGCCTTTTTCTCATGACAAGAAGGCTGGTAGGGTGGGTATTAACTTCATTTTACAAAGGAGGAAATTGAGGGCTAGCAAGAATCCCATATTTCAAAGCTAGAGAGGATGGCAGAGGTCATCTTACCAGAGTAGTGAACCCTTCTCCAACATTCCTGACACACGGTCATATAGAAGCTACAATCTCCTGAAGCAGCACATTCCATTTTTGGACACAGCTAATTACTAGGATTTTTAGTCATTTACAGTCATGTCCAATGCTTTATGATCTCATTTGAGGTTTTCTTGGCATAGCTACTAGAGTGGTTTGCCATTTCCTTCTCCAGGTAATTTTATAAATGAAGAAATAGGGGCAAACAGGGTTGAGAAACTTGCCCAGAGTCACACAGCTAGTATCCAAGGCAGGATTTGAACTCGGGTCTTCCTGACTGCAGGCACAGTGCTTTACTTCTGTGCCACCTATCTGCCTCTTTCCCCCTTAGATTGAGCTAAAACATACCTCTCTGCAGCACAGAGGTTAAACAACTTGTCTTGGGTCATGCACTATTTTCAGAGGAGATATTTAATCCAAGAGTCCATTATTCTTTATATTAAGTCACAATCCCCAAGTATTTATAGAGCACCTACTATATGGCCAGCCTGTACTAGGCTTTGTGGAGGAGAAAGAGATGTCTAGAAGTAGAGTATTAAAATAGTTATTAATGAGTCAACGTCCACTTGGAGAGAGGAGTCTAAAAGAGTGTTTCAGAGACCTATCTTTGGCCCTTGGCTTTTCAACACTATTGCTAATGACTTAGATAAAAGCTTAGATGTCATTCAAATTTTCAAATTGCATGAAGCTAGAAGGAATAATTAACATGAAGGATGAAAGAGTCAGGATACAAAAGGGCTTCAACCAGTTAAAATAATGGGTTGTCAAATAAGATATAACAGGAATAAATGCAAAGTTCTATATTTGGGTTCAAGTAATCAATTTCACAAGTACTAAATGGTGGACATATGCCCAAACAATAATTCATGTATAAAATATGTGGGAGTTGTTGGAAATGTAGAAGAAATTATTGGTAAGGTACAATTTGGACTAGAAAACCTCTGAGATTCCTTCTAGATATGAATTTCTGTGATTCTTTGGTCTGTAAAATGGGGATAATATATATATACACACTATCCATTTTGCAGCATGATTGTGGGAAAAGTGCACTGAAAACTGTTATAAATGCTATGGAAATTAAAATTATTCTTATTAAGATGGGGGGGAAGAGTTTGACTAAATTTTGAGCTAGTGAATCAAAAGAGGATTTTATAGTATGTCCTTACTTCCAGTATCTTATGTTCTTCCCCCACCCCCCTCCAAATTTATTTCAACCTGGAAAGACATGAACTGATACAAAGTGAAGTGAGCAGAACCAGGAGAACATTGTATAGAGTAACAGCAAGATTGTACAATGATTAATTGTGAATGACTTAGCTATTCTTAGCAAGTTCCAAAGGACTCATGATGGAAAATGCTATTTACATCCACAGAAAGAATTGGTGGAGTCTAAATGCAGATTGAAGCATACTATTTTTCACTTTTGTGTTTTTTTTTTCTTTTGGTCTGTTTCTTCTTTCACAATGCAACTAATATAGAAATATGTTTTACATGATATGCATACATATATATATAACCTATACCAAACTGTTTACCATATTAGGGAAGGGGGAGGTGAGAGAGGGAAGGTGAAAATTTGGAATTCAAAATTAAAGAAAAATGAAGGCCAAAAATTGTCTTTATATGTAATTAGGAAAATAAAATACTAGAGTAAGATTATTTCAAAAATTTATGCCTTTGGTTTTACATCACATTCATTTCCAAACACTGGACCTTCCCTCTCCCCTTTCTATTTTGCCTTCCCTTGGAACAATGACTTAAAAGGGAAAAAAAAAGTTCAATAAAAGCAAATAATTTACTATGTATGATAGCATATGGCATATTTCCCACCTATAGGATTTCAATTTTGTGATGACAGGAAGGGAGTTTATTTTCTCTACCCATATTCACTCAGGGCCAAACTTTGTCATTATAATTATTAAGTATTTAGTTTTGTTACATTATTCTTTCTATTTACATTGTTGTAGTCATTACATATATTGTTTTCTAGGTTCTATTTAATTCACCCTGCGTCAGTTCATTTAAGTGTTCTTATGTTCATCTGAATTCTTCCTATTTGCCATATCTTATGGTGCAGTGATATTCTATCAGGCAGTTGTGGTGCAGTGGGTAGAGTTCTAGGCCTGGAGTCAGGATGACTCCATTTCCTGAGTTCAGATTTGACTTCAGACACTTACTAGTTGTGTGACCCTGGGCAAGTTGCTTAACCTCATTTGCTTCAGTTATTCATCTCTGAAATAAGCTGGAGTTGGAAGCATGAGCGTGGAATGGCAAACCATTCCAGTGTCTTTGCCAAGAAAACTCCAAATGGGGTCATAAAGAGTTGCACATGATTGAAAAATGACTAAACAATAACAAAGAGCAAATATTCTGTCACATTCATGTACCATAATTTGATTGACTTTGTCCAACTGATAGGCACATACGCAGTTTGTAGGTCTTGTTACAAAAAAAAAAAAGGTGCTATGAACATTTTAACACACATAGGACATTGCACTCGCTCTCTCTCTCTCTCTCTCTCTCTCTCTCTCTCTCTCTCTCTCTCTCTCTCTCTCTCTCTCTCTCTTGGGATATAAACTTAGCAGTGGGACCTCCACATCAATGGGTAGGGACAATTTTAGTCACTTTTTTTGGGCATGATTCCAAATTGCTTTCCAGAATGATTGGCCCAATTTGCAGTCCCACAAGAGTGTTTTAGCTTTCTTTTCTGCTTACAGCTCCTACCCACCTTGACAACAAAAACATATATATTTTTCCAATAAAGAAAGATGGATTATTAACTTGGTATAAGAAAACTTCTAGCCAGAAAAGAACTTTTAATTCATTTAAATCCCACCTACATAGCACACAAATACTCTGAAAACCAGTAATAGGCCTTCTCCCATATGACTATGGGGAATGTGAAATAGGTTTGTATCCAAAATACATTTATCTCACTCTACACTCATGCATCTGTTACTTATTTGGGACCCAGATACAATATTTATTTTTAAGCTAGTCATTTATAACAGATTCAAGTAGCCAGTGCTTTCAGAGGCATAGAAATAAAGCCAATGAACAGACGCTTCAGCCGGCAACCATGGACTCTTGAGACACAGGCATGCCTTGTAATGTCCATTCCAATTATCCAAATAGATTCATTTTAATGAAGCTTTATTATTTCTTTCCTTTTGTGGTGAATTAATGACCCATTCTTGGATGCACTGATTATATCATGGATAGTTGGCCGGCTGTTTGGGGAGATGCTGCCTCTCCACACAGGAATAAGATTCTGGAAAGAGCCCTGGGCTCCAAAGACCTGTGTTTGAATTAACAGCCTACCACTTATTGGATATGTGAACTTGGACCAATCATTTCACTTCCCTATAGGCCTTGGTCTTTTCATTTGAAAATTGAGGATAATAATCCCTACCCATCGTTTCGCAGATAACAAAATAAGAACGTATTTGAAAGTGCTTTGTAACCCAAAAGCCCTATGGGAAAATGTTTCCCTTATAGGCCATTTTTCATACTACTGAGAGACTTGGTTTTTTTTTTTGTTTGTTTGTTTTTTTTTTGTGAAGCAGTCAGGGTTAAGTGACTTGCCCAGGGTCACACAGTAAGTGTCAAGTATCTGAGGCCACATTTGAACTCAGGTCCTCCTGACTCCAGGGCTTGTGCTCTATCCATTGTACCCCATAGTTGCCCCCAAGACTAATTGCTTTTTAAACATATATCTAATAATGACATTCCTTTGCTAAAAAAATCTTCAAGGGTTCCTTCTTACTTGTAGGATAACATAAAAACTCCTTTTCTGGACATTCAAAGTCCCCCACAACCTATCTGTACTCTGCCTTTCCAGTTCTATTTCATTGCCCCTTCCCCACAATCTCAAGTCTATCCAGAATAGATTAATCTCTCTACCTCCTCCTCCCCAAAGCTATCTTTGTTTATGTTATTTTTATGCCTAGAATGTTTTCTGGTTTCCTCTTTACCGTTGATCTCCTATCTATCTTTTAAAGCCCATCTCCTCCAGAAAGCCCTCTCTAACATCTCCTGGTTATAATGACATTCCCATTCAGAAATCACACGTCACTTTGTTTATACCTCTCTGATGCACGTAGCGTGTACTGTTGTGCATGTAATCTGTAACTCATCTTGGTTTATGTCTTATCTCCTTACTAAACTATGAACTCCAGGAGGACAGGATCATGTCTTAATTAAACTTTGAAACATTCCCAGCACTTAGTCCAGTTCTCTGCACATGGGAGGTATTTAAAAATGTTTTGGGTATTGTGCTTATTATAAAATTCAAGACATCATTATTATTAATCATTGTTATTATCAATAACAATATTTATGATTAATAATTAGACTAATAAATGTAATGACTCCCAGGCCTAAGCAGGGATAGGGGAAAGAAAGAATGAGCTACTTCCAAATTAAGGTAGGTTGACCCAAGCCAGAATTCCCATGGGGTCTTTCTTCTCATACCCCAAGCAAGGCCTTTGTTCGTTGCCACTTCACCTGGGAGAGCAGCTAGGTGGCATAGTAGATAGAGGGCTGGGCCTGTAGTCAGGAGGACCTAAATTCAAATCCAGTCTCAGACACTTACCAGCTTGTGTGACCCTGGGCAAGTCACTTAACTATGTTTGCGTCAGTTTCCTTATCTGTAAAATGAACTAGAGATGGAAATGGCAAGCCATTCCAGGTTCTTTGCCAAAAAATACCCCCAAACTCATAAGAGTTCAACACAACGAAACGATTGAACAACAAAATCTTCACCTGGGGGCTCTTAGTGAATCCTAGCTGACTGGCTGAATGTTCTAACCTTAGTTGTCCCAAACCAGAAATCCTCACAGAGCCTTCTTCCTTCTCCATGAGCAAAAGCATGTCTACTTTGTCCCATTACCTGTGGAGTCCTGTTCAATGCCAGTTGACTCATTTTATTGTCACAAAACCCTCAGTAGGAATTATTATCCCCATTTTTCAGATGAAGAAACCAAGACTTCAAGAAATGAGTACACCTTGGGTCACTTAGACTTTGGAGATTTCTAACAGAAATATAAGAGTATGACTATGGGTCCAGAGTATGAAGGTGAGAACCAATGGTCTCAAACTCCATCACCCCAGGTCTACCGGCAATGGCAGAGTTGGGGCTGAGGTAAAGGAGGTGGAGGGCAGAAAGGAATCACACGCTTTGGGCAGGAAGAAGTGTGCTGTTCCTGAGCAATGACCTCATTATGGCCAGAAGTTCAACGGATCTCAGGCTACTCAATATCTTTCTCACCATAGCATCTCCATGATAAAGGACACTTACATCAATATAGTTGGCATTAATGTAGTCTGAGTGAGGGTCTCCATCCAGCATCAGCAGTCTGACTCTTGAGTGGTCATCTGAAAAGAGAGGGAGAAAGGTGAGGGGACTTTTAGAAGAACGGACCTTCTGGAGTTAGAGTGAGAGAGGAAGGAAAATCACACATTGCATCTAAGGGACTAGGGTTGGAGGGGGGGAATCTTTGCTAGCCTGTGGCTATTCTCTTGTGGGCTTGGGTCCAGCTGTTGAAATTCACTAGCCATGACTTCCCAGGCCATTCAGTTTCGGTGCTTTTATAAAAGGCCCTACGAAAGGGGAGGCCAAAGAAAGTTTGACTGAACTGCTCTCATATGTTAAGCTATACATAGGCTTCATTTTCATAGGATCAGAGATTTAGAACTGGAAGGGACCCTAAATGCCATTAAATCATCCTTCCCTTTGCCCATTTTACAGATAGGAAAACTGAGGCTCAGAGAAGTTAAGTGACTTTCCCATGATCACTTATATGGTAAATGTCAGGATTTGAATCCAAGTCTTCTTGATTTCAAGTCTAATACCATTCTATACTGCTTCTTTCATGTTCATTTTTTAAAAATGGAATTTTTTTCTGTCATTTATCTAATTCTTTTATTTTTCCTGAATGGATCTTGGAGAGTTTTTTTAAAAATATCACGAGTTATTGTTGTTATCAATACCAAACCAACCAAAGTCATAATAAAAATAAGTCTGCCAGTGACCAAAGATTTCATGTCCAACGTGATCATTTCAACCAAAATCTTGGCACAAAAATAATTACAAGCCCACTTCTTTCAAATAATACTTAATCGGGGAAAAATATCCCATCCAGTAAAAAGAAGTTGGATAATCCCTTAGAGTTCATTATAATGGATTGTAGTTACAGCCAAAAACCCAAAGGAGAGGTTGGGGAGGGCTGGTTAGCGCCCAAATTCATTCTACATGAAGTTACTCCCTACTGTAACATTAGTTTTATTTTAAAGCAGTGCTTCTCAAAGTGTGGTCCCAATAGTCCTGGGAATCTACAAGACTCTTCTATGGTAAAATACTATATTAATTACTTTTTGTAATACGATAATGAGAAGTAGCACAATACAGTGGCTAGAAAGTTGGTGGAATCGGTGAGATGTGTGTTTGAATTCTGCCTCTGACACATACTGACTCTGGCCCTGTACAATTTATTTAGCTCGACAAAGTTCTAGGCAGCCCCAGTCTAAGACTATACAAAGCTGTATTATTTATATCCGGAAGACTTGGATTCAGATTCTAACTTTGATACTTGCTAGCTCTGTGACCTGGGACAAATCCCTGAACCTCTCTGTGCTTCAAAGAATTCCTTAGGGCTTATCTGCTGAATTAAAGATAAGTCATAATTGCTGGGGCTGGTTCAAGGAGTTCCCTACTATGAATAAATCAAACAACCTTTCATGTTTTCATACTGTGACAATGTTAGAACTCTGTTCCTGGCCTGAATATCTGATTGATTGGAAGACTAGGTCAGATACAGATTGCCACCTTGGTATTTCATGCAGAGTGGGGTGTGTTTGTTTCTCCATCTGTCCTAGCAAAAGTTGCTCAATGAGAGCAACTAAGAGTGAATGACAGCAGGGGATGCTACAAGAGGGTTTGCCCTGATGAGATGGTTCTTAGTTGAAAAAAATGTTCCAAACTCATTTTACTCATAGCACAGTAGTAGTCTTTGCTGGGGACATACTGAGGGAGAAAAAAGAAATGTGGACATGTGCACGTAATTGCCAAGTGTAAGTTGCATCCAATTCATGGCGCACCCTTTTAGAACCACTGCTTTAAGGAACATAGTTAGATGTGGCAAACTGAGATTCCCAGAGCTCCTTCAAATCTGTATTGTCTGGGGATGGTGCCAGCCAGAGCAATTTGAATACTTGAGATGGTGACACAAGCCAAGTATGTTAGGAGGTTCAGCAAAAGACCTAAACCCAAGTTCATGCACTTCTAACATAGGTTAGATGTGAGGAAACAGATTGGTGGTAAGAAGCTGTGACACCTGGATTATCAGCTATTGGGTGAGAATAAGAACCTCAGAGCTCCCCTGCTGACCTTATAACACATCAAATGCAAATTCCTCTAATAGCAGACCCAAAGAGAGACTATGAGCTTTCATTAAAGGACAGAATCCAATTTGAAATCCCCACTCTAGGATTTTATAAAGGGAAGGATAGCATTATCTTCATAGTTTATTTATTACTTATGGGAGATGCTCATATTGTTTCTGTCCCTTATTTTTCTAACTTTATATAATTAGGTAGATGAAAAATTATGTTTACACACATACACATGGAGAAAGATAGGGAAGTCGACAACATGGAGGAGTTTATACCAGGCAATTTACAAAGAGCGCCAGAATGCTCATTACACGCTATCTACATTCTGCAAGCTTGAAAAGAAACTAATTTGGTGTCCCTCATTTGATATTCAAGACAAGAAGGGAAGTTCGAGAGGATCATGCGGAAGCAAAAAGCTCCGTAACATTTAAGCAATAGGAAAACAGAATGCATAAGCTTGAACATTGCTTTGAGAGAATTGCATGTCATTGTGTGTCGCATGCAGTAGGCACTTAATAAATGCCTGCTGAATGAATGGATGAATAAGAACTTCTCTTAGTGGAATCATGATGGCAAAGCCCAGGACAGGTCTATTGCCAGCTGGTTTATTGCCAGCATATCAATGGGTTGGAATTCTGCCATTGCTGTCTATGTGCTCTGTGACCTTGGGCAAGACATTTCAACTTGAAGACCGACCTCAATTTCCTTCTACGAAATAACTGAGTTGGATTGGGTTAACTCAAATGTTCACTCCAGTTTATGATCCTACAAAAGCAACTGTGGAGCTGCAGGGGAAGGGAGGGCCTGAAGGATTATTAACAAACCACATCTCTTGGGAGAGGAAGAGTTACAACCTAGAAGAGTAAAAGGGAAATGTGTTTGAGAAGCTCATCTCAATGTAGATGGCATGCTTGGGTATAAGTGGCATAGCTCCTGGTGAACAGGCCCCTTCCTATGACAAATCTATTCTCTAATAACCATGGTAGATTCTACTACGCTTTTCAAGTCGACAAAGCTTTTTTCTCAGAACAGTCCTGTTGAAGAAATAGTACATATGTTAGACTCATTTTACAAATGAGGGAATTGTGACTCAGGGAGATTCAGTAACTTTCCCAGGGTTTTACAGCTAGGAAGTGTCAGAACCAGGAATCAAACCCAGGGCTTCTGACTCTTAATTCCACTGCTTTCCACTGTCAACACCTCCAGTAACCATTTGATGTATATTCTATGTAAATGAAATTATTCATAAATGCGACTCCCTGAAAAAGAAAATGAGGGGAGTTGGATTCACTAAGGTTCGCTCTCCAAGGTCCCCTCCCAGTTGCTCTAAGGGCTGTCACTCCTGGCCCAGAGAAATTCAAATTACTAAGCTTGTTTACAACTTAGCCCATAGGAGTTGAAGTTGCCAGAAGAGGAGGAAAAACTATGAGAAAAAGTAAGCTCTGTCTGTTCCAGGCAGCCACTAGCAAGATTTACATGATCTGAGGAATAAGGATTAGACACAGACACATGGGATGTAGGAGGATATTGCTGGCAGAATCCAGCTAGAACAGGAGGGAAGAGAGATCAGGATGGGAGATGCCCAAGTCCATGAGTTGCATTGAGGAAAACACTTTGAAAACTAAGGGAAGTATCTATCTTTCACCGTCATCAAACCCATGCCAGAGGTAAGGGCTTAGAACAGATCATCAATTTACAGATAAGCATAGAGTGGCCAGTTTTTTTTCGGCGAGGATGGAACAAATGCTCAGACTGTGAAAATGAAAAGAACATTGAACTTCTAGTTAGCACCATTAGGCCCAGCTCAGACATTGACTAGCTGTGTGACCATTCTGATCCTCAATTTCCTGGTGTATAAAATGGTGAATGTCTCATTTATAAATTGGGTAGAAAGCTGCATATTGGATACTGTCAGTGTTGCCTGTACAACATTTTTCAGACCTGTCTCCTTGTCTCCACTCATATTGCTACCAACTTAGAGATTTTTGCCACTTTTCCCCTCGGTTATAGCAATCACTTCTTCCTGGTCTTCCTGCCTCTGTTCTCTCTCCTGTGCAGTCGACTTTCACAAAGTTGTCAAAATAATCTTCTTCAGTGCAGGCTTAACCATGCCACTTCATTGCTCAAAAGCTTTCACCGACTCCCTATTGTCCAAAGAATAAAATAGAAATTCCTCCCTCTGGCAATTGGTTCTGGTTTACCTCTTGATTATTCCCCTTCATAAATGATTTCAGACCCCCACAGACTACTAGCTCATTCTCGAGCTCAACATATTATCTCCCAACTTCACGTATTCATTGAGTGTATATACCATGCTTAGAATTTTCTTATTTCTTTCTTATCTCTGCCTGAGCAGAAATCCTTTTTCTTCAATAGTTCAAGTCAATCCAATTTAAAAAATTGTCAAACATCTTTTATGTGATGGGCACTGCAACTAGGTGCTAAAGATACAATTAAAGTAAAACACAGTCCCTTCCCTCAAGGAGCTTACATTCTACTGAGGAAGTACAAAATAAACAGAGATAAGTCATTGTAAAAATTTTGTTGCTGCTGTTCAGTCATTTCATTCCTATCTGACTCTCTGTAACCCCCATTTGGGGTTTTCTTGGCAAAGATACTAGAGTGGTTTGCCATTTCTTTCTCCAGCACATTTTGTAGATAAAGAAACTGATACAAACAGGGTAACATAGCAAGGAAGTGTCTGAGGCTAGATTTGAATTCAGGAAGATGAGTCTTCCTGACTTCAGGCCTGGCACTCTGTGGACTGTGCCACCTAGCTGTCCATTAAAAAACATTTATGAAATAAACCCAGAGACATTTTACTAATTACTAGGGGAATCGAGAAAGGTCTCTTGCAAGAGATGATAATTGAGCTGAGCCTTGAAGGGATCTTGGGGTTCTAAGAGAGGGAAGAGAGGAAGGAAAGGGTCTATGAAAAGGCATGGGAGTGAAAGTCAGAATGTTGTGTATGTAAGTATGTCAGTTTGGCTGGAATATGGAATCTATAAGGAGGAATGGGGTGTAATCAACAGGGAAAGATAAAAGAGGAGTTTATATTTTATGCTAGAGGAAATACTCATTGGAGCTTTTTGAGCCATGGAATGATCCAACCTAAGCTTTAGCAATATCAGCTTGACAGCTGTGTGAAGAGGAAATCTAAGCTAGATTCAGGGGAAGCAATTAGAAGGTATTGCTTTTCCTCCTTATTCCAAGATCAGGTTGTTCTGCCTCGTCCATGGAGTCTTCTATGACTGATTCCCTCAGATAAAATTTATGCTCTTTGCCTTCTCACATTTCTCAAGATTATTTTCTGTCTGCATTTCTCTTTTGTCCCCATCAATACTGTACCTTCTAGTGTAGTTATTTGTGTACAAGTTGTATCCTCTACCCTCTCCCCCAGCAGAATGTAAGCTCTTTGAAGTCAGAGAAATTAGTCCATAGTTATCTTTGTATTCCCAGGGCCTTAAGCAGGGAAGGCACTTAACAAAAGGTGGCATAGTTGAATTGAGTTGAATTGTAGAACTTCAGGTTAAGTCTTTATGTTGGGAATGCCTTTTTTCAAAATTAATTTTATTTTTTTCACTTATCAAAAGTTTATTTTCTCTCCCACTCATATAAAAAAGAAAAGAGTACAAAAGCCCTTGTGACTAATTTGTATAGTCAGGCAAAACAAATTCCCACATTGTTTATCTCTGAAAATCTGTTGCATTCTGTACCCTGTATCCATCACCTCTCTGTCAAGAGAAGGGCAAAGGAATCACTTCATAACATTTACTGTCCAAAAGTGGAATGGCTTGCCTCAGGAGATAATGAATTTCCTGGTCATCAGGAATTTTCAAACAGAAGTTAGATGAGCATCTGTTTGGCATATGGTAGATGGGATGTCTGTTCCAACATGGGTTGGAATAGGTGGCTTTGAGGTCCAGAGCCTGTGCAATAAGAACATTTATATTTCCATGGTCATGTGAGGAAAGCATTTGGTAAACCATAAATCACTGCGATTTCCTCTTTCCATAGAGCACTTTCATTTCCTACTCAACCACCAACTTTGCTGCAAATAAAAGTTTACATAATAAATCAGCCACTCCAAACATCCCTAAAGAGGGAAACACATATGAGAAGGGGAACTTTGGGGGGAATAGCATTTGGACAAGATATTTGATCAGTTCCTTCTTTCTGTCCTTTGGGCAGTAAGGGAGATAAAAGATATTATTTCTCAGAGAAAAGAGATTCGGTTCATTACAATGAATTGTGTAGCTGAAAAATCATTTCCTAGAAGTATTAGAAATGTTAATGCTTTCATCATGCAAGAATGAATTGAAAGAAGGCAGGAGATTGCTTGGATACCTAGTGGAAGGTAAAGGTCCATATAATACCATCAATGTGACTATACTCATCACCACCACTGTCATCACTATCAATCTTCCTCATCCTTGTCCTCCTCCTCTTCCTTCTCATTGTCATTCTCCTCCTCCTCCTCTTCCTCTTCTTCATGCTCCAAGAGATAACCCAGAGAGTGTGTTCTAAGTGTTTCCATATTATAAGTCCTTTCAAATGCTTTTGATTTGTAGGCACATTTGAGAATCATTATTGTCATGTCTTGTATCTATATATCCCATAGGAAGGGATTATTAGTCATTGCTATTAACACTGGTTTCTTTTAGAATGGCTTCTCCCCAAGGGGGTGGGCCAGAGTTCACTAGAGACTCAAGACCTTGTCTCACTTTGTTTTTCCTTAAGATCCTGGGTACCATGACCCAGTTGTCTCCTACCAGGAAATCTACCTTTGGAGATAAAGTCTTCTGGAGAATGACCCATAATCTACCCTTAGGCCACAAAATAACTTAAAACACAATGTGACCCCAGAATCATGGATTGGACTTGACATAGATAGTGGGCATACCTCCAGAAGCAATGGCTTTAGAGATTGACTTTGGCTACTTCCTAAATTCTGTAGTGTTCAAAACCTGTGCAGGCCCCTCTCCTCCTCCTCTCTCTCTATACTCCCTAGCTTGGTAACCTCATCCCCTCCCATAGGTTCAAATATCATCTCCTCACAGATGACTCTAAGGCCTATATGTCTCTAGTCTTTCTCTTGAGCTCTAGTCCTATATCATTAGCTATTCTTTGGATATTTCCAACTGGAAATACCATATGGATATGAAATACAATAGGCTTTTCAAACTCAGCTTATTCAAAAGAGAACTCATTCTCTATTTTTTCAAACTTACTTCCCAATTTCTGTGGAAGGCAGCACCATCCTCTCAGTCAGCCAGGGTCACAACCTAGGCAGGCATCTTCCTGTTGTCTCACCCCTCATATCTAATTAATCAACAAATCTGATCTACTCTGCCTCCACCAAAACTCTTGTATCTCTTATTTCCTCTTCACTCTGATGGCCACTAACGTAGGCCCTCACTACCTCTCACCCGGACTATTGCAATAGAATATTGTCAAAAGAGGTCTTCTTGTCTCCAGACTTATTCCTCTCTTACTCATTTTCTACAAAGCTTCTAAAATCATATCCCTAAAGCACAAGTCTGACCATGTCACTTTTCTGGTCAAGAATGTCCAGAAGCTCTTTATTGTATGGTTTAAAAACATTTTCTGTTTAGCCTTTAAAACCCTCCATTATCTGATTCCAGCATAACTATCCATGTAGATTACACATGACTTGCCCTCATGCACTACATACCAATTAAACTGGTTGACCTAATTCCTATAATTCACTTCTTCATTGCCACATTTTATAATCCCTAGCTTCTTTCAAGCCTCAGCTTCTTTCTCCCCTAAAGGCTTCTCCTCACTCTTATAACCAGTAGTACCTTCCCTCAGTATTTTTTGTGTATACTTTGTTGCTACATATCAGTGTACATATTGCACAACCAAATTGAATATTAGCTCCTTGAGGGCAGGGACCATTTTGCTATTGTATGTCCAACACATTGCATGGTGTCTAGTATGCAGCAAGTGCTTAATCAATGCTTGTTGAATAAACAAATCAATGATGGAAGTGTTTTAAACATGGATTTTCCTTGGGGGGATGGGGGGAGACACACACACACACACACACAGAGCGACAGAGACAGAGACAGACAGAGAGATAGAGACAGCAGAGAGACACAGACAGAGACACAGAGAAAGAGACATACACACATGCACAATAGAGAAAGAGACAGAGAATTTTTCAGTTTATCTTTTCACCACAAAGCACTGACTAGAGCAGCATTTTTGTAAATCTTGCAAATACTTTGCCTGATTTTCCAGCTCACAAAAACTGGGCTCCCACTCCTTGACTAAGAAGCTACTCCTTAAGTTTACCCCAGACAGAACAGAGACAATTCATCTTCTCTTAGGGCCCATGAAGTCTTATCCACTCCTGGGCTGTGGGAGTTAAGAGTCTCCTGGTAGCAGAGTTTCTAAATCATCGCTAAAAGCTGCCCTGGAGCTTCAGAGGCCACTGGATGGAGGAATGTTTGTGAGAAGACACTCTCCGGAGATAGTGTAGGGCACATGTTATCTAGCAGAGCCTAGGGCCAGATTTTGTCACATCAGATTTTTATTGGCCTACACAACTATGAATTTCTTACTTCTCAAATCATATAAGCATAAACACTCTCTCTGTCTTTCTTCTGTCCCTTCTCTCCAAGTTCTGCTCTTCTCATCCTAGCTCCCTTTTTCTCCCTCAGTTCTGTGACCCCACTATGAAGAGCCACCATGTTGAGTCTATGGGAAGCGGAGTCATCCACAGTAGAGAATTTGAATATTTTACTGGTCTGCAGTGCATTTGAGTTTCAGGAACACTTATCTAACTAATCCAGATTGTGTTTCCAGAGGGCTCTTGTAATAGAGTGGCCCTCTCCCTAGAAATCTCCTCTCTCCCAGACAATATGGAAACAACATTTACTTCTTGGCATTGAATACCATGAAAAGAGATCCATGAGAGTCACATTAACTCACAAAAGGAAAGGTGATGATGGGATGTGATCCTAATGCCATCATGAATATGGAAGCTACCCTGAATGTTTGACTTTGGCCCAATGTCATCTATGAAATCCATCACTCCTGCACTGTCTTTTGGATCTTCTAGTACCATTTGGCCAGTCACCAGGGCCAGAAAATCTCTTATATAAACAACTTTCAATTCTTTCCTGGAGGCAGCAATTAAAGCCCTTACAACCCAGACTGTTGAGCTGTATGCTGCTCACATCTGTACACTTGCTACTTAAGTTGGCAGCTCCTGTGCCATCATGGGGTGTGTGGTTCCTTCTATCTCCCTCACATTCTATTTCTCTGATCAACCTGCAGGAATTACCTCTCTACCCTCAATACAAGGGTGCTCTGGGTTCTGGAAGGGAGCACAGGAAGGAGGCAGGACATAACTCTCTCCTCCCAAAGGTTGGGGAGTGAGGGTCCTGGTGCAAAAGGAGAAATGATAAATTCCCTCTGTCCTGAGGTTTTCAGACACACCAATTACTTTATCACCTACATGACTCGCTTCATGATTTCTACACTTTTCTTTCTCTTGAATTTCCTGTTTGTTGAGAGTATCTGCCCCAGGCTGTGTTATAAACACCAAGTCGAGGAATTCATTGGGGATTCTTTTCATTCTCTTTTTTTGTCAGTTGCTTTCCTTTCCTTCTTCTAGAAGGCCCATCATTTCCTTTTCTAAGAGCTAAATATAGATCCAAAAGAAATTAGTTATTTAGCTAAAGTTTTTCTATCTTTTCATTTTTTAAAGAAAAAATGTTGCTTTTTCTCCTCTTTTTTTCTTTCCACTTATTCTTTTCTTCCTTCCTTAATCTTTTCTGTCTTCACCTGGACCTGATGTTGTGTCCCTGGCTTCTTATTCTCACTTGCTTTCTCTGTTGCCTGAGGATTTTAATCACATTGGTTCTTTCTGACTCCTAATGTATTTGTATTTATCACACCCAGGCAGGCTTCAGCTTTGGGGCAGAAAAATACAAGGCTGTGAACACTTTTCATTGCTCGTTCAACACTCCCCTCCCCCATTATCCTGTTTAATTTCCATTCCAATACTTTTCTATAGCTTTTCTTTGTCTCTTGCGTTCATTTTTTGCCAAACCAGAGGCTACTCTCTCTTCTTCCCTGTCTTGATGCAGAATATAAAAGGTACTGCCAAAACTTGCTGGGCCAACCCCTAATTTCTCCCCAAATCAGTGACTTTTTGTTTTTTCCTGAACTCCAAGGGTTTTGCTTATAAAGGTGAAGAAGGGGAGAGTAGAGGGTGTGTGGGATGGTAATGGTGAGGCCATACACTCTGCTTTCTGAGAGGCTAGAATAGAGGGCCGGCCTGAAGTGAAAAGAATAGTGAAAGGTGATGCACAGCATAGGAAAACTCTATTTAAAAAGAAAACAGCCACAGTTAGGAAATCTAGAACCTGGGACAAATGCAGTTGAGCAGTGATAAAGGCAGGGTTGGAAGGAGAAACAGTAGGTGTCTAAGGCATGATCATTCCCAACTATGCTTGAGGTAAATTAAGGAGGTTGAGGCCATGGCAAAGTTTAGGGTGGAGAAGATGGTGAATGAGGTATTGAAATTATTGGGGAGGAAGAAGGACGACCAGCAGGTTCATAGATAACAGCAATAAATATGTGACCAGGACGGAGTGAATTTTAAATGAGTAAAGGTGGTTACTGGATGATGGAGACAGAGAGTGAGTATAACAGTAGAAGCAGGGAATGAGGCATATGGTGTGTGAGAGAAGGAGCAACCAGGCTTGGAAAAGGTACTGAGAGATATGAGGACTTCAGGAAAAACCAAAGTTTCAATGAGCACCAGAACATGGAAGAAATGTGAGAGCAAGGTACCTAGGATGAAAGGGAATTCATTAAAAATAGAGGTGGGTTTTAGAGGGCACAGTGGAAAGAGAAAAGAAGAGGATAGGGACTGGGAAAGGCTTAGGGCTGAGCTGGACAGGGATTGAAAAAGTGAGGAGATGTAAGAAGGAAATGGGTTTCAAAGGTGGAGGAAAGAAAGATAAATCCCAGGAAAGGCAGTAGTTGTGCATGAAATACCAGCAGGAGAGGGGCTAGCCTACCTTTTCTTCTCATCCTCCTCCCTCCCCCCGGATACCCTGATCCTTTGCTTTATCCTGGAGCTGCTTTTACTCCCAACCCCTGTGGGGCTACAGGCAGGCAGAGGTTCAGAATGTGTTGGGATGGTCATCTCTGAACTGTAGTAGAGATAAAGTGATAACCATCTTGCCAGAGGAAGAAACAGCACCACACTAGTACCTAAAACAAAGCACCTTAGTTATGATTATGCTCAGGAAATACCTCTCCCATGCTCCATATTTTAGCTATTAGGAGCTTTTAAGAGTTAGCATTTTCCTCTCTGAAAATACAAATATCCCCCTCATTCATATCTTAGCATGGATTATTTCGATTAGATGATAAGATCAATAAAGAAATGGGACAGCAGCACTAGAGTTGGTAATATGACTGAGGAAGGGAGAAACAAGAATTTTTTGGCATATGATGCAAGTTTTGACAGAGTGGGGGACTCTGGACACACAGAAGGCAGCATGAGGGCAATGAGCATCTAGGAAACAGGGAGAGTAGGCACCATATCAAGCAACCCCTTCAGATGTTCAATGGGATGAAGTCTCAGACATATGTCATATCAAAGACATAAACTTAGGTTAGGTTCCAACTGACCTAAATGCTAAATGACTCACTCCTAGCCAATGGGAGGTAAGCATATCTACAATACATGTGATGCCCAGGGGGAGGAGAAAAATGGACCCACACCAGGTTCCTTTGGTTACATTTTTACAGGCTAGAGTTCTGGGGGAAATAGGCAGTGGCATGCTCCAATCAGGAAAGTCTCCCAGGTATCCTAGCAGTATAGCCATGCCCTTTCCTAACCCCACAAAGGTTTAGAACCTCAAACTTCTGTTTGAGTCAACTTCCAAAGACAAATAAAGCTGAAAAGGGTCTACCTTAGCAGCAATCTATAACTACTTGTGACATGGTCCATTCCCTCCTCTACGTGCTTAGTAGCGGTGCAATGCAGCTTAGCTGCAAATGATTTAGCTCTGTCTCTTTCAAAGTACCCACTCAACACAGAAACTTTGCTTAGTCCTTTCCCAGAGTGCTCAAAAGGGGCCAGCCATGAGAGGAATCAGAAAAGACAGGAAAGTGATACAGCCTTCCTCCCTCCTGCTCCTACCCCGCATACACTTAGCAATTTTGTGTATGGTGCCACTGACAACCAGCATGCCTGAACTAAGGGATCAGGAGTACCTTGGAAGTCTGCAAACCTCAGTTTCCTTCTTTTCTGTTCAATCTCCCCAGTCCTGTCTCACTTCCCCAGCTCATTCCTGGAGCCTCCCCTCCTAAAATAATTCTGTTCTTCCCCCTCCATGAGGTACATAGGAAGGAGAAGTGAAGGGAATAGGCAGAGGTGAGATATCCATGCAGCTCCCCAACTTGCCACTTTCTCCTTCTTTTTCTTATCAATAACATTTGCTAGATTATCCAGTTCACCGACCTTTAGACTATCAGTCCCTTCGATGCCCAGCATTTGCTGCACTAGTCCACCCTGTGTTTCAAATAGATTGCCAGAGATTCCTTTTACAATCCCCGTTCAACTTTCAGATTCTACGGACCTTTAATTCAGCATTTGCTGACATTCAATATGAACATCTTTACCCGTGTGGTTGTGTCTTGCATGTATCTCCTTTTTGACTCTCCCCTTGTAGCTCAGGCTGCACACCCATTAGATTTTTTGCTACTTCTCAACACATCAATGGGCCAGTTTAGGCTCTTCTTTATAATTATGGACCTGCTAATTCAACATCTCCTGAATTTCGATTCCTGCCTCAAAAATCAGACACACAAGAAGGTATATTTTGGGTTAAGGTGCATACTGCAGACTTAGCACAATATGCTGGGTTGAAAATCATCCTGATGAAGGCTGAAGTTATAGATCAGCTCGTATTATATATAGCTTGCCATAAAGCCCCATCAGCTGTAGTTGGAAGTCAAATGCTGTGAAATGATTCACTAATTGACTTAGGACTACACAACTAGGGAAACGAATCCAATTTTTTTCCTAAAAGATGGACAGAATTTTACAACTAAGCATCACAGCTCAAACCTAAACTTTGCAAAACCAAGTGGCAATAGGGTTGTCCTAAGTTCCAGAAGCAAAAGTCACTTGGACGCTCTGGCCCTAAGTGACCATAGGCAAATTTACCTGACTGTGCTTCAGTCTCCTCACATAAAATAGGGATGATCATACAAAAGTGTCACGTAAGTGAAATGAAATAGGCTTGAAAGGAACAGTGGAGATCATCTACTTAATGCTCTCATTTTATTGATGAGAAAACTAAGGTCAAGACAGAGGAAGTGATTTTTATCAAGGGTCTCTTAAGATTGTCTTATTTTTAATTATCTATGTACCTGTTGTATCGCTCAATAGAGTATAAGCTATTTAATTTTTGTCTCTATATCCCCAGGACCTTAGTATGGTACCTACCTAGCACCTGGTAGGTGCTTAATAAATGTTTGAATTGAAATTACAAAGCTAGTAAGAGGCAGAGGTTATATTAAAACCAAGTTCTCCTAATTGTAACATAATAAAATAAGCTCTTCTTAAGCACCTATCATGAGCCAGGCATTTTGCTAAGAGCTTTGCAAATCTTATAATTTGTTCCTCATAACAACCTTGAAAGGCAGGTGCTATTATTCAACCCATTTTACAGTTGAGGAAACTGAGGTAGAGGTTAAGTGACTTGCCCAGGGTCATACTACTGGGAATTACCTAAGGCCAAATTTGAACTCAGGTCTTCCTGATTACATGCTTAGAACTCTATTCATTGTACCAGCTAGCTACTTCTCTATGCTCTCTAGAGATTTTTCCACTCTATTCTGTTTAGCACAATGGGCTTCACAGACCATAATTTTTCTGTCTTTGAAAGGTCAGTGGCCTGAGAAGAATGGACTATGCCAAGACATCAAAGCAGGACAAAGTGAAGGGCAGGGAGCAGAAGTGTCTTCAAGATTGTGTGATACAGGCACGCATAATATGTTATCAACTTCACTGCACAGGAAGTGACAGCCAGAGAAGGCAGACTCTCTTAGTGTGTGGCAGTCACAGACGAAACAGTTTAGCTTGAACAAAATGATTATGCTGAGCAAGTGGTTCAGAAGGCAAGCATCTGCTAATGATGAGTGAGCCCTGTGGGGGTTTTGTTAAAGGAGAATGATCTTTAATCTTTATCCAAAAGAGACAGGTTAATTCAGTGGGAAATGCCCTGGATTAGAAGTCAGGAAATCTGGGGTTTGGTCCCAGATTTACCCCTAATTTACTGTGTGCATAAAGTTTTCCACATCTCTGAACCTCAGTATCCTCACCTATGAAGCGAAAAGATCTTGTTTGGTGGAGTGTTAGATTTGGAGTAAGAGGACATGAATTAAAACCTGGGCTCTGTAACTTATCCCCTTTGTGGCCTTGGGCAAGTCAATTAATCAACGCTGGACCTTAGCTTCTCATATGTGAAATGACAGGTGGATTAGATGATCCCTTAAAGTTCCAAGTCTATGATCTTTGGCGGGAATGATATCTTACTAACACTTGGAATTATATGGTGATTTAAAAGGGCAGCTAGGTAGCGCAGGAAATCTCATCTTCCTGACTTCAAATCCAGCCTCAGACCCTGACTAGCTGTGTCACCCTAAGCAAGTCATTTAAGCAGGTTTGCCTCAATTTCCTCATCTGTTAAATGAGCTGGAGGATATGGCAAACCACTCCAGTATCTTTGCCAAGAAAACCCCAAATGGGGCCACAAAGAGTCAGACATGACTGAAAAACAACACCAAGGTGCTTTAAATGTGCTAGCTCATTGAAGTCTCATAACAACCATGGTAGGGGTGTGTGTGTGTGTGTGTGTGTGTGTGTGTGTGTGTGTGTGTGTGTGTGTGTACTACAGATACTACTGTTCTCATTTTAGAGGTGAGGAAGCTGAGGCCCAGCAAAGTGAAGTGATTTGCCCATAGTTGCACAGATTATAAGTATTAGTGGTAGGATTTAAACTCAGCTCTTTAGGATTCTAAATCAGCACATTGTTCATGACATGATGATGCCTTCCCCCCCTCCCCGACTTTTGTAGTTTGACATTCCATCATTCCACAAAGTTCTTCATTCAGTAATAGTATGGTATATTTTTTCAAAGGAAAACTTTATGAGCTGGTAGTAATGCATTCAAAGTGTTGAGTGAAGTATGTCTGAACTGAGCCAATGACAGAGAGAGAGAGAGCTTATGGGCTGGCCATTTTGATCAGAGAACAATGAAAGCTTGGGGAAACTGAGCTACAGCAAATTCTTAATCCTATTCCATGCAACCAGTGCCTCCCACAGTGGCTTGTATGAACAGAATGGAAAGGACTCTCTTGGCCACCACTGCTTCCTCAAACTAGCCAACTGTGTCGAAGCACAGCTGCTGCATGGATTGCCCTAGAAACTCCTATATTCAGGGCCGATGCTGCATGACCTTGACATGATCCTCATCAGGCCCATAAAGTCTCTAGTATCAAAAAAGAAACTCAAAGAGAACCATAAATCCAATGACCACAATGCTTCTGGCATTATGTGTAACCTAGCTTCCTGTCCTACCTCTTAATAATGCCTCTGCACAAAAAGGGTAAGAGGCTGAGTAGAATGTTTACTAAAAACATAATTTTTGGTTCTGGGTTAATGTCTCATGAATTGATGTAGAAGGAGATGACGGTTTTGGTTTCCTGTTTTCATCTATTCTAGAAGTCACATGCTCCACTTCTTTTCTTGAGGTTTCAGTCAATCAGTCCACAAGCATTGACTAAATGCCTATTGTGTATGGGTAATGGGCTAGAATCAAGAGCAGGAAACCTGTGGCCTCAAGGCCATGTGTAGTCCTCTTGGTCCTCAAGTGTAGCCCTTTGAATCCAAACTTCACAGAACAAACCCCCTTAATAACAGGATTTGTTCTGTACAACTTGGACTCAATCAAAAGGCCACACCCCAGGACCTACAAGGCCACTTGTAGCCTTGATGCTGCAGGTTCTTGGTATATAAAGACCAAAGTGAAATATGATGCAAGAAGGGTCCCCAGCTCAAGGGACGGGCCCCTCCGTATTAAGCTCATCACGCAGATCATAGTTGATAGGCAGCAATCTGCATCACTGGTGTGAATACCCACATTGAGGAAGTCACAGATACACTGATTTATTGTACTCATAAGTAATCATGCTACCTACATGACGTACATCAATGACAGGAATGTCCACCTTTTGAGACTCTGAATATCTATATATCCTCTCTCTGAATTAGAACAAGGAATATGCACATACATGTGCATATATATGTGTATGTATGTATGTGTATATATATATATATATATATATATATATATATATATATAGTGTGTGTGTGTGTGTGTGTGTGTGTGTGTGTGAGAAACTTTCCAATTCTTTTCTTCTTTGCAAGATGCTTCTACGCCATCCCATATGGCAAGTTCTTTCTAAGGCATTGTCTAGGCATTAAATAAACTGGACTGTGCTAAAGTTAACTTGGCATTTAGGATTTTCTTTGTTCTAGTACATCATTGAGTCAAATGAATGGCACAGTGCATGCTCAATAAGTGAGTTGGTCAGAAATCCTGGATTGATCACACCACAGGCCATTGAACCAGAACATAAATCCATGGTTTCAGTTATGTCAAAGCCTGTCTAATAAATCTGAATTTATCTCCTCTGTTATTTAACAATTCAACGAACATTTATCATGGCCTGCTGTAAGTAAGACTCTATGTGACTCTTTGAGGAGGAAGCAAAGACAAATGAAGCATAGCTCCTGTCCCCAGTGAAGATTTCAATTTAATCAAGGGAATCGAACATAAGCATAAATGACTATGATAAAAACAGAATGCAATAAATGCATTAGAAAGATACAAAACACAATGGGAGTTCAGAGGAGAGTGATAGTAGACCTGCCCAGGAGGATCAGAGACATCAGGGAAGAGGTGGCATATGAGCTTAGCCTTGAAGGGAGGATAGGATTTCAAAGACAGAAATGAGGATTGGAGGGGAGGGAAACTTTCCAAGTACAAAGAAAAACACAAACATCATGGAGGTGGAAAAATTCAGGACACGTCTGGAAGGAATGGTGACCAGTCCAGTTTGCCTGAAGAGAAAGGGGCAGAATGAAATAAAATTGGAAAGACAGACTGGGGTCAAACTGTCTCAGCAAGACTTTGAGGTACCACCGCTTCACATCTAAGTATTTGGATTATGAGTCTACGTGCTCAAAATACTTCGTAATGTTCTCTGAGGCCGGGGGGTGGACTTAGGACTTAATACCATTTGCTTGCTGTGTGAATAGGCCACTTCTACTGCTTCCTGACTGTCTTAGAACTATAGGACCTTGGGAGGCAGTATGGTATAATGGATAGTGCTGTGAACATGGAAGCAGGATACCTGGTTTTGTTTTGTTGTTCAGTTGTTTCAGTGGTGTCTGACTTTTTGTGCTCCCATTTGGAGTTTTCCTGATAAAAATAGTGGAGTGATTTGCCATTTCCTTCTCCAGCTCATTTTACAGATGAGGAAACTAAGGCAAAAAGGGTTAAGTGACTTGTCTAGGGTCACATAGCTAGTAAGTGTCTGAGGCTGGATTTGAACTCAGGTCTTCCTGACTCTAGGCCCCACTCTATCTACTGCACCACCTAGCTGCCCTATCCTCAATCCCTTTCTAGTTGTATGACCCTCGGCAGATCACTGAACTTCTTTCATTCTCAGCTTCCTCAAATGTAAAATGAAGATAACGGCACCTGCCTCTCATAAAGATTCAGGATTATCAAATGAGGCAATATATGTAAAGCACTTTGCAAGCTGCAAAATGCTATATGAATGTTAGCTATTAACGTGAATGCTGGGATGGTCCTTAAAGATCATCTGAACAATCTAATTTTACATTCCTTTTTATATTTACTTATGCATATTTCTAATTCTATATACGAGCAAACTAAGGCTGAGAAAGAAATGGTTTGCCCCAAATCATTATCTTGTTAGAGTACAACCTGGGACTGGAACCCAGGTTTCATGCCTCCTGCTCCAATGCCCTTTGTCCCATACCTCAATCCCTCAAAATTTCTTTCTTTTCTTTCTTTGTTTCAGTCACTAAGAAATTGACACATTCCCTGAAGATCTTCTGTGGACATTTTATTCCACGCTGGTGACTTTTCTCTGCGTTCAAGAGTTTTGTTTTTGTTTTGATTTTTACAATTATCTTCCCTCTCCTTCTGGAAAAGGGAGGACTTTTAGAGGATGTTCTCTATGAATGCTACTGATTCCAGGTAGGTCATTTCCATCATTGGCTGCAGGGTTAGGATGATTGTCTTCCACAAAAGAGGCTGAGAAAGCTTCTGTGGTGTCAGTATATGAGGGTAAGATTCCAAAGTAAGAGACAATACATCATTCTCCTCCTCTCTCTTGAGCTACACACAGGGTCCAAGTGACCCACAGGGCCTTGGGCAAGTCCTAAGTCTACACATCAAAGACACTAAGTATGGAACATCCCCAGATAAATGAATCACAATGGGCATGTATATCATAATCATCAAGATTCTGATGGCAAAAAAGGGGGATGAAGCAAAGATCAAAACATGTAGTTTTGCTTGCTGATAGCAAGTAGAGATTCTAGACTCAACGGACACCTAACAACTAACAAGATGAAATTGTTCCGAGTTATGGTATATTATTGTAATGGATGAATAGGAAGATTTCAGAAAAAAACTGGAAAGACTTACATGAGCTGATGCAAAGTGAAATGAGCAGAACCAGGAGAACATTGTACATAATAACAACAATATTATAAGATGATCAGCTGTTAATGACTTAGCTATTCTCAGAAATACAATGATCCAAGACAATGCCAAGGGACTCTTAATGAGAGATGCTATCTTTTACCAGAGAAAGAACCGAGAGTCTGAATGCAGATCAAAGTATACTATTTTTCACTTTCTATATTTTTTAAAGTTTTTTTTTCTTTTGGGCCTGTGTCTTCTTTCACAACATGACTAATATGATAATATGTTTTCCACGATTGAACATGTATAACCCATATCAAATTGCTTACCATCTCAGAGAGGGGGAAGGTGAAGGAGGGAAGAGAGAAGATTTGGAACTCAAAAACTTTTTAAAATGAATATTAAAAACTGTCTTTACATGTAACTGGGGAAAACAAAATATTATTAAAAATAAAATAAAAGAACTGTAGACAAAAAAGATGAACTTATTCTGAAAAAAAGAAAACCAAACAGTAGGGATATGTTTCCAGAATTAGGATTCCTTCAACTGGTCCTCAGGTGACGTAACCCCAAGCAATACCCTTTACTATCACAAGATCTTAGATATAGATTTAGAAAGAGCTAAAGAGCTCTAATCTAACCCTTTTTTCTGCTTTTTGGTGAGGCGATGGGGGTTAAGTGACTTTGCCCAGGGTCACACAGCTAGTAAGTGTCAAGTGTCTGAGGCTGGATTTGAACTCAGGTCCTCCTGACTCCAAGGCTGGAACTCTATCTACTGCACCACTCTAACCCATTTTTTGACGGATGAGGAAACTGAGGCTAAGTGACTTGCCTAAAGTCATACATGTCATATCAGAAGCAGGATTTCAACCCAGGTCCTGTGACTCGTGAGCCCATTTTTTGCCACTGAAGCAAAGTAAACCATATCAGGCACAAAGGTATAGGCCCCCAGAGAAAATGTGCTCCTAAACCCAGAGAGAAGCATCCACCTTTGCACCTACAGGAGATGATGTTCCCATATCGATTCTTATTGCGGTTTTCATCTTCCTTGGCTGTGTCCCAAGATGCTGTCTGCCCCTCAGGTAAAGCCTAGAAAGCAACAGGAGAGAAAGTTAGAAGAAGAAAGAGAGACATGTGTAGGGAAAATGATTTCCTCCAGGTGAAAGAACCCTAACAGGCAGAGATAAGGATTCTGAGGAACTTGGCACAATAATTCAATCCAAGCAACAGCCTGCTTTTAGGATAGGCTCCTTGGGGAAAAAAAAAAAGACATAAATAGCCTTGGCTCAGACAGTGCTAGCAATTTAGACATGGAAAGAACCTTAGAGAAGATTTCATCCAAACTCTCCCTCATTTTACAGATGGGAAAACTGAGGCCCAGAGGTGATGAAATCAGTTAGTGGGGAGACCCAAGACTAGAATTTGTGTCTCCTGACAACCAGGGGTTTTCCCTAATATATCATCTGCAGAAAGAGACTATAAGAATCCCAAGTGCATGCAGAATATCATTCTCTTAGGTCATTTGCAAATCAGAAGTCAGTTGACTGGCAGTGGGAACGACTAGCTTTGGACACTTGGAAGGAGCATTTTTGCTGCTCCTTTTCTTGATAGTGGGATCACCCTGATAAGCCAAGCCTGAAACAATAAGCTTCTTGGAGGCAAGATCTGTATTTATTTTTTTGGGGGGGGAGGTGGTATTTGCTTCTCCCAGAGCCTAGCAGAGTGGCTGGCACAAGAGACACTTAATAAGCGCTTGATTAATGAGTGAATGAATACATTGGTCTTTGATATTTATCCCCAAGGAAGTCCTTTCTTCTTTCTTGGCCTCAGTTTACCCTCCTGTAAATGAAGGATTTGTACGGGGTCTCAAGTTCTATTCCTGTTCTAAATTGTATGCCCTTCCCTTCAGATGGTTAAACATGCTGGGTACACAAGGGATAGAAGTGACAGTGTTTTTCCTATTTCTGCTTTAATCACAGTCTGCCTCTGCTGTAATTATACCTGACCCAGTGGTGGCTGCATCTTTACATGGATTCCTCATACTAACCTCTCATGCCTACTTCATACCCTCAAGGCCTGGACAAAGATGGTACAAACCAAGACATCCTGGGAGCATATCCTCTATAGAGTTCTACTGAGATGACTACTTTCTGGTGAGCTTGGAAAGAAGTCCCTGGAGAAGCTGGCCTCAGATGGATGACACTGAGACTTAGGACTTTCAGAACCAGGGTTTGCTAGAATTAGTTTGGAAGGGTTCTTGAAAGCTGATTATTAAATTTTCAGTACGAGCATTTACACTTTGGAAACTGGTGAATGCTACCAATCAGGGCTTTGATATTTGATGTATTATTTTGTTGATTGTCTAGGCTTAAGAAAGTGATAAAGAAAATGTTAATAATGCAAATTAAGCACAAAAGTGTGTCATACGTACACTTTTTCTAAACATTTACCAGCACACTCCTGACCAGAACTCATGAATCTTGACAATTAGTCCAGGACTTTCCCCAATATGCCCCATAAAGAGACTATAAATCTCTCAGGTGCATGCAAAGTATCATGTGAGATAATGCCATATTGCCCTCATTTTTCTCATCCTCCTTTCATGGGAACCTTGGAACCACCCCTGCGATGCTCTGATCTATGACCTTTCACCTTATATTGCCCTTGCTTTCCAAATCCCTTTTAGATGTTGTCAAATCCCAATAGGATATAAAGTCCTTGCTAGGGCAGGGATTGTTTTGCTTGCCTGTATTTGTACATCTAGCACTTAGCACAGTGACTGGCACAAAGTTTTACTTAATAAATATTTAAAATTACAAAAATTAATAACAAAATAATACTATTTACTTAATAAATGCTTTATTATTCATTCCTTTGTAAGACCCATATTAAGTCTGTAGCTGTGGGCAGTACTGTACCCATACTATACCATGTGCTGGAGATCATCTAATCCAACCCTCTTGTTTTACAGATGAGCAGCTGAGGCTCAAAGAGGTTGGACAACCTGCCCAAGGTCACACAGTAGCTAGCAATGGCAGGATTTGAACCCACATCCTCTTATACCACTTCCTGATATTGCACACTGCCAGCAGACAACTATCTCCTCCAGCTGGAATGTTTCCTCTCAGTCTGATTTTAAGGAAAATATCTTCAAACTCAGGCAGACTTTCAGGAAAGCGATAAAAGATCAGATTTATCTAGAGCCTTGCAGACAATTGTCTAGAATTTCATTTTCTCTCTGTTAACCAAAGACAGTTTTTGGTTACAGTTTGGTTTTTTAACAGACACAGTTTTTAAAAACAGGGAACAAGAGCCAGGACTGCCAGAACATAGCAAGAAAAGAAACAAGCTCAGGTTCAAATGAGATATTAGATGTGCAGCATTTTGCAAACTTTAAAGAGCCATAAAAATGTGAGCCATTATTATTGTTATAATCATCATCATCATCATCATTATTATTATATCTGTTTTCTCTCTTCAAGCTTCAATTTTAGCTGTACTCGGAGGATTCCAACTCAGGGAACACGGTCATACAAACATTGCCTTTTTCTATCATAGCAGATACAAAATGTTTTCTAATCTGTGGTCAAAAAGATCTAGGGGAAAAAAGCAGAGCCCAAGTTTGGGTTATTGGAAAATTCAGTTCTTGCTCTGTTTCTTCCTCCTCCAGTTTTCCACCTGCCCCCATCTAATCTAACCACTGTGAACAATGGATCCCAACTGCTAACGGCATTGTTCACAGCTTATCATGTGTTAATGCCAAAAGACCTGAAGCGCAACTGAAATTCACTTAGTGCTTTGAGATGTGGGATGGATATTGCTGGCTGACAGTTTGCCAATTATAGACGGTTGTTTTCCCGCAAGGCCATTGGCTAAGTCAAGCTTCCTGAATGAGAAGCGAATGTGTAAGGAGCACGCAC
Source organism: Phascolarctos cinereus (assembly GCF_003287225.1). Lineage (NCBI taxonomy): Eukaryota > Metazoa > Chordata > Mammalia > Diprotodontia > Phascolarctidae > Phascolarctos > Phascolarctos cinereus. The sequence continues at coordinate 323,018,091 of NW_027555625.1, forward strand.
GTGGTCAGAATTCCAGGTGTCTGAGCTCATCTGTGTTCTAAGAGGCAGAATAATGAGTATGATAGGGGCTGACCACTAAGCATGACTCTGGTGGAATCTAGGAACTGGGCCCCATCGTGGATATCTTAGCTTTGTCCTTGCAAAGATAAGACAAGCAAAGGGCAGTGTGGCAACCGGGATAGTATGCTAGACTAGGAACAAAGGAAGACCAGAACTCAAATCCTACCTTAGAAACTTAATAGCTGTGCAACCTCAAGCAAGTTACCTACTGTCTCTGAGCTTCAGTTTCATCATCTATTAAATTGGGGCAGCTATCTCATAGGGAGGTTAAAAGGAGCACATGAAATGATATAGGTAAACTACTTTACAAACCTCAAAGCATTCTATAAATGTCAGCTATTATTATTATTATGGCTACTTTGTGAGATGCCAAGAAATACATGCAATGTTGTAATGGAGCTAGAGGTGGGACAGAGCAAACATTAAGCCACTTTTTTTTTTTCTGGGACAACCCCTTGAGGTCCCTTGGCAAAAAGAAATAGAAACTATGTCCCTTCATCCAAACTGATGTCTCTGAGTGAGTGTCGAAGGAAAGCAGCCTGGGGCACTTGTGCTGAATTACATCCTCCCTTTCACAGCAGTGATGGCTTTCACTCTCTATTCCCCAAATGATTAAAGTATATGTGTTCTCTGGGTACTACAGTAGAAAATCAATAGGAAGACCGATGTTTTCATTTGGTGAGATGATGTAAAGGGTTTTTCTAGTTAGTAATTGGGCTTGTGGGTCAAACTATTGTGAGGACAGAATTAGGTGCTCTGTTTTTACATCTGGGCCCAGGGAGAACTATTTTAGGTTTGAGATAAGATCATAGGGTTCATTCATTCATTCATTCATTCACTCATTTTTCCAAAACACATTTATTAGACTCCTATTATACCTGTTCTAGGGATAAAAATATGAATCAATCAAATAATAAGCACTTATTAAGCACCCACTATATGCCAAGTATTGTTTCAAAAAAAAAGGCAAGTCTAGCCCCCAAGGCTAACAGAGTTTATTGGGGAAGGGAGGATTTTCCTAAGATATACACAGATAAGTGTAAAGTACAATGTGATAAGAATGTGATCCTTTGATCATGGGATTTTGAGCCAGAACGGACCTTAGAGAACTTCTAGTCTAAAGTCCTCACTTTAAAGATGGGGAACGTGAGGCTGGGGGGCAAGGTTGTGAAGTAACAGAGATAAAAAGAGACAGTGCCAAGGTTCAAACCCAATCCCTCTGGCTCTCAGTCCACAGCTCTTTACACCGTGATAGTTTGCCTTCAGAATAAATCATAGGTCTTAGAGAACATGGACAAACCAACCATCAGACTTTCGCCTTCTGGATTCTTAAGCCTGCTCTACCCTCTTAAATCTTGCCGAGAAGCAATGCCCTTCCTTCCCCTACTGGGAGCGGAGGCAGATGGATAGCTTGCTATAATTTCTCTAGCAATGTGGCAGACCTCTAGATTGCCAGACTGCTACTAGCAGAGCCAGCAGAGACACTGGAAACATTGATGGTAGAAGATATGCTCCCAATGGGAACATTCCACTTGACCTGTCCTATGGTATTCAATCGGTTCTGTGGGTCTCTCTTCCCTTAAAACACCCCTCTCCCCCAGAAAAGAACCCGTATTTGAAGGAATATCATCCACCAGTGCACACATAAATGTCCTCAGATTTTTTTAGTTAGACTTTGATACAATGCTGAATATTGAATGGATCTATAAAACATACTACATACGTACCCTATACATGAAAGGCTTTCCGGGATTACTGACTATGAGACAATGATGGCAGAGTAAATAAATGATCATATAATCTCAAGTTTAGATGGGGCCTTGGGGACCATCCAGTCTAAACTTTCCCTCAGTTTAGGAGAGGTGCAAAGATGAAAAATACAGTTCTTTCCCACAATGGGTTCACAATTAGCCAGGGGGGATATTATAGGGACAGATTACATGCTTTACTCATCCACACCCTCAGATATTCCTGACATGTCACCCTACCATTGCTGCTACCATGCTTGAAATCCTGCACCTGGCTGATGAGAACCCATTATATCCAGCTGGCCCCAAATTCCTAACCTAATTTACCTTGGCCATCTTCCAGGCATCCCCTCCCCCCAATCACTATCCCCAAAACTCACCATAATCAAGTGACCTTCTTTAGCCATCATTCCCCTCTATAAGTTGTTTTCCCACTTGGAGTATGTTTCCTTAAGGCAGAGACTGTCTCTCTTAGCTTAGTGCCCAGAACAAAGTCCTTAATAAATGTCTGCTTCATTCATTCATTCATTCATTCATTCATAGATAAGTATAATATGAAGGGCAAAGGATCACAAGATTTAGAACTTGAAGGGGCTTTAGATACAATCTAGCCTTCTCATTTTGCAGATGGAGAAAGCAAGACCCAGAAAAGTGAAATGGCAGGTGGTTATTCGGCGTGTACATGAATATTTCCAGTGACAGGACACTCAGTACCTTACCACGTAGCTGATTTCTTTCTTAGCTCAAGTTGTTAAGAAGTTCTTCATATTGAGAGGAAATCTATCTCTCTGGAACTACTATTCACCTCAGGGAATACATAACAGTCCTACTCCATATAACAAGTTCCCTGACATTTCAGTTCAGGGAATATATCCCCTCTAAGTTATTTCTTCCTAAACATCTCAGGTCCTTTAATCATTCTTCACATGCCATGGCTTCACATCCCTCTCCTCCTGCTCACTTGTTTGTCAGACTCCTTCCTAAAATATGGCATTCAGAGCACAGTGTTCCAGATGGGGAAATATAATAAGTGGAACATATCCACTGGGCATCATAAGAAGCTATGCCATTTACACCCAGAGAGATGGGTATCTCCATTTAATAGCATCCGGCAGAAACCCTGCAAACATTGTTGACAAAGACGGACTTGTTGAGTCCTAATTCAAATGTCCAGGAGGGAGATGTAATAATCAAATAATTGCTAGACTTTGATCACACATCCATTTCCCTTTCCAGAGAGCTGCTACCTAATACAAGATAATCTCTTGAGCCAAAAACAAATGAAGGGGTGAAAGTATGAAAGGGATGCTCATTTCCATCTTCAAAGTGAGAAGGAAGAGGGGCATTATTTTTGCATTAGTGTCTGGTTACAGTAGATTGACCAGAGAATGGTGACAGTCATTAGGAATCTAATCATACTCTTTTGAAACCAAAATTGCCATCTCATTATATTAATCCATTATCAACCTCTCCCTCTTTTTTCATTCTCTTACCCTTTGTATATTGAGTTCTATTTTTATATTTGTCTTCATGCTTGGAAAGATTTCCCACTATCCAACAGTTTTTTTGTTGTTTGTTGTTTAATTTTGTAAAGGAGTTGTATTTTAGTCCTGGAGGAGTCATTGTGGAAGTCTTGGCCAGCTAGGCCCTTGCCTTGTCCTTATGAAGAAGGGCTGAGACCAAGAATTCATAGTCTCAGACTTCTGGAGTGTTAGAGCCAGAAGGGTCCTTAGAGATCAAACCTCTTTATTTTATAGAAGAAACTAAGGCAGGGGAGGAGATGTGACCTGCCTATGGTCACACAGTGAATTAGAACCTAGGTCTCCTGTCTCCCAGTTGCTAGCACCCTCTCTCCTCACATTATCTTGTATTATTATCTTCTGTAAGAAACTGTGTGGGGTGGTGGATGGAGTATTGGGTGTGCCTTCAGGAAGATCTGAGTTCAAATCCCACTTCTGACACTAGCTGCTTGATTTGGGCAAATCCCTTACCTCCTCCATGCCTCAGGCAACTCCCTAAGACTGATCTACTAGGTCACAAACAGGTTGCAATCCAACTCAATGGAAAGATTTCCCACACTAGGAGATGCCGACACTGACAAAATCCCAAGTTCTTCCAAACAACTTTGAAAGACATGTAGAACCCTGATCAATGCGATTACCAGCCATGACCCGACTGATGATGAGCCATGCTATTCATTTCCTGACAGAGAGGTAATGGAAGGAAAGTGCAGAATGAGGCAAAAACTTTTTTGGACATGGAAAATGCAGGAATTTGTTTTGCTTGACTATATATGATTGTTACAAGGTCTTTTTTTTCCAATGGGAGGGGAGTGGAGGGATGGAAAAATAAATTTTTGCTAACAAAAAAAAATTAAATTAAAGAAATCATAAGTCCTTCAAGAATTTGTATATACTATGTATGTAAATGCTTCTATTCCTCCAGGAGAATGTCAGCTCCTTGAGGACAGGGACCACCCTATATTTATCTTTTGTCCCCAGTTTCTGGGATAGTACCTTCTATCTAGCAGGTGCTTAATATATGTTTAATGAATTGAACTGAACCCCCATTGCATTTATGGGTGTGAGGCCTTGGTCATTCTCCATGGATCTCAAGCCCTGGATGAGACAGTAAGAATGATAACCACAAAACAAGGCTTCTGACAATTGGCAGGTAAATCCCAGGACAGGGCACTCCAATGTACTTTACACCAAACTTAATAGTGCATGTATTAACTAAGCAGTATTTCCCAGCTTGGGATCCTTAAAGTCCTTTATTATTTGGCACTCAGTCTGTGCCCTCTCCTTTCCTTCATTTACTAAAAGGTGATGTTGCCTTTGATAATATAATATTCCTTGAGATTTTCTATTAAATTCTTTGAATTCCTCATCATAACATGGATGTGCCTCTGGGTTCTTGGAAGCTGTGGTAGCAGTGTACATGCTCTGACAGGTCCAACCAAGATGGAACTCTATTGAATATGAGCCCAGTGATGGAATGTGGGTCTACCATCTAAACTACCACCTAGCTAAACTTGACACATTACCTGAAGGATGGTCACCAAATAATGATTTCTCCCCTCCTTCCTTCCTTCCTTCCTTCCTTCCTTCCTTCCTTCCTTCCTTCCTTCCTTCCTTCCTTCCTTCCTTCCTTCCTTCCTTCCTTCCTTCCTTCCTGTCTTCCCTCCCTCTACAGCAACTCATAAAGACCATCCACTAATATATATGAAGGAAGGAGAGTGAAGGAAGTGAAGGAAGGAGCCAAACCAAGGAAATCTCAGATTTTCTCAAATAGGCTCTGTTTCCTCATACTTCCCCATAAAGTTTCCAAGCTTTTTAGAAGTATAAAGTATTCATGTGTTTCCCTATCCTCCCCCCTCCCAGTTTGGCACAAGGGAAAGTATTATAATGATTGTAAATAAGTAAATAAGTAAGGTAACTCTGTTCTATCATTTTTTTTTTAGGCAATTGGTATTAAGTGACAGGGTCACACAGCTAGTAAGTGTCAAGCGTTTGGTCTCAGGCTGCATTTGAATTCAGGTCCTTCTGACTTCAGGGCCGGTGTTCTATCCAGTGTGCCACCTAGCTGCCTCTGTTCTATCATTTTAGAAGGAACCTGTGGTGCAGTTAAAAGAAAACTGAACTTGGACTCCTGAGATCTAGACTTTGCTACTTACAAGCTGCATGCCTTTGAACCATTCAGTCAATTCCTTGGGGCCTCATTTTCTTTATCTGTAAAATGACGTCAAGGTCCCCTCAAGCTCTGAAGTCTGTTCTACGTTCTTGACTAGAAGGGAGCAGACAAGCCTTATCTACATCACATCTGAAATCAAACTTTCCATGAATAAATAGCCCAGGCCTAGGACATTTGGTGAGAAAGGGAGATCTTATTGTCAGTTGCAGGCCTGAGGGTGGAATCTGACAAGCAACTGCAGAAATAAACTACAGGTGGGGCTGCCTCCCCAAGATTATGACTGTGGGTAGGTGAGAGAACCCAGTCCCGACCTCTGAACAAAGGCTCAGGAACTGCAGTTTCCAGTCATTGGCTTGTTGCAGTGTCACCAGCACTTAAGCTTGTAGGAAAACATATTAATTAGCTACTTAGAAGGGAGATTTTTAAAATTATCTATAGAATTTAGGCAGAGATGTTGTAAGATTCAAATAAAAAATGGACTTAAGTTGTTATTCATCTCTTTCAGTCCTGTCTTACTCTTTTTTATTCTATTTGGGGTATTCTTGGCAAAAATACCGGAGTGGTTTGCTATTTCCTTCTCCAACACATTTTACAGATGAGGAAACTGAGGCAAGCAGGGTTAAGTGACTTGCCCAGGGTCACACAGCTAGTAAGTGTTATGTGTCTGAGGTCGGATTTGAACTCAGGTCCTCCTGAATCCAGGGCCGGTGCTCTATCTAGCTGCCCCTGCGCAATGCATTTTTAAGTTTAATGTGCATTATTAATACTTTCTTAAGTCTAGACATGGCAGCTAGGTGGCACAGTGGATAGACTGCTGGGCCTGGAGACAGGAAGACCTGAATTCAAATCTGGCTTCAGACACTAGCTGTGTGACCCTGGGCAAGTCTTAACCTCTGTTTGCCTCAGTTTCCTCATCTGTAAAATGAAGATAATAATAGCATCTACCTCCCAGGGCTGTTGTGGGGATCAAATGAGACAATATTTCCCTACTCCCTTCTTGACTTTTCTCCTCCTCCCTTCACCCCTGATCAATGATCCTCTCTTACTACTTTACTTACTATGTGATCCTGGACAAAGCCCTTCCAATTTCCCAAGTCACCTCCCTCCTCTGTGTGAGATGAGGGGGTTGCATTAGATGATCTTCAAGGCTCCTTCAAGCTCTTTGAAATATTAAACTAATAACTGATGGGCATCAGAAGACAATTGTGCAAGGTTGCTCCATCCCACACTGCAGGGCAGCCCAAAAGGTCAGGGTTAAAAAAGCACCCCCAAGAGCTGGCAGTGGATGGCTCAGTTCTGAGATTCACCGGAGAGCAAACATTATTTGGCATCCTGCCACTAAAGAGGATTTAATTGATGAGCTTTATTAAGTGAAGGAAAGTAGAAAATAATTCTCAAAGGGACTGACACATTTGTGTATGAAATAAGTTTGGCTTAAGTGTGTGTGTCTGGGTATGGATCTGTGTGCACGGGCACAAGTCTGCATCTAGGCATGGGTACATTTCAAGAAGCCCTAATGAGAAGGCATGAGGCCTCTGGAGAAAGGGTAAGTGCCTATGGAGGAGTCCATCATATCCTCAAATACCGACTTCGGTGCTTGCCTGTGCAGGTACAGGGTCAACTGGGTCAAAAGCAAGGCCATCACTAAATATGGCTCTTGATCCTGACTGTAAGGCATACTGAGTACTAAAAGGTCTTTCTGAGCCCTTCCCCACCCCCCAGGGCCTCTCCCCTACTACTACCCCTTGTCCAGGTTCTTTATAGGAGGCTAGCACCAGCCTGGCATATGTGCTAAGGAATGCCTCCCAAACCTCTTGCCCTAGGGGAGGCAGCTGTCTTTCAGGTGGTTGGCCCCATGCTTAGTGAAAGGAGGAATGTTTAGATGCCCACAGAACTCTTCCTACACGGTGAATCTATTTCTTTTCTTCCAGTGCCCTTGCCCTTGCTGTGTTTGGTGATCTGGGGTCTCATGGGAGGCTTGCTCCTGAAAAAAGGGAAGACGTAAAGATCTCACCATTTTTTCCTTGAAATTTTACTGTCACAGAGAACAATTTTTTCGGTCCCTTCCTAGAGAGTGGGAGCTTGATATTCTGGACACTGTATCACAAGTAGAATTTGAAAATGTTAGCAGCACAGTAAGTCACTATGGAGATCACTGAGGCTAATTCCCTCACTTTATAGGGGAGATGGAGCTCAGAGGCCCAGGGAGGGGAAGTTACTGGCCAAAGAATACAACTCCCTTAGGGGCAGTGCCAGGATTAGAACCCAAGTTTCCTGACCCATGGATTTTCTATTATACCACATACCTAATTGTGGAGGGTTCCTTAGAGTCATATACCAACTATTTTTTTGAGGGGGAGGAAAGATTATAAATTTTATGAGAAAATAACCTGATCTAGAGGCAGTTTCCATTTGCTGGAGCAGAATCTTTAGAGATTAGGGTCTCTGAGAGCTGGGTGGCCTGTATGCACAGGGAATTCAGCTCCATTAGGTGCCAAAGGCCATGAGCTTGCCTGCTCTACATGCATGGTCTCTATCTTCTCAGGGTATTTTATCCCCTGCCACCTTGGGTTATTACCTGAGAGGTCAGCCCAGCCCCTGGGCTACTGCTGGGATTTTAGTAAGGTATAACGGGAAGAACCCTGGATTGGAAGTCAGAAGACTTTGGTTCAAATCTTGGCTCTGCCACCACGGGCACATCACTCAGCCTCTCTGGGTCTCAGTGCCATCATCTGTAAAATGGCAGGGTTGGACTAGAGGACCACCAGGGACCCTTCCAGCTCTAAAAGTATAATCCTATCTATGATCCCAGTCTTCAGGGAGATGGTAGCATTGCAAGGCCTCAGCAATGGTGAGCTGCTTGGGGCATCTTCTTCATGTGCCTTATCTTCCTCCTACATTTTGAGTGAGGCTTTGGAGTGGTGGATATTCTCTCTTCTCTGGATTTTTGGGACACTACTCTCTCCTGTGTGTCTGGCTCCTCAGTCGCCTTTGCTTGTCTCTCATCCATATCTTACTTACCAATGGTGTCCCCCAAGACTTTGTTCTGGGCCCTCTTGTCTTCTTCCTCTATACTATCTTGACTGGTGATCTAATCAGTTCCTATGAATTCAATTTGAATTTGTATGCAGATGATTCCCAGATCTATATATTCAACCATAGCCTGCTTCCTGAACTATACTCCTGCATCATTAACTGCCTTTTGCACATTCTGAACTGCATGAATTGGATGTCCCTAGGCATTTTAACATGTTCAAAACATAACTCATTATTTCTCTCCCCAATTTTTCTTCCATTTTTACAACTTTCCTACTGCTGTTGAGGGTACTGCCATCCTCCCAGTCATTAGGCTCACCACCTCAGTGTCGCCTCAATTCTTCTCACTCATCATTCATATCCAATCCATTGCCAAATAGCATTGATTCTCCCTTCACAACATCTCTCATCTTGGGAAGGTAGAATACATCCCCCTTTCTCCACTCACACAGCTACCACCCCAATTCATGACCTCATCCCCCGTCACCATAGCCTTCTCATTGATATCTCTGCCTCAATTTTCACCCTGCTCCAATCCATCTTCCACTCACCCTCTAAAGTGATTTTTTCTAAAACCTAGGTTTTACCATGTCCCTCCCTCTATTCAGTGAACTCCAGTAGTTCCCTATTACTTTTAGGGTCAAATACAACATCCTTTGTTTGGTATTTAAAGCTATTTGTAACTGGACACCTCCCAACCTTCACAATATGTTTCCACTTTTACTTGCTATACACACTATGCAATCTAGCTATCTGACAATTGTTGATCTTCATTCTCAAGGAGGACCAGTGACATCACAAGGGTGACGTCTGGACTTTAAGTGAGACAGAGCTAGGCCTCATTCTCTCTTCCAGAGTCACTGAAGTCCATTAACAAGACAAAAGTCAAGATGATTGGCGATGGTCTGGGATGCAGCGGATGACGTTGGCCTTTTCTAAATTACAGTCTTTCCCAGGCCTCAGTTTGTCTGAGACAATGCTCATTCAATGCCTGATGGCTAGGTAAGAATGGAGACAAAAGATAGCCTAGTTTACCATCATAAAAATATCAATCTGGGAAGGGAAGACCCTTAAAAGTTTCTGGAATAGAAAAATATTGTTATTTACACTCATCCTGAGCCATCAAAACCTAAACAATAAGCCATAGAGGCTTGGGCTAGGGGATATTATTGCCAGAGTGATTTGGGCAGACCAGCCACTGTGGTACCTAGAATACAACTCTCCATTTCCCATCTCCATGCTTTTTCATGGCTGTTCCCCATGCCTGGGAGGCTCTTCCTCCTTGCTTCTACCTCTTAGCTTCCCTGGCTTCTGTCAGGACTCAGCTCAAATCCCACCTTCTGGTCCTCCCAGCTGTATCTTGTATGTACCTTACTATTTCCATTTTGTTTCTTCCCTGGGAACTTCTTGAAAGCAGGAACTTTTTTTGCCTTCCTTTGTATTATCAATACTTAGCACATTCCTGGCACATAATAAGTGTTTGTAGGTGAGTTCAGTTGGGCCTTAGGGAACATCAACAAGTATTTACTGACCCAAATGCCTTGTCTGGACTCTACTATACAGATTCTTGATGTGTGGAGTAATCAGCTTCTCCCTGTGCAGGTGCTTCATTTAGACATCATAGGATCCTGAAAAGGAACATCTCTGATCAAATGGTTCTTCTCCCATCTTATGGATGGCAAACTCTCACGTCCTGCTTTCCTTACCCCTGTGATTCAGAGTTACCATCTGCAGCACTTAATCCTGCCATCTCAAGGTATTATCAGTTATCTTTCCTTCCTTTTACTGTTAAACAACTAAAGTTGTTGGCTTAAAAAAAGATTGGGTTTCCCTATTTCACCCAGGCTGGTAGTACAGGGGCTACCGCATGGCTCAATCCTATTCCGATCAGCATGGGAGTTTTGACCCGATCCATTTCTGACCTGGGCTGCTACATCCCTCCTTAAGCAATATGCTAACCTACCACTCCCAGGGGCTCACAATATAAATGCTAAACTTTGTGTGGACACCCAATCACCTTAGCCCTTTGCAGCTTAGAACTCCTGAGTTCAGGAGATCTGAGACCTTCCCCTCAGTAGTAGGGATTACCATGCCCAGCTGAGTTGTTTACTCTTGCTGATTTCCCTTCCAAACCCTGAATTACTTGTCCATCTCTTGCAGTCAGGCTTCCAGTCTCACCCCTCTACTGAAACTGCTCTTTCCCAATGTTACCAGTGACTTTTTTTTATTGGTATACAGTGATCTTTTATCAGCCTTGACCCTCTTTGCTTTCTTTTTTATCTCTGTAGCTATCTGCTCAACACACCTTGTAGCTGGATGTGCTCATTGCTTGGCTTCCATGACCCTGTTGGTTCTCCTCCCAGCTGTCTGACTACACCTGTTTTTCTTTATCTTACAACCATCCATCTTCTGCCCTCCAGACATGCATGTACTGTAAGGCTCTGTCTTGGGCTGTCTTCACTTTCTGTTCTACCTTTTCTCTTGCTCATCTTGAGAGCTCTTTTAATAAAAATGAACATTTTCTTCTCATTAACAGTGATTAACAGATTTATAGCTAGAAGACCTTAATAGCCATCTAATTCAAACTTCTTATTCTGTAGACAAGGAACTGAAGACAAGAGAGATTAAGTGACTTACCTAAGGTCACACAGACAGGAAGTATCTGAGTTAGGATTTGAACCCTAATCCTCCTAACTCCTGGTCGAGGACTCTTTCACCTATACCATCCTGATGCCCAGTGAGAGATTCACTCAGTGGGAAGATAGTTCTCCAAAGCTTTATTCCACACCCCAGAATATGGGAGCCTGTGAATCCTAGTTTAAGAACCCCTAATGTAGAGAAATGAGCAGTAGATCTGGAATCAGGAGAACCAACTTCCACCCCTAATTTGGCTGCTAATTTTATGTGTGACCCCTAGGCAAAACACTTCCCTAAGTCTTAGTTTAGTCATCTATAAAATGAAGGAGTAAGACTAAGTCCTTTCTACTCCTGAAATTCTAGGACTCAGCCATCTACATGGAAGACAAATTGAGGGGGAGACAGAAAGGTATATCATTGGTTGACTATGCACCATACAAAGTATGACTGCGTGGTGGTCAAAGTGTTTATTCCCACAAAAGCACAAAATATGGCATGACCTGAGATCCAGGAGACCACAGTTCCAGTCACAGGGTCTTCCTCTAATTTATCATGTGGCTTTGGGTTAGTCAATTCCCTATTCAGGTCCTCAGTTTACCCATCTGCAAAATGAGGTTGTGCTATATAATCATGAAGATCTTTTCTAGCTCAGCTACTGAATAATTTCCATTTCTAGACAATACAGTGTCCTAAGTGCACCAATATGGCCCTGAAGGATGATTATGGGAGATGGCTGCCTTCATAACCTTAACCATAGAACATGCTCTTCCAGTGCTGAAAAATGAGCAAATGTTTTCCCTTCATTAAGTTATATCATATTTCTCGCAGCTGTTCCTGGCTTCCTTAAATAGTTTTAATGGAGCTGTAATAACATATTACCTTATGGCCACCCTGCCGTGCTTGTTTCATTCATTACAATTACAGACTGCCTGGAACCGAGTTTGCCTCATTACCAATTCTCACTCCCTCTTATACCTCCATCGTAAAGCCCCTTTCTCATTGCCTTCCTCATTCCTAATTTTTATTCCTTACTCTTCATCCCCTCTACTTTGGAGAGCCCTTGTCACCTCTCTTCCTGCTTCTTGGACCATAGAGGGCTAATGTTTTCCCAAAGGTATTACTATGTGGTAATAGCAAAGGAAGCAGATACATAGCCTGGGAATCAGGAGACCTGGATTCTAGTCCTGGATCAGCCACCAAATTGCTATGTGCTCTTAGGTACCTCACAAGGTGTTGGATTCTTACTCTGTTAAATGAAGATGCGTTACGTTACATGAAGATGTTATGACCTTCTAGGAGTCTATGATTTTGTGACTCTAGGTTTCCATGACTTCATAGGATCACAGAATTTAGAGGTCTAAGCAGGATTGTGTAAAGTCTGGGGGTGGGGGTGGGGGTGGGAAGAGGAGCTCAGAAAAGGTGCTAAGTTTCTCTAGATGGCAGCATAAGTGTTTGCCACCCATTGGCGTCTATTAGCCTAGATTCTAGGGCTAGGGCCAAGGCCAAGACCAAGGCAAGATATTCTGGGGACTACAGTGCACCTGATCAGAAGCTACTTCCACTGATTTCAGTGGAATAAATTTCAGTCAATAAATATTTATTTAGCACATGCTATGTGCCAGGTACTATAAGTTCTGGAGATATAAAGAAAGACAAATAAATAATCCCTGTCCTTGAAGAGCTTAAATTCTAATGGCAGAAGGATGTAAACAAGGGGTGATATATAAAATGCATAAAGAGTTGTTCAGTCATGTACGACTCTTTGTGATCCTATTTGGGGTTTTCTTGGCAAAGATATTGAAATGGTTTGTCACTTCCTTCTGCAGCTCATTTTTACAGATGAGGAAACTGAGGCAAACAGGGTTAAGTGGCCTTCCTATGGTCACATAGCTAATTAAGTATCTGAGGTCAGATCTGAACTCAGGAAGAGGAATCTTTCTGACTCCAGGCCTAGCACCTTATCCACTGCACCACCTAACTGAATCCGAAAGGGGAAGGCATTAGCAGTTGGTAAGGGACAGTGGTGGGGACCAGGAAAGGCCTTATGCAGAAATCGGAGTTACAGCTGAGCCTTGAAGCAAGGCAGGGAAACTATGAGGCAAAGATGAGGGGACAAGTCATTTCAAGTATAGGGGACAGCCAGTAAAAAACAAAGAGCAGTAGATGGAGTGTCAAGGAAGCCATATAGCTGAACTGCAGGTGTGTACAACATAGTAAATTGTAAGATGGCTAGAAAGGTATGAAGGGACCTGATGATAAAGAACTTTAAATGCCAGTGTACTTTATATTTGATCCTGGAAATTACAGGAAGTCACTGGAGTTCACTAACCAGGGTGGGGAAGGGGGAGGAGGGAATTAGGTGATATGGTCAGACCTACATTTTTAAAAAATACACTGGCAAATGAGAGGACAATAGATTGAAATGGGTAGAGACTGTGGACAGGGAACTGAACCCAAAGATTATTGCAAATGCCCAGATATGTGGTGATGATAACCTGAACTAGAGTTGTGGGTGTGTGAGTAGAGAGAAGGGGATAGAGATAAGTGATGTGGTGAAGGCAGAAATAACAAGATGAAGCAATGTATTAGATATGTGTGATGAAAAGGAGGAGCCAAAGAGTATGATAAGTTGTAGGCCCGGGTGACTGAGAGGATGGTGATGCCTTCAAGAGTAAGAGGGAAGTTTGGAAGAGCTGTGGTTTTGAGGGGGAAAGAGTTCTGTGTTGGACACGAGATTCTCATGGGACATCCAGTCTGAGGTATCCAAAAGCCAGCTGGAGATTTGAAACTGAAGCTGGATTCCTTAAACTTCTCATTTGTTATTGTTGGAGCTCTTTCCCACCTCAATTTTCTTCAGTCAAATGAGCCAATGAGGTCTGATTGAAAGAGCACTGGATTTGTAACATGAGGTAGTGGTGGTTGTTGTCATTTTTCAATCATATCTGACTCTTTGTGACCCCATTGGGGGTTTTCTTGGCAGAGATATTGCAGTAGTTTATCATTTCCCTGTCTAGCTCATGTCACAGATAAGGAAACTTAGGCAAACAGGGTTAAGTGACTTGCCCAGGGTCACATCACTAGGAAGTGTCTTAGGATGGATTTGAACTCAGGTCTTCCTGACTCTAGGCCTGGAGTTCTATCCATTGAGCCACCTAGCTGCCCATTGCAATCTGAGAACCTGGCTTCAAATCCCATCTCTACTTCTTACAACCTGTGTAGACAAATGACTATACTTCATTCATAAAATGAGTGGTTTGCATTAGGTAAACTCTAACATCCCTTACAGCCTTAGATCAATGATCCTTATATTATAGTTATTTGTATACAGGTTGTAACCCAATAGCACAATGTCAGCTCTTTGTGTGCAGGGATGGTTTAATTATTTTTCTTTGTATCTCTCTCTCAACCCCACTTCTGACCTAGCACAATGCTTTAGGTATAATTGGGGCTTAATAAATGTTTGAGTTGAACTTAATTACTTTAGATTTGTAAAAGACCTTAAAGGAAGTCTAGTATGACCTCAACCAAAATGTCCTCTTGTATTGGTAAGAATCCAGTCCATATATAAAAGGACTAAGTACTCATCCAGTCTTTGCTTGAGAATTTGCTTGGGGAAACTCACTACCTCCTCAAATAACCTATCTCACTTTTGGATAGCCCTAATGGTTAGGAAGTTTTGTTTTTTCTTCTTAAATCATCTTTAAATGCGTTGATTTCATTTCCACCCATTACTACTAGTTCTATCTTATGGAGTCTAGATTAGCAAGTCTAAACTTTCTTCCAAAAGACAACCCTGTGAAGACTTGAAGATGGTTATAATGCTTTATGTCTTCTTTTCTCTGACCCTCCATGTTTCATTTTCTTCCTATGAATCTGACTCTTGGACTTCACTACCATATCTCAACTGCTTCTCACCCTGGAACATCCCTCTCTCATACCGGCCCCCTTCTCCTACTGATGAGTTCCTTCCTGAGGCCTCTATTTTGGGAACAGGCCCGGGCCAGCCACATTTCATTCCCCTCACTGCTGTTTTAACTTTTCTGGACTTTGCCACTATGCCCATTCTAGGGTATCTTCTTCCCTCCCAGCTCTCCTCCCACACTTTTCAGCCTCTTTTCATGTACTGTCTTCCCCAATTAGAATGTAAGCTTCTTGAGAGTAAGAACCACCTTTTTGCTTTTGTATCCTTGGCACATAGAAAACACTTAATAAAATGCTTCTTTGTTTGCTTGTTCCAGGCTAAACATCCTTAATGGCATGAGCTGCTGCCTCTTCATCATCATGTTTGCTTTCCTTCAGATGATTTTCTACTTTGTAAATTGTGGCATCCATTAATGCACACAGGGCTCCATACGTGGTTTGACCAGGGTAGAACAGGATGTGACTGTCACTTCCCTGGTCTTTTTGCCTAAAGTTCCATGAGCTCTTTTGGCTTGTAGATCACACTTCTGACACTCTGAGCTTGTACTTGAAAACCTTAAGATCTTTCTGAATGAACTGTCCAGCAACTCATCTTTTGCCTTGTATTTGTGAAATTGATTTTTTGAACCCAAGTATAAGACTTGACATTTATCTCTATTAAATTTCATCTTATCAGATTTAGGTTAGCATTCCAGCCCATTAAGACCTTTGTAGATCTGTACCTGTCACTCATTGTGCTTACTTTTCCTACATTTGAGCTACCTGCAAATTGGATAAACACATTAGCCATTTGCATCTTTATCTAAGTCACTGGTAAACATGTCAATATGGGTACAGAGCCCAACCCAGTCTGGAGGAAGAGGGCTCTGCTAGAGAACTTCCATACTGACCTTCAAATAATCAGTGACTATTATTTGGATCCAGACACCAACAGTCTGGAATCCACCTAACTGCATCTTTTCATTTTATATTGAAGAGGATGATAGATATTGTCAAATGCTTTGCTAAAATCTAAGTAAATCACAACTAAAGCAGTGCCCTGATCTACTAGTATGGCAAATCTGTGTCAAAAATAGAGATGAAGTTAGGCTGACACGACCAGATCTTGCTGAAATTATGTGGGCTCCTGGTGATTGCCATTTCCTTTCCTAGATAGTCACTATCTCTTTAATAGCAGGTCCTAGAATTTGCCAGGATTGGAAGTAAGACTCATTGGCCTATAGTTTGCAGACAGTACTCTCCTTCATTTGAAGGGGGCATTTTATTTTATTTTAAAAGCTTTATTGATGTCATTTTTTAATATCCTAGTAGGTGATGGATACGCTCCTCTCTCCAGCACCCTTCTTACAAGCTAGCTTTTCCTGTAATGAAGAAAAACAATTAAGCAAAGCCAAGCACCACAGAGCTGATGTCTGATGTTATTTGCAGCATTTTTCACACTCATTGCCTCCCCATTTCTTTAAAGAAAGGGGGAAGGAGGTGGTTTGCATATATTTATAAGGCTACTGTAATGTTAAAAAATAATGTTTACTGGATTCATTCTACAAAGTGAACTGTGCAACAATTCCATTCAAGTCACATTCATGCATGTGTCTGAATGCATAATATGTGTGTGATATTTACATATGAATTGAGGATGGTTGGTGACATCTGAATGCTTTTAGAAGGGAGGGACCAAAGTTCTTCCAGTCAAATCTAATAAGATTAGAGTCTCAATTAACTAGAATATGGTTTTCTCGCCTTCAATTTTTAGGAAATTGGGGTAAATGCTAAGAAATTGCTGGTTTTACAGATTTTTTAAAAGCAATATTCAGAAGGCACCTCCTTTTCTTCCTTCTTTGAAGAAGTAGGGGAGTCTGAGCTTGGAACATGGTATATACCATCAAACTTGCCTGACATGTTGGTTAGTTTTGCTTAATTGCCTTCTCCCCTCCCCCTCCTTTTTTTCTGTTATAAGGAATGGCTTGCTGGGGCAGAGAAAAGGTTACAAATATATTCCAAAATGGAGGCAACGGAAAAATAAAAAATAAAAATTAGAAATTTAAAAAGCCATATTCAGGCTTTGTGCTGGGTATAGTCTAGCCTCCTGCTGCTTAGCATGAGGTTGTGAGCTTTCAGAAAAATCTTTAAGATCACTCAGTTTAATCTCATTTAATCTCATTTTTCCCCAATATAATGAAGCTAAGGCCCAGAATGAGGATGTGACTCGGTTAGCAGCAGAATGAGGACTGGGACTGAGGCGGCTTCTGGCTCCCAGCCCACTGTTGTCTCATCTGTAGCTGTGCCATTCTATTTAGGTTCCTAAGTCCACAGACTTAGAGCTGGAAAGGACCTTCAAGGTCATCTATGCCAATGCCCTCATTTCAAGAGGAGGTTGAAGAGAAGTAATGTGACTTACCCAAGGCCACACCGGTACCAGTGATAAAGGCAGGCTATGACCCCAGAGCCCCTGATTCCAAATTCCGTGCACTTTCCATTGCTGTCTCTAGTAAGCACTTATTTAATAAAAAAGGGTGAAGCAATAATGTAAAGAAAACAACACTGAAAAACATTTGAACTTTGAACAATGCCATGCCTAATTTTCACAGAGGGCTGATGGTGAAGCATGTCTCACACTTCTTTGCAGAGAGGTGGTAGCCTACAGGTGCACAATGAAGCATACATTGTCAGGCATGGCCAATCTGTTGGATTGTTTTGCTTAAGTATACTTCTTTGTTACAAGGCAGAGTTCTGTTGGGTGGGGGGAGTCACTGGAAAAGGAGGGATATTTTAAAAACAGAGTATTAATAAAAGATTTAAAGGCAAACAAATAAAGAGAGTGAAGGTCAACTCAGTCCAGACTAGGTTTCATTAAACTCAAATTTGCTTTAAGAAGTCTTCACTGTCTTTGTCCAGGATGACATCCGGAATACTGTACACACAGTCAGTGAGGCACAATACCTCTAAAGTGAACTCTTCCTTAGAATGGATGGTGGCAGATAAATCAACCTCCTCAGTCTGACTGACATTCAGAAAAGAAGCTTTCCTCCCCTTTCTCCCTCCCATTTCTCCCCCTGGTTTCTCACCTCATACTCTTCCTTGAACCCATAACCTTGACCCCGCTTCATCTGTGTGATGTGTTGCAATAGGTCTGCTACTCGGATTGCAGGTTGGAACTGGTCCCGGGGGTAGGACATTTCCACTGGCTCACAGCTCCTGTACGGATGGGTCTGGATGGTCAGTGTGGGCTGGGCCAATTCCCCACGGCTGCTGCCTGTTTCAGAGAGAAGAAGGCAAAGCAAACTGTCACCCACTAGCTGTTTCTCCCCTTTGTCCTTGGCTTTTTTTTTCTTTTCCCATTGCTTGGGTAGCTTGGCAGAAGTTGACCTTAAAAATCAACAGAGCAGTGGTACATTTTCCAGAGGCAGCCTAGGGGGATGACATAACAACGGAGTATTTCAGGATAATCTGTCAGAGAGGCTCGGGGCAGCACAAACAGACAGGCTGCTAAACAGATGCAAAAATGCCAGTGGTGGACTGCAGAATGTGAAGATGGTAGGTCCTTTCTATTTGGAGAGCGGATATGAGCAAGGAACAATATTATCTATCACACCTATCTTCTCTTCTCTCTCCTTACTACAAACACTAGTAAAGGCCTTCTTCTCTTCTCCTCTAGATTACATAAATAACCTTCAAACAATTCTTTGTACCTACAGGCAAACCCTGATCTAATTCACTCTTCTGGTAGCTAAGTATTCTTCCTAATTAAACACTCTGATCACATCATCCTTCTACTCAAAAACCTTCAGTGATTCCTAATTGCCTACTGAATAAAATACAAGTCCCTGAGAACGCATTCAAGACCCCTTCCTCACCTCTCTCCCCACCCCCCATGATCTAATTATAACTCACCTTTCAAACATTTCATACTGCTCTTCTTCTGGCAGTGTATATTTGAGCCAAAGTCAATAATATTCTGTTGTAGTCCTACTATTTTTTTCCCCTGGAAGTTTACTCATGTCATGATGTGCCTAGAATGGTCCTCCCATGTCCTCTTCACCTACTGATGTTTCTTTCTTCCTTTAAGGTCCAATTCAGATGCCACTCCTCCTTGCCCCATCTGCGTCAAATCACTTGCCTATATCTCCACACTATCTCACTCTTATCTTCTATCATAGTTATTCATGTAATGATAAAAATAATTTTGTAGTATTTTAAAGCTAGTAAATCCCTCTAGCGATTATCTGGTTTTATCTTTAAAATCATCCTGTGAGGTAGATGCTACAGATATTATTCCCATTTTACGCATGTGGAAAATGAGGTTCTGAGAGGGACCCATCCATGGTCTCATGCCTATTGAGGTTTTGAGGAAGGATCTGAAAGTCTTCTTGGCTCTAAGTTCAGCACTCTATCTATAATGCCATGCTGCATGGACACTGTCTGTTCTGTCTTCCCACCCTCATTAGATTGCAAGCTCCTAGAGAGCAGGGTCTATATTCTATCTTTCTTTGCATGTCCCCAAACTAGAAAAGTTAAGCACAGTTGATGCTTAACAAATATTTGCTATGTAGAACTGAATAGTGCATTTTCCAAAATGACAATGATAAAATGTGAATGAGCTGCATTTTTGTTATGAAACAGATGAAAAGTGTCTCACATCTGATGGGCCCCTTTTGCGTCCCCTCTGTCAATGACAAAGCATGAAAGCCTGTCCATCAATATAAACTCCCCTCGGAATATTGCACACAGCCTTATGGGAAAGTGGACCAATCCCAATCTTTGCTTCTGCTGAGCCTTCTGCTTTTATTCCTGATTGCTTTGCAGAGCCCAGGGGGCCCTTTAGCTTATTCCTACATTGGAAAGATCTTATTGCTGATGGTGCTTCTAAGTTTGGGGGAAGAGAAGGCTTGAGGATTGAGGTGGCTTGACACTGAAGAGTATTGTATTCATACAAAGCAGCAAGCATTTATTCTCTTTTTCCAGTATGTAAAAGACAAGCTGAAATGGGTGAGAGGGATAAGGGGGTGGAGAAGGAGATAGGTTGATCACATAGCTAGAAGGAATGATAACAGATGGACAGCTCAACTACTGAGTAGCCATAAAATAAATCCAGAGCTACAGGCATGTCTCGAGCCTGCTGGTTAGCTCTTCTATAGAGCAATGGAGAATTTATAGAGATATAAAGCACAGATAAGAATTACACAGGAAGACAATGTGTTTAGTGGTTGTGATCTGCACAGGTGAAGGGAGCATCCTTTTCCAAAGGTACACCTAGTGAGTATACTGCAGTATTTTGATTTGTTGCAATGTAAGTTGGATTTTGTCTCCTGATTGAAAGAACCATGAAAGTAGACCACATTTCCAAGGAATGTGATAAAGCAGGATTTTTTAACTTGGGGCCCATGATCATGTTTTTAAAAATATTTTCATGACTACATTTTGATATAATTGATTTCCTTTGTAGTCCTATGTATTTGATGCAGTTAAAACATTATTCTGAGAAGAGGTCTCTAGGTTTACTAGGCTGACAAAAGGATCAATGGTATAAAAAATGTCAAGAACCTCTGGTATAGAGTCTCTCTTGGTGGTGCTAGATGGCATAGCAGACCTGGGTCTGGAGTCAGGAAGACCTTAGTTCACAACCAGCCTCAGACACTTATGATCTGTGTCACCCTGGACCAATCAATCACTTAATTTCTGTTTGCCTCAGTTTCCTCAACTGTAAACTGGAGATAATAATAGCACGTACCTCATAGGCTGTTGTGAAGATCACACGAAATAAATGTTTGTAAAGTGCTTAGCACAGTGCTGGAACATGGAAGGGACTTGAAAACCTTAAAGAACTATATAAATGTAAAGTGTTATTGCTGTAACTGTTGTAAGGGCCTCTCAGAGGGGATCAGGTTCAAATAGTCCCTGAAAGTACAATAGCTCTGATAAATGATCATCCAACTTCTCTAAGACCTCAAGGGAAGGAAAATCCACTACCTTCATCTCATTCCACTTCTGTACAGTTTGAATGGGAGTGTTTGACTATATTGTCTCTCTTCAACTTCTAATAATTGGTGGAGTCAAGCAGAAAAAGTATTTCACATGACAATCCTTTAAACACTTGACAGAATGATCTTGTCCCCTCTAAATTCTTTAGGCTGTAGGCTAGTCCCTAGTTGCTTAAACAGATCTTTGTATATCATTATCTACAGTTGTCTCACCATTCTAGTTATCTTTCCTTTGATGAGAAATTCATGGGGATCACTATGAGATGCTTAATATTTCCAAAGTGTTGAATATATCCATGTTTTCTTTGAGCCCCTTCCTACATATGCTGCAGTTGTGATGATGATGGACTGGGAGTTGAATGCTTCCACCTGACACTAATTATCTGTGTGACTATGGGAAAGTCCCCTTCACTTTCTGAGCTTTCATATCCTCATCTATCAAATAGGGATGAAAACATTTGTTCTGTTTACCTCTCTCTGTTGTTAGGAGATTCAAATGAGCACATCTATGGAAAGTACTTTGTAAACCTCAAAATGCTTTGTAAATGCCAGCTATTATCATAGATAGTCAATGTCAAAAAAATCATCATGGTGAATGAAACAAAAACCACATTTGGAATTTTAAAGCAAAAGCTAAAAATATGTGTAATGATAATGATGCCAGCGCTAATGAAAGACAGTATGAGGATTCTGAATGGAAGGGATTTCAAGGTTGATTAATTCACCTCATTGGAGGCCTTTCTCCAATGTTTTGTATTTCACCTATCCACTTATTAACCTCCTATAATGTAGAAAAGACACCTTTTCAATCTTGGACCATTTCCAGTAGACGCTCTATGCTTAATTTTCCATCATTAGGTTTAATGAAAACCCAATTTCACAACTCACTTCTCTCAGGAACCTACAAGTGGTGCTATGTTTTTTATCAGTCCCAATTAAAAAACGTTATGATGTCCCTATCCGAGAGGGAGTCTTAAAACTAATGTGTAGTTCTATTGCTAATTCAACAAGGGCATACAGAAAACACAGGTTGCTCATAAAATGTAACTCAAACCAGCCAGCCTTTGGATTGCCCATTAATCACTTCTCTTGTCACCAAATCCTTAATTTTCAGGAATGTTCAGTTTTCCTTTTATGGATACCATCAATTTATTTATTGTATAATAATATTTTGAATTTTCTATGACCATTCATACACAGGTCACCTAAATCTAGAGGGCTTCTTTATGTACTGTAGTACTGTACCCTTGTGGTGAGCAGGAAGAGGATTTGGAGTAGTGGGGGCCTTAAAACTGTACTGTTACAGGGGCAGCTAGGTGGCACAGTGGACAGAGCACCAGCCCTGAGCTCAGGAGGACCTGAGTTCAAATCTGGCCTCAGACCAAACACCTGACACTTACTAGCTGTGTGATTCTGGGCAAGTCACTTAACCCCAATTACCTTAAAAAAACAACAACAACTGTACTGTTAGGCATGCGACCACCCAGATTAACCTAGGCCCAGTTTGCATCATTGGTTTCCAAACCAAATAAATTAGTCAGCTCTGGACTTGGTCCTAAATTTTCCCAACATCACATAGGAAGAAATTGGCCAGTGTGGATCAGAGATCCACAGTTACTTGGGAGACACAAAGGATGAAACAAATTGAGCCCAGAGTAACACCTAGGATGTGGGCCTTGAAATAAATAAGCCATCTTCTGGTACATCTCCCATCTGTACTGATTTTACAAAGATTGCTTATAGTCACTTTGAGATAACGTTGCCTTTCTAGCATGCAGTTTGTCTTCATACTATTTGGAATCATTTAAAATGACTAGAAGTTCTCATATTATCTACTCCTCTGGTACAAAGGCCATTCTTCTGGCTGGGAAAGATAGAAGCAATATAGAAACCAAAACATTCTTCTTTCTCTCTGTCAGTAGGTAAAGCTATATCATCCTCCTTAAACACTGGGCCTGATATTGTCAGAGAAGTCAGGGATCTGATTTCAGGAGCAAGCCAAGATAGATTATGTAATCAGAATCAGAACTATAACAAGGCTACTAGGGCTTCTTCCCATGGTGATGAAATGTAGAGGTCTCTTTTTCAGAGGTGCCTTGTTACTCTGGACTACCATCACTGCACCAAGCTGTCCCACATCCATAGCATTATTGCCTCTGTTCCCAGTTGCCTTGGAAGTTCCCACTTGCACAGGATGGACTCTCTTGGGGATAAGTGAGCCACATATTTTTCCTCCTACCTTTGCTACCCCCCCCAACTTGTCTCAGTTGCCAGAATTCCCAGTTATGCCTAGTTACCTTACATGTGGAGCTACCCCAAGCGGATATTCCTTATAGTACAATAAATGCAATTTTTTCATTTGTACAAAACAACAACACATGCATTACTGTGTATCATATGAGAAATTCTTGTAAATCCTTAGATAAAAAGGTCAAAATTTGATAGCAATTATGGATTGTTACATGCCATGTGTCAAAGCTAAGATCTGATTTGGGCTAATATCTGTAAACAGGAAACAACTATTAGCAAATGTGTCATGACATTCCTATTGACAGTTGTTATCATTTGTATATGTCCATCGATTTTTCCTTAGCATATCTAGTTATTATTTCTCAATCATCAGAAAAGATTCTGAGCTCAACGTGTATGAGAAATGAACATGAGTTTCAAAGGATCATAAAACATTAGACCGAAAAGTGAATTTTGTGGAGATTGTTGAGACTAACACCACTGGCCATTTTATAGATAAGAAAAATGAATTCCAGAGAGGTCAAGTCACTTGCCTGCATAGGTAGAAAGTAGCATAATTAAGATTCAAACACAGATCTTGTGAATGCACATCTAATGCTCTCTCCAGTAAAGCAAATGGTATTTTCTACTAAGCCCAGCTTCATTCAAAAACTTCTACCCAGTAATAGTTGTGAAGAAAAGACAGGGATCCATTTAAGCTAATAAATGAGATAATTCACCACAAATTTACAGATGGGACCCTAATAAATGATATTCCCTATACCCTACATTACCCCAGTTTGGTCTTCAGCCATAATACATACAAAGCATGAATTCTTGGTAAGGTTTAAGCATTGACTTGATGGAAATGAAAGGCATATCCATGTAATAATACCAAAAGCAGTCGAGAATTGAAAACAAATGACTCATTTGCAGTTTTGCTTGTTGAATTGATATGACAGAAAATAACTGGTTTTAATTTTTTTTTTTTAGGCAACTGGGGTTAAGTCACTTGCTCAGGGTCACACAGCTAGTAAGTGTCAAGTGTTTGGTCTGAGGTAGGACTTGAACTCAGGTCCTTCTGATTCCAGGGCCAGTGTTCTATCCACTGTACCACCTAGCTGCCCCAAAATAACTGATTTTACTCAAGTTTTTAATTGGTGAAAAAAATCAGAGAAGGATTAAGGTGAGTTCTAAGTAGCAGATTATAGTGTTGTAAGTCAGAGAAGACATCAAGAAGTTTTGTAGCTTTCAAAGACTATTTCTGAAAAGTTTTTAGGACCCACTAAATACTAACTGAATGTTTGGCAACCAATCATTCCAAATTAGATAATTTTGTGTATGTTGTTGTTTTTTTGCTTTTTTTTTTTCCTGCACCAAGATTAGTATTGACAGCATAGGTCTGTAAATGTAAAATCAATATTGAGGGGGAAAGTGACTTTTACTTATGAAAAAGCTTAAGAAGATTTAGGAAAACCTATGTGGATACGAATCCATTCAGATTTGCTATACAGTCTGAAAATCTGATTTAATTTTTCAGCTATTTGTTCTAAGGAACCCAAAATTCTAGGGTAATCAGCATATTTATGACTTCAGCTCAACAAGTATTAATTAAGATCCTAGTAAGTACTGAGTACTTAGAGATTGACAATCATTTTTTTGTTAAAAGAAAATAAAACAGTCCCTATCCTCCAATTATAATATACACATAGGTAAACATATACAAAATATACGCAGAACAATTGGAGGGATAGTACTTTAATAACTGGGGGAACCAGGAAAATCCTGCAGGAGGCTGTATCTGAGCTGTGCTTTGAAGGATGCTAAGAATTCTACAACCGGAAGTGAGGAAGGTATTCCTGGAATGGGGAACAGCCTGTGCAAAGGCAGAGAGATGGGAGATGAAATGATCAGCACAAGAAATATGAAGCACAACGGTTCAACGAGCATGTGGGATCCATGGGTGGGGATAATGTGGGGTCAGTCTGGAAAGATAAGTGGAAGCTGGATCGTGAAGGGCTTTCAAGGACAGACAGAAGAGTTTGGATTTTATCCTAGACACAAAAGGGAGCCATTCAACCGTCTTCAGCAGGTGAGTGACATGATCAGACAGCAAATATTTATTGACTTCCAACTATGTGCAAATTCTCCATGTTAAAATTAAGGGGAAGGGACTGAGTCAGATGTAAAGAGTTTAAGGAGCCAGTGATCAAAGAAGAACCAGAAAATTTAGACAACTCTATTGATATTAGACATGGTGATAAGTGGCAGTGCACTGGTGGAAACTGTTTTGGCTGAAGAAACCATGGCACTAGTTGCCAAAATGGGGGAATTTGTGTATTTCTTTAACAAGATGGAAAGTGAGATGATAAGAATGGCAAAGAATAGCAAAGAGGGAGAGGATGTTAGCTAACAGGGCTATCAGGCTCCGGGGGAATTTTTTTCCCCAAGATAAAGAGGACTCATGTATGTTGAGAGGCAAAAGGAAAGGAAGCAGTGAAGAGGGAGAGAAGAAGATGTGTGTAAGAAAAGACATGAATGAGGGAGTAAGGTCCCAGATGAGAAAGAAGGAAGGACAAGACCAGGATGGAAATATGATCTTGGATATCTCTTCTTTTAAAACAGAAAAGGAACTAATGAAGAAAGACAGAAATGAGATTTCATATGGAGAAAAGTCTAGAGATATAGGGATGTTCTGGGGTAGAGATGAACATGAGTGAGGGAGATGTTTCTGCCTTCTAATAAATTAGGATCATGTTCCAAGGAAGAAGAACAGGAATCCAGAAGTCATCTCCCATGAAGATCAAAGACATTCAGGATACTTTATTTGGAGAAGAGAGGAATAGAGAATATATAATAGCTGTCTTTGAATAAGTGAAATAATTTTATTTAGAAGGAAGATGACATTTATTTTTCATTGCTCCAGAAGGTAGTACTCTGACTAATGAATCAAAAGTTACAGGGAAACAGATTTCGGCTTAGTATAAAGCAGAACTTTCTCACTAGAGAAGTTTGTAATGGATACCTTTTGATGTAGTCAGGTCCTCACCACTGGAAATGTTCAAGTAGAGACAGTTAAGCTTCTATCAGGAATACTACAGAAGGAATTTCTGAATGAGGTGGAAGATTGGACTAACTATAGTGAATGGTCTTTCAAAATTGAGGATCTTAGTAATTGGTCATCTCTCCCTCTCATTTTATGGATGAGGAAATTAAGGCACAGAACAGCAAAGTAATTCTATCTAAAGTCACTCAGAGAGTGTCAGAGATCAGATTTGAACTCTATGTTACATTCTTTATACTATATTATATTGCTTCCTTTTCCTCCTCCTTATCATCTTAGTTAGGATTTATATAGCCTGTTAAGGCTTGCAAAATACTTTACATGTTATCTCATTATATTCATTTTACAGATGAGGAAACTGAAGCAGAGAGAGGTTAAGTGATTTGTCCATGGTCACACAGCTATAAAGTGTCTGAAGCAGGAACTGAACTCAGGTATTCCTGACTCCAAGTCCAGAAGTCTATCCACTATGCCACCTAGCTGCCTAGCTTCTCTCTAACTTCAAGATTCTATGCTTGCATATTGTTCTAGCCCTTTTAATTACTAATAAAATGGTTTAGTGAAATGCAAAGAAAAATGCATGTTGCTACCTCAAATTTAGCAGACTGGACTATCAAGAGAAAAACGAGTAAGTACAAAATGGAGAAAACACTACCAGTTTTAGAGCTTTATGACTTATACCATCTGGGAAAGGTATGATAAAGAACCAGGAGGAAGACAGCTTTGTTGCTGGTCTTTCCTAATAGCTAAAGACACAAAGAGAAAGGGGAAAGTAATTTTGAAAAAAACAAACAAACAAACTTAGTTTTTTTGTAATTAGAGGCCCCAACATAGGGGTGGGTAGGAAGCCTGAGGAAGAAGAAATGATTTCTGGCAGCAGGAAAACCAAGAGTCAACCACCCAACCCAACTGCCCCCTCACTGATAAGCATGCAAAACTGTTCCTTTTCAAAGTTGTTCTTTCATGTCCCCCAATAATTTCTAGCTTCCAGAATGATAGAAGCAGCATCTTTGTTTTCAGGTTTAATTCTATTAGCTTTGGCGAGTGTGTAAAGCGATAAGCTGCCTTTGCTCAGAATTCCTTGCTTCCTGAGGAGTACCGCTGATGGTTTTAATTACATCCCCATCCAATTTGTCTGTCCCTGAGTAAAGGTTGTCAGCTTCCTGTCAACTCCAAAGAGAGACTCAGGGATGCCTGAGATTGGCATTGCTCTAGTACTCTAGGGGCACTGTGCCATTTGCAGCGCTAGCTTAGAATTTGGTGTTATAGGTGTATCACAGCACAAGCTAAACAGTCTTCAACTAGGTAATGTATTATGGGACATAGGAAAGGAATTGAAAATGTCTCATACTGATAATGCCACTTGTATGTGCTTATATTCTCTCTCTCTCTCTCTCTGTCTCTCTCTCTGTCTCTCTCTCTCTCTCTCTCTCTCTCTCTCTCTCTCTCTCTCCCCCCATTCCTTCCATCTTTCTCCCTCCCTCCCTCCCTTCTTTCTCCCTCTTCCTCTGTCCACTTCCTTCTCTCTTCCTTCCTTCCTTCCTTCATATTTCCCTTGCTACTGAATCAGTTATAATTCTGATAAATTTTTGCAAAAATTGTTGTTTAACAATACAATGAGAGAATCAAAGAGCTGGAAGGAAACTCAGAGTCCATCTAGCTGGTCAAACTCCCTACCTAATCTATGAATAACCACTACTATCACCTCAGCCAGTGGCAATTTAGGTCTTACTTAAATACCTTTAGTGACAGGGAATTTCTTGTTTCATAAGTCAGCCCATTCTCTTGGTAGAAAGTTTGAACTGTAAGAAGCTCATTATTGTGAACCTGCCTCCTTGCAATCTTCACTTACTGTTTCTGGTCTTGCCCCCAAAGGCCAAGCAGAACAAGTTTAATCCTTTTTCTACATGATAGTCATTAAAACACTTGAAGACAGTGAACTTTCCCTTCTCTTTCATTCACCATAAGTCTTCTGTTCTCTAGCCTAAATATCCCCAGTTGCTTCAATCAATATACATAAGCCATGGCTTCAAGCACTTCACTATACTGTTTGTCATCTTATGGAGATACTCCGACCTATCAATGTCTTTTCCAGTGTGTAATTCCCAGAACTGAGCACACCCCTCCAGCTGTTGCTTGATCACAGCAAAGTACAGTAGGACTATCAAAACTCCTATTATGGACTCTATATTTCTATTAACACGCACTGAGATTGTATTATCTTTTTTGGTTGCCATCTCACACTACTGGGTTTTTTCTTTTTATTTGCTTTTTTGCTAGGCAATGGGGTTAAGTGACTTGTCTAGCGTCACACAGCTAGTAAGTGTCGAGTGTCTGAGGCCAGATTTGGACTCAGGTCCTCCTGATTTCAAGGTTGGAGCTCTATCCACTGCAACACCTACCTGCCCCTATACTACTGTTTTATTAAACTTTTCACCCACTGACGCCTCTAGATCTTTTTCACTTGAGTAGCTCTCTGTGGGCATGTCTCTTCTGTGATAATATATTTTTTTAAGCTAAGTGTACAACTTTATGTTTATCTCCATTAAATATCAAGTACACCAAGCAAAAGGATTTGCTATAGGTGTCAAGGATCTCCAAAGGTATTTATTTGTAGATGACATTGTATTAATTGCTTGGAACTCTAGAACACTATAAGATCTCCTTAGTGAAAGCCACAGCAATACCAAAGAGATTCATGTCACTATTAACATTGGAAAGGAAATGAAATGGACATGCATACTATCAGAATTATGTTAGGAAGCTGGACAGGCAGCCCATTTAATTAGTCTGTTAGCGCACAGAGGGAAAATAAGTGGGGCCTGAAATTGAATAAGAGACAAGTCAGACTAGATGGCTTTTGGGGCCTCCAATGTTTTCAATGATCCCAAACTATTTTCTGCAATAAATACCCATCTTTAAAAAAAAAAACAATGGTATTATGCCAGTGATTCACATGGCTGTGAATCATGCAGCCCTAAGATTTCAGCAACATTACAAGCAACTGAAAAGACAATGAAAAGATGCATGTAGATGTAGGAAGGCCACAGAATGTTCCCAATAATGAATTGCATATGAAAAGTGGTGTAAAAGATATCATTGGAGACATGAATGGTAGCCCAGTCATGCCATGAGAATGAAAGATGACATATGGTCAGTTCAAGTGCTACAATGGTTCTACTAAGACAGCAAAAGAACCAGAGAAAGTATTCCATCTTATTGGATGGTATATAAATTGAGGATTTATGGAAAGAGATGGTCACATTTGTGTAGAATGAGAAAGAATGGAAAGATTTTGAGTTGATTGAAGGTGTACCCACATGAAATAAATTTTTAAAAAGCATTTGTTAAATACAAACTGGGCACCAAAAGAGATAAAATTTAGATAAGGTATTGTGCCTGAACTGCCAAAAGAAGGACATGCCATTTGGCTTCAGCCTAGCATTTCAGGCTTTCAGCTCCTTTTTGGATCCTAGTTCTGTCCTTCCGTGTAGTGTTTAGGCAGCCCATCTTCTATCGTGTTCCAACCTGAAAGACCTATCACATACTCGTTGGTCAAACTAGCAGTATCTATTATTTTTTTTGGCAGTGTGGGGGTAGAGTTTGACAACCCTCAGAATTGACTTGTGAGTTTATCTCTCATTGATATGTAAGAAGAAACAATGGAAAAGTTGGTTAGTCGTTGTGCTTCATTCTTGAAGAAGACCAACATGACATCACTACACTGAGGTCAAGGTGCAGTGTGTCTGACTGTGGATGATCAGACTGATAGGAGCTTGCCAGGCTCTGCCACAGGTTGGGCACAAATAGTCCGTGTGAACATTTGGAGTGGAGATGTCTCTAAATTGCACATTTCACATTTCTTTTGAGCTGCTACAGTCCTGTTTTGCTGGTAGAGCACAGTGCCTCCTCTGATGTAGGCACACCATAATAGGTGTTCTTGTGCCAGTGTCTCCCATGTCTCACAATCAATTCCAAAGTTCTTCAGAGAGAACTTGAGAGTATCCTTATATCACTTCTACTGACCTTCATATGAGCACCTGCCTTGTGTGAGTTCTCTACAAAATAGTCTTTTAGGCAAACATATGTTTAGCATTCAAACAACATGGCCAGACCATCAGAGTTGCACTCGTTCAGTAAAGTTTTAGTGCTTGGCAGTTCAATTCTAGAAAGGACCTCAATGTCTAGTATTTTATCTTGCCAGGTGATCTTCAGAATCTTCCTAAGAATTCAAATGGGAGCAATTCAATTTCTTGGCATGGCACTGGTAGACTGTCCAGGTTTCACAGGTACACAGTAATGAGGTCAACACAATGACTCTGTGGATCTTCAATTTGGTAGGCAGTCTAATACCTTTAATACCTCTTCTCTCCCATGCTTTTGTTTGAAGCCTTCCAAGAGTTGAGTGGCTCTGACAATGTGTGTGCCAACCTCATGACCTATGTGAACATCCTTGGAAAGTACATTGCCAAAGTAAGTGAACTTATTCACAACATTCAAAATTTCCCCACTTGCTATAATTGATGGTTCCATACGGATGGTGTAGTGCTGGCTGGTAGAGAATCTCTGCTTTCTTGGTGTTAATTGTTAGGCCAAAATTAGCACAAGCAGAAGAGAATTGATCCATACTTTTTTTCATCTTATCCTCTGAGGCTGCATTGAGTGCACAATCACCTGTGAACAAAAAGTCATGTACCAATTCTCCCTCTACTTTAGTCTTGGCTTATAGCCTTTTCAAGTTAAATAATTTACTGTCAATGCAAAAGCTGACCTCGATGCCATTTTCAGTTGTATGGAAGACGCCTGCCAACATTGCTGAAAATATGCTAAAAAGCCCTGGAGTAAGCACATGGGCTTGCTTCACTCTATTGGTGACTGGGAAAGCATGAGCGCATCATCTATATCTAGAAACTGTACAAGCATGCTGTCATAAAACTGACATATGACACTGATGAATTATCTGGGTAACCAAATTTTGTCATGATTTTCCACAACCTCTCATGACTCACAATATCAAAAGCCTTGGTCAGACCAATGAACATTGTGTACAGACCTCTGTTCTGCTCCTGATGTTTCTCCTGGAGTAGTCGAGTAGCAAACACCATATTAACTGTTCCTTGGCATTTTCTGAAGCCACACTGGTTCTTGGGTAGATGACTATCTTCCAGGTGAAGGATTAGCCTATTAAGGAGGACTCCTGCAAAAATCTTGCCAGCAACTTCTAAGAGTAACTAATGAAAAAGTGCACCCTTTTGGAAGAAATCAATTTCAGTATAAGGAGAACATGTGCATGAAATGTTTTTGCCATCTCTTGGGGAGGGTACAGTTCCCTTTATCACAGTCTCCTAGTTTAAAATGTGGCCAAGATACTCTGGAAATCCATTTTTAAATAATTGATT
Organism: Phascolarctos cinereus; assembly: GCF_003287225.1. NCBI lineage: Eukaryota > Metazoa > Chordata > Mammalia > Diprotodontia > Phascolarctidae > Phascolarctos > Phascolarctos cinereus. The sequence continues at coordinate 323,049,856 of NW_027555625.1, forward strand.
CTTTTCATCAAAGGCTCACAAAAAGGCAGACAACATTCTGCAAATTCCTATTGGAGTAATGGGAGAAGAAAGAAGTTTAGTAATTTAACCCAAAGCAAACAATCAAGGAGGAATGACTCAAGAAGAAGGCTCTTCCCTTCTGATGTTTCTAAAAACAACAGCTATACATGTAAAACTCTAGTCATTCATTGACTATGAACACCATATATTTAGCTGAAGCTATTGATTTATGTTTGGCCCACACAAACATCAAGATAAATGAACAACAATGAAACCCTTCTGATAGTCTGCCAATATTAAGCTGTTTCAGCAACTTGAGGATAGAAGGCTGAATTCTTAAGATTTGTCATATCCACAGAGGTCAATTTATTCCATATGTCCCAACATTATGATGACTGGGCAACTGATCTGTAGAGCAGAATGGCAGCAGCTGTTGCTAATAACTCTGATGAAGGTACCAGCTCCTGTCAGTAGCCAGATTATAAAAGTGAAGTGAATTCAACCTTTTGGGATCATTTTTATATACTGGGCTTCTCACTGCATAACTGACTGGACTGTTAGAATGGAAAACAAGAGAGCCCAGTGAGACCAGTTGGTGGCAAAGTAGGACAACTCTGATAAGTATGGTTTCACAGGTGGCTTTCCTTGTAAATCTGTATTTTTATTCCTATGTAATATATGTGACCTTGTGGAGGGTCTCTTGTGGTGAACTACGCTGAAAGTTGGTAGAGATCTTGAGGCATAACATACAACAAGGAGCTAGACTAACGAAAATGTTGTGTCACAACATCTATGAGAGCTATGCCTGAGACATAATATCCTATTCTCTGGGGCCTATAATAGTGGTCTTACACAAAAGCTAGGAAAAGGAGATCTGGGTCCAAGAACATTTTTGTCTCTAAAAATATCTAGAAGAAAGAGATACTCTATCTGATAGATTCAAAATTCCCATTGGATGGAAAGGTGTGCGTAATAGCAGAGCTAATTCATCAGGCTTTGTGATGGTTTTGATAAAACATATTTCAGAATAACCCAACTTAATCTTCAAGATTCCTTCTAGCTCTAATTCCTATGACTCCCCATTTTCTAGTTCTGAGTTCACCAAGCAACCTTCTAATTACAATTTGAGTTTCTCAGGTCCTTTGACACCAGGCAGGGGTATCATAGACAAAAGGCAAAACACAATGATCATAGAAATAGTACAGTCCTTGCTTTACATGAATAAAGTGGTACTCTGGGTTATAAACCAAACTATTATAATTATGGCAACTGGGCCTTGATTCACTAAGGCCTTGTCACCCTTGTGTAAACTGATGTGAGTTTCTGTACCAACAAACCTGAGGATTCCATGAATGTATAACACCCCACAAGCCCAGTCTCTACTGGTTGGCTGTTCCTATTAAGGTAATCATGGCAGCTCAGCTAATTATGACTGAGATAAGGATCAAGAATTTTCCTCTTTATCTTGTATGCTGTGTCACTAAGACAGCCTCTACTAACACCAAAAGGTAAAAAAAAAATGAATAGTCTTGGAATCAGAAGATTTGTATTCAAATCACAGATCTGCTAGTTAACATATTTGTGTCTTTGGTTAATATATTTTAACGCTCTAGGTTAAATATTTCTCTTATATAATATGAGGGAGTTAGGTTAGATGACCTCCGAGTTCCCTTCTAGCTGTTAATCCCTAAACCTGTCAAAGGAAGAATTAGATGTAGAATATTTTTTAAAAAATGGCTTTAACTGCCTTAGGATGAGAAAGGGAATTGAGAGCCATTTCCTATCCTAAAATAATTATTAATAATTAACTTAACATTGTTCTACTCAGTAAAATATTCAGTTACTAAGGAAATGAATCAGTCAGTAGTTGATCACCACTTCCAGTAATTAAATGCTAATTAAATGTTTTCTTAAGTAAAAAGGTGCCAAGTGATGAATTTGCTAAATAACTAAGAGATCTTTATACTAAATAAGTGATGTGGAGTGGTAATTAAATGATAGTCCTCTCTAGGGTTAGTTAAAAAGAGAACAATCTTTCAGAAACAACAGAGAGGTTACTACAGCAGCCCGTTTCAGCACCAAGGAGAGTTACAAAGGAAGTGTTATTACATCAGGTCTTGTCTGACTGTTGCCTTCCATCCTATGCAGTTCAGAGCTCTTAGGGCAGTCTTGGTGGGAGGGAGAACTCTCTAGGCCTTAAAGGGTCAAGATTGGTTCATATCATAATCATAGATTTAGAACTGGAAGGGAATCTTCTGATTATCTAGTTGAACCCCCTTATTTTAAAGTTAAGAAAACTGACCAAGAGAGACAAAATATTTTGCCCAAGGTCACATGGATATTTTGATGGGTGTACTACCTCAATCTTATTTTGAATAGCAAGTCCTGGAAAAAAAATGCTTTTAAAGAGGATTTAAATGAAGTTCCTCTGGTTGCAAATCTAGCCCTCTTTCCTTTGCACCATTCTGCTCCTCCAGAAAGCCTAGTTCTATTAGGCCTGAGATATCTTCCTCATCCAATCAGAAACCTTTGTTATCCATGTCCAAAAGCAGAGCTATATCTCCTGGATAAGTTTAGAATTGGTTCAGGGAGCTATGTGTCTGCTCTTAACTTGGTCCCTGAGGTAGAAGATCCTATGTCAGCGGAAGAGATCCCCATCTCTTTCCCTTCCCATCCTTGTTAGTACAGTACTTCTCTATCTGTGTTGGGGCATTGGCCATCCTCATAAGCTGAGTGGCTGAAATGTTGGTTAAACAATTAATTGCCTAAGTCCCAGCTCCAAAGATCTGTCATTTACTTTGTGGAGGTTGGGGACAGGACAATGCCAGCTTTGGTTTATATTTCCACTGAGAAGTACATGCTCATTCACTTTCAGGACATGCCAAGCACAGGGTATTGCCTCAGTTTTCTTTTGAACAGCAAGTAGTAGAGTAAATACTTTTAGAAAAGGTTTACAGCAGAAAAGGTGGAGGGGGATCTAAGGCCCAAACTTATAGCCCCGTGTCTTTTCTGTCAAGAAACCATCTCTTAACTGTGATGATGACTCATTGCTTTTAACCAGCTCTCACCATGATTAACTGGATTTCTAACAGATGGTAACCAATATATCTGAGCTTTAGGGTTGTGTGGTAGATGGAAAAGCAGCTGACACTCTATGTTTTTAGAATTTCATTTTATATCACTCTAGGCATACCTGTGAAGCCTAACACTGAAGCCAGATCCCTAAATCATTTTATTGTTTTCATCAAATATTTTAAATGCACAAGAATTTCTTCTTTCATCCACTCAACAATCAACATTCCTCAGAGTAAGGGCAGAAGTCAAAACTACTTTGGCTACTTTTAAGGGAGTTAGCCTATCTCCCTGGCAGAGGAAATCCAGTCCTGGGATTACCTGTATAGGAAACAAGTCTTCCCTAGCCACCTTGTACGAATGGAGGCCAGAGGCAGTGTGATGTCTGGGACCACTGGCCTGGGAGTCAGGAGGTAAAGATCCTAGTACTGCCTCTTCCATTTACCACCTATATTACCACTTTGGATAAACAAGTCATTTAATTAAGATCATCCTCAGTTTCTCCCACCTATAAAATCATAGGACTGGAGTAGATGATTTCTCAAGAACCTTCCAGTTCTGACAGTCATTTCAGATCTTTCAGCTTTAGATTTCTCATTTGGAAAATATGGACAACTATTTGTAACTTCCTACCTCACAGGGGTATCGGGAGGAAAATGTTGTTTAAATCACAAAGCATTAGATGTTTTTTTGTCACACATTATTCCATTCCAGGTATTCCAATTATTATTTGAGTCCTAGAATTCCATGCCAGGCTTCTAGGGAGGTTATTATAACAGAAAAACACTGATTTCTTCCCCCTACTCTGACATAAGGATACCACAGCATTAGATCCAGAGCTATACATTGAAGAGGTATTTTCTCCTTCATTCATCCTAGATGGATATGATTAGCAGAGAATATTGTGGGCTAGGGACAGAGGGAAAGCAGATGTAACCAGCATAGGACCATAGGATTTAGATTTGTAATAGTACTTAGAGATCACATTATACAGAGAAGAAACTGAGGTCCAGGGAGAAGTCAATTGCCTAATATTGCACAAGTGGTAAAAAGAAAAATTAATATTTGAGCTCAAAGGCTTGTGGCCCATGTTTTGTTCTCTTTCTACCATATCATGGTTAGGATCTGATGAAATTGCATAGTTTAACCAAGCATTTTTTTCCTTTGATTTTCATTTACAAATTTACCTACCTGGGGAGTTTGCATACACCCAGGATATCTGGGGACCACTATTCTCATGACTGATTTGATCTAAACTGCACATATGGCCATTCAAGACCATATCCTTTCTTGTCCTCAGTGTACAGAGTATCATTATCTGCCACTGATGTCTTCCTCTGATATTTCATCATTCAACACCAGGGACTCTGGATTTTCTAAAGAAATGACAATGGCATATAGGCTCTGCCTGATCCTACCAAACTAGAAATCAATCAATCAATCAGAAAGCATTTATTAAGCAACTACTACACACCAGTCACTGTATTAAGGGGCATAGAAAGTGAGCATAGAAACACAATAAAACAATTGTTACTGTCAAGAAGCTTTGATTCTGTGTCTACCATTGGAATATGAATCTTTTGTCTGAGATTCAGTGTAACTCGGTATAGAAATACCAGAAAATGATGAGCCTTTTATTCCTAAAAGAACTGACAAATATTACTATTGAGTTATTGTCACTGATCTTTGAAATCTTTTGGAAAACTGGAAAGGTACTCCTGGAGAGGTACTAGCTGTATGACCCTGAGCAAGTCACTTAATCCTGTTTGCCTAAGTTTCCTCATCTGTAAAATAAGCTGGAGAAGGAAATGGCAGACCACTCCAGTATCTTTGCCAAGAAAATCACAGTTGGGATCATGAAGAGTCAGACACAGCTGAAACAACTGAACAACAACAAATCCCAGAATTAGAGAGGGAAAAAATGCCATCCTAATATCTAAAAGAAAAAAAAATAGAGAATGCAGTCTAAAAACTATAGGTCAGTGAGCTTACTTCAATTCTTAACAAAATTCTAGGACATAGTGTACATTTAGAAAAAATAGAGTATTCTAGACTTACCTCATTTCTTTTTTTTTGCATGTGTGTGTGTGTGTGTGTGTGTGTGTGTGTGTGACAGTTATTAAGGTAGTATATAAGGAGAATAATTTAAAAAAGATTATCTATATTTTAAGAAAAGATCTGATACAATTTCTCATACAATTCTTGTGTGGAAAAAGAGGAATCTGGTCTAGAGGACTGGACAATTAGATTGATTCAGAAGACTGAATAGTCATATCCAAAGAGTAGTCACTTATGGTTTTATAGCAAATGGGAAGGAAGTCTGCAGTGGGTGATCCCAATAATCTTGCCTTAGCCTTGTACTATGTAAAATGTAAATAACTTGGACAAATGCAAAAATGATACGTTTATCAAATGTGGAGATGGCGCAAAGCAGTGTCATATAACTAAGATACTGAATGACAGTCACAATTCATTAAGATCACAAAAGGCTAGAATGGTGGTATCAAACTCAAATAGAAAAATAGGGGCTACTAATCCTTGCATAAGGATACCTGATGACTGCATATTGCCTTACTTTAAATATGTAGTATTATCTATGCTTTACTATATTTTTGTTTGTTTTGATAAATATTTCCCAATTACATTCTGATCTGGTTCAGGCTACACTCTGGAGTGTCTGTGTGCTGCATTTGACACCTCTGGGCTACCACACTGTACTGGATCTATAAGATGAAATTTAATAGGGAAAAATAAAGTCTTATTCTTAGGTTCAAAAATCAATTCTACAAGTGCAAGACTGAAGAGGAATATCTAAATAGCAGTTCATATGAACAAGATGAGGGGATTTTCATGGATAACAAGATTCAACAATATGATCCGAATGCCAAGAAAATAATACTATCTTAAACTGGCCTAAGAAAGGAACAGTGCCCAAGTCTAGGGAGGTCAGACCACACCAATAAACCAATCAGTTAGTTAATTATTCAAAAACATTTCTTAAGTGCCAACTCTTTGTAGTAGACACTAGGAATAAAACAAGGAATGGGATTCTTGTCCTTTTAGAGTTAGATGCTAGTGTTACTAGTGATAAAGGAGTGTTGCTGGTGGTGGTGGTGGTCATAGTGATAGTAAAAACATGTTGCCATATAAATACATAACAGAAATTTATACAGAAAATACAAAGTAATTGTGTGGCACTAACAACTGGAGGAATCAGGAAAGGCCTCTTGAATGAGATGGCATTTGAACTGAGCCTCAAATAGAGCTAGAGGCTTCTAAGAGGTAGAATTAAGGAAGGAAGGCATTCTAGGTTGGGCAGAGGCTGAAGATGGATTGTCACATACAGGGACAAATATGACAATTCAGTTGCAATGTAAAGTGTGTGAGGGGAATAATGTGTAATTAGCCTGGAAATACAAGCTAAAGCCATAGTGTGAAGGACCTTAAATACTAAACAGAGAAATTTCTATCTTATATTAGGGTCTGGATTAGGGTGGGTGTGGTGTGAATGGAGAGAAGGGGACAACTAGGTTGGAGGTAGAATCACTGAGACTTGACAATTGATTGAATAGGGGGACCAAGTGAGAAGAAATAATTAAGGGGCATTCCTTGACTGACAGTTGAAGTGGCTAGTTCAGTTTTAAGCACATTTTAGGAAGCACACTGATAAGCTGGACACTGTCTAGAGAAAGTAAACGAGGGGAACAAAAAATCTTTAGCTCATGGCTTTTATGAATCAATTGAAAGAATTATCAATGCTTAGCCTGGAGTTGAGTAGATTTATGAAGGCTATGTTCAAGCATTTGAAGAGCTGCTGTGGAGAATAAGGATTAAATTTGTTTTGGTTAACCCCAGACAGTAGAATAAGAAGCAGGTTGTGAAAGTTACAAAGAATTGAATTTTGGTGCAGAGTAATGAAACACTTCCTGATTGTTATTAGAGGTATCTAGAAGTGGAGTGGGTTGCCTCCTCTTTTCTCTCAACATACTCTGTCAGTGATCTTATTAGCTCCCATAAAGTTAGCTTTCATTTCTATGCCCACAGCTCACAAATCCACATATCCAGCCCTCCTTCTCTTTGGAACACTAATCTAATATCTCCAACATCCTGCTAAACATCACATTGATAGGCATCTCAAATTAAATATGACCCAAACAGAATTCATTATCTCTCCCCTTGAATCTACCCTTCCTCCTAACTTCACATTTCTTTTGTGGGCAGCATCATTCTTGCCACCAAGGTTTACAATCTAACAGTCATCCTTGACCCTTCACTCTTCCTCACACTCCATATCCAATTACTTTCCATTTTGTCCATCTTACTTCTTTAACAACTTTCCTATCTTTCCCTTTCCCTTTATTCATGCAGCTAACACTCTAGTCCAGTTCCTCACCACTCATCATGTCTATTATTGCAAAAACTTTCTAACTGATCTCCTCACATATAACCTCTCCTCCTTTCCAATCCATCTTCCATGAGTTCCTCAATTGATACTTTTTTGGTATTTATTTAGTATTTTATTTTTCCCTAGTTACATGTAAAAACAATTTTTGACATTCATTTTTAAAACTTTGAGTTTCAAATTTAAGTTCCAAATTCTCTTCCTTCCTTCCCACACCCCCTCATTGAGGAGGCAAGCAATTCAATACAGGTTATACATGTGTAGTCATGTAAAACATATCCATAATAGTCATGTTATGAAAGAAAAACTCAAGAAAAATAAAGAAAGTAAAACAAAATATGCTTCAATCTGTATTCTGACACCATCAGTTTTTTCTCTGGGGATGGATAGCATTTTTCATCCTAAGTCCTTCAGAGTTGCCTTGAATCACTATATTACTGATAATAGCTAAGTCATTCACAGCTGATCATCTTACAATATTGCTGTTACTTTGTACACAGTATATCTCACTTTACATTAGCCCATGCAAGCCTTTCCAGGTTTTTCTGAGAGCATCCTGCTCATTATTTCTTATAGTACAATAATATTCCATCATAATCACATACCACATTTTATTCAGCCATTCTCCAGTTGATGGGCATTCTCTTAATTTATAATTCTTTACTCCCATAAAAGAGCTGCTATAAATATTTTGGAGCATATAGGTCCTTTTCTTTTTTTTTTATCTCTTTTAGAAAACAGATGTAGTGGTGGTATTGTTATGTCAAAGGGCATGCCTGGTTTCATAGCCTTTTAGGCATAGTTTCAAATTCCTCTACAGACTGGTTGAATCAGTTCACAACTCCACCAATGGCACATTAATGTCTTATTTTTCCCACATCCCCTCCAACATTGGCCATTTACCTCTTCTTTCCTATTAGTCAATCTAATACACATGATGTGGTACCTCATAATTATTTTGATTTACTTTTCTCTAGTCAATAGTGAGTTGGAATATTTTTTCATACGGCTATAAATACCTTTGATTACTTCATCTGAAAACTGATCATATCTTTTGATCATTTATTAATTGGAGAATGGCTCTCATTTTTACAAATTTGACTCAGTTCTCTATATGTTTGAAAAATGAGGCCTTTTATCAGAGAAACTTGCTTCAAAATATTTTTCACAGTTACTACTGTTAACTATTTCCCTCCATCCTATTTCCCCATCTTCATTTATTCTATTCTCTCTCCTTTCACCCTGTCCCTCCTCAAAAGTGTTCTGCTTCTGACTATCCCCTGTCCAAATCTGCCCTCCCTTCTATCACCCTGTCCCTTCCCTTATCCCCTTCCCCTCCTACTTTCCTGTAGGGTAAGATAGATTCCTATATCCAATTGCCTGTGTGTATGTTATTCCCTCTTTGAGCCAATTCTAATACGATTAAGGTTCACTCACTTCCTCTCACATCTCCCTTCTTTTCCTCCACTCCTTCTCTGTAAAAGCTTTTCCTTGCCTCTTTTACGGGAAATAATTTACCCCATTTTACCTCTCCCTTTCTCTTTCTCCTAGTACATTCCTCTCTCACCTCCTAATTTTATTTTTTTAGATATCATCCCTTCATATTCAACTCTGCCCATATATACTCCTTCAAACTAACCTAACAATGAGAAAGGTCTTATGAGTTACAAATATCATCTTCCCATATAGGAATGTAAACATTTTAACCTTATTAAGTCCCTTATGAGTTCTCTTTCCTGTTTACCTTTTTATGCTTCTCTTGAGTCTTGTATTTGAAAGTCAAATTTTCTATGCAGCTCTGGTCTTTTCATCAAGAATGCTTGAAAGTCCTCCATCTAATTGAATATCCATTTTTCCCCTTGAAGAATCATACTCAGTTTTGCTGGGTAGGTGATTCTTGGTTGTAATTCTAGCTCCTTTGCCCTCCAGAATATTGTATTCCAAGCCCTATGATCATTTAATGTAGAAGCTGCTAAATCTTGTGTTATCCTGAGTGTGGCTCCATGATACTTAAATTGTTTCTTTCTGGCTGCTTGCAATATTTTCTCCTTGACCTGGGAACTCTTGAATTTGGCTCTAATATTCCTGGGAATTTTCATTTTGTGATATCTTTCAAGAGGTGGTTGGTGGATTCTTTCAATTTCTATTTTACCCTCTAGTTCTAGAATATCAGGACAGTTTTCCTTGACAATTATTTATTTATTTTAGGCAATTGGGGTTAAGTGACTTGCCCAGGGTAACACAGCTAGTAAGTGTTATGTGTCTGAGGCCACATTTGAATTCAGGTTCTCCTGACTGCAGGGCCGATGCTCTATCTACTGTGCCACCTAGCTGCCTTGATAATTTCTTGAAAGGTTTCGTCTAGGTTCTTTTTTTTTTTTTTGATCATGGCTTTCAGGTAGAGCAATATTTTTTAAATTATTTCTCCTGGATCTATTTTGCAGGTCAGTTGTTTTTCCAAAAAGATATTTCACATTCTCTTCTGTTTTGGTTTTTTTTTATTCTTTTGGTCTTGTTTTATGATTTCTTGATTTCTCATAAAGCCATTAGCGTCCATTTGATCCATTCTAATTTTTAAGGAATTATTTTCTTCAGTGTACTTTTGTACTTCCTTTTCTATTTGGCCAATTCTGCTTTTTAAGGTAGTCTTTTCTCATTGGCCTTTTGGACCTCTTCTGTCATTTGGCCTAGTCTGTTTTTTTAAGGTATTATTTTCTTCAGTATTATTTTTTTATGTGTGTGTCTCTTTTACCAAGCTGTAGACTCTTTTCTCATGATTTTCTTGCATCACTCTTATTTTTCTTCCCAATTTGACTTCTACTTCTCTTACTTGATTTTCAAAATCCTTTTTGAGCTCTTCCATGATCTGAGACCAATTCATATTTTTCTTGGAGGCTTTGGATATAGGAGCTTTGACCCTGTTTTCTTCTTCTGAGCATGTGTTTTGATCTTCCTTGTTACCATAATAACTTTCTATAATCAGAGTTTTTCCCATTGTTTGCTCATTTTCCCAGCCTATTACTTGACTTTTAACTGTTTGTTAAATAGGGCTCTGCTTCTAGGGTGGAGGGCACACTGTCCCAAGCTTCAGGGGTTTTGTTCAGCTGTTTTCACAGATACTCTAGGGACCTGTAAATTTTTGGTTCTCCTAAGGTGGTATGATCTAAGGACAAGTGTTTACTACTCTCCTGGCCTGTACTTGGGTCTGTGAGCAACCACAAGCACTCTTTTGTGCCCTGGAACTGTGAGGAGGGTCCCCCCTCCACTGTGGCTACAAGCTCTGGTGTGCTTGTGCTTTCTCACCTTGGGACTGCCATGCAGGACTGGGGACACACATTTGAGTATGGGCAAAGTAACAGATGTTAATGTTAGCAAAAAGACTCCTGTAATCTCCTTCTGACCAGTTGTTCAACCTACTTTCCATCTGTGGTCTGAGAGCTCTGAAAGCAGTCACTGTTCCTGCTGCTGCTGATTCACTCAGTCCCAAACCCTTCTCCTGGTTTTCTGTGGCCTAGGCTGTGCTCCTCTCTTCCCCTAGTGCAACAGACCTTTCCTGTCTACCTTCCAGGTTGTCTTTGGCTGGAAATTTGTTTCACTCCATCTTCTGGGGGGTTCTGCTGCTCTAAAATTTGTTTAGAGTCATTTTTAAAGGTACTTGGAGGGGTTTAGGGGAGAGCTCAGGCAAATTTCTGCCTTTACTCTACCAGCATGGCTCTGCCTCAGCCAGCAGATACTTTTAGAGGGAAGACCTGAACACACTGCTTTCCTGCTCAAGAAGTCTTAGGGGATTTCCCACTTCCTTTAAGGTAAAATACAAACTTCACTCAATTCAAGTCTATCTCCTAAAAGAACATGTCCAGATTGCCCCAATTGTTAGTGCTTCAATAGGACTTATTATGTTTTGCCCTGTATTTACTTATCTGTGAACATGTTTTTCCCTAACCATGCCCCCGCCCCCAGTCGAATGTAACCTCCTACTTGGTAGTTCTTAGGATTCAGTTTCCTCATGTTGAAAACGAGGGGCTTTGATTAGATAACCTCTGATGTCCTTCCAGTTCTAAATTTGTGCTCATATGATATCCCAATACTTTAAGCGACTTGTGGTCTAAGCCCCCAAGATTTTAGGAAGGCCAAACAAAGATGCCATTGCCTAGACTTGCATGAGAAAATTGCTTGTATGAAGATTTCACACATAAGCATAGCTTCAGAAGTCTCTTTGGAAGATTGAACATAGCTTAATGATAGCCACTGAGACACATAAACAGAGTTGGAGAGACCTATGCTCTGCAAGCCAGTCTTGCCCTCAATAAATACAAACAATTCTTTATTATTTGGTGGTGGGTGAAATCAAATGGAATAAAAACTATGCTTAGTGTACATACCTCTCAGTTCCCAAGAATTCTGAAACTTTCTGCTATCTATCTTTATACTTTCAAACTACTGAAACTACAATTTTTTATCTGAGCATTTCTTCTGCTAGTTAAAAGGGCCACAGGCAAGTTGATATCCATCTTTCCCCACTACCTCTTTATACTTGATTCCTTTAGCAAGCACTTTTCAAATGCTAGGGTCCTATCTGGGGACCCATCATTCCTCTTGGGACAAAAGTAGTTTTATGTTTTTGTTAACTATATGAAGTTTTGGGAAATGTTAAAACATTTTACCCTTTAGGATGACTATGCTACAGTCATCTGAGACAATGCTAATTTCATCTGAAAGATCTGTGATTGGAAAGTGCGGTTTCTCTTAAAGAATATACACAGCCTAGAGAAGCTAATAATAGCAATAGCTCACATTCATGTAGGGCTAGAAGGTTTGCAAAGTGCTTTACAAACATGATCTCACATGACCTTCATAAGAATCCTGAGAGTTGGTGCTACTATTATTCCTATTTTATGTATAGCAAGTGCTTAACAAATGTTGATTGACTATTTTGTTCTTAGTTACCTGGCATATCTTAACCAGAATGCTTCTTTCTCCAATAAAACCTGGGAGGTTTCAGTTCTTACAGTTTTCTATGGGTACTTCTCAGGGCTCTTTGGACAACAGAAATTTAACAAAAATTACAGATTTAATGCTATATCAATAAAACTATCAGATAGATATTTAATAGAATTAGACACAACAATAACATTCAGAACAAAAAAAATCTAGGCTGTCAGAGGAAATATTGAAAAAAGTAGAAACAGAGGAATAGCAATTATGGACTTCAAATTATTCTGCGAAATAGTAATCATCAAAACTATTGAGTAAAATAGAAAAGTAGATAAGTGGAACAAACGACGTGGAAGAATCAAAAACAATTTAACTCAATAACCCAGTGTTCAATAAATCTACAGATATAAATTACATGGGGAAGAGCTCCTTATTTTACATTTGCTTGGAAAACTGGAAAGCAGGTTGGCAAAAATCAGGTCTAGATGAACATCTTATAACAAATACCACAGTAAACTAAAAATGTATACACAACTTCAACTTACAGGTCACAACATAAAAACAAATAGAAAAGAACCAGATCAGGTACTTTCACATTTATGAATAGGAGGAATATTCTTAACCAAAAAAGTTATAGAAGCAATCACAAAATGATAAAATAGATCATTTTAAGGAATTAAAAAGATTTTGCTTTTATAAAGTGAATGCCACTAGGATTGGAAGAGAAATTATCCATTGTGGGGGGAGGATCTTTGTATCAAATACAACTAACAAGGTTCTGATATCCAAGACATACCAGAACTAACACAAATGTATATGGTCAATAACTATCCCCAAAGAATAAATGGCAATAGGATATTAACAAATGGTTCTCAAGAAAGAATCTTAATTATATGAAAGACTTATTTAAATCACCAATGATAAAAGAAATACAAATCAAAGCAATTCTAAGGATTCACCCTACACTTAGAAAGTTGACAAAAGTGGCAAAAGATGGGAATAGTCAACACTAGAGCAACTGTGGAAAGAAGGTACACTAACTTTGACTGTTGGCAGAGTTGTGAATTGGTCTGATCATTCTGGAAAGCAATTTAGAATTATGCTTAAAAAGTCACTAAAATGTGCATACCCTTTGATCCAGAGATTCCACTGCTAAACATGTACTAAAAGAAGACCAAATACAGAAATAAAGTCCCATAAATACCAACATATTCTTAGCATCACTTTTTTTTAATGGTGGCAAAGAACCAGAAGCAAAATGAATTCCCATTAACTGGGGAATGGCCAAAAAAGTTCTAGTACATGAATATAATAGAATATTACAATGCTGTAAGAAATGATGAATATAACGAATTCAGAAGAAGGATGTGTAGCCAGAATGGCTGCTTGAATAGAGGCAGGGAACCCAATTCTGAAACACCCACTCAGCAAAAACCTAAAAATCATTCCAGATAGAGTAACAATCAAGAAGTTCAGTAAAAAAAACCCAAAACTATAGTTCATTCTTCCACACTAGAATTGCATAAAAAGGCAGACAGAAGCCCACAGCCAATAGGAAAGAAAGATGTCACAAAAGCCAGCACCAGTTATTGAAAACAAAATGATAGCTTTCCACTGAGACTGGAGACATCAGTGGCTTGAAAAGCTCTATCTATGGATGAAGTAAGAATGGAAGGCTTCCATGACAAAGTCCTAGAGTGGTTGGTAACCTATAGCAGGGACCTTAGGAACAACTAGAAAGGCACTCACCAGTTCAGGCATGGCAGCACTCAGACTGGGATACTCAGGTCCAAGGCCTCCAAGCTCCCTAGCACTCTAAGATACCATATAGAAGTCTCTGAAAATTTAGCACTCTGAACCTCCAAATAGGACAAAATCCTTTTATCAAGGGGATTTGTTAGGTAAAGTTTGAATTCAGTCAAAGGGCCACACTTGAGGACCTAGAGGGCCACATGTGGCCTGGAGGCTGCAGGTTCCCCACCCCTAAATCAAACAGGGCTATCAGCCCACCTAAAATGGAAGCAATGGGTGGCCACTTGCCTTAGCACAAAGCTGCACTTGAGGAAGTAAGGCTAGAGAGATGAGTGAGCACAAGAAAACTAGACTACAATAAAGATTTATAAGAGATTGAGACATAACTCAAAAGCCAACCTAAAAGGAGAGAATAACTCCATAGCAACTTTAAGAAGACTCAAAGGAAAAAATAAATTTTCCACAAGGACAGGGATATTGAAGAGAAATGAAGCAAGACATAAACAATGAAATAAAAGCTTTGTAGGAAAAACTTGGAGGGAGAATAAATAGCTTAGAACAGAAGGTGGCAAACCTTATCCAAGTAACAGGTTCCTTTAAAATTAGAATAGATCAAACAGAAATCAAGCGAATCCATGGGACATTGAGAGATATTAGAACTCAAGGGTGGGGGGATTGGTAATGATGTCAAAAGGGAAAGAAGAATGTTGAGAGCCACTGAAACATGTTTTTCAAAGGTTAATAGCCTTCTTTTTGGTCTCCCTGATTCAGGTTTTTCACCACTCCAATCCATCTTCCACCTAGCTGCCATGGTGATCTTCCTAAAGTACAGGTCTGACTATATCACTCCCCTACTCAAAAACTCCAGTGATTCTCTACTACCCCCAGGATCAAATATAAAATTCTTTTCAGTTTTAAAACCCATCACAGCATGTCCCTTTCTTGCCTTGCCAATCGTCTGACACTTTATCCCTCTCCATGTACTCTACGATCCAGCAGGACTAGCCTCCTTGCACAGAATGCTCCATCACTGGACTCCATGCTTTTTCACTGGCTGCCACTTGTGTCTGGAATGCTCTCCTTCCTTATCTCCACCTCCTGGACCCTTGGCTTCTTTCAAATATCAGCTAAAATCCCAACTTCTGCGAGGAGCCTGCCCTGGGCAGTCTCCTTCTAATGCCTTCCTCCCGAGATTATCTCCCACTTAGACTGTATATATAGCTTGTGTGTACATAGTAGCTTACATGTTGTCTTCCTCCTTAGGATGTGAGCTCCTTGAGAGGAGGGACCCCGTTTTTGTCTTTCTTTGTATCCCTAGTGTTTAGCATAGTGCATGGCACTCAATAAATAATAAATGCTTCTTGACTTGACAGAGATGTACAGAGGAACCTGGTTCAGATCCTGCCTCTGAGTCTGTCACATAGGACCTCTAGGCCTCAACTTATTTTTTTCTGTAAAAGAAAGAGAGGGTTGGACCAGACTGGCTCCGAAGTTCCTTCTAGCTCTGAGTCTATGATCCTAATGGCAACCTGGCACATGCTATATTGATATATTTTATTTACATTTATACATGACTTTTTGATTCACAGCAGTAGTCTTGACTTTGTATTTTCTTTTTTTTTTTCCCTTAAAAGTCACACATGGAGTGGGGCAGGTAGGTGGCACAGTGGATAGAGCACTGGCCCTGGATTCAGGAGGACCTGAGTTCAAATTCTGTCTCAGACACTTGACACTTACTAGCTGTGTGACCCTAGGCAAGTCACTTAACCCCATTGCCTAGCCAAAAAAAAAAAAAAAAGGTCTACACATGGAAAATCCTTTGGGGAAAAATGGTTTGTCTAGGGACCTCTCATCTTGTTAAGTCATTATTATCCCCAATCTCTTGGGATATTCTTGGAGTCTTTCTCAAGTTACATCAACATCATGTATTCTTTGTCCTGCATACCTACTTCTGGGCCCCAGAATGGATTTCCCAGGAATGTGTTTTTATGATCACTTCAGTGGGTCACATAGCACAGTGGAGAGGGAGCTGGTCTTAAAGCCACGATAACCTGGGATCATGTCCCACTTTCACATGCTCTATGTGGCCCTGGGCAAATCATATAACTTTTCAGCACTCTAGGCAATCATATAAGACAAATTGGCTTAGAGAAGGTGCTGGATTTTGAAGGTACAGGGGCTTTCCTCCTCAGGGAGATCCCCATGTTAACGACCCACAAGCCCATCCATTATTATGTTAGAATGTATGAACTTTAAAGGCCTAAAAGAGTTAAGGAAGTTCTTTCGAAAGCCTTATGTATTCCCATGGAATAGCTTTATGTTCTGGCTGAATTGGGTTCATTATTTTTTAAAAATCATATCTGTCTACTGCTAAGGAAATGTCTCAGTCTATTTTTCTCATGGTTTGACTTCTTCAATTATATAACATCTCCCCCAACCCCACCCCCAAAATAATCAGGGATAAAATTCTGCGTGCTGATTCACACCACATACTTCTTTGTGAAATTCTCCTGTCTGATGAGGATTTCTCCTGCTCCCTAAGATTCCTAAAAAAGTGCCCTTTTCTAATAATGATGGCTTCTACTGGGAGAGTGCATTGACATTTATCCTCTACAAAAAGCCTATCCAAATGCCTCCTCACAGAGTAAAGATGGCCCTGAGTTCTTGAAGGCTCCCTTAGCAGAGCCCAAGCTCTTTCAGGTCCTATCCATTTGAAAAAGGCTTTATGTATGAGTCTGGCAATAACACACATATATTTTTCTCTTACTTATCCTGTGAAATAAACAATGCAAGTCTTAACTGGTCTCATTTTACAGATAAGAAATTGAGGCTCAGAGAAGGTCAAAACATACCAATGGACCATATAGTGCAGGGTTCTTAACTTGATGTCTATGAACTTAAAAAAATTGATAACTACATTTCTATATTATTGGCTTTCTTTGTAATCTGACACATTTAACTTTCATATTTAAAAACATCATTTGAAGAACAGATTCAGAAGCTTCACCAGATTAAAGGGGTGCATGATACAAAAAAAAAAAGGTTAAAGCCTCTTAATTTAGCTAGCTAAGTGGCAGAAATAGAATGTGAATCTGATTGATTCCCAATCTCGTGCTATTTCTGCTATCACGTATTACCTCTCTGACCCACTAGATAGCTGTGTGCTAGAATAATTCATGTACACACTCCAATCCAGCCCAACCAAACTGTTTGTCATTCTTAGTATCTTGCTGTATATTTTTCTATTTGCCTGTGTCGTTCTTCATGCCGTGGAGTGGTCTGCTCCCCTGCCCATCCTCCTCTCTGCCTGAGGTGGAGTAATTAGAAACATATCAGAAAGCGAAGTGAATAGATAGCCAGAAGAGCAGGTTTGGATACCAGCTCTGTGTCCTACTACCTACGTGACTTTAAGCAAGTCCCCTACCTTCTCTCTACATCTCAGCTTCCTCATTTGTAAAATGAGGGGGTTGGACTTGGCCTCTAAGACCCCTTCGAGCTTTAAATATATGGTCTTATGATTCCACTGGAAACCTCAGGGGAATCAGCCAAATATGACACCAGAGAGGATGTTAAACAAATATCCCTAAACCCAGCATCAGTACCCAACTAACTGGGATTCAACCAAGATTTACTTTAAAGTATTTTTCTTTGGAAAGAAAATGAACAAGGAGGAGATGATACTCGGTATGCATGACATAGAGATGTTTCCTTTCCATAGGCTTGAATGATCTATGATTCACATGGACTAGAAACTCCTTCCACCAATGCAGGCATCTCTCTCTCATACATGTGTGTGTACATGCATGTATATGTGTGTACGCACATACACACGTGCACACACACACACACACACACACACAGAAGATCCAGCAATACCAGCCTCCTTGCTGTCCCTCACACAAAATGCTCCATCTCTGGACCTCATGGAACACTGGAAAAGAGCACTGTATTGGGGATGTTCAGGACATGGTTCTACTATTTATTTCTTGTGTGATCCTCCAGTTTCCTCCTCTACAAAATGATGGAGTTGAGGTCCCCTCCAGCTCTACTAACATGATTTTATGATGAAATTACAGCGGAGTAATAAAAGCAAATGTAGATGATAATTAAAAACAATTATTCTGTTCAATAAAAGCCACTGACCAATTGCTTGTCCTTGAAAAAAAAAATAAATGTTTGACTTCAAGCATATGAAAAATTCCAAAATTGTGGCCTGGTGCCGGACACCATCATGACCAGCAGCAATAAGCAATGGGGCCACTGGGGACCCTTGTGATGGCTTCTGGGCTTTCCAGTGCTGCAATGGCATTGAGGTCATTGGAATTCTTAGGATTTTCTTAGCAAAAATAACACCAAAAGTAAGAACCCCACAGTAATAAGCAGAATTTCAATTAGGCCAAGGACAGCATAGGAAATAATGAAATAAGTTCTCAGGGCATGTTCTCCCCTAATCTTTTCTGGAGTGACAATTATTCAGTTTGTAGCATAATCTGGCTTTTCTCACCATTACACAAGATCTCCGTGCCTCCAAAAGCTGTCAATACTGAAATCAGACACTCTTCCCTAATACCATAAAAATAGATTCAATTTGATATACATCAAGGTAATTTCAGAAGCAATTTCTACATTTCAAGAGCAAGCATTGCTTAAGTTTTTATAAACATTCATCAAAATGATTTCACAGGGCGTGCTAAGAGGTATCTGATGCATTCCAGGGTTAGCAGAAAAAAAAAATTCTGTATCTTTTCTGTGGTATATCTGATGAGGCAGCACCAAATATTCTGACAGAATCTAGAAACTTCACTTGATTCAAATGCTTGTAGAGTGTCTTAATGATCACACCAAATCAGCCATTGGATTTAAAACTTTTTCCCAACCATCGCCAGTAAATTGAATCAAGACAATTTTTCACTTGGGTAGGCTGACTCTGGTTCCTTCAGACACCTAATTCAATTGGACAGAATTTTCTTTCATCTTCTTCTCCCACACTGCTTTTTTGGTGTTGTACTCAAGCTGATCCTGGTCTTGGAGTGGAGGGTTGGGGAGCAGGGATGGTTTTTTTTCTTTGTCTGTGCAACCTCAGGACTCAGGACAGTGCCTTGTGCATAGCAGGTGTTTAATAAATGCTTAATAAGTACATTTTGTGCTCTAGTGCAATGTTGATTTTTTACTCTGAGATCCTAGACTTTGAAGAGTCTCTTCAGAGCAAGAAATTTTGAAGTCATATACTTAAAGATGCTGTGGGAAGGGGGGCTTAATCTCTTCTTTCCCCCCTTTTGTGCTCAGTGCCTGGCTGCTTAATTGGGGAAAAGCCACTTGAAATTCCAGGATCACACTTTATGGCTATAAAAAAATAGCCAGGGATTCTTTGCAGCCCAAGTCCTCCCTGGAAATTTCCCCAAATCCATTCACAAATGCCCCCTGGGTCTGGAGTTTAGTCCTTGGCTATGCAGTTCTTGGAGCAAGGGATGTCAGCTAACTAAGGGGCTTATATACCCTTGTCCTCATGTGATATCCCTTCCTCCACCTTCCACAAACCTTTTGACTGACAAAGCAGGGAGTATTTCACATATGAGACAACTGAAGTTCAGAGTGATTTAATGACTTGTCCAAATAAATAACCAAAGCAAACAAACATCTCATACAGATTGTCTGGGTCATGAAAATCATGGCTAATCCAACCCTTCTTTCTTTTCCCTTCACATAGCTCCTTTATTTTTTGTCTTCTCTACATTCTTCTCAATCCCCTCCTACCCAGCTGCTGAAAGTGCCTGTATGACCTTGACCAAGTCACTGAACTTAGTTCTTCATCTGCCAATTAGATGGCCTCTAAAGTCCCTTCCAACTCCAGATCTATGTGCCTCTAAGTCTACCCACATACTCTCCTGCCACTTAATTTCATTCTCTGAAATTCAAGCTAACAAGCACTTACTAAGTCACTTGGCTTGGCACTCCTGAGACCATACAGACTCCTCTTTACCCAGTCATTTTCCACTCTGCTTCTGTGAACATACCCCCTCTCCACCTTTCTGTCTCTTGATCTGAAAACTACAATCAAATCAATACCTCTATTGCCAATAGAAAAGGTCCATTAGTGGATTACACTGTTATTCCATTTACTAGCCAGAGCATAACTCTTTTCTGCGGCCACTGCTCTCTCACAGTTGTTGTCTTTTCATTTGACTGTAAGCTCCTTGAGTACAGGCACCGCTTTGCTATGGTCTGTCTAGTCTAAGCACTTGGCACAGTGACTAGTACATGGCAAATGCTTAATAAACGCCATTTATTCATGTACCTACTATATGTCAAGCACTGTGCTAGGGATTGGAGATCAAAGACAAAATGAACACAGTCCCTGCCCTCAAGGAGTTTACACTCTAGCAGGTGGGTAGACAGAAATCATAAGCATCTGTATAAGGCATCTGAAGATAAGGGAGAGAGCCCTAACATCTGGAAAGGCTTTCTGGAGGACATAAGAGAATCATGGCATAAGAGATTGGAAGGGACCTTACCAGTCCCCCGAGATGTGAAAATGGAAGTTCAAAGAGGCTATATGACTTGCTTTGGGGCACACATGATAGTAAGGTACGAAGTAAGTATTCAAACTGAGGCCTTGAGACTTGAATTTAGGGTTCTTTCCATGGCACCACACAGATGACACACAAGTTGAGTAAAAATAAGCTCCTTATAATTTTTTGGAATTTGAAAACGTGATAGTGTTATGCACACTGACGTTATTATCATTATTCTGGCCAAACAAGCAGAATAATTAGGCCTAAGTCCAGCTAACCTCAGGCCATCCAATGGGAACTAAGAGTAGGTCAAAACTCCAGCCAACAAGGAATTAAGTTGGATATACTGAGCCAAATATTAAAAGGTCCCGTCGGGGTGCTTGCTCTCCTATTCCCTCTGTTCACTGCTACTCTGAGGACAGAGGCCCTCAGGAAGGACTAGCTCAGGCCAGCACAGACTGGCTCCAGAGGGCAGCCCAAGGACAGCTAGGGACTGGACATCCGGTGGACACCAGGACAAATGAGAAGCCAGAAGGGGTGGGAGTGGGACAGGAAAAGGAGTTTTTGTTTATATATAAAACGAATACATAATACAAACTCCTCTGATTGACATTAAAAGCCCTTCACAATCTGGCTCCCATCTATCTTTCTAAGCTGATTACACATCACTCCCTCTTACACATACTAAATTCACTGTAGCCCAGAATGCAACATTCTACTTCCAAACTCCATAGCTTTGCCTAAGTGGGGCTTCCCCCCCCCCCAAGACTCTGAAACCTCAGGCTCAAAGTTCCACTCAAGTGGCACCTCCTCCAAGAAGTCTTTCCTGATGCTCTTAATAGTTATTACTCTCTCCCCAAAGATGACTTTGTATTTATTATGTAAATATGTTTAATGTACTTATCTCTGTACATGTCACTCCCACTGAGGACAGGGACTATTTGCTTTTTATTTTGTATGCATAGCACCCAGCACAATGCCTGGCAAAGAAGATCTTGAAGAAATAATAACTGGCATTTATATAGCTTTTAAGGTTTACGAAGCACTTTACATATATCATCTCATCAACAACCCAATGAAATAGGGGTTATTATTATCACCTCTATTTTGTAGATGGGAAAACTAAGATCAGGAGAGG
This sequence comes from Phascolarctos cinereus, assembly GCF_003287225.1. Classification (NCBI taxonomy): domain Eukaryota; kingdom Metazoa; phylum Chordata; class Mammalia; order Diprotodontia; family Phascolarctidae; genus Phascolarctos; species Phascolarctos cinereus. The sequence goes on from NW_027555625.1 coordinate 323,071,667, forward strand.
TCAAATGACTCGCACAGGGTCACACAGTTAATAAATATCTGAGGCAACTCTGACTCCAAGTCCAAGGCTCTATTCACTATATCACCTACTATGCCATCACATGCCAACCTGTCCTCCAAATGTTTGTTGAATTGGAAACAATTGAAGGAAAGAGATTTCCCTTTCTAGGAAGCTTGGGAAAATGTGTCATCACACAAATAGATTCCTAAGATATCTCACATCTTTGTTCCATCTATTAACACCAACCTAGGTGGACCTATTACTCAATAGACTCCTTTTCAACATGGGCTCATGATCAGTCACTTAATCAATGGGCACCTTAGTTTTCTCCCCTGTGAAATGGATCATGATACCTGCATTACCTAACTCACAGGATGGTTGAGAGGAAAGTGCTTTGTAAGTGATAAAGTGATATAGAAAGGGGAGTTATTATGATTATTTTTGTTGTTATATCATTTTAGTTATGTCTGACTCTTTGTGATCCCATTTGAGGTTTTCTTGGCAAAGACACTGGAGTGGTTTGCCATTTCCTTCTCTAGCTCATTCTCTGGATGAAGAAACTGAGGCAAACAGGGGTGCACTGATTTTCCCAGGGTCACCCTCTGAGGCTGGATTTGAACTCACAGAGATGAGTCTTCTTGACTCCAGGTCCAGCACTCTGTCCACTGTGCCACTTAGCTAACTATTATGTATTAACTAAAGCTAATAATTATCATGCTGTAATTATTATAATTGTTTCATTCAGGTCAAAGCCTGGTGAAAAACATTAATTGACAGGTATTTAACACTTACTTTCACAGGAATGAGAAGACCTAAGGGTACGATTTCTCACGCTAGTTTCCTCATAATATTCCTCAGATGGGAAGGTTTTAAATCTCAGTCTCACCGCCACCACCAGAAGAACACTGGGTCTTTTTGAGAATGTCCTTCAGTAGGTGTAACATAATGCTGCCCATGGGAAGGAGACCCCGGGCTGTTGGTAATAGGAGGGTTCTACTTACTGAATCCATTCACATCCTGAGTGCTGGAGGAAAAGCCTTCTTCATTCCGAGCAGTGCTCAGCTTGGTGGTGGTCTTGTCCGTTGTTGCCACAGGCCCCATCTCCCTCTGGGTGCTGCTCTGAGTCTCTTTCTGTTTCTTGGCTAGTTTCCTGCAAGGTAATTTTAAGAGAGGGGAAATCATGGTCAACTTGGTTCAACTAGATCAAGGCCAAAAGAAAAGCAGCCATGGTTCAACTCTTTGGGTATCTGAGCTGAGGTTCACATTTAGGGTTCATGCAAAAAATAAAAATGGCTACTTTTCTTGGGAACATTTGGGGACAGGGTAGGCAGGGGAGAAGCTCTGGGGGCTGCAGAATCTTGTGATGTCAATAATAATAGGTGGAATGTGTACTCGAGGACCAAACAAGGTATCATTTGACCATTTCACATTGTCATATGCACTCTCAAAAAGAATGGGGACTTTTTGGTATTGAGGGCTAATGGCTTTTCTGAGTGAGATTAGAAGGGAAAGAAGGCTGAATTTAGTGGTGTTGTCTAATGGCAAGGGCACCAAATTGAGAGGAAGAAGATGTACGTTTGATTCCTGGCCTTGCTTTTTACTGTTTGTGTGATCAAATGGTCATTTGATCATTTTGTGCCTCGATTTCCTCATCATTATAATAAGAAAACTGGACTGATCAGTCTCTGAGATCCTTTATAGTTCCACATTCTATAATGTTGGTCAGTCTCACTAACTATAACTCTGGCTGTGGCCACTTCCCATTCTGAGCCTCAGTTTTTCATCTGCAAAATGGGGTGAATAATATTTTTTTACTCCACTGACTCCTTGTGAGGCAGGGATTTTGTAAATCTTGAAGTATTATAGAAATGTGGGTTATCATTATTATTTAATCTGGCATATATGCCTATAGTCTATTCTCATGAATGAAACTTGCTAAGTAAATCTTAGTTTGAGAAGAATTTTTTATTAGCTTGGATCAGAGAAGAGCAAAACCTGGCTTTGATTCCTGCCTATATAGGACAAAGATTTCTCTATAGCCACAAAGTAAAGTGCTTTGGCAAGGAGGGCACTGGGGAACAGAATGTTGGGTGGGTTTGCCTGACTTGATGCTCACAAGCTTTTGCTTTGTACCCCTTTATTGCACTTTCCTGTAATATTATACATTATAGCTATCTGTGTTTGTGTCCCATGAGATTGTATGTTCCATGCAGACAAGGAGGGGGTCTTCACTAAATTTTGTCATTTTTCCAACATGTAGCAGAGACCCCTGCACACTGTAGGTACCTAATAAACACTTGTTAATGAATACTCAACATCCTTCCATGGCTCCCACCTGCCTCTGGGTTAAAATACACATTCTTCAGCCTGTCATTTAAGGTCTTTCATAATCTGACTCCAGCTTTCCTTTCCAGTTGTTTTTATACTCTGCTTCTCCACCCCATTTACTTTTCACTCCAACCATATTGCTAGCTGATCACCAAAGCCCATACGTCATCTCCTACACTTGTACATTCTCACAGACCACCTTCTCTATTGCCTTTTCATCTCCATTTTTCAGATTCCCTGTAATCTTTCCATTTCAGGCTAGGTACCACCACCTTCAGGGAGTCTTTCCTGATCCCCCCAGCACTTAATTTATCCTCCCTCCTTAAATATTCCTGGAACACTTTGTCTAATCTCTCCTTTCCCTCTTCCACTCCCCACAGTGTACTTACTCATGTACTTGCAATATTCCCTCAGGAGACTGTAAGCAATTTGAGGTGAGGGGTTGTTTCGTTTGTTTTCCATATCCCTAGAGCCCAGTCTTACACACAGCAGACATTTAATAAATGTTTGCTGAATTGAAATGAATGAATAATAAAAACTCATGTTAAATAAAATAAAATAAAACAATTTTTTAAAAATAAAAGCTCTTGAGTTACAACACATTTTCATGTACATCCTTCCATTTTGTTCTTCCAGTCCTGTAAGATACGCAGTGTAGGTATCATTCTCCTCATTTTACAGACGAGTAGGCTGAAGTTTAGAGTTTAAAGTCCCATGGAGCCAAGGGCCAAACCCAGGTGTTTTGGCAATCTTAAGTCCAGTGTCATCTGCTTTATTGCAGTCCCATTACCCACATCACACAGATGTCCCCTTCTATGATGGGCCCTGCTTTTGGGGATTACCATTTATTGATGACACATCAGTCCAGAAATGGGTCTCTCTGTCAAAGAGAGTCATTAAGGCAGGGTGAGGGAGAATGAAAGAATAATGCCTATCTCTGCTGTTGGTGGCATTTGAAACTTTCATTCCTCATTTATTGTCAGAAAGTAAAGTGTTTAAAAATGTATATGTGACCTTCTTAATCAGGAATTTGAAAAGATGTATTATGGAGCCACTGCTTCAGCCTTAGCTCTGCTCTATTATCTCAGCAAGAAATAAAAAGAAAGCCAATAAAAGAGAGTTAACCACCAAAGTGGAAAAGAATAGAAACCAGAGAGGGAAGATTTCCCAGAGGTAAAGCTGTTGACCAAATTATCCCATGGACTATGGAATTTCATAGCAAACTTGGTCTGGGACACAGTTAATTAATTGGCTTCTAGAGAAATAAGTCCATCCTTAGTCCCAGGAAAAACTATAGAATGGCCATGCTTGGCATACGTCTGAATGAAAAGGTAAAACCTCTACCAATGATCACCTAGTAGCTTCAAAGTATTTTGGTAATTCTTGAAGTATAGCTAGAATAGCTGGATTGTAAGCTCTGTGAGGGGAGAATCTGTATTTTAGTCATCCAACTCCATTCATTCAAAAAGCATTTATTAAGTATCTACTGTGTGTTGTGCAAGATGCTAGGTTCCTGAAGCTAAATCCAGAGCAGGCATTTTGATAAATGAGTGATGATGACGATGAGTGGGTGGGTAGTTGAAGATCTATCTGGTGGCATGGCTGAATTTTTCACTTTTCCTCTAGATGTTCTGGTATCAAGTAAATGTGACCAAAGAAGAAACAAAGGGGGTAGGGGGGCTAGTCAGAAAGGGCAACTTGAAATGACAGTGCTGGACTCTCTGTGCTCAAACAGGGCGTAATATTCAAAAGTTTATAAAATCCTAGCAGCCGTACAGGGGAATGCATCATCACCACTCCCATCACTGCAGTCACAGACAATGAATAAGCCTTGTGGGATCCCCACACTTGAGTTTGGAATAAGGTGACAGACAGGAATGGAAAAAGAAAGGGTGGCCAATTTTCAATTAAGCCAGCTCTGTTCATACTATCTAAGAAGAGGATGGAATGAAAAACAAAAAGGAGAGTTAATCACCAAACTGGAAAAGAATAGGTACTGGCTTGAGATAGAAAATATGGTGGTAACAAAGACATTTATGGAAACATTAAATCTTTTAACTCACAAACATCTTCCAGATCCTGTTAAAACCAAAATATCCAAGTCTCTTTGTTACAATATATTCACAATTATAAATTCTAGTGGAAGACATATGCATACAAGATGAAAACTCTTCTTTAACAAGAGAAAGATGGTAAGCAGGGGCACTAAAATCCTACCTGAGACCAATTTGTGGATTATTCTATTACTATGGAATCAATAATAATAATCAATATGGAATATTTGTACCTGCAAATATTTGCAACAAGAGCCCGAGTATTGCTTCTAGAACCTTCAGAGAAATCAATCCCATTCAGCTCAACAAGCACAAATGTGAGCCACCTACCATGCCAGCTACCATGGCAGCTGCTAGGAATATGAAGATTGTTCTTTTAAAAATGAAATGTCTCAATCTTTGAAGAGTTTACATTCTACTGGAGGAAGCGACACGTATGTCGACCTGTACATTCAAAATATATTCAAAACAAATGCAAAATTTAATTAGGGGGACTAACAATTAGGGAAACCAGGAAAATTTACAAAAATAAACTATTTGCAGGAGTTTGCATTTCAGCTGAACCTTGAATCCCTTCATTAAGTGATTCCAAGAAGAAGGATACAAGAGCGTGTTCACGGCATGGGAGATACATCTATCTATGCAAAGCCATAGAGTAGGAATAGAATGTTGTTCTGGCGGAGCCTCAGGAAGGATACAAATGTAGGTGCAGGAAAGGGAGAAAGTAATGTAAAATGAGCCTGAAAGGACTGGTTAGAACCAGATTGTGTAGGATGAAAAGTATAGATATTTTTGCCCCCATTTTATAATTAATGAAACTGAGGCTCAGAGAATCTAAGCAAAGTATATAAAGTTACATTGCTAGGAAATGCTACATCTGGGACTCAAACCCAGGTCTGTTGAAACCAGGCTTCTTCTTAGACCACACCCTCATCCCATTTCCCACTCTTCCATGCATGGTGAACTTACTCTCTTCTCTCACTGGGACTTCAAACCTTCCCCCACTTCCCCCAGTCAATTAGTTTCCTCCTGGATGCCACAGACATCCTACCTAGCCATGACTTGAGAATCAGGTAATTCAATGCTAGCCTCACCACCACTCTTAATGTTTTTGCTTCCTTGGCCTTCTGCCATGTCTGCCATACCAATCTCTGACCCTGGATCACCTCTCCCCCATCCTTCACCCCACCGTTTTTCTCTGTTGTGGTTTGAAGAGGCAGAACTGCACAGCCCTGGCCCATTATAAATTCATGCGGTCTAATTTCAACTTGGCTCTTTACACTTAGAGTGTCTCCCTGCCATGCTCCACATAGTAAATGCTCTGGATCTCTTCTCTCTTCCCTTCCTCTCTCTCAGAAGATGACCTTACCCCCTACTTTAATGAGATGTACTTCAACAGGTCAGATAAACACTTACGGGTTAAAAAGAGTTACTCAATTTCCCTAAGTACCCTGGTCATTATCCTATTCCCAAATTTAATTGAGAGTTTTTCTTATTTTGCTTTTCATCTCTTTATCTGCCATATTATTCGAAACCTAACTGTGGGCATCCCCTAAGACTTAGGTTTCAGTTTTCTTTCCTTCCTTCTTTCTTTCTTTCCTTCTTTCTTTTCTTTTCTTTCTTTCTTTCTTTCTTTCTTTCTTTCTTTCTTTCTTTCTTTCTTTCTTTCTTTCTTTCTTTCTTTCTTTCTTTCTTTCTTTCTTTCTTTCTTTCTTTCTTTCTTTCTTTCTTTCTTTCTTTCTTTCTTTCTTTCTTTCTTTCTTTCTTTCTTTCTTTCTTTCTTTCTGTCTTTCTCTCTCTCTCTCTTTCTTCCTCTCTCTCTCTCTCTCTCTCTCTCTCTCTCTCTCTCTCTCTCTCTCTCTCTCTCTCTCTCTCTCTCTCTCTCCCCTCATCGTTAAAATGAGGAAATTAGAGCAGATGACTCCTAACGTCTCTTCTACCTCTACAGCTGGTTTTTCCTCTACACACCAACAAGTATAATCATGACTGACATTTCTATTGCACTTGAATGCTTAAAAAGTGCTTCTCCCACAGCAATCCTGTGGGCTTGGTATTATTGTTCCCTATAAAATGCACTTGTAAAATCATAGGGAAACTGAGGCCTACAAGGAGCCTACTATAAAATAGTTGCCAAATGGCAGAGTTGAGATGCTGCCTTTACATTTTGTAAAATGGGGATAATAATAGTTACCTACCTCACAGGATTGCTGTAAGGATCAAATGAAGTAACATATGTAAAGTGCTTTGCAAATTTGAATATTAGATAAATGCCATATTTGTTAATAATTAATTATTATTAATAAATTCTATTATTGTTGTTATCTCAAACACTGGTTGATTTATTTGAAATCCAGTGCTCCTTCTATGGCACTACATTACCTTTCAATTAGCCCAATCTCAGACTCCACCAAGTGGAGCTGTGATTCCCACCTAAAGTAAGGCAGCCATTTTTTTTGAATCCAAAAGTCTTTGGAGGTTTGAGAACATTCTTCTTTCTATGCCTCAAACTGCACATTTGAAAAATCGTTTCCAAGCCACAGATACATCTCATCAGTGACAGGGCTCCTGCTTTCCTCACTGACCAGTCTCCCATAAATACGACAGCTGGAACATCCAGATGCAAATACCATGAAAGCACTGGTGTCAACCACTAGCCAGCCATTGGCTACTGAGAATGTGTAACCTGCATGAACTGGGATGCCTGTCAGAGGACACTGGGAAAAGCTGTCTGTCTCATGCATTATGCATCTCAAACAACCCAGAAGACTGGACAGGTACTGGCAGAAGAGTCTTGTAAGAGGAACATCTGATGAACTGATTGAAATGTCAAAATGTCATTAAGGATGAATTAATGGATGTGCAACTTTGGCTGTAAGAGGCTATGTCAGAAAGACAACAGCCAGCCAGTGGCTGCTCTTTCGACTGAAAACAGAAGCATTTACAATTGATCCTCACAGTTTCCAGGCTGCAAGGAGGTACCCAGGGCAGAGATGAATAAACAGAAATGTTCTGATGCTTAAGCTTTGAACAAGGATCACATGTGATGCATGAATGCAGAGAAGGCAACAATTCCCTTAGACCTGGTTGCTTCCTTTGTGAATGAGAGGGTAGATGATCATGAATAGAGTCCAGCAGTGCAGGGTCATTGGCCTCATTTAGGAAAGAATGTATTTTCATGTCCAATCATAAACTAGCACATGCTAAAAGAAGCTGTGTTCAGAACTATAGTCCACTGCTATAGCGTATCTGTGATCTTACTAATGTGGGTATTTCCTCCATGAATACAGCTCAGAATCTGTTCACACTTGAATATGTGACAACTCTTGCCTACGTTTTTCCATAAGGGAGTCTGCCTGATATTTGGGGTAGTGGGAGGGACGAGATTCTGCCATTCTCCTGACATCAAGTGAGATTTGCTTGTCTGATGGCATGGTATAATTGAAAAAGCAATGACCTGGGTAGGTGGAGAACAGGACTTTAATCCTGGCCCTGTTATTAACTGGCTGCATGATTGGGCATATCTGTTCCTCTCCCTGGGATCATCAGGTCATGGAGTTAGTGCTGGAAAGGACCTTAGTGGTCATGTAGGACAACATTTTGAGGCCCATGGCAGATATGTGACTTGACCAAGGTTACCCAGATAATTAATGGTAGAGCTGGAATTCTTTCTTAGGTACTTTGTTTGAAGGGCAACATTCATCCCATAGTGCCACACTACTTTTGGCCTCACTCTCTTCCTCTATACAATAAAATTTGGACCTGATGGTCTCTAAGACCCCTCTACGTGTTGAGAAGGCCAATGAGACACAGGAGATTGAGCACTGAGCTTGGAGTTGGGAAAAAAAAATGGGTTAAAATCTGGGTTCATATACTTACTAGCTATATAGACATTAGGTGACTATTGTCACAATTTCCCTAAGGCTCAGTTTCCCCATTTGAAAAATGGGGCTAAGTAATAGCACTTATCTAATAAGGGTGTTGAGAGGATAAACTGATATAATAGAAGTAAAGCACTTTGCATACCTTTATCTATATAAATGTAAGCCACTGAGCAATCTTTCCAAGTTCTGACATTCTATGTTCTAAGGTTTCTTCTAGCTCTGTTAATGCATTCTTAGGCTTTGCCTCCAATTTAGGGCTCCTCAATCCTGATATTCACAGACTTCCTTGCTGGCATAAAAGAAGTCTTATGAATCCAACAAGATTCCATTATCATTGGAAAAAAAAAAAAAGAAAAGAAAGAAGCACCCTAGAGTACTTTTGCTTATTTAAACAACTATCATGATAACTATGTTCTAAGACATTTTGCATGTATTTGTTTGTGTGGGGGGTGCATTTTAATGTGGACTCATGTAAACTGTAAGCAATGTTGTTTTTGTGACTTTCTCCTTAGTTATACTTCAGGATGATAAAATCCTGGGAGTCAGGATGTGTGTGCTTTCATCCTGCCTCTGTAGGATAACTCTTAGGATGACTTCAGGTGTGAATTTCTACCACTGGGCCTGGCTTTCCTTAACTGTAAAACCAAGAGGTGGAGCTTAGAGCTCACTTGACTTTCAAGTGTCCTTTGTAGGTCAGCTAGCCTGTTCTTCTATGTATGGTTCACTAGAATCTCTTCCAAATCAGCTTCCAAAGTGACCATCTGTTGGTTAGCAGGGATGCCAGGACAACCAAATGGCAAACATTCAAGCAGAAACAAGATACAAATTGGTAGAAATGAATGAGTGGTCAGGCAAGAATCAACCGCTTAACAAACCAGCGTGAGGAGGTGCTGCTGATGGTGAAATCATGAGGCTGGTAAGGTGGGGCTTATCATGGGATAATAGATTAAAACTGGAAGGAGCTTCAGAGGACATCTAGTTGAACCTTTTCTTTTATAGATGGCAACTGGCTGGCAGAGATGCTAAGCACTGGCCCTGAAGTCAGGAAGACCTGTGCTCAAATCCTGCCTCAGACACTAGCCATGTAGTCCTGGGCAAGGTATTTCACCTCTCTCAGCCTCAGTTTTCTCATCTGTCAAATGGTGGATATAATAGTACCAACTTCATAGGGTTGTTGTAAAGCTCAAATGAGATAACGTCTGTAAAGCACTTTGAAAACCTTAAAAGAAGTGCTATATAAATGCTAGCTAGTTGTTGCTGTGAGCAGCTGGATGGTGCAGTGGATAGAATGCTAGGCCTGGAGTCTGGAAGACATGAATTCAAATCCAGCCTCAGAAACTTACTAGCTGTATGATCCTGGGCAAGTCACTTCCCCCTATTTGCCTCAGTTTCCTCATCTGTAAAATGAGTTGGAGAATGAAATGGCAAAACCACTCCAGTATCTTTGTCATGACCCCAAACTGGGTCGTGAAGAGTCAGACGTAACTGAAACAACTGAACAACAACAAAGTTATTATTGCTTCTACTTCTGGATAAACCAAAACACATGTAATTGCCCTTACATACTTCAAAAATTAATATTTTATTGCTGTTTTCATTTTTATATCACTCTTATTTCAAAATATATCTCTCCTTTTTTCCCTACCCAAAGAGCCATCTCTGATAACAAAGCTAGAAAAAGAGAGAGAGAAAAAAAGAAAAAAAAGTACTTCCCTTAAACCAACCAACGCCATTACTAAATCTGACTGTATATGCAATGTCCCATGTCCATAGTTCCCCACCTGATGAAGGGAGAGAAGTAAATTTATTTGTTTCCTTTTTAGATCCCCCTTTCACATTAGTCTTTCAAGTACTTAGAGTTCCTCTTAAGGATTCTCTTTCCAAGTTAAACAGCCTCACTTCCTCTTTCTGATCCTCTTGTGCCATGTTATCCTGGCCTCTCACTTTGCTGGTCACAGGATAAAAGTCAACTTCTGAAAATGAATGATGCGCTCCAGAGGTGGCGTGAGCAGGGCAGAGGCCAGCAGAATGAACCAGATCTCCTCCTGTATTCTATGCCTCTCCAAGGCATCCTGGGAACCCTGTGTGTGGCCACTTTTACTACCAACTCATGTCCACTGAAAGCCTTAGGTCACAGAACTGTAGGCTTAGACTAGATGAAACTTAAAAGCTATTTAGCTCAACCTCATTTTAAAGATGAGGAAACTGATGCCTTAGAGATGTTAAATGACTTGCTTAAGGTCACATACATAGGAAGTGGCAGAGTAGGGATTTGAACCCAGATCCTTTGACTAGAAATCCAGTGTTTTTTCCTCATATGCCCTTGCCACCAGCCCTTTTTCATATGAATTGCATACCCAAGCTTTCCCCATTCTGTACTTAGAGGTCTGATACTTTGAGAGCAAACACAGAAATTTACACTTATTAAATTTTATCTTATTAGATTCAGCCCATTGTTTACTTAGGTACTTCTACGTGGTCACTTAGACATACTCCCACACCTTGCACTTGGTTCTTATCACTGCCTCCTCCCTAGCTGAGCACTGAGAGCTGTCTAGAAACTAGAATGGTGGGGGAGGTGCTCCAGGGTTACTGCGGAGAATCTGCTTGGGAATGAATAAAGGAGAGTGGGTGATATTACTCTGAAAATATATTACCTTGCTATCTAAGCTCATTTTGAAAGCTTAATAAAAATGATATTATAGAAAGGACACTGTATATGGAATCAGAGGGCTTGAGTTAATGATAATAACTAGCTCTTAAGGAGGCAGACAGGTGGAACAGTGGATAGAGAATGGGGCCTGGAGTAAGAAAAGACACGAGTTCAAATCCAGCCTCAGAGACTTACTAGCTGTGTGATCCCGGGCAAATCACTCAACCTCTGTTTACCTTAACACTAAAGAAGGAAATAGCAAACTACTCCAGATTGTTTGCCAAGAAAACTCCATGGACAGTATTGGAGTGCTATGATCCATGGGGTCACAAAGAGCCAGACACAGCTGAGCAGCAGCAGCAGCACTTATGGAGCACTTGGAGATATGATGTCATTTGATTCTCCCAACAATCCAGTGAAGCAGGTGCTATTATTAACCCCATTTTACAGATGAGGAAACTGAGTCAAAGAGGGTAAAGTGACTTGCCCAGGGTCACACAGCTAGTAAGTGTTTGAGGTCAAATTTGAACCTAGGGCTCCCAACTCCAGGCCCAGAGTGCTGTCCTCTGCAACAGAACTAGTGGCTAGTTCTGTTTCTGCTAGTTCTTCTCTGAGAATGTGGACAAATCAGTCACCCCTTGGGCTTGGGTTTCCTTCTATGTAGAATTCAGGGCTATGTGATGTCTGAGATTCTCTCTAGTTCTAAATCTCAACTGTGAAAATGTTTAAAAGAGGGAAATATGCTACATACACACATTAACGCATCAATATTATCATTAATGAGATTGACTAAATTTGTTCCTCTTATTGAAAGCCAGTGGGAATGCTTAGGAAGAAAAAAAAAACCTCACACTTTTTTTTAACCATCCCAAGAGAATATATTGCAACATACCTAACAATAGCCAGTTCCAGTTTGGGTTGCTGACGGCAGATTGTGCTTTTTCTTGGAAGGCGGTGTTTGGTTTGACTGTTAGAGCTACTGCCAGGAGCAATGATACTAGACACTTCTGACATCGGCCAAGGGAAGACTCCCCCTGTAGATGGCTGGCATGTAAAAAGGCCTGACTCTAATCTCCCTCTCCCTGGGGAATGGGGGTGGGGTACAGCAGGGCAGCTAACTTGACAGGTGTGAAGGGCACACCTTGCTTAGGGGCCCCTCACGTGCAAAGGCTCCAAAGGCTAAGGTATAAAGCAGCTACAGGAAATGGGGAGATTGTCTCATCAGCTCTTCTCTTGCTGTGGTCATTTTTCACTATAACCTCACCCTTTGCTATAGCAGAAAGGCTCAAGTGGTTTGTGTGTCTGCTCATCCTGACAATTATCTGATTCCATGAATACTCACTAAATTGTCTATCACATGCAAGACACTGGGCTGAGCCAGGTGACCCAAACACGAAACAAGAAAACAGCACCTGCTTCCAAAGGACTCCTACTTTACTGCCAGGGTGGGGAGGGAGGGATAGTGTATGTCCACAAGTAAATATAAGATATATGCAAAGTAATTTCAAGGAGGAGATGACACTCATAATTAGAGGTAGAGGAAGATAGGGGAAAGCCTCCTTTGAAGGAAACTAGGTGGCAGTTAAATGGCTCAGCGGACAGAACCTGATGTCTGGAGTCAGGAAGACCTGAGTTCAAATCCAAATCTTATTAGCTTTACCACCCTGGGCGAATCACTTAATTCTGTTTGCTTCAGTTTCCTCATCTATAAAATGAGCTGGAAAAAGAAATGGCAAGCCATTCCAGAATATTTGCCCAGAAAACCCCAAATGGGGTCCCAAAGGATCAGTCGTGACTAAAACAACAGAACAGCCAACAACAAAGTGCTTCTATGAGACAGGGGTGAGAAGAAGTGTGTACTCCAGACATAGCAGGTACTTACACAAAGGTGAGAGATGGAACTTCAGTAGAGGCAAAGGCTTGCTGGCCAATTCAAACAGAATGGAGAGTGTGTGAAAGGAAGTAATATGAGACAAGGCTGAAAAGACACAGGGAACCTGGTTGTGAGGGGCTTCAAGGGGGAGGCTGAGGGTTTTGTTTTTATTCTAGAGGCTTAAGGAACTAGCGAAGATTTTTGAGTGATGGGGGGCAGGTGTGAGCTGGTCAGATCTGCTTCTCAGAGATATCGATTTGGCAGCTGTGTGGAAGATGAAGCATTCTTTAAAGTTCTCGTGCTTTACCAAAAAAAAAAGTTTCTTAAAATCATGGAAAATCAAACAGCCCTAGCTCTTTGTGGGGAAAATTTGTACAAGTTAAACATAAAAATCATTCTACAATTTAAGTAAAATGTATCACCTTCTGAGGGGACAAATTTATTTTTATTTTTCCTAATTAAAGTGACAGAACCACAGTGACTTACAGATACGCCCTACTTGCTATTCATGAGTGATGTGTTTTTTCTCTAATTCAATAACGTAAAACAAAGAAAACATCCATTTCATTGTGCTCTCCTTCCTCAGATCTCTCCGTACCTACTGTTCTCCAGCTGGATACATTTCTATTTATTGGGCCATGACAGTGTTCATTAACTTTAAGCATTTATAATTGTGATACACAAGGATTGATGTGAAGTTTCTAAGCCTAAAACCCCAATAAAACCACACAAAGCAGGTGATCTAAGATGCCTGCTATCTGCAGACGCCACGGGAAATGAAAACGGATGCTAACGTATTCTTTGAAAATAAAACAATATAAATCAAAGGACAAAGAAACAAACCCATGGCAAAACAGATTCAGCCTTCACTCACATGCAGAGAAATAAAAATGACAACTCATACCTCTATAGAGCTTTAAAGTTTACAAAGTACTTTCCTCACAACTCTGTGGAGTTGGTCATAGAACAATTACTACTTCCATTTCTCATATTGGGAAGTTGAGGATCAGGTTTCTTCCATGGTCGCATGGCTAAGGAATGTTCAAGTCAGGATTTGAACCCCTGTCTCCAGCTTCCTGATTCTAAGTCTGGGCCATTTTCACTACATATACATAGAAAGATGCAGCCTCTGCTTTCCAAGTGCTACAGTGTCAAAACGCAGAAGACAAATCACAGGAGGCTACCAGAGTGGAAAGAAAGACATTGGGTTTAGAGCTGGAAGAGACATTAGAGGCCAGTTAGTCCACTAGGTGGCGCCATAGTGCACAGTGTGCCAAGTCTGAAGTCAGGGAAACTCATCTTCCTGAGTTCAAATCTGGACTGGGACACTTACTAGCTGTGTGACCCTGGGCAAGTCACTTAATTCTGTTTGCCTCAGTTTCCTCTTCTGTAAAATGAGCTGTAGGAGGATATACCAAACTACTCCAGTATCTTTGCCATGGAAACTTCAAATGGTGTCATGAAGAATCTGACACGACTAAAACAATTGAACCACACGAGACTGCACTTTTACAAATGAGGAAACCAAGGCCCAGAGAGGTTAAATGACTTACGTGACATTACACATCTAATATGCAGCAGAGCTACCCCTCAGACTCATTTCTCTTTCCCTAAACTATGCTATTATGAGGACATGCGTTGTGCTATTGCTCATAAGATCTGTATGCCAAACATGACACTCGAATCCTATGTACAATGTTGTGCTCACTAACACTCCAAACAGGGTTGGCAACTCCGCTTAGCCCCTAGCTCCACCCTGAATATACAAGCTCATTGTAACTCTGGGATAGCAAGGATGAGCAGAGCACATGAAGAAGAGCAGACCTGAGCAAAAAACTATGGGAAAGATATGTGTGTCATGCATGTGGTAAATGTTATAGACAGAGAGAGAGAGAGAGAGAGAGAGAGAGAGAGAGAGAGAGAGAGAGAGAGAGAGAGAGAGAGCGCACCAGCCTTCAGGGATAAGAAGGTATAGTCAGATCACCCATGTAGTATTGCATCAAATTCAGGGTGCCACATTTTAGGAAGAAAATTGAAAATCTCAAGATTAGGCAAAGGATGACCAGGTTGATAAAAGGACTTGAATTAATACTGTATGGGGATTTACTGAAGGAACTGAGGATATTTGGCATAGAGAGAAGAAAATTTGGAGGAAGATGATGTGATATAAATATATAAATATAATGTCGCATGTATATATAATGATATATAACATATAATATATATACAATATAAAACATGTGAGATATACATATATAAATATAATGCGATATGTATATAATGGATGTGATATGTGTGTATGTATGTATACAGAGAGACACACATATGTATTATATGTATGTGTGTATATATATTTGAAAGATAAGATTAGAGATGGACAACTGAGAAAGACCTTAAAAATCACCTATTCTAAAGCTCTCATTTTAAAAATAAAAAATAGAAAACCTGAAAATCAGGTGAATTGACTTGCCCAAGGTTACATATATAGTAAATGGTGAAACAGGGATTTGAACCCAGGTCTGATCATTCCAAGTCCTGTGCTTGTCTCACCAGGCTAAAATGTCTCTGTGGATACAGCATGGAAGAGATATTAGACTTATTCTGTTTGGTCGCAGAAGAGAGAATGAGAAGTAATGGGAAGAAACTTCAAAAAGTTAAATTCAGACCCGTTGTCAGGAAATAATTAGCATTATCCCAGAGTGACTTGGCATCCTCTAAGTTGCCATGTCTGATTCTTCTCCCAGTCTATCAGCAGCATGCAAATCTTAAGGATAAGGCCCTTTGTTCACCATAGAGAGGATGCTTAGGTGAGTGATGGAAGCTCACATCTCTAAAGTGCTTTACTTTTAGAAGGAGTCTCCCCATACCAACCCAATGAATAGGCAGGGCCAGGATTATAATATCCATTTTTCACAAATGAGAAGTATGAGTCTCAGAGAGATTAAGCAACTTGTACAAGGCCATGTAGCTAGTAAATGACACAACCAGAATCCAGATTAATGTCTACTGACATCAGATGAAATAATCTTCTTGTTATATGACATTGCCTTCATAAAGCATGGTCCCTGTACTCAAAAAACCTACCACTTCAGGGGAGACAAATCATGAGTAAGCATGAGGAACCTTTATCACAAGGTATGATCCTGGGTCTAGAGCTACAAAGTGCTTCAGAGGTCATACAATCCAATTTTCACATTTTATAGATGAGGAACTGAGGACCAGAGCGGCTAAGTGATTTCCCAAAAGTCATTTTAGTAGTGAGTGCCAGAGGTAGGGTTTGACGCCAGGTCCTCTGACCCCTCTGATTCCAGAGCCAGTACTATACCCACTGTACTATACTGCATACCCTAAAATGTGGCAGTCACCATGAGAGAAGTGCACAGTGTGACTGGAGTTCAAAGCAAGGAGAGATCACTTTCACGGGGTGGGGAGGTGGTAGTAGTGAAGGATAGCTTCATGGAAGTTGAGTTGAGCTTGGGAAGATAGGCACAATGATCAGATGCAGGATTTGGTAGGTGGCACAGTGGATAGAACACTGAGCTTAGAATCTGGAAGACTCATCTTCATGAGTTCAAATCTAGCCTCAGACACTTACTAGCTGTGCGACCCTGGGCAAGTCACCTAACCCTGTTTCCCTCAGTTCCATGCATGTAAAATGAGTGGAAAAAGGAAATGGCAAACCACTCTAGTATCTTTACCAAGAAAATGCCAAAATGGGATCATAAAGAGTTGGAAAGCACTGAAATGACTGAGCAACAGCCTGGAGAAGAGAAAACACCGAAGGGATGTTATAGCTATTTTTAAATATCTGAAGGGCTGACATGTGGAAGAGAGCCTTCTTCTGCTTGGCCCTAGAGGACAGAACCAGAACCAACAGGTAGAAGTTGCAAAGAGATTGATCTAAGACTGATGTAAAAAAATAACTTCCTGACAGTTAGACCTCTCCCAAAATAGAATAGGTTGCCATAAGAGGTGATGGGTTCCCCCTCCTAGGAGATCTTCAAGAAGGAGTTAGATGACTCCTTATCAGCTATATTAAAGTGGGATTTTTCTTTTTTGGTATGTTTATATCTTGAACTAACTAGCCACTGACATCCTCTCCAGCTCTTAAATGCCATGATTATATGGGTGGGGACAGAAGGCAGCAAAATAGAAGAGAAGAAAGAAGAAGAAGAAGAAGAAGAAGAAGAAGAAGAAGAAGAAGAAGAAGAAGAAGAAGAAGAAGAAGAAGAAGAAGAAGAAGAAGAAGAAGAAGAAGAAGAAGAAGGAGGAGGAGGAGGAAAAAAAAAGAAGTACACGGGATGGATAGCAAGAGGCACTTGTAGGCAAGAATGACTAGGAAAGTTCATTGTGTATCTACTGAGAATTATGGGAATGATTTGGATGGTCTTTCAGTGTCTCCTCTAGCCCCTGAATTCCCTGACACTTAGATCAGGCATCTGCTGAAAGGAAGGGAAGCACATCACTGCTCTTGTCAGGACAGTGGGCAATCCCTCCCCCCTATTGCTTTTTCGAGTGGCACTGAAGTAAAACGTCTTTGCTTCAAGCAATTACTGGAACACTTACACGACTTGAGCTAAATCAACCTATGGTTACATGGCTTCTCTTAATCTACTTTTAGAAAGTACAAACTGAAGCTTTTCGTTTTTTTTCTTTACTATAGAAAATAAAAGGGAAATGCACTGCGGAAAAAGGGCTTTCCAGTGCTGTCAGGTGGGATGCTATGTGACATGGTTCCAAGAAAAGGGGATGGGATCTAGGCCCCTAGTTCTACAGCCCTCAGTTCCAGCCCCTTTTTTACTGTTACCTCAACATCTGACCTTGGCCAAGTCATTTGATTCCTATGTTTCTTCATTTTTAAAATAGCAGGGTTGGTCTAAATCAGGGGTCTCCAACCTTTTAGGGTCTCCTGTGATATGAGACTTAATAAAGCTAAGGTAGTTTTAGGGTGCATTGACAGAGATATAGCATCCAGAACTAAGAAGGTGTACTCCGAATACATGTGTAGTAATGGGTTCTAGTTCTGGGTGCCACATTTTAGGAAGGACTTTGATAAACTGGAGATCATAGGGCGGATGACAGCCAGGATGGTTCTGTGCCTTGAGTTCAATCCTTAGGGTGACTGGTTGAAGGAACTGGGAATCTGGCCAAGAGAAGAGAGGGTTCAAGGATAGGGGGGCTGTGATTACCGAACTTGAAAGATCACAGGATCATGCATTATTGAGAAGACAGAGAAAATGACTGCTACTTTTGCAAGTGAATACCAGTATCAGCATATATGCTCATCTTCCGTAGACCCATTATCACTGTTGTTGTTGATGTGTTATTAATAGAGTTCTGGACTTGGAAGATCTAGGTCTGGATCCCATTTCAGTCATTTACTAGCTTTACGACCCTAGACAAAGCACTTCACCTCTCTCTCTCAGATTCAGTTTTCTCATCTATAAAATGGGGACAATGTTGGCCACTACCGCACATAGTTTGTATGAGGATAAAATGAGATTTTATACACTTATATGTATACATATATATACATATATATGTGTAGATCATCTATACATTATACATATATATATCTTAAGAAAAGCTAAATGAATATATGAATGTGAGCTATTATGTCTTTTCCTCTATTCTCTATCTCCACACTCTTAGAAGAAGCGTTGTCTCTCCTCCTTTGTAAGGACAGATCTTCCACTTATAACCTTGATCCCTATCCATTCCCTTTGCATCCTTACTCCATCAATCACTCTCTTTCTCCAGGTTCTCCTCCTTAATGGTAGTGCTTTCCCTCTGAGAGTATCTTTAATTTATTGTATAATTTATTGTTTGTATATAGCTGTTTGCATGTTTGCCCCATTATACTGGGAATTCCTTGAAAGCCAGGGCCATTATTGCCCTTCTTTATGCCCCACCTCCTAGTGCTTGGCACACAGTAGATGCTTAATAAATGCTTGTGTGCTTGACTTGCTACTAACTTGCTGTGTGCAGGTGCTTAATATGTGTATCTTGATGACTTCATTCTCTCCTTTCCTAATTTGCCTATAAACACTTTCAGATTTCTTCTATCCTAAAAGAGAACCTTTCTCTTAATTCTGTCACTCTCTAAAATTATTGTCCTGTCTCTTTCTCCCATGCAATCATAGAAAAATTTCTCTGATTAATAATTTAACCTTGCAGCCTCCACTTCCTCACCACCTTACCACTCAACTCTCCCTCTCTTCCTCTCTTCCATCTATTTGGTTTCCTCCTCATTGCTCTCTACTGAAATTGCTGCCTCTGAGGTCACTAATGATCTCTTACTAAGTAAAATGCTCTTTTCTCAGTGCTCATCCTTCTTGGATTTTCTATAGCATCTGACACTATTTAATGTCCCCTCTTTTCTTTCCTTTTTTTTGAGGCAATCGAGGTTAGGTGACTTGCTCAGAGTATACAGTTAGTGTTTGAGGCCAGATTTAAATTCAGGTCCTCCTGACTCGAGGACCAGTGCTCTCGCCACTGAGCCACCCAGCTGTGCCCCTCCATCCTCCCCACCCCTCCCACTGCTGGCCTTCTTCATATTCTCTCTTTCCATGACTTCTTTGACTGCTCTTTCATGGCTTCTTTGCTTCACCTCTGAAGGCTCTTTCACTTTCTCTATTCCTTGCTTTTCATTCTCCTCTATTCTCTTGATGTAAACAAATGCTTTGTAAAGCCTTGTCTTTTCATTTCTCTATAGTATCTCTTTTGGTGATCTCATCTATTCCAATACTTTCAATGACTCTTTGGCCAACAGAACCTTCTCAGACTCTCTCATATCCCATCTCTTTTATGTCTATTCCTGGCCATGAGATAGATGCATAGTTGCTTTTCTCTATACACATTAAGTCTGCTAAATCCTTCATCTGAAAAAGAATCTGGGGGCTTTAGTGGTCTACAAGTTTAATACTAGTCAATGGTGTCAGGTGGATTTCAAAAAAAAGCTGCTGTGATCTTAGGCTACAATGATAAAAAAAAAAAAATAAGAGCCCCAAATGAAGAATGTAATGATCCCACTAACCTCAGACCCCATCTAGAAGATGATGGCTAGGTTTACATGATGCATTTTTGGAAAGACATTTAATGGGTTGGAACTCATTCAGAGGAGGTTGACAAAGATAGTGAAATTCCTGGAAAGACAAGGAGACTTAGGGATGTGAGAGCTCTTTTCAAACTCTCCTGACAACTAGAGCTTTGCAACAATAAAGTAAGTTGCATCTTAAAGTAGTAAGTTCCATCTCAGGATGTCATCAAATAGAGATTAATGATTCTGGGGTTGGTACAGTTAGGATTCTTCCATTGGGTGGCTGGGTGGCTAAACCATTAACATTTCTTTTAGCTCTGCGTTTCCAGAGTTATCACTGATCACCTTTGCTGGACTCCATTTCCTAATTTCTGAATAGGCCAGAATTTCTATGCTAAATTAGCTTAATACCTGGCCCCCTTGGTGACGGAGACACCTATGAACACTGAGGAGTCAAGTCTCTTCCCTTATTTACTTGTGGAAAAGCAAAATATCCTCCACGGGGAAATATCCTTTAGGCAATGAAATAGGTTTAAATCTTGGGCCTTGGCAAAGAATCCCATGTAGATTCTGCATAAACAATTTTATCCTGTGCCTCAGGAAAAAAGCAAGGGGGAAGTACTAGTCACTGCCAACCACGGTAGTCTCCTTGGGAGAGAGCTATGCTATAATACAAGGGGCATATGTTTAGACTCAAGCTAGATAATTCAGAAAGCACTTTTCTGTCACGAAACTTCTAGTTTAGTCTTCAATTATTCATCTATTCCTGTCATAATCTGGGCAGTAAATTCCCCTTCCCACCTTGAAATATTCTTTCCTTTCCAGGACTCCATTTATCAGTGGGTTCTCTCCTTGCTGTGATCTTTTCCCTTTTCAGCATCTCTGCTATGTGACTGCTTTGGTTGGTTGGTTTGTATGAATGAAAGGATATCTTGTAGGTACAAAGTCTCAAAAATCCTCTCCAGGTTTTCCTGACTGTCTCTAAGTTCTGGCACCAATGGATGTTATAGAAATAATATGATCTTCAGGAATCCTGATATAAATGCCAAGATGAGACCCAACATCAATTAGAAGGAAAAGCACAAAAATATGTGATAGGATAAGACGTACTACTGGAACTTGACGGCTTTGTGTTTTAATGAAATATAGTTCAGGTAAATTAAAGCTAATTATCATTTGAATTTCTATCCTTAATATATTTTAATAAAGATGGAAAGAAGTTAATACTAATGCCTTTCCTCTGAGATTATCTTCAATTTATCTTCTGTGTGTATAGCGTCTATATGTGTATGTACACACAAATGTGTATATATATATACACACATACATGTATAATACATGTGTGTATGTGTGCACAGTACATAATTATTTGCATGTTGTGTCCCCCAATCAATTGTGACCTCCTTGAGGGCAGGGAATTTTTTCTTCCTTTATTCCCCCAGCACTCAGCCCAGTGCCTGGCAAATAGTAGGTGCTTAATAAATGCTTCTTGACTTGACTTCATGGACTGCAGTGTGCCTCCCCTATTTTACTGCAATGAGGTACCACCAGGTCTCCTGAATTCCCAGGAAGAACTGTGATCTGTGCCTAGCTGAATATTGTAAGCACAGACCATGAAGCCACCAGTTGGATCTGAGATGATCCTACTTCCAAAAGTTATGACAGAAGTTTCTTCTGTGGAAAAAGAACATAAAGGCAGAGGGGGCCGATTTATAGCCATCATCCTGGAAGGGGTCATAGGAAGAGGGAAAAGAGGATTCTAGAGCTAAGAAAGAAGCTAGAAATTTTCTATTAAAACCCTCTAATTTTCAAAATGAGAAAACTAAGGTCCAGAAAAGGGAGAGAGACTTGCCCAAAGGCACACAGTAAGAGGCAGTGCTGGGATTTGGCTCCTACTCTAAATTCATTCTTTTCCCACTATGCCATATTGTTTCCCTCCACCTCTTAGCTTACACAGGACCACTGCTTAAAAGAAGTTGGACTGCATATGAAAGAAACCAGCCTATTGTCAATTCACAGCATTATTAATAACATTTTAAAAGACCTACAATAATTTTCCTTTATGTTACTGACCCTCATTAACATCTACGTCTCCTGTCTCTGACACTGGTAAGTATTACAAAATCAGTAAAACCTATGTAGCTGATAAATACAGATTGGCTGAGAAATCAAATGACACAGTGTATGTAAAGCACTCTGCAAAGCTTAACACATACATATAAATGTCAGGTATTCTATCCTATTTTATTCAGACACTGGCTCCAATCTCCCAGGAGGAGCCAGATTCTAAATTCTTCCAGGGCTTAGCAAGCCTAGGTATTTGATGGCTATTGTTCTTTCCACAGCCCCTGTGGGAAGCAGGGTAGTAAAATGAAAAGAACCATGGGTTACATCTCTGTCACTAACTTGCTAGGTGAGCTTGGGCAAATTTCTTCCCTACTCTGAATTTCAGTTTCCTCATCCATGAAATAAGGGAGATGAACTGTCCAATTGCTTCCTTCCATAATCAGCTTGAAGCTCATCTTCTTCAAGAGGCCTTTCCCAGTTCTTTCAACTGCTAGTGCCTTCCCTCTGAGAGTACTTTCCATCTACTCTGCGTGTATACTGTACTGTCGACTTGTTTATGTGTTGTCTCACCCGTTAGAATAAAAGCTCCTTGAGGGCAGGAACCATATTTTTAATTTACTTTTTTTGTATCACCAGTGCTGAGCACAGTGCCTGGCACACAGGATGTACTTAATAAATGTTTATTGACTGACATATAGTAAGCTCTTTAAAAAATGCCTATCGATTGACTCACTAAGGGCCTTTACCTATTGCTCTGTTAGTCAAGGATCCTATGGTTGCATAATACGTGGTTGTTGATGATAGCCATTTTCATGTCCAGGGGTGGATGGGCAGCATAAGGAGAGGAAACATTTTCTGACTCTGGGATATGGCCGTGGAAAATAACACATACTGCTGCGGAGGAGAGGCAGCATCATACATCACGGAGAAAGAGCTCTCTAAAGGGAGCTAACTCTAAGATGGCAGAAACAAAAGCAGGAATAAACGATGAAAGTGTATTTCAAAAGTAAAAGAAAAACAACAAACAAGACAAACGATGAAAGCTGCTGGCAGCCTAAGAAAACACAGGTTCACATGGAAAATAATCCTCTTTGGGAGGGGATGGGAGCTCCTGCCACACCACACAAGGCATGCTGAAAAAAAGCCGGCCCCAGCTAGGTACTTACAAGTAATAGGAGTAGGAATATGCATTTCTTCTATATATTGATGGGCAGTCAGATGAAGAAAATGTCCAAAAGGGGGGGAGAAAGAAAACAAACAAACAATAATTAGACTTTGATGAAATCATGTTCCTTAGAAATGCACAAAGTATTTTACCATCCCTAACATGAGTGAAGTACCACATTCTCTTGTAGTCCCTCTGAGAATCTCGAGCCAGCATTCTTGGAATCTCTTCCCCCATAATGCTGCTAGATACAGAGCCATGGGAGAGGGGGAAGGGCTTTAACCTGAGAATCAGGTGAGGGAGATTCTAGTTCCAACTCTGCCACTAACTTGCATTGTGACCTCAGATAAGTCTCTTTCTGGGCCTCAATTTCCTCATCTGTAAAATGGAAGTGTTAGTACAGTATCTATAATTCCTTTCTGATGTTGTATGTTGTAAGGTCCTTTCTTGCTCTGACATTCTTTATTCTATGATTGAAGGTCTGCTTTTGCTCTAACATTCTACAGTCTGTATTCTAAGTGCCCTTCTGGCTCTGACAGCCTGTGTTCTAAGAACCCTTCCAGCTTTAATATTCCATGTTCTAAGTTCCATTCTTGCTCTGACAAAATATGTTCTAAGGACCAAATGCTCATCCATCTCCGCATTGCACAGTTCTAATGGACCATCACTATAACTGTAGCTCATCTCTGGGACTCTTTTCCTGAACCTTTGTAGCCAAGAATAGTCTTATAGAAGTGCCTTATTTCAGCGCACTCTATCCTTCTCCCACCAACTCTCACATTTTCTTGTTTCATACCCTCTCTCTTCCTCTAACTGATTATACTGGCTTAATAGAATTTGTCACTGAGGAAAAATAACATCATTGTTTCTCCTACTGGGTCCCAAGCAAGATCACAGTATTATTGTGCAACTGAACTGAAGACAGCTCTTACATGTTACCTAATAAGATGACTTTATTTGGGCTTCCTTGACTATAAGGCAAGCCTTCCTTGTACTAACTCCTTTGAGGCAAAGAGAAGATGGCCTTCGAATAAGCTTTATCTCAAAAAGGAATACTAAGCTGTTTCTTTTGGGGCGTGGGGAATGAAAGAAATCTTATCTGTTGGGAAACGCATCCATAGCCTCCATGTTGTCCTTGGATCTCGGAGCAGGAAGGGCCCCTGGAGATCACCAAGTTCAAAACCTTCATTTGACAGGTGAGGAAACCAAAGCCTAAGAAGCGAAAGTTCTTTGAGCAGTATATTAGTGGCAGGGCTGGGACTGGAACCCAAGTCCTCTGACTTGAGATTCAGGCTAATTAGTCACTAGTTAATTCAGTGTTCTGACTTTGGTGACCATATTGCCTTCTGAACTTGGAAGCTAAATTTGAACTTGAGATTGACCCAGTTAAGCTGAATCCAGTTGACAGTAAACATCAGTAACCATGATATCCCCACACAGTCATATAGGGCTAGAATGGTATACATTGTATTAAGAACAAGGGCAAAGAATCTACCAAACAAAATCATCCATCTGTTTATCAAAAAAAATTCATAGTTTTAGGCATAATCAACTACATATATGCCAGGTACTACACTAGACTGGGGATACTGAGACACAAAAAATCATGAGTCCCTACCTTCAAGGCATTCACAACCACCTGGCAACCATGGGATAATGGGAATAACATGCATGTGGCTAATGACATACAAAATACTACAAATTAAATAAAACTGATTTACAGGGGCCAAAGCACTAGCACCTCGAGGCCACACGTGGCCCTGTAGGTCCTCAAGTGCAGCCCTTTGACCAAATCCAGTTTGCTGCACTTGAGGACCTAGAGGGCCACATGTGGGCTTGAGGCCATAGGTTCTGCAAACTGCACTAGTGGCTGGTGAGGATTAGGGTACCACTGCTGTGCAACCACATTCTTGAGTTGAGTCTTGAAAGAAACAAGGGGTTGCTAAGAGGTTGAGATGAGGAAGGAGTACATTCATTTCAGATATAGAAGAGACAGGTTGTATAAAGACTCTTCAAGCAGGCATTTGAGATATTTTAAAAATGGCACCCATCCTCCCTCTTCAGCCTTATCTCCTATCCAGTGCTCTATCTCAAATGGTCCCTGAATAGGCCTCACCCTTTACCACCATGAAGGGGCTCTTACTATTTCCTTACTTGAAATGCCCTGTCTTACTACTGTTAAACCTCTTTCCATCTTTCCTGTCCTGTAAGACTCAGCTGAAACCCCAGTTTTCTTCACAACACAGCTCCAACCTCACCTTTCACATGGAGCCTTTCCTGATTTCCCTTAGCTCCTAATGCCTTCCTCCCCAAAATTCCTTTCTTTTTTTAAATTTGCATTGCTTGTCCATGTTACCTTCCCCAGTGGAAAATGTAACCTGCTGTAGGGTAGGGAGTCTTTCATTTTTGCCTTTACACCCTAAATGGATAGCATAATGCCTGGCAAATGGAAGGTCTTTAATGAATGCTTGTTGATTGGCTCGTTGAAATGTCACCTCCTCCAAGAAGTCTTCTATGAATCTTCTTTTCAGGATATGATCTCTTTCTCCTTGTAATTTCCATAGTACATTGTTTGTGCTTCACTTGTCATGTTCAGCCACACATTACGGTTATCTCTGTACCTGGCATCTCCCCAAGTAGAATGCAATCTCCTTGATGGCAGGGATCATGTCTTATTCATCACTGTATTTCATTCAATACCTAGCACAGTTTCCTACATGGAGCAGGTGCTCAGGAAATGTTTGTGAGATTTAATTGAATGCAAGAGGCCTTGATGATGCTGGGTAAGCAGAGCTTGCTTGCCACCTGTTTCTACACAGATTGTCTGTAGAGGGAGAAATCAGGCCACCGCCCTGTTGGCAAATGTTTCTCCCAGAAATGTGTCCATTTTGCCAAACTTGTTAAAGTGGGGGCACATGTAGGACTCTCAGCAGAGGGCAGACGACAGGATGTTTTCAGTTTAATCTGGAAAAATTATTTTTGCCAGATGGAGGCAAGAAAATGAGCATTCAAAGACGCAGCGCTAAGTGATTAAGCTTATACTGCCAATCCCAGATAACAAAACCACAGATGGGAACGTGCACCGACCTCCCAAAGAGACGCCCACACCCCAAACAGACATAGACATCCCAAATATGTCCAGACCCCAAACACATCTCTCCACACCCAGGCTACATACAGTTATGTCAGAAACATGTGATGATCACAAACAGAATACCACCCCAGCCACAGAGATGAATGACCTGAAACACACAAATACATGGGATTGCAGAGAGCCAGAGCTAGAAAGAACCTCAGAGGCCATCTTTTTTTTTAACAGATGAGGAAATTGAGACCTAGGATGCAATTTAATGACTTGCCCAAGGTCACACTTTTAGTAAATGGGGAAATGCTTTTGTATCACACCCACATCCCTCAAAATCTATAATCCAAGCACACAAAGGGGAAAGAACCCTGGCTTTGGAATCAGGGGATCTGGGTGGTCACAAATCCCTTCTCTGATGCTGCCTACCCATATGGCCTTGGCCCAGTCATTTAATGTCTCTGAATCTAAGTTTATTCATCTGTAAAATGTGGGGTCTGGATTAGATGGACTCCAAGGGTGTTTCCAGCTCTGGTTTATTATCCTATGACCCATATCCCTGCAACAAATATACTACAAAACACTCTATCTCCCCAAACATATGGTGACCCCCTTAATATCCAATGACTTTCCCAAATACCTCAACTCCCAAGTCACACACCTACTACACTAAACTCCTATGCTCTGTAACACATCTATGCCCCCAACAACATTCCAAAGAGCTCTCCCAGAAACATAGTTACAACTCACATCTCTTGACTGCCTAACCCATCTTGAATCCCCAAACATATATCAACTCCCTCCAAACACACACACACACACATACACACACACACACACACACACACACACACACACATACTGACAGTTACACCCTAAACAAACACTGTAAAATAACTTTTTAGTTAAAATAAAAGCTGTTGCCAAATAATTTTATGCCATCAGTTATGAGAAGGCTTAAAGCACTTGTAGCTTTTCTCTTGTTAGTGACGAATAAGCTCTAAGTATTAAAATGATAGAAATTAGTAACTAAGAACTTAGATATTTAAAAGTGAGGGCAGCGTCAACACAGAAAAAGGAAACTTTTTTTTCCATAGACCAAGGGCTAGAACATTCCCATTCTGAGGACCAAAGGTAGCTCCATCCTGGATGAGCCATAGGCTGTGTGAGTGATCTGTTACCTGCCATTTTTTTTAGCCTTTTTGAAGAGAAAGTAAAATCTTATCCTGTGGATCTCATTAACAAAGGACCCAAACCAGCACATTACCTCAAGCCCAAGCACAATCACAGGCAGGTCACGCTACTGAAAATGTTTGTTGGATGATGTACACTGTGATCCAACACTAGGGAAACACAGAGATTCACTCTATAAATAGGCATGATTTCAACACTCAAATGGAGAAACATATCTGCCCAGCACTTAGTACACCACCTGGCTCATAGAAGGCATTGGATTAATGTTTACTGATGGACTGACTACCTGTACCCACACAGATAGAGCTGTGCGATCTTGGGAGTCAGCTCCTGACTGAAGGGCCATCATTAGAAGCTCAGAGGTCCAAGGCCTCATTAATGTCAGAAAGAAATCATCTCTCATGAAGCTGTTGAGTGACCAGGCCTTTTTTTTTTTTTTACTCTAATTAGGTAAGCTGTGTACACTCTATTTTTCTTGGTTCAAAAGTGAAGATGTCAATGTTATTGTGATTAATTTCTACTTGTGTTTCTTTTGGTTCTTACTTAGTTCCAGAGTATATCAGGGGTTTGCCAAAGTGAAAAGGAATGAGCTTTTTGTAGAGATGCCAGATCACAGAGCAGGGAAAGGAGGAGGAAAAGCTTGCACTCTCCTCCTGCTCAATACCCACGATATCTGATACGTACAAACAAAGCTTTGGAGAATACGTCAGACTCCAAAATATTCCCAGTCCCAGACTAGAGGCTGTTGTGCCTGCTACGGGTTCAACAAAGTGGAGCTGGGTTTGGGGGGACAGATCAAGTGTCAGCTGCTTACACCACCAGAGAGCAAGGCCTCGTGAGAAAAGATTCATCTAGTAATTACAAGCAGCCTGGGGAGGTATCCTGGATTTTAACTTCTGTTTGGTAGATTGTGGGGAGTTGCACTTATGAGCTAACCAACTGGAGCGTCTCGTAGAGACTTTCCCCAAGTTTTTGGAGGGCAAACTTGGACCAAGGAGCATAACAATCCTGAACAAACTCACTGTGTGGCCATGGGCTAGTCACCTCATGACTTTGGGCCTTAAGTTCCTCATCTGTAAAATGGGGATAAGAAAATTCACACAGGGTTGATGTGAGAAAGTGCTTTGTAAACTTTAAGGGGCTATAGAAAAACAAGTTATTACTATGAAAGAGAAGAATGGAGAGGGAGAAGAGGAAAGGGAAGAGGAGGAAGAGAAGAAGAAGGAGAAGGTAAGGGGACAGAAAGAAGAAAGGGAGAATGAAGTGAGAAAAAGAAGGGGAGAAGGAGAAGAGGATAGGGAGGAAAATATAGCATTTATTTATTTATTAAATTATTATTATTATTATTATTATTTTTTTTTTTTGTGAGGCAGTTGGGGTTAAGTGACTTGCCCAGGGTCACACAGCTAGTAAGTGTCAAGTATCTGGTCTAAGACCAGATTTGAACTCAGGTCCTCCTGACTCCAGGGCCAGTGCTTTATTCACTGCATCCCCTAGCCACCCCCCAAAATATAGCATTTATAAAGCTCCTCCTATGTTCCAGGCACAGTGCTAAGCACTTTGCAAATACCTCATTTGATCCTCACAACAACCTTATCATCAACTCACAACAAAATTATTGTCCTCATTTTATAATTAAGAAAACTGAGGAAGATAGAAGCCAAGTGACATGGCCAAAGTGGTGCAGTGAGTGTCTGAGGCCAGATATGAACTCATGTATTTTTGACTCCAGGTTCAACTTTCTTATTAGTGGATAGATCGGTGACACCTAATAAATGATTAATGTATTAATTAATGTTCACTCTTGTGGTTAAAAAAATAAAGTCACACATTTCATTTTTCTTTGCGAATGACTCCAGTTTTCTCCATAGGTTTTCGGACATCTTTGACATAGGTTAGCCAGGTTTCAAAATGACCCAAATTGAGAAGATCACATATGAATCACCAATGACCACAGAATGGGCTATCTGAAGGCCCAAGAAAGGTTTGCATAATCCTATTACCCTTCTAATGTTCACAGGAGGAAGATCTCCCACTCCCCTCTTCCATGACATTGAGGTGTAAGGGACTTGGGGGGGACAGATCATAAAATGTCAAAGCAGAAAGAGACCTTAGAGTTCAGTGGGTAGTCAAATGTCCTTATTTGGTAGAGAAGAAAACCAAGGTCTTGAGAGGCCAAATGACTAGACTGGTATCATGAAGCTAGAAAGCAGCAGAGTTGGGATCCTGTCCTGATCTCTTCCACTATCCCACAAAGGCTTCCACTCATCATGTGGCCTTTAGGTAGGTTATTTAATCTCTCTGAACTACTATTTCTGCTATAAATATAATTTATATGGCATATGTAGTCTTCTTGGTCTTTTTTTCCCTTTCCCCTCCATAGGATCCAAGAACTCATGTTTTATTTCATTTTATAGGATGAGAATAGGGACTTGAGCTAAGATTCCATCATTACAGGAAGCTCCTGTGTTGAGGATTCCTTTCACCAGCGCAAATAGGCTCCTTCTCTGTAAACTATGGTTTTAGAGAGTTGGCTAAATCACTGAGAAGCTAAGTGACTTGCTCAGGGTCATCCAGCCAGTACGTGAGAAGTAGAAGTTGAACCCAGGGCATCTCTCTAACCACTAGCCGCACTGCCTCTCGCTTCAGTTAATATTTGCCATTAATAGTTTGCCCAGTAAAACAAATAGTTGTAGAGCCAGATAAATGAGCTAGGTGGCCATTCTTTAGCCTTTGCCAAGAAAGCTGTCAACTTCAATCTTGGGTTCTTTGGTCTCCAGAGCAACTGAAACTACAAGCCAATTCCATACAGCACTCAAAAGCACAACTTGGCTCTCACCTTGAGCAAATCATTTTCTTTTGCATTTGCTTTCCTTATTGGCAAAATGAGAGGTGTGGAGTGGACGACCTTTCTAAGGTCCCTTGAGCTCTAAATTCTATGATCCAGAGATTGCGTGGTGATCTGATCAACTTTCCTATAATCAATGACTATGCTTGCTAGAAAAATGATCTAACTGATGGGAGTCAGTGGGAGGCAGATTTTGGCTTGAATGAAAAAATATGAAATGAAAAATGAAAAAAGAAATGAAAAAATGAAATGAAAATGAAAAAGAAAACCCAAACTTCCTAACAGTCAGTGCTGTCTAATGAAATGAGATGTCGTATGAAGTAACAAACTCTAATCACCGCAAATCTTCAAGCAGAGGCTGAACCAGCACCTGTAGGGCAGGCTTGCAGAAGAGATTCATTCCTCGGACAGGGGCTTGGAACAGATGATCCCATGGTCCCTAACTGCTCTGAGTTCTTAGATTCATGAACCAAATGGCTGTCTGAGCAGAGCCAAGTAGAAATGAGCTGTCTGATTCCTAATTATCAGGAAACTTACCTTCTCTTGATTGTGAGCATGGCCCCCAGGAGAATAATGACAAACATCAGGAGTCCGGCAATCACTCCAGCCATTTTCACTGTATTGTCCACCTGTTTCTCAGGTTCCACCGCATTGGAATTCTGTGTGGATGCTCCTTCAGAGGAGGGGAGGGGGAAAGACAGACAGTTTGTAAAATACCAAGGCAAATACATTTGAAGCTCTAGAATGGACAAAACAATCCATCTGGTTCAGGCTATAGCCCTTCCAAAGGCATCTCCACTAAATGCTCTCTAATACTTGCCTAGAGCAGAGGTGTCAGGCCATATGTGGCCCGCAACACTCCCAAGTGTGGCTCAAACCAGATTAAAACGTAATTGTGAAATATTAACAAAATAAATAAAACCACAATAAAACATAGACAATATTATATTTTAAAACTAAGTTAACATATGGCCAGCATATGAGCAGGGATTCTTATAGTTTAGTGCACCCTGTTTCTATTTTGGTTTGGCTCTACTAGCTTAGAGGATATTGACCTCACTATAGGAAAATATCTAATATTCCATGGGCATCAATTCCTGGGCAGTAGCCTGGACACTTGCTTTGTAATTTAAATGAAGGAATAATATCTATCTCTAAATATGTACATGTGACTCTACTACTACTAAATTATGTGCCTGTGGCCAAATTACCTTACCTATCTGAGCATCAGTTTTACTATCTGTAAAATGGGAATAACACTAATACTTGATCTGATTCCTGCATAATGTTGTTATAAGAATTAAATGAGAAAGTCTTTTGAAAAACTTACAAAAGCAAGATGCCATTATTGTTATCATTGCTAGTATTACTGTCATTTTGTTTACTTTTTGCTCAGACCTGTGATTTCACTGGAGCCATGGACTCCTGGTGAGAAACTCCTTCCAATGTATAGTCGTAATTAAACTGAAGTTTATGATCTTGGAGAGTTTTCTGGTAACACTGAGATGTTAATTGACTTGCCTAGGGTTACTTAGCCAGGATGTGTCAAGGATGGCTCTTGAACCCAAATCTTCCTTAATCTGAAGTCAGCTCTCTACTCCCTATGCCATATTGCCTCTCAGGGTTGTTATACATATAGAAACAGCATAGCAAATTGGGTTAGAGTGCTAGGTTTAGACGCAGAAAGACCTGGATTCAAATTCTGCCCTTGACATTTATTAGCTATGTGACCCTGGACAAGCCACTGGATTATATGTGTGTTTTGGGTAACTCCCTCAGATGCAACAAGTTATAGTTAGGTTCAAGTTGCATTAGTGGAAGGAGTTCACAAAGAGATAATACTCTTACTGATGAAATCCTAGATCTCCTACACACACAGGTAGGATACATATGTTTCTTGTCATAGAATCATAATTTGAATTTTTTTTTTTTTGCTCAAGAAAATAGGCCAACTTGATGTAGTGGGAAAAGCACTGGATTAGAGATTAGGAGAACAAGCCCTGTCCTTCAGGCTCTATCAGTAATTAGGTATGCTCCCTAGCAAGGAGTCTCTGTTTGCTCCTCTGTAAAATGGGCATAAAGTAGGACTAGATGACTTCTATGGTCCCTTTCAGCTTCAATGTTTTATGATTCTATGATTTTAGAAAGAAACATAAAACTGACAGACTTGGTCTAACAGATTGAGAAACACTGTGGGATCAGATAAAATAATCTATGCTTATTGTATTCCTCAAGCTCTGTGGCTTATAAGGAAACATCTGAAAAGCCCTTCCCTCTCCCAAATGGAGTTTGGACAAAGCCAGGGGAGAATGGACACAAGTACCGACCAAACTGAGGCATGCAGCTTGGCATGAGGAGGCTAGGTGGTAAAAGAATAGAGGACTGAGCCCAGAATCAGGAAGCTCTCTGTTCAAATCCAGCCTCATACACTTACTGGATACATGACCCTGGGCAAGTGACTTGAACTCTCTGTCTCAGTTTCCTCAATTGTAAAATGGTAATAAGACTATCTGTCTCCCAGGACTGTTGTGAAGTTCAAATGAGATATCTGGAAGGCACTTAGCACAGTGCCTGGCACGGAGTAAGTGCTTAGTAGACTCTCGTTCCCTTTCTTTCTCTCTTCCCTAGTGGTCAGAGCAAGAGGAACTAAATCTTTTTGAACTCAACCCCAAGAACAAAGACAGGAAAGTAGCTACAATTTGTGCTCCAATGGTATTCTTTCCAAAGACCATTAGAAATCCCTTTCGTTCTAACTCACCTTTGCACTTACTTAAACTGAAGTCTGAACTTAAAATAGAATTCTGGGCTCATCCCTGGGCAAAGGGTTTCACATGGGTGCATCCTGTCAGCTCCATTATTCACTAGCCGGGTGACCTTGGGGAAATTGTCAACCAGTGTAGGCTTAGTTTCCTTCATTGGCAAAATGACTCAGGTTGAATAAACAGGTTAGTGTCTCTTAGACGCAAGTCTTGACTCCTAGGCAGGACGTTTTCTTGGACTCCAAATAGGGGTCTATTATGAGTACGTGTATAAATAAAGTGATTGTGATTATGATGATGGTGGTGGCGGTGGTGGTGACTGAATCAATGCTACAGGTTTTAATTTCTGGACACTCTAAAAAATGGGATATCTCTCCCTTAGAAATGCAGGTTCACCCATTGGTGAATCTCTTTCCTGAGCTGCAGTACTAGTTGCTGGGAGTTATAGTTGAACTTGGGGCTTTTAAACACTTTGTCAAATAAAGCAATGAATAGATTCCTCATTTTGATTTCCTACATTGATTCTAGAAACAGAAATTTGTGGTAGATTCATTTTGATTTGTTCTCAATTTCTGCTCTCTGTATTCACAAACTATATAACTCACAAAGACTTGACATAAAGTTAAAATATAAATGGAGAATATGTGCTGACTAACCCCATTCTTCACTAATGGGATATCTAGTGATTTTTGTCCCAAGGCAGTATATGGTATGGCTCCTTTCAAAACTAAGCAAGTTTAGGGCTGGCTTGTTTATGTCTGCCATTGCCATGGAATGGCTATGTGATAGCTAGGTAAATAGAGCACCCAGCCTGGAGTTAGGAAGAACCGAGTTCGAATTTGACACTTACTTGGCAAGTCACTTAACCTCTATTTGTCTTAGTTTCCTCATCTGTAATATGGGGATCATAATAGTACTGACCCCCCAGGGTTGTTGTAAAAATCAAATGAGAAAATAATTGTAAAGTGCTGAGCACAGTGCCTGGTACAAAGTAAGCCTTATATAAATGTAGTAAGAGTGGTAAGAGCACAGGACCTATAGTCAAGAAATCTGGGTTCAAGACAGGTTCTGCCATTTACTAGCTTAATGGCCTTGGGCACATTACTTAACTTCTCTGGGCCTCTGGGACCTTTTTCGCTGGGGGAAAAAACTAGGTAGTTGGATTTTAGGTAGCATTTCTCCTTCTATTTGAACATGTTTCCAATAGTCTGGGAATTACTTTCAACAAGATTAAAAAACAACAATTTGATTCCTGAAAAAAGGGGAACATCCTGTTTGTCCAACCTGAGCTCTACCCAGCTCTTCCCAGGAGCCAATACAAGGTGTGGCCCTCCATCCACTGTACCTGGGACACTCTAAAGTCTCTTCTTGCTCCAACACTCTATGATACACTGCCTCTACTCTATCCATCGCCTCTGCCTCCTCCCCACGGGGACTATGTGCCTGAGATCACCCTGGGCTCTATCACATGGCCTCTTATTACACCTTACTAGAACCAGGCTTCCATAATACTTGAAGACTTCCTTCACAGGGCCCATCCTGTCCCTTTCCATCTCCCCTTGATGTATAGTCTTGTCCTGTTAGAATATAAACTTCATGAGAGTAGAGATTGTCTGACTTGCTTGTATCTGTGTTCATAGCTCAGCTCAGCACCTGGCATACAGTAACCACTTAATAATTGCTCTGTCTGTCTAGTGCATACAGTGGTTCCAGGGGCTAGTGAGAATCTACCACTATCTGATGCAGTTTTTTTTTTCCTAGCATGTGAATGGAAGGGAGGGACAGTTTCCAAAATAGCATCTCTAACTTCACTAATGTAGAAATGGTCTTTATCAACCTTACATCTGTATGACTTCATAGAACTAATAAAAAGAATTGGTAGCAAGGGAATAATGATTCATTCTCAAGGTGCTGTCATTGGCTGTGGCCCTAGTCTTCAGTTTTAAGTTCAGAGAATTTTCCCTGTAAATATGAACAAGAAAAAATAGGAGTCACAGGTAAAGAACCTTTAATTGTAATTGATAAAATCAAGTAAATCTTCCTGGATGCATACTTCACTGGCTGGTAATAATTATTGAAAGGAAAGAAAAGGAACCAGCTGTCAGAGACAAACTGCCTTAAGCAAAGCTCTTGGAGTCCCACAGTCAACTAACTCTCCCTTAACCAAGGACATATTATCTCATGTAGCAAATCTTGCTTTCAAGTTGGACAGTTCGTCCCTAATCTACTTAATTACCTCCTTTGTAAATATCCCTCTTTCTTTCCATTTTTACTTTTCTGTTGCACCCAGTAGGGAAGATCATTGAAATCTAAATACCAAGTTACTACCATCTAGTCTCCACAGGAGGTTTCAAGGACAGCAGCTCTGCTTAAGATGATGCTTTGTATGGGCTGCTGGGTGGATCTGGGTAGAGCTTAGGATGGATAAACTGGGTATTGCCATTTTTTTTTTCAGGAATCGGTCTTATTTTTTTAAAAAAAATTGTTGGAAGTGAAATCCCAGACCACTGGCCACATGTTCAAAAAGAAGTATAAAAGCTACCCCAAATCCAAATGATTTGGGGATTGTCTGTCTTTGTGAACTGTCTGTACCTCTGCTTTATCACAGTACTGAAGTTAATGGGGGAGGAAATGGGATACATTTTGATCTTGTAAATCAGATCCTCTTTCTTGTCTTGGAATTGAGGTAACCAAAAAGTCTTTAAAATGGGAATAACATTTATGGATTATTTGAAAGTATTTCGGGCAGTCAAGCAAAAGTTTCCACCCCCAGCCCTGATGTGTAATTCAAACAGCTATGTTTACCAGTATATCTGTCTTTACTGAGTAAATTTAATGAGATTTAAAAATCATGTTTCTGTAAATTGGGTGATCTTAAATGAGCCAGACAGGATATCTATTTAGCAGAAACATTTATAATTTTGTAGAAACGAAAATCACACTGTATTCCCTCAAAAAAAAAATGACGTTCATAAATCTGGCTTTTTGAGTAAGAGATCTCTTAAAGTATTTTGGAGCTCTCTAATGTCAGTGCCATACATCCCAAAGTGAAATTCTTGACTACTGCTGATAAAGAAAGTTTTTTTCAGTTCATCATCTACTGGTAGAGCTGGGTTTATCCACCTGTTCTCAGTGAGAGTCCTTCACTCCCTGGTTCCCTGGGGCCAGGGTTCAGTCAGGTGACAGGATTTAGGGTTCTATATGAGGTTGGCATCAGGGCCCAATATGTGATCAGGGTGGGTCAGGGTTTGGTGCTGCTCAGTCTAGGACTAGGCCTCAGTTTAGGGCCATAACAGCAAACAACAACAACTGGACATTTATTTAGCACTTTAAGGTTTGCAAAGCTCATTCTCTCACTAAACAACCCAGTCAGATTGAGGCTATTACTATCCCCATTTTGCAGATGAGGAAATTAAGGATTAGAGAAGTGATTTACCCAGTGTCACCAAGGTAACACTGACCTGAAGCAAGATTCAAACTCAGGTCTTCTTGTCTTCAAATCCAATGCTCTATGCCATGCTGCCTCTCTGAATTGAGGTTCAAATTATAGTCTAGGTTTCAAAATCAGTATGTGGTCAGGATTTAGGGGTCAGCCTGGGGTGAGGTGAGGGCTTACTATGAAGTCAGGATCAAGGTTCACTCTGTCTATCTCCGGAGACAGGTTCCAATTTTAGGCGAGGATCAGGGGTCAGCCTCGGTGCCAGGATCTAGTCCGTGATGAGGATGTGGGGGTTATTTTGAGTCCGAGGCTGAATGTTCACTTTACAGCTGAAATAAGGACTCAGTCTACAGCCAGGATTAAGAATTAATCGTAGGTCAGGGTGAAGGGGGCCAGGTTATAGAAAGTGGTTAGCGAATAGTTAGAAGCTAAGTGACCTTCCTGCCTTGTGGATCAAGCCCATGACCTTGTCTGCAATAATATGTAATTACTAGAGGATCACAGAAAGCCCTTTGTCTATACTCCACCTAACACAGGTGGTGCTCTGATTATAATAGTACCATTCGTGACAGAGTAATTGCCAACAATTCTTAGAAATGATTATGCCACAAACATTCCTAATTATGCTGACTCATTAAATTATTAAGAATTAGAGGGCAGCGACACCATTGTTGTTATAAAATGGATGAGAGGTTCTAGCCAGTGGTCCTTCCTCCTGCCTCTCTTCTTTTAAGCCTTCACACATCCTTGACCCAGGCTGAATCTGATTGGTGGTGGATGGAGAATTTAGAGAGCACTGAGTAAATGCACAGCTGCTGCCTAAAATCTCGGTGGAGAGGAACCCTAAATCTCTTTGTGCAGGGATTTGCCTTATTTTCACATCTTCATGGTTTCTTGTGGACAGTGGGACTAAAGTTCTTTTGTAAAAGAGGGGAAAAAGCTCCCCAGGCAGGCTTGGTGGGAGGATGGGAGAGGGACACAGAGATATTACTGTTGTTTCAGAGGAAGTGTCCCCTTCTGCCAAGGCCAACATGTTTCTTTGGTTTCATCACCTCCTTCCTCCTCCAAGAGTTTTCCCATGTATTATTTCTCAATCCTTCTCCATCTAATATCTCTTTCTGGTCCCACTAGAAATGTGTTCATATCAACCCAAACATTAAATAAACCTTTGCTGGACTCTGTCAGGCCCTCAAGCTCTCATTCTACATCTCTCTTCCTTTTCATTTCTAAATTCTTTGAATTTTCATATGTACTACCTGCTTCCACGTCTTTACCACTTCTCAATACTCTACAGTCTAGCTTCCAACACTATTGTCTGTTGTTGAGTCATGTCTGACTCTTTGTGACCCCACGGGCCATAGCATGCCAGTGAGGTCCATGACATTTTCTTGGAAAAGATACTGGAGTGGTTTGCTGTTTCCTTCTCCAGCTCATTTTACACATGAGGAAACCAAGGCAAACAGGGTTAAGTGACTTGTCCAGGTTCACATAGCTAGTAAGTGTCTGAGATATGATTTGAACTCAGGTCTTCCTAACTCCATTTCCTAACTCTAATTCTATTCACTGAGCCACCTAGTTGCCTCCTCCTATTACTCAACTGAAACTGCTCTCTGCAGGGTTTCCAACCACTTCCTAACTGCTTAATCCAATGACTTTTTCTCAGTCCTCATTCTTCTTGATCACTCTTTGAAGCTTCTAGTACTATTGACAAGCCCTGACTCCACGTTACCATACTCCCAACTTTCTCTAATGTAGGCCTTTCTGAAAGTGGAACAGGCTGTCCTAAAGTGAAGGACTGTTCAAATGTAGAATGAATTGCTTCAGGAAATAAAGAGTTTCTTTCTCATCAATAGTATTTCTTAAGCATAGGCTGTATGGACTTGCAGCAGGGATGCAATCAAGAAGATTCTTTTTCAGGCCTGGTTGGACTGGATGCTCTGTGAGGTCCTGTTCAAATCTCAAGTTCTGTAATTTCATGTTATGTGACTGCTTCTGCTATTATTACTATTACTACTACAACCAATATTGTTAGTATTGTTGTTGTTGTGGAGAAGGGCAATGACAAGTAGGAAGAGGAGAAAAAGGATGATAAAAAAGAGGAGGAATAGGAAGAGGAGGAGGAGGAGGAAAACCATGATAATGAGCACCACCACCACAGGACAAAGTTCCAAGGGGGCAGATTTTGGCTTGATGTAAGGATGAACTTCCTAATTTCAGAGTCATCCAAATAATTTAATGGTCCAGCTCAGGAGGCTTTATCACTTCCAATAGAAGCCAAAGGAGCAATTATCAAGGGTTTTTGTAATTTACAGATGGGTGCTACTATAAGGCTTCTGAGGATCATTCCAACTTAAAAGATTCTATGCAATTCTGGGTTGCTTGAAGGGGGAAGGAGGAAAGTCTGGAGCATGAAGGGGGAAGGGACGGGAGAGGATGCTACATGAAAGGGTCTGGGCAGCTCTCTTTAAAAATAAAGGAATCCAGTACCATGGAGAGGTGGAAGAAGGACTCTAAAGAAATCATCAGGACAATGAGAGTAGTTTCACAGGGCACCAAGGGAGTTCAGGGGATACTGAAGGTACAAAGAAATTTTGGAATGGAAAGAAACAGAGAGGGTAAAAACACACTGAGGTAGTATAAACACACTGAGTGGAGGACAGAGAAACACTGAAGACAGCCTCATCTAGTTCACCTTACCCCCGCCTCCTGTCCTCACTTCACAGATTTTGTGGTTGGCTCCTAGAGAGCTGGAAGGGGTAGATCAGCCAGAGGGGACTTGCTGTCCCCTTCTCAAAATCATTCATGAGAATTGGACAGTTCATCCATTCTGGATGTCATTTCTTATCCCTCTGTCGCCAGAAGGTGTTTCTAAATCCTATCCAATTTACTCTCTATAAATACAGCCTTGGAGAGACAATTGTATTACCTCTGAAAGGAGGGCTAGGAAGGGGCAGGCAGAGTAAATGGTTGCCTAGATCAGGTTCCAGCCAAATTACACTTACAGAGCAAGCATGCCGCTGTAGGTCCAGAAAGCAGAAAGAAGAATCTATAAAAGGGATTAGTGCGAGCAGGAGCAAAGTCAGTGGGAGAATGAGGGTAAATACACAGCGAGGAGCTAAGATTAGTGCTACTAAACTGAGCAAGAATAATGGAAACTACAATAAGAGAGCCATTGATTGCTGAGATTCCAGCCAAATCCACCATGAAAACATTTTTTTTTTATTCTCACCCTTTCCCCCTCCTTCCTTTTTTGGAAAAAGAAACATTGAATTTCCACTAAGAGCAGATCTATATCCTCAAGACTAGGGAAGCTATTAGGACACTTGGAGAAAGAGAACAGGTTTTAATATTGGTATAAGAGCACAGAAAGTGGCCAGAAAGCATCACAAGAATTCCCATAGTAACTGCATTTTTTGGGGGGGGCAAGGAAGAGGGGAAATGACCTTAAAACAAGACACCAGTAGCTCAAGTGTTAGCCTGAGCAGTGGGTGCAAGTAGGCAGAGGGAAGGTGGAGGGCACTACTTGCTATGTTGGGTGGTGCCAGGCTACCTTCCCTGATTTCTCCCCCTTTTCTTCCTTCTACATACTCTGTGTTCCAGTCCAAATGGACTGCTTTTGCTTGGAATGTCTTTTATATTTGCCAACTGAATTTTGATCCATCCTCTAATGTTCAAATCAAATACCACCTCTTCCAGAAAGCTTACCCTAACCCTGTTGTCAGTAGTGGCTTTCTTCCCAAAATCTAGGCTATCAAAACAATTTTGTAATGAATTTGTTGTTCAGTATTATTTCATTATCTGTTTTGTGTCTTATTACCACCACTAGATAGGAAGATCTTTGAGATAAGAGGATATATATCAACATATATCAGTTTTGTGTCCTATTTATTACTGAAGATTATAGGATGATAGATTTATGACTAGAAAGGAACTTAAAGGTCACCTAGTCCAACCTAGTCTTTATTTTACAGATGAGGAAAGTGAGGCACAAAAAGGTGAAGAGACTGCCCAAGGACACATATGTAGCAAGCCACACAACTTGGATTTAAACGTAAGTTTCAGTGCTCTACATACAACAGGTGCTTAATAAATGTTTTCAATTGAGCTGTTAAATTTTATGATTTATCATGATTGTAATATGATTATATTTTGTATTGATCTGTTAAAATCAACATAGCTTGTAAAAAAGTTAAAAAGTGACTTAGAAAACCTTTAGTTTTGCACCCTAATTTTTACAATGTCAAAGATGAAGTACAGAGATAGGAAAGGACCATTCCAAAGTCACAGAGGAGAGCTAAGGTCAGAAGGCCTTCTTGATTCCCAATCCAGGGCTGTTCCCACAAATTTTTGTCTGTGTTTGAAGGTGAAAATGCAAATGTTGAAAATAGGAAAAAAAAATCCTCATGAAGTGTCAGCTTCAGGGCCCCTCTTAACCTTTCCCTAAATGTTTTTTTTTTTTCTCATAGCACATGTAAACCTTCCCTGCCATGTGACACTGAGACACAGCATCCCCAAGGAGATTTAAAGTCCTAATATATTAGCAATAATTCTGTCGACTCCTGAATATGGGCTCATTCAAAAACCTATTTAGAGAAAACGGCAGCCATAATGTATTAATAGCCTTGGGTTTGTCATGCTTTGGATGCTCTAGTTAAGGACCTTCACAATGATAATATATTGATGCCAACCTTTTAAGCACTGTGGAGATATGTGGTTCAGGGCCTGCCTTTGAAAACTCATACAATAGCATTCATAAGGAGGGCATGGAATTAGATGTGGTTTGGGAATTTCATACTTTTCCATGCCCAGTCTACTGCTGTGGCTGGGATTTAGGACTTGGAAGACCCTGTGGCCAGGGGAGGATTTTGATGTTGACCTGAACAAATCTTGTGATGAAAATGTGCCGATCTGTATGTTGGGCCTTAGGAGATGTGATGTACACTACAGTTTGTCTATCACATCTCCCCCTCTCTCCTCCTTTCCCCTCCCCTCCTCTTTTCCTCTCTCTCTCTCTCTCTCTCTCTCTCTCTCTCTCTCTCTCTCTCTCTCTCTCTCTCTCTTTCTCTCTCTCTCTCTCTCCCTCTCTCTATCCTTCCTCTTCCTCCTCCTCCTCCTCTTCTCCTCTCTTTTCTTTTCCTTTCCTCTCACCTCTTCCTTTTCTTCTCATCTCCCTCTGTGCCCCACTTCTCTCTGCCATTCTTTAGTCCTAGCTCCTGGGTATTTTCACAAGGCAAACATGATCACTTCATCTGTAATTATAAACCAGATCCAATGGTATTATATATTATAGAGTATAACATCAGACACTACAGCAGTCTTAGGGATGAGTCTTAGAAGAACTACAGGGTGATATTCATATGCAACAAAATCTTGGCAGCCCAGTCTGGGAGTAAGGAAGGGAGCAAGAAGGAGATTTTTAATAGGGAACAATGAAGAACCTCCTCCATAGGCAATGGAAATTTGGGATGGGTATTCCACATATGCCCAGTCTAATTTAAATTTCTTTTTGTTAATGAGATTCAGGGTTCTAGAATGCCCATAACCAGAGAGAGATTTCTGTGCTGATTTGGATTGTTTTCTGCCACCCACTCCTGACTACAACCTGTTGGGTCACAGGATTTAGAACTGAAAGAGAACTCAGAGATTATCTCATCTAACCTTACAGATAAGGAAACTGAGGTTCAGAGGGAGTGAAGTGTCTCATAGGATTAAAGATCATAGGATCACATATTTCAAGTTGTAAGAGACTTTACAATTATTCATAAAATCCAACATTCTAATTTTACAGATGAGGAAACTGAGACTCACCGAGTGAAGTGACATGCCTAAGATCATGAAAATTGTAGGTTTTAGAGTCAGGATTTTAAGTCAGGTCCTATGACTCAAAATCCACTGGTCTACACCAGTGGCATCAAATTCAAACAGAAATGGATTCTTGAAGCAAAATATCACAAAATCACATTATCTATATTCTGTTTTATTTTCATTTATTTTGTTAAACACTTCTCAGTTACATTTCAATCTAGTTTGGGCCAGCACTTGGGAGTTTTGGCATAGAGCCTGAAAGTTTGACACCTCTGCCCCATACCATGCTATCTAAAAGGGGTATAATGCTTACTGTAAGCTCAGCTGAAGAATAGCTAGGGGGAGAATTTCATAGTTGATAAGCTAATTAGAGTTAGAGCAGAGGTGTTTTTGACCAAGGTTTCCTAAACTACGTGAAACTGTTCTATAATTCTACCATGGACAGTTTTCCCAACTATCTATGGCCTTGGTAGGTTACCTCCAGAAAGAGTATGGGAGGAGGTGGGGAGAGAGGAGGCCAAGGAAGAGTTAGGTGTTTAAGTTTATTGGTTAACAAGTTAGGACCTTTAGTAGTAAATGTTTTGCAGACCAGTAAACATTCACTGCTGCCAGTTTGCCACAGGCTGGGGAAAAGACAGTT
This sequence comes from Phascolarctos cinereus, assembly GCF_003287225.1. Taxonomy (NCBI): domain Eukaryota; kingdom Metazoa; phylum Chordata; class Mammalia; order Diprotodontia; family Phascolarctidae; genus Phascolarctos; species Phascolarctos cinereus. Next base: position 323,114,494 of record NW_027555625.1, read on the forward strand.
CTATGGTAAAAGGCTAATTAACTAGCCCATTGGGACACTAGGAGCTCACTGAGCACCAACACATCTTAGTTCTTGGCTGAACAAACAAGCATGTTCTTAGTGATGGAATCTCTCTCTCTCCCTACCTCTCCCCCCCACCCCCATTAGCTTTGAAATGAAAGAAGGGGCTGGTGCTTACATCTTGAAATATCTATCAGTAAGAAATGTGTGGTTTGTATTTATATTGGTCATTATTACCACCAGGGGATACACATTTTAAACTACACCTTTAGAAGGGGACAGCCTATAAAAAAAGAATAATTCCTGTGCATCTAACCCATAAAAATAATGTGGAGATGCACTTTGAAATAAATAGAATAGGATGAAATAAACCTGTCAAAAGAATAATATTCAAAGCAATCAAAAGAGGAAAAAATGGTAAGGACTAATAGGCATGTTATATAATTAGATCCATGTTTTGTTTTTAGCATCATCTGCTGATCTCACCTAAATAGAGTCCAGAAAACAATGGGGACTGTGCAAATGATGAGTCATAAACAGGATCCTGAAAACAATAATTTCTGTACAATCAGGTCCTGTGTACAATGGGCCTTTTAAGGGGCCCATTGTCATCTACAGTGGCATGTCTGGAACATGTCACTTGGCCCTTGAAGAATAGAGCCCTCCGACTACAATGTATCAGAAACAGACAATGGCTAGGTTGTTGCTCGTCAGTCTAAGGACTGTTGACCCTAAAATGCTTTGTTTTGGCCTTGGATAGATGATACCACTTCCAATTCCCTATCCCATTTCCACATTCCCCATGTCTCTGTTATGCAAGTAGGCCCATGACTATAGTACAACATGGTTCCCCAAATGGCAGCTACTTTCTTTTTCATGAAGTCTTGAAATGTAGTGTGTGTGGGTGTGGGTGTGTGTGTTCATGTGCAATTGGCCTCTCTGGACTGATGGGGTAGGAAGGAGGCCTGAAAATAAAGTACTAGAAGGGGTAGGAAAGTGCCATTCCCTTTGCCAATGAGAAGGCAAGACAATCATGAAATGTGGATGGGACAGAAGTGGGGTATGATAGGAGAAATTCTTGGAGCTTCCAAGAAAGGCTTTGAGATATACTAAGTTTCCTAGTTGAAAAGCCTTGAAAGAGAGATGGTCATTCTAGACTATCCTGCAAGAAATATTCAAATTTCCATCCCTCAATTATCCACAACCATGGGCTCTGACCATGACATGAGGATTCCTTAGTATAGGAAGGTGGGGCCTTTGAGCAGAAATGAACACATTGAACTTGGTCATGATACTGAAATTGGTTTGGAAGAAAGGGTAAGGTTAACACGATATTTGAATTGTGTGTTCAGATTTGAACACAAGTCCAAGAATCTAAATCAGGGGTGGCAAACCTTCCCCTACAAATCATAGTGAAGAGCTATAAGGTACCATTCAGTTTACGTACATAAAGCTAGAGTCAGATAAAGCACATTCAGAGAAAGTACTGCTTTCCCCACAAATGGCAGGACAACTACGGAACTACTCTAGCTTTTGCTCATATGCCAGACAAGTAGAAACCAAGAGAAAGGGCCCCAGGCAGCTGATTGTCAGGTTCCCTCCCCTGGCCTGATAGTCACCTGTGCTCAGGAGGTAGAATGGAGTCCCCGTGGTCACCTGTTGCCTACCCATTACTGCTAACAACAAGGAAACCAGTTCCCAGGCAGCATGCATAAGAGAAGAAAAGAAATAAAGAAAAATAAAAATGTGCCTGCTCATGATCAAAATGGTAATTATTTTTTTTTCTTTGAAGGTTTTGCTATTAAAAAGTAAAGGAATACGAAGGTATCATTCGAAGGCATGAATGAACCCTCAGTCTCCATCTCAGACAGTGCCTGCAATCCAATGAATAGCCCTGAGAAATACAAATGGCAAGCAAACATTCTTGGTCCCAAACTACCATTCTCTGCAGGAAGGTGCCAGTAGACACCCAGAGGTGGTTGTGCCAAGAGGAGATGTTGTTAATGCCAAAAGAATGGATCAAAGTGAAACAAATGATTAAAGAAACCGATATCAATGTCATTCCAGCCCCTAAGTGGAAAGGCTAACGGTTTGGGCTGGAACTGCATAACACATTGTAAGAGCCTGGGGGAAGCCGAATGTTACAAGGAATGGACAGTATGATGGAAAAGATACAAAAGGGACTGACATGAGGATCTGGAGCATTTGGGGGTTCTCTCCCCCTTCCCAATCACAGGTTGCAAGAGTAGGTAGTTTGTCTATGGAGAGACACTGTGGAAAACAACATTTTGACACACAGAATGCAAGCCCAATTAAAAGTAGGTGCTTGATGTACTAAAACATACCATGAAGTATGAAAAGACCTTAGATGCTGGACAGCAAAAAGAGCTTTCTGATTGGCTAATTTATCATCATTATAAAGAGAGGCAGTAATGCTCTGGACAAATAGACAACCCGATGGCTTTTTAGTGGGATTAAGGCATTCTAGGGCCTGGAGCACTTTGGAATTGGGAATAGGAGAGGCATCTCATGCTACAGATGATAGGTAATAAAGAGCTAAGAAAATCAAAATACGATGCTTCAATAATAGAATTTAATGTTTTCATGTAGGTCTAAGCTAAGTAGTAATAGGTTAATGTTATGAAATAGACAACCAAGCCTGATCTCTAAGGACCCTTTCAACTCTAAAACCTATGAAATAACTCACATCAGCTCAACACCAAGGGAGAAAGGTGGGGCTTGCAGCAGTACGGTGAGGGAAAATGGTGGAGTTGACTTTAGCTGAACTATGATGCACCAATGCCATCAAGGTTAGCAAAGGGCACAAAGATTAAAAGAAGGACAATCAATACCTGCTGGTCATTTGGGTTGGAAATTATTGGGGAGTCTTTAGGAGAAATTTTGTTGTTTGCATTCAAAGAAATATTCAGACCCAAGTTCCCAAGAAAGATCTCAATAAAAGGTGGGGCCTCATTTTAAGGAACCGACAAGAGACTTCTCTAGGGCTGTGTCTTTCCTATTATAATGAACAAGAAAAAGGCCAGGGGAGCCAGGAGAGCCAGGGGAGCTGTGTTACCTGCATTGTCACTACCCTTCGATGCCTACTCTTGCATACTGTAGCTAGGCTTGGTACCTCCTTGGTGGCTGGAGTTAGTCTTTTGGTAGAGGTTTGTCTGTAATGATAAGGCCTTTCTTTCTAGGAGAGTCTAGGCCAGAGGTGTCAAACACATGGCCCGAGTAACAAACCAAATGAGATTAAAGTGTAACTGGTAAATCTATAACAAAATAAATAAAATATAATAGAACATAGATAAATTTAATATGTAGTTTTCTGGGTCAATGTGTGGCCCATAGGGATGCTTATGTACAGTTAGAGTGGTCCTCATTTCTATTTGAATATGTCACCACTGGTCTAGGTTGCTTATATGATATGTTTGAGACTCTAACTCTTAGGGATTTGTGCAACATTTCATATCCCAGTGGCACCCTGGTCTGTTTATTATTCCCTCTTTTTAAATATAGCATACTCTTCAATTATATGCTGTGGATTTGGGAAAATTGTGTAAGAAATCTGGACAAGATCAAAGGTTGACTAATTCATTGCTTGTAATACAACAGAAGGAAAAGCTGCCCTAATTAGTCCATTTCTCCAGCCCACAGATCAGAAACCCCAGAGACATAAAGCTTAGTACAAGAGTTTCACACAAGGTGAGGGTTCCTTATTGCTCCTTTGGGGTAGGAGATGTAAGACAGTATAAATTACTTTGCCTTTCTATTTAATTCTTTACAAAATAACTATACTTTTAAAGATGAACTCCCAGATGATACACTCCCTGCTTTTTTGTGCAGAATGATTTTGAAATAAGTCCCTATATTTCCTGAATAACTAAAGCCTTAGGCTCTCCCCAATACCCAACACAGGATTATCTGAGGATACTGCTTGCCTTTCCTAGTTCTCCATTAGCCTTGAATTTGACATTTAGCTCTTCATAGGGGGACTTTTTAATATAGTAGTTGTATGTGTGGGGGAAACTAAGAGCAACTCTGCCCATGATTTTATGAGGGTTCATATTTTTTTTTCCCAGTGACTAGGCTCAGTTTTCAATCAAATCACATACCTTTCCTAACTCCTGCATATAAGCCCCATATGAGACTCAAGATTCTAGCTTTCCTGTCATTTGCTTGTGCCACCATTCACAGAGGTTCTGCCCTCTGAGGGTGATGGGCAGCTTGCCCATGCCAGTGTTCCATGCTGCCCTTACTCTATAGGCTGGAGAGGGAAGAGTTCTGACTTTCTGACAGGAAAAGACCAGAAGACTGACATAGGAGGTATAGATACCAAACAAGAAAGCACTACTTGAATTTTACAGACATGAAAACTTTTCCCTCTGCTACTTAGTCATTTCATTCCTTGTGGTAGTAGCTCCTGAGTTAGAAGCAGTCTCCAAACTTGCCAAATCTAACAGCTCACTGGGGCTTTGCTGTGTCTGGATTCCTGTGTGTTTCAGGGCTTTGGGATGAGCATGGCTCATGAGTCTCAACTAAAAGTATCTGTGAATTACACCACCTTTGGGCTAGGACACTTGTCTTCATGAAGAATGACTCTGGAGTTGTGCTTTAGATCCTGTTCCAGTCTTTGTCAGTCCTGCCTGTCCCTTGTGCCCCTTCTATTAAGCTCCTTTATTTCATCTTGGGATCATGCAGTGATTGACTCCTTGTCTATTTGTCCTTTGACTATTTTCTCTGGCTCTGTCAGTCCCTCAGATTCAATGTCACAGTCTTTCCTGTTTTGTTTTGGGTTTTTTTGCACCTATAGTTAACCCTACTCCTCTACCCCTACCAACTGGGACAATAGCTAATAAATATTGCTGGTCCTTGACTTTGGGTCCTAACCCCCTGGCTGATCTCTAAGATGCTTTCAAACTGGAATCATAGCTTCTAGAATTAGAAGAGTCCACAGAGGTTATTTAGTTCAACTATTCTCAATTTAGAATTATGGAGGGGACTTCCCAACTCATCACAGTAAGATGCAAAGTGAAAATTTTAATAATAATAAGCATATTAATAATAGCATTTATATTGTGATTTAAGTTAGCAAAACACTTCATGTATGTTACCTCATTTGATCCTCACCACAATTCCATAAGGTAGGTGCTATTATTACTCCATTTTACAGATGAAGAAACTGAGGCTGACAGAGGTTAAATGACTTGTCCAGTGTCACACAGCTAGGGAATGTCTGAACAGTGCTCAAACTCAGGTCTTCCTGATACGAAGTACAACAGTCTACCTACTGTGCCACCTAGATTTGAAACTAGATATCCTAAGTGAAGAGTGGGACTCTTTCCCTTTGATGATTTAATCCTTGTGTCATGACACCCTCCATCTTGGTTAGTATACACTATTCTGCTCACAAGCCTACAGCTCTACTTAGGAGAGGTCATTTTTGTCCTTTGACTCAAGTAGAATTCCAAGAAAGGTTCAACTTTTTGCATATTTCCCTCTATGATGACTACACTGATAGCAAAGCTCCAGCATATTTGGATTTTTGCTTAGAAAGGAATCTTGGTGGTTCTGAGATTGGCAGACATAGAGGAGATGTTTTGCTCAGCTATGGCTACTAGATAGAAATCTTCATGAAGGGGACATTTATAAAGAGTCCAGAAATACAATAGGTGAAATGGTGCTGGTTTGAGTACTCTTAGCATTGGGATTCCATGTTTTGCCACTCCCAGAAACGCCAGTGATAATAGCCAAGAGCAAAGCTCTTAGAACAAAACCATAGATGAATTATTTTTCCTCAGCCTTTCTGGGAAGGATAATGATCCTAACTGACTTGAGAATTTGGGCAAGCTGGAGTGAGTAGTGTGTTAGAAAATGCCATATGCTCTAGAGAAAAGTGTGTGTGTGCTTTCCAATATCCACTTGATCACAGAGTCCTTAATCAAACCCTGTATGCACAGGGTGAAGTTTAACCAACAAAAAATAAGTTGTGGTTAGAAGAGAGAGGGAGAACAGGTCAACATCTTAAAGAGTTGATGAATCTCTTCCATAGATGTTTTCTGAACTATTCATGCCTATGAATAATCATGCCAAAAGGACTATCTGGCCCATCTGATGGGACTTTAGAGTCATACTCTGTTTCAATGATCATGAAAAAAGAGGGCACCAGAGTATAAGTGGCTATAATCAGAAAGCCAAGAAGGAAAAAAAAAACTCAAAAGATTTTTTTCCTTGTTCTTCACTTTCTTCCCCCAATCGTAAACATTACCCTTTTACAATTCACTTAGTACTCTTGTTTCACATCTCTTAAGTGCATACATTGTGTGTTTTTATGGTCATTTGCATGGGTTTCTTATTACCCCATTAGATTGTGAAGGCAAAGAGGGTAAGGGAAGAGCCTTCTTTAATATCTCTCCCAGATCTGTGCATAATAAGTGCCTGATAAACTTTTGGTGTGAATTGAACTGAAAATTATAGAAAGGACAAACAGCTATTTACTCTCTTCAGAATAAAACAACAAAAGAATAAATAGTCTTGAAAGGCAACAGGAGTAAGTCTTGTTGGATGTTACCCAAGAGATGCCCATCTTAAGGGTTGCAAGATAAGGGGCAGTGTTATCAAGAGCTTATGTGGAATATTGCCATCTATTAAATGAGGAGGTTGGACTAGATGATCCCTGAGGTCTTTTTTCAGCCTGTTACTGATTCTTATCCCTTCCTAGCAGGTTCTTCAGGAAACTTCAGGGGCCATATACCACTACCAAGATATTTTGAGGACAGGGTAGACATGGATATGCTTTCCAGTTCAAGTACTCGATCAAATATATTTTTCTAGGAAGTATAAGTCTTGATCCTTTTCCTGCCTGTCCACATTCATCTATCTGCTTAATGGGGTTTCAGATGGAGCATTTTGAGTTTGAACTAGTTCTTTTGAGAAGTAATCCAGCATCATAAGTGATATCTTTAAGGTCTTTGCTTTGGAAATAGTCACAGAGGTGGCAGCTGCTATTTGGCTCATGAGACAGCATGGTGGCATGGACAGAACATCACAGTTGGAATCAGAAGATCTGAGTCTAAATCCATGCTGTTCTGTTGCTTTCTTGGCCATATGACCTTAGGCCATTGGCTTCCTTTATCTCAGCCTCAATTTCTTCATCTATAAAATGAAGGAGTCAGACAAGGTGACATCCAAGGTTTTTTCAAACCCTAAATCTTGTGATCCTACAAAAGCAATCTGTAAACCCTGAAGTGTTAGAGTCATGTGAGTTATGGTTACTAAATGGGGCTGTACTAAGGTGATTGATTGAACTTTGTAAATTGCAAAGTACTTTAGAAACGTGCACTACTATTACTAGAATGGCTCAAGGTTTTGTTTATGTAGGCCAGCAGCCCATTTGGAAAGATGAGGCTTTGACTGCTTGTAATCAGGATTTAACTTCTGAGAACACAGCTCCTTTAGGCTCCATTAGCTATCCATCTACTTAGAAACAGATTTAGGAAGGAAAACTTCGCCCACCCCACTCCTTTCATGATTCTGAAATTTTTTTTAAAATAATTGGTTCAAGATGAAAATATATAGGAGTACCTTGTACATTTTAGAGCATCTAAAGCTGTCTCTCCCACCAGAAAGCCACAGCAAGGTCTTTGAAATGGCGATGCAATTGATGATTCACACAGAAGGCATTTTCCCCCTTTTAAAGGAGGTACAGAATAATGCAAGGGGCAAAGAGACAGTGCAGAAGCAGTGCTGATAGAGGAGAAAGCATGCAGAGAAATTCTCTATAGGCCACACCATGGAGCAAAGCAAAAGTACCCGGGAAGTCACCGGGTCATCCTTTTTGATGTACAGTGATGACACAAGCACTTCACCTCATTACTCGGCACAGCCAGACTTAGCCATGGGCAATATCACCTGCTTTCTTCCACCAGGTGGCAAATGAGGGTGCTATAGGGAAAATCCATCAATTTGGCCTGCGCTAAGCTGACGTCTGTGGCAACTCAGTTAGGGGCAAGAATATGAAAACTCAGAACTTATTCAGGAACAAGAACACAGAGCAGCAAAATCCGATCTTGGAAGGACCTCAGAGGCAAACACTGACCTACTTCAAAGCATCAGGACCTGCTACAACTTCTCTGACAATTGTGCATCCAGCCTCCACTTGAAAACCTTCAATGACAGGGAGCCCACTGACTCCTGAGGCACCCACTTTTGCATCTTGATAGCTCTGCCTTTTGGGAAGAGTTTTTCCCTTCTTTATATCAAGTCAAGGGAGGATTAATTTAAGGGAAACAATCTTTTTAACAACTAGAACCAGATGTACAAAGTAAAATGGGCTGCCTTAGGAAGCAGGGGGCTTCCCCCTCCTTGGGGCTGGGGTGGGCTGGGGCTTTAAGAGAGGAAAACCACTTGTTAAGTGTGATGTAGAGGGGATTTTTGCTCAGATACAGATGAGAAGGTCTCTGAGGTTTCTTTCAAATATGAGATTTTGTCATTCTATAAAGACATAAATAAGACTTAAGGGAAAACATTTAAATAACTTAAGAGACAGTGTGGTAGAGTAGAAACAGAAATGCATTTAGAGTTAGAAACCCTAGGTTTAAATTCTGGCTTTGCTATTTGCAGCTTATGTTACCTTGGGCAAGTCACTTAAACTTCCTGGGCTTCAATTTTTTCATTTGTAAAATTAAAGGATTGTTAATCTATAATGTTTCTTCCAGCTCTAAAGCCTATGATAATGATCTGTATTTGAAATCAGTGGTAGGAACCTCACTGTTTCAAAGCCAAACCAAAACAATACCCCTTCTTTCCTCCATATTTGTTTCCAACCTTATTTCAACTCCTTTGTTTAGGCCATCTGGAAGGTAGGATTTTTTTTCAAATTTCTTAGATCAAATCCTCCCACTTGGCTGTCTGTAAGTCAGGGTCCTTCCTAGACTTCTCTTTGGATCTTTCTTCAGCACCCAAGAGACAGAAAAATAAAATGGAAGGAACAGATACGGGCATATATTTGCAGGCCAAGTGTTCAACAATATTCTTTTCTCCTGCTTTACAGAGGATGGGAACAGAAGGTCTAGCTGAAAGGGGCAGGGAAAAAAGAGAAGGAGCTCAGTCTTTATTTCATTTGATGCTCTGGGAAAGATGAAAAACAACAAGGAAAGGGAAGATCTAAGGTGAAATCAAGAACTAAAGAAGGCAGTGGAGATAACGAGAATAAGGATATGGTCTGGGAGGGAGAAAAAGCAAAAAATGTCTATTTTCCAAACATCAATATTGGGACACATAGTCGTACAAAAGACTTTGCTTTGGTCGTGATTTGTATCTTGAAGAGGAATGATATTTTTTTTGTTTTTATATTAGTGCAAGCACCATTGTAAATGTGAACTCTACCACTTAAGATGCAATGGCCAATGATTGCTGTGACTCTCCTACCACACATCCATATGTACTGTGTGTATATCTAGAATCTGACTTAATCTGAACTTTTTGGGTATATTTCCATTAATAAGTCTGAGGTTTATTTTGCCTATCATTCTCTTAATTCTGCAGTATCATCTCTTGTGTTACATAATTTTATTGTAATGTTTATGACATGATCCGTTCATTTATTATTAAGTCTGGGGCACAGTATTTGAAAAAACAGTTGTCCTGGACAGCAGAGAGTCTATAATTAGTGACAGGGATAGAGAACCAGGGACAGAGGAATGATATAAAATAAGGGCATTGGGAGAGGAAAGGTATTGGGGATACCAGGTGAGAGACAAGGACTGTTTCCTTATTGGACACTACTGGTGAGATTCATGGCTTAGATCCAAGGACCCATTGTCAATGATGGGGAAGAGTGAAGACAGATGTTCTATCTGTATGAATCAACAAGCACTTAGAAATGCTGATGATAGGTATGTTTTCAAATGAAATACATTGAAAACACAAAAGAAAGGAGATTTGGCCATGGAAGGTAATAGAGTAACAGAATATCAGAACAAGGAAAGGGTAGAATCAGCACAAACACTAACATAGTTATCCCCAAAGAATGTAGAATGTGGAGACAAATTAAATAGTGCTGCCCCCTGAAATAATCGGAAAAAAAAATAATGATACCAGGAAGATTTTCAGATCTTATCCAGGTGATTTCCAAGTTTTAGTAAGAAAAATAAAGCATAATTAATGTAAGATGAGTGACAATCTAATTAATCGTAACACATCCAGATAATTTGAGCAAAACAAAAGGGGATGTTCTGCATGACATCAAGAAGTGAAGCATCAAAGAATAAAGGTGTGCCAATATTTATTTAGTAGTGTCTAGGAGAAAAGGCCTCTTATTTAATGACCAACACTGGCTTTGTTGACTGAAACATCAACTTTGCACAGCTTGGTAGGAGGAATCATTAAGCAGCAAAAGACTACGTCTTAGAATTAAGATACCTAAATCTACATCCCAACTTTGGTAGTAGGTAGTCAATTCTAGCTATTGTGGCTTTGGGCAAGTCACTGAGTTTTTTGAGATTCACTTTTCTCATCTATAAAATTGGGGATAAGACTTCTACTATCTACCTCAGAGGGCTGTTACGAGGGGAAAATATTTTATGAACCTCAAAGTTCTATAGAAATGTGAGTTATGATAATAATGTATTACCATCATCATTATTATTCTTTCCTTTTAAATATTCATTGACTGATTTTTAAAGCTATTATTTTCTTTTCTGAGTGAATCTGCCCAGAGCTGGGAAAAGGATCTGTGTACCCTAGGCAAAGTTCGACACTTGCGTCCCCTGAGGCTTTAATTGTAAAACACACTACTTGATTTATCACAAAGACAATACCTACATGTTCTAGAGAACAAAATTTCTGATATTTTAAAATACCTTATTCAAAATGTTAGACCCCAGAGGACAAAAGTAGAAGATGCAAAGAGGCAAATATAGTAGGTACATGATATTAAGAATCACTTCCTAACAATTAGAGCTGTTCAAAAATAGAATGAACTGGTCTCTTCAAATTCTAAAATTCTATGATTTTGTGATTCCCCTCTATTATGTAGCCAAGGCTGCTGCCCACCACTGGTCACAACTTTGGACCCACCCAGGACAGGGGAGAATCCTCTGTGCAGATGATGGATACTGGTTATCCTGCCTAACATACCTTTTATAAATGAGCAAATCTGTCTCTTGAATTCAGTTCATATGAATTATTCCCTTAGAGCCTGATAAAAATAAGAGTGTACTGATCAAATCAAGATTCTGGATATTAAGTGTTAAAGACCTTAGTCTGAGCTTGTGGTATAGGCACCTGGTAGGGCCCATCTTGAGCTGTCAACAAAATGGATTTTCTCTCTTTTTCTGTATCCAGTCTCTCAGTAGGAAGAGAGGGTATGTAGTAGAAAAAAAAAGGAAATAAAAAAAGGAGAAAAACAGATGTAAGGAATAGGAGAGAATGAACTGGAAAGTAAAAGTTGGAGATAAGTAGAAGAAGAAAAACCACTGAGATGAGATAGAGTTCTCCTGTTGATGGACTATAAGTAGCACTGCATTTCTCTGGCACATCATCCTCAGCTCTATAATTTCTGCAGAGGACAAACTGTAGAGCAAGCATAGTGGGGCACATTCAGAAGGACAATGATATGCCCTTAATTGAGACCTGTGATATGGGACAGAGAAGATTCTCCAATAATCACACAGACTTCAAGCAGGGCAGAAAGATGGCAGTAATCAGTGTCCATCATCCAGATGCAGCCAGATGAGCACCAAAGGAACTCAATAACTAATAGGTATTTGCCCAGAAGTTTCCACATCCTTAAAAAACCCTCTTTCCTTCCTTAATGCTGTCAATATAAACTGTCTACCTTGGACAGTGAATTGTCTTACATGCTGAGTTTCCTGGATAATTGATGGTGTTCTTTACTCTGGATCATTTTTTTCCTCTGGTGGAAAAGTCTGCCAAGGGCAGTGATTTTTGTCAGTTTTATTTGTAGCCCATCAATTCCCTTCCTCCACAAAGGGTATTTTATCTTTTTCTTCTCTACCGTCTGTGGCCCTGGGAGGAAACAAGTTAGGCACATGTGTCCCTTTCAAGATGGATGTGGAACAAATGGCAAGGCTTTAGTCCCCTTGTTTTCTCCTTGATTCCCAAGCTTCTACTGGGTACTAAATGCATCCATCTAATTTCCTGAAGAATTAGGAAAGTAATAAACATGTGGCTTTAGTTTCTCCTCTTTCCTATGCAGGCGTTAGGTGCCTGTTGTTTTGTACGTGTGTAGATTTGCAATCTAAATGCAAATGGCTATACTAAAAATAGCCATCCCTTTTTCCAGGCTATGGCCACTCCTGACTGGCTGCAGAGAAGCCCAAGGGTCCAGAGACAGTAATGATAGCAAGGCTGTGTCATGACTGTACATTGCCCCATGTTCACGGTGACTCTTAAATGGCTGCAAAAGGAAAACACAGACACCCCCACATACCTTTTGTTGCCAGTCGAACACAGTTGATTTTGGTTTCCTGCGAACAAGAAAAATGAGGGAAGTGGTTAATCAGTTGGTGGGTTTAGTTTATTCTTTTTTACCATTATTATTTTAAATCACAGTTTATATTTGTCATTCTCTTGAACACACTGCAGATGCCAGTTTTCAATTACTCTTCAAGGGGGGCATTACAGAATTAGGGGATCTAGAGGTGGAATTGAAGACAGGAGGACTCCAGTTTGGATCCTGTCTCTGACACTTAACTATAAAACCATGGGCAACTCATTTAACTTCTCCTATCCTCAGTTTCTTCATCTGTAAAATGAATATAATAATACTCATAGCTCCTACTTGGCAAGAATGTTGTAGAGCTCAAGGAAGAGAAAAAAATATATATGTACATATATATAATACACACACACACACACACACACACACATACACACACACACATACAAGTACATGCCATAATATATGCGAAACCTTCTACAGATACTTAAATGCAATAAAGGTCAGCTGTTCTTATTGGAATAGTTAATATATAAGCAATCAAAGGTAATTAGAGTCTTCCCCAGGGCCTGTCTGTGTGTGTCTCTCATCCAGATGCCCCATCTCCAGAAGAGGCTCTACATCAATCATCATCCAAGTGTGACCTTGGGTGGGGCATTTAACTTTTCTGTACTTCAGTTTCTTTATCTATGAAATAGGAAGAATAATAATTCCTGTTCCTTAAAGGTTTGTTGTTGTGAATATCAAGGTTAATATATGAAGGTGCTTATTTCATTACAATTATTATTATTATTATTACAATTATTATTATTATTATTATTTTGGCAAGGCTATCATGCTTAAGCGACTTGCCCAGGGTCACACAGTTAGTGAGTATCATGTATCTGAGGGCAGATTGAACTCAGGTGCTCCTGACTCCAGGGCCAGTGCTCTGTTTACTGTGCCACCTTGCTGCCCCTATAATATTTATTATTAATATAGTATTTCAAGGTTTTAAAATCACTTTATATGCATTATCTCATGTGACCCTTGCAACAACTCTCCAAGGTAAGCAAAACTTTTATTCTCATTAGACCAAGGAGGAAATTTAGACTGACAGAGACTAAAGGACTTGCCCATAGTCATATAGCAAGTTGGTGTTTGATTTAAGCTCAGGTCTCTGGACAACAAGTTCATCTTGTATGTATCAGACTATACCATGCTACCTCACAAGGCATTAAATGAGGGCAGGTGATTAAACCTAGCCCTTGTTCAAACACCCCCATTTCTGCTGATGACACAACCATCCTCCCTAAGGCTGCAACCTTAGAGTCATTCTGGACTCTTCCCTTTCCTTTAACCACAGTATCTGTTCATTTTGGAGGTTTTGTAGCTCTGCTACATCACTAATAATAATAATTAATAATAGTAACTATAATATTTGTGTAGTGCTTTAAGATTTATAAAATGCTTTCCAAATATTTCATTTTAATCTTTTTTTTTTTTTTGGCAATTGGGGTTAAGTGTCCCACAGCTAATGTCAAGTGTTTGGTCTGAGGTTGGATTTGAATTCAGGTCCTCCTGACTTCAGGGCCAGTGCTCTATCCACTGCCCCATATTTCATTTTAATCTTACAACAACCCCAGGAGATGGGTGCTATTATTACACACATTTTACAGATGAAGAAACTGAGGCACAGAAAGGTCAAGTGACTTGTCCAGGGTGACATACCTAGTAAATGGTCAAGGCCAGATGTGAACTCAGGTCTTCCTGACTCCAGACCCAATGCTCTTTCCACTGTAACACCTAGTTGCCTATGTCAGTCCCCTTCTCTCCACTCATGCAGCCTTTGCCTAGATTACCTATCCTAATGACCTACGCTGTTGCAAAACCTACTACTTATTTTCCCTATCTAAGACCTAGCCTTCTCCAATCCATCCTCCACAGTTGTGAAAATCACATTCTTTAAGCAAAAATATGACCATCACTCCTCCTTGCCTTCCTAAATCTTCAAGAGCATCCTATTGCATGTATAATAAAATGTAAAATCTTCAACTAGCCACTTAATGCTCAATGTAATCTGGCTCCCCTTACCTTTCAATAGTCTCATTCCATATTATAATGCTCTCCATACTTTCAGTTTTAGTCACCTTGGAGTACTGGCTACTTTCTGTATATAACATTCTAACTCCTACTTCCACAGGAGTTTACCCAGGTAAACTTATGCACCATTACACTAGTGATTCCACCATATTTCTAAGGCACTCCTTCCCTACCTCCTCCTTGTGGAATCTCTACCTTCCTTCACAGCACAACTCAGATCCAACCTCTTACATAGGACCATTCTTTTTTTTAAAAAAAAATTATTTATTTTCAGTTTTCAACATTAACTTCCATGAGATTTGAGTTCCAAACTTTCTCCCCATCTCTCCCCTCCTCCCACCCCAAGACAGCATGCAATTTGATATAGGCCCTACATATACATTCATATTGAACCTATTTCACATTAGTCATGTTATAAAAAAAATTAGAACCAATGGGAGAAACCATGGGACCAGTCTTAATCTTTCAATTATTTTCACTCTCTCTCCCACTTGAAATTATTCTCTCTCTCTCTCTCTCTCTCTCTCTCTCTCTCTCTCTCTCTCTCTGCATATATGTATATATATATATGTTTCTATGTGTGTGTTTTTATATACACACACATGCATAGTGCATCTGTATAGTTAGACCTTAATAAATATTATTTCAATGTAATTACTATCATTATAGCTTACCAGTTTATGTTTCAAATGGATCAACACGGTCCAGAGTTATAATAAGCCATTTTGATACTTCAAATGGCACTAAATGTTTTCATATTAACCACAGAAGTTTAGGGAGGGAGGATCACCAACACTGGTATTGTTGTAGAGAGACAGAGACCCTGAAACACCAGATCCTATGGGGGAAGAACCCATTCTACTGTTTCCTGAAGAATTTTTTTTTTGAGAAAGAGCAAGGCAGGACCAAGTTGGAGATGCACTCACCTGGCTTGTGACCACCAGGGTAGGAAGTATATCATCTTATAGCTACCTTGTTTAACTAATTATTCTTGCTAACAAGTTTCTGTGTTGCCACAGGAATAAAAATGCTGTAAAAATGTAATAAAATGTAAGATTGTATAATATTTTAAATAATTATTTAAAATATTTGTAGTCTGTAAAATTTGGTGCCCTTAAGGCAAAATCCCAGTTGTGCCTTTGATGAGGATCCTTTGAAAATCTGATCTCAAGTGACAGGCTATACCTGAATGATTTATGCATTGGAGTTTGGAAAATGGTATAGTTAATTTGAAAAAAAAATGTAATTCATCAAACTAGAGTTTCAGGTTCTACAATTTACCCCAGTAGAGAAATTCTCCCATTTAAAAAGAGATGCAAGAGGTAAACAAAGAGAACATTTTTTGATGATGGTACCTTTGCACCAGCATCACAGAAAATACTGAAGCACAATATATCTCACTTGAAGCCACTCCTCCTTCCCCCAAGTCCTGTTACTGCACCACGTCCATTTGAAAAAAAATGTCACCAGTAGCAATTGTCTTCAAGTCATATGGTGGAATGAAAAGAATCTCAAACTGGGAATTGAGACATGGCCCAAATTCAAGCTTTGCTTACAATTTTTTGTGTGACTTTGAGCAAGTCCCTTATCCTCATCCATAAAAAGAGAAGATTGATCTCAATGATCTCTTGTTGTTCAGTTGTTTTTCAGTCATGTCAGACTCCTTGTGACCCCATCTTGGCAAAGATACTGCACTGGTTTGTCATTTCCTTCTCTAGCTCATTTTACACATAAGGAAACTGAGGTAAACAGGGTTAAGTGACTTGCCCAGGGTCACACAGCTAGGAAGTGTCTGAGGCCAGATTTCAATTCAGGAAGATGAGTCTTCCTGACTCCAGGCTTGGTGCTCTATCCAGTACTCCACTTAGGTGCCCCCCTGATATCCATGTTCCCTCTAACAATCTACAGTGTTCTATGATTCTCTGTTCAGACTTGGAGACCACACTCAAATTCCTAGTTCTGGCCACATCTGCTTTGCTCTGACTTTCCTTTCCTCTGGTTTCTTATTATGGAGGTAACAGAACTGCAGGTAAAGAGGTGGATTTTGCAACTTGTTGCTGCCCCAAATTACTAGCCAAGGCTGAGTTTCAGAAGTTGTGCTGTGTGCCCTGTTGTGTGACAATAATAAGAACAGCTTTATTTTCGAAAGCAAGCTGAGCAGATTGTTATTTTTTTAAAAATCCTGTTTTGACTTGTAAATGGAGCTTGAGAAATCTGGAAGTCACCAGTGAGGCACCTTGTCACTGGTGCTGAGTCACTTTGCAGACCCAAATTATGACAGCCATTTAACATGGCAGGCTCATCATTTAGGGACAGTGAGTGAGAGATGTTTTTCCTTGGGCAATGGCAACAGACCAGCATTCAAATTCTCACTCACTTTCTCTTACATGCTTAGAAGACTGAGATGTTCCATCAACATCTGAAAAAGGTTACAGGAAGCCAAAGGGCAGACAGTCTGCTATCTATGCCAGGATCTCATCTGAGGATGGTGTTTGTCCCCAGGTCTGGAATGAATCTCTGGAGACAGACACTAAATCAAGTGATAATAGCTATGGGGGGGACAAAGAGCCATGTGCTAGGCACTGTGAGGGGCAAGATTAAAGAAACAGGAGATAATAACCACTGATGCTTGTATTGTATTTAAATGTTTGCTTTATAACTATCATCTCATGTGAGAAGGGATGATGCTTATTTTTTTTTCCATTGGTTTCAGGAACTACTCAATGTAAGAAAATGTCTTCAGCCATGTTGGTAGCTAAATGTTCTATAACTTAGAGTCTTAAAGAATTTCTTGGGGGTAGCAAAAGATTGAGTCTTGTCTGGGATCATAGAGGGGAGGAGTATGAATCAGAGGTATAGTGTGTACACAGGTCGCCCTTATGTGCAGAGGCCGGTGCTCTTTACATCATACTGTTCCTTATCTGTAACATGGGGATATAATATTTGTAGTGTAAATCGAAATAACTGCTATAACTTATTATACCTATCTCACAGATGAAGAAATTGAGGCTCAAAGAGATTGATCGACTTACCCCATGGTAACATAGCTAAAGGGCAGTGAGGTGGTGCAGTAAATAGAGTGCTGGGTCTGGAGTCAGAAAGACTCATCTTTGTGAGTTCAAATCTGGCCTCAGACACTAGCTGTATAAACTTGGGCAAGTCACTGAACCCTGTTTGCCTCAGTTTCCTCATGTGTAAAATGAGCTGGAGAAGGAAATGGCAAATCACTTCAGTATCTCTTGCAAAAAATCCCCAAATTGGGTCACAAAGAATTAGATATGACTGAAAATGACCCAAAAGCGACAATATAGTTAACATTAGAGGAAGAATTTAGACCTATGTCTTCTAGACACCAAATTCAGCACTACATGTATTATAAAGTGTCAAATGCCCAGACCAGCTCACAAGATGCTTAACATCCCTAGTTTATGTGCCCTGACTCTAAAAACACATTTATGGATGACAGAACACAGTAGTAGTAGAACTCATTCTACTAATAACTCACTGTGTGACCTTGAACAGGTCAATGGAGCCTCTTTGTGGATGAATTTCCTTTGTATACATGGTAAGGGGTTCAAACAAGGTAACTGGCCAGCTAATCTTATTCTGACATTCTATAATTCAGTTAGAGCTATAAAGATAGGCCCTTTTTAGGTGTAAAAAGGAGGGTGATAGATCATTCAACCACATGTCCTTGCCAGCACGGAAAACAGGCCAAAGTATATCTTAATTAGATGCATTCATAGAATCAGAAATATAGAGCTGGAAGAGACCTCAGAAATAATCTAATG
The DNA here is from genome assembly GCF_003287225.1 of Phascolarctos cinereus. Lineage (NCBI taxonomy): Eukaryota > Metazoa > Chordata > Mammalia > Diprotodontia > Phascolarctidae > Phascolarctos > Phascolarctos cinereus. The sequence goes on from NW_027555625.1 coordinate 323,132,833, forward strand.
CAAGCTCCTTCATTTTACAGAGGAGGAAACTGAGGCACAGGACAATTTAGTGAAGTGCCTGAAATCACATAGGTATTAAGAATCAGAGTTCTTTCGAGTATACCAGGTTGCCTTCAATTACTCTTGAGAAAGGCCTAGCACTTACATCAAGAGTTTGGAATCCAAGTTCACATGCCTGAATGGGTTTCAGCATGCTGGGGAAGTCCCCAATGCCCCAGTGGCCCCTCCACTCAGCTCTAATGAGGCCTTGATGATACCCGTTTAGCAAAGCCTTTCACTTGTAATTACTAATTGATGTTTGTAAAGTATTTTAAATCCTCAGGTGACAGCTGTAATCAAGGGGCAATTTATTATGGTAATTGTTATTAGTATAGATCATCAGTATTTGTAGATGTCACTTCTCCCTGCAAGCAGGTGTGCCAAGATTAGATGAGACCAGAAGCTTACTGTTAAAGAAAAGAGTATACACTATTTCTCCTGTAAACCCAAACCCCTAGTTGGCAGTGCTCTAGGGCCGTGAAAGTTTAGGAAGATGAGGATCAGAGAGTTAGGGTTAAAAGGGAGCTCGGAGGTCATTGAATCTGAGCTCTTCATTTTACACATGAAGTGAGGGAAGTCGAGAGAAGGGCAGTGACTTGCTCAGGAGATCACATAAGGCGGAAATGGCAGATCTGAGATGCAAGAACCAGGTTCTCTGATTCCAAACCCAGTGGGATTCCCTGTCCCTCCCATGACTATGCATGGCTCATAAAGTCAAAATCAAACTAGACATTTTTAATTTTTCTGGGCCAGACAGAGCAGGTGCTCTTCTGTAGAGCTAGGAATTCTGGTGCTCTCAGTAAACTTGGTTTTGAATATGCAAAGGACAATCAGGCCCAGAGAGTTTGGACCTAGACCTTAGAATGCTGCTATGGCCTTTAACCCCGATCCTCTCCTCCAATCCCTCGGAGGAGGCACTGGTGAGGAAGAGCATGTAAAGTGAGTGGGTCGATAAACATTTATGAAATGCCTTCTATTTTTTATATAACTATAGATAGCTTTAATTTCTTGAAGGAAGACTTTAAACGGAGAACATCAGTGCTCTGTCTTTGGCTCCATGCTGATCAGCATTTATTTCATTAATTTAGATGATAGCATAGATAAACACATTTATCATGCTCCAGCCCTATGAGGACCCTTGTTCTAAATGGGGGGCTCATTACCTTTTTTGTGTTATGAATCCCTTTGTCATTCTGGTAGAATAAAAGTAAAACATATTCATAGGCCCCAGATTATGAACCTTTGCTCTCAACACTAGGCTAGAGCTGAAGGACTTTGGATGCAGCCTAGACCAACCACACCTGACTAAAAATTCCTCTTACGTGTTTTCCAACAAGTGGTCACCTAGTCTTTAAGTGGGAGGGAACCCATTGTCTCCCAAGGCAAACCATTCCACTTTTGGAGAATATTAATGACTAGAAGTCTTCCCTTACATCAGGGTGAGATTGGCCTCTTAGTAATTTCCATCCACTGTTTCTAGTTTTATCCTACAGAGTCAAGGAGAACAAGTTTAATCCCTCTTTCACATGGCAGCCCTTTGAATACTTGAAGACAGACATCACATCTCCTCTAAATATTCTCTTCTCCAAGCTAAACATTCCCAATTCTTTCAACTGATTGTCTAGACATGTTCTCCAGTCCTCTGAACATCCTAGTCATCACATTCTATATATGACCCAGATGGCCTACGGCTTTTCTGAAATATGGCTTCTAGAACTTAACACAGAATTCCAGATGTGGTCTGATCAGGGCAGAGTATAGCAAGATTACTGCTTCTTTTGTTCTAGATAGTACCTATGTCTCTTTTAACATAGCCTAGGATAGAATAACCCTTTTGGCTACCATGCCAAATGCTTTTGACTCCTACTGAATTTGCAGTTTACTAAAACCTCCAAATATTTTTTTTTCATAGGAATAGTTGTCTAGCTAAGCCTCCACTAACTTTTACTTGAGAAGGTGATTTGTGGAAACCAAGTGTAGAAATTTTCATTGATCCCTATTAAATTTCATCTGAGCCTATGAAGAGCTTTTGGGAACAGGGCCCCATCATTTAGGGTGCTATCTGGCCAAGCTTTGTGTCATACATACATTTGGAGGACATGAAGTCATATGACCTGAATTTGAGTCCTGGCTCTGCAATGTACCCAAGATCTGACTTTGGGCAAATCACTTAACCTCTCTGTGCCTTAGTATGCTGATCTGGTGGACTAGATGACTTCTGAGGTATCCTCCACTTATAGATCTAAGATCCCATGATTCTTACACTGCCAGCCAGCAGAGTAGGCACAAAGAAGCCTCTCTCTTGGCTGACCTCATTTCTGCCTGGCCTGTTATAAGGAAGTGAGTATGGAAAGGACTCGCAAGGCAGTTTCCCTAGCCTCCAGCCACAACAGACTCTCCAACATTATTTGAAGTCTTGAGATTACTAGGGTACTAGTCATTAGGGTGGAACAAAGGGGAAGCTGATGGAAAAAGTCCATTAGCAGAGAAGTTATAGTCATATGGTTGCTCATGGCTATGTTGAAGGCCTTGATGTTCAATCATTTCAATCATGCCCAACTCTTCATGAGCCCATTTGAGGTTTTCTTGGCAAAGACATTGGCGTGGTTTGCCATTTCCTTATCTAGCTCATTTTACAGAGGAGGAAACTGAGGCAAACAGTTGGAAGCCTAGAAGCTTGAAAATAGTAAAAAGGTGGCCATGGTAGAGATTGGAAAATGGCAGCAGTTGCCAGCTTGGATACCTAAATGAGGCTGATCTACCTTATGAGACCTTGATTTACTATTTGGAGGACTCCTTTTCCACACCAAGTCTAGAATCCCTTCTATCTCTCTAGCCTCTGCAGTCTGCACATTGATTCTTCTCTGTTCTTATCTGAACCCCAACCTAGCCTTTGCCATCAGCTTCCTGATACAAGACTTGGGTTCAAATTCTGCTCCTTACCACTAGAGTGTCTTTGGTAAGCAACTCCCCCTCTGAGGGCTTTACTTTCCTTATCTATAATAATAATAGCACTCATTTACATAGCACTTAAAGATTTGAAAAGTACTTTAGATATAGTATTTGCTCAATCCTATAAAATAAAGAGGTAAGATGAGATGATCTTAGCAATCCTTTCCAGTTCCAAACCCTATGTGACATTTTTCTGCTTCAACAACTAAGGCTGTTTTGGTTCAGGAATTTCAACTCACTTCCCGCACAGTAGCAACAAATCCGAACAAAATTAAATTCCATTTTCAAGGAGGAAACTGGCAGACCTTCCTCTGTTTAACAACAACTGAAGCTCATGCTTGGTTTAGCTGACAAAAATTAATTAAGCATTTCCAGCTGGGTGTAGGACACCAGAGGTTATCTTTTGCCTTTGGGGGCCTTAGGTCAGCTTCAGGGCATGAGGAAGCTCAAGAGTAGGGCTTGGTTAGGGGAAAGTCCCAGGGTGAAATATCCAATGATGCAATTATCCAATAATGGTCAATTGTACAACTTTTGGTATTTGTTTTGTTTTTTCCCAGGGGATCTGTTGGTATAATGGAAAGAATATTGCTTCTGCAATTAGAGGACCCCAGTTCAAATCCTTCCTTTGACATTAGCAATATAATCTTGGGTAAAGTCACTTAACCTCTGGAAGCCTCAGCTTTCTCATAAAATGGAGGGTGGGGTTCATGTTCTGGGGTCCTTTTCAGATGGATATATGGTCTCATTACTGGAAACAATGCTGTAAGAAGGCTATCACTTAACAGCAATGTGGGTGAATGAGGGCATGGCCTCTCACCTATCTTCTTTTCTTCCAGACAAGTCAGGTTTCAGGAGGAGAAGGAAAAGTAGGGAAGGAGAAAAACGGAAAAGGAAGAGTGAAAGGGAGAAGGGAAAAAAGGAGATTAGGTATATAGAGAAGAAAAAAGAAGACTGAGGGCTAGAGAAAGAAAAGGAGTAGGATAAAGAGACCAGTAATGTAGGAATGAGGAAAAGGGAGAAAAGGAGGAAAGAAAGAAAAGTAAGAGGAAGACAGGAGATTTTGGAAAAAGAATGACAGGAGCTATGTAACCTTGCCCAGCCTGCTTTCAGTGTAGCTGTTGCCTGTTCAAATCACCACTTGGGTACCAAAGTGCATGCAGGTACAAACTCCAGCCCTGAACCTGAAACTTCTCTCCTCTCTCTCTGTCCTCAGTTCCTGGACTTTTCCAAAGCATAAGGAGTTGCTTTTTAGTTAATTTTTTTTAAAAGCCCAGCCAACTTTGTTATTTTGTTATATTGGAGTTTTATTTACAGAGAAGACATGGACTGACATGTCAATACAGTGGAAACAACATTGTGAATGAGTGTAAGACTGAATAATTAAACTTCTTAAGAAACTAACCTTTATTTTTTAAAGAACTCTAGCATATCCACAGAACTCTAGAACTGTAGAATAAGAAAAGACCTTAGACATCATCTAGTTCAGCATCCTACTCAATGTACATATCTCTTCTAGAGCATCCTTAGCAATAATAACAACAACAAACAACAGAAATGCTTTTAGGTTAGCAAAACACTTCACACATAGATCAACTCATTTGGTCCTCTTAACAACACTGACAATGCTGTCAGATTAAGGCTATTATCTCTATTTTACAGATGAGGAAACTGAGCCTGAGAGAGATTAAGTGACCTGCCCAGTATCACACAGCTAGGAATCATCTGAAATGGAATTTGAATTCAGGTATTCTGATGTCAAGTCAAGTACTTTATCTACTTTAGCTACTCTAACTGCCTTCTATGGTCATTCAGCCTCTTCTTGAATACTTCCAATGATGAAGCAATATCACTAAATAACATACCCTATTTGATTATTGGATATTGTTCACAGTTTAGGGAGTCTTCCTTCCAACTACTGAAACAAGGTCCACCTCCCTATAACTTTTTCCTATCATTATTAGTAGTTCTCTCCTCTGGAGAAATGAGGAGTCAATTGAGCTCCCTGCCTCCCTCCCACTTCTTCAGCTAGAAGTAAACAGTGATCATGTCTCTCATAAGTCTTCTCTTGTCCAGGTCAACTATCCACATTTATGTCTAACATGATTTGGAGTCTCTTTACCAAACTGCTAGCCCTCTTTTCTTGACATTTTCCAATTTGTCAATGTCCTTCAAATATTGCTGCTGTGAGAAATGATTTATCTATCTATAAGGAAAAGATGAGGGAACCATGGCCCATAAAGGTTCAATAACTCACCCAGGGTCACACTGGGATGAAGTAGTAGAGCTAGGCTAAAATTGGTCCCCCTGTAACTTCTTCCTGTCCTTCTAGTTCTTCCCTCTGAAGAAAAAGGGAGTGTCTTCCCTCTTCATCCATATGTAGACAGTGTCCACGCCTCTCAAGTCTTTACTTGTGTGGTCTAAACATCTAGTTCCTAAGCAGGTCAGGATGCACCTCTATTTGGAAATATTTTGTCAGCAGCAAGTGCTTAAAAGTAATTAAATCTGACTTTTTTGCAAAAATTCTGTGACTTATAATTTTCTCTAATTTAATCCAAAACAGCTGTTCTCCAAATACAATGACCCCTTTCAACACATCCTAGGCTTTCCAACAGCTCTTTTAAAAGGAAAATATGCTAGTTAGGAAGTTCAAAAAGAAGGTGTAAGAGAAAAATAAAAATGACCCTCTCACTTCACACTTTTCTTTTTTGACTTAGTTTCTGACAGACACCTTTTAAATGGATCAGCTTTATGCTGTATTAGTGGAATGGTAAGAGAAAGACCACTGGATTTCTAATCAGAGTTCACATCTCAGCTCTGCTACTTACTACCCATGTGACCCCAGAATAAGGCTTAACCCCTTCCTGCCTTAGTTTTCTCATCTGTAAAATGAGATTGGATCATATGAGGTGGCCATTAATAAACTGATCTTGTCCTTGATAAGTCAAAGAATACCCAGAAGAGGGCAACCAGAGTGATGAAAGATTTAAGGAACTGTGATGGAACTGGGGATGTTTAGCCTTTGGAAGATTTAGGGGGCACATGATAGCTGTCGTCAAGTAACAGAAGGGCTGTCACCTGGAAGAGAAATTAAATATATTGTGATTTGCTCTCAAGGGCCTAGGAACTATGAACAACACGTATCAGTTTTGAGAAGCTAATAAAGCATTCATTTAACACATCATCTGTGCTAGACCTGAAGAATAGAAAGACAAAAATGAAATGGTCCACACACTCAAAGAACTTGCATTCTATTTGGACTGGAGGAAGGGACAATACAGTTCTATATAAGTATATACAAAACGTATATGTACAAACACAAGGTAATTTTTTGGGGGGTGGGGAAGGTGGCCTAACAGCTGGACAGAGCAGAAATGGGCTCATGTTAATGATTTTTGATGAAACCTGAGTATTCTAAGAGGTGGAAGTGAGGATGAAGTACATTCCAAGCATGGTGGGCAGCTTGTGCAAAGAAATGGAGATGGAGGATGGAATATCAAGAGTAAAGGGGTAGCAAGAAGGCCAGTTTGGATGGCAAGTAAAGTGTGTGAAAGGAAGTGATGTGAAGAGAGGTAAATTCTGGATTGATGTAATGATGAGCTTCCTAATAATCATAACTCTCTCAAGGTGAAAGGAGCCACTTCAGGAGGTGGTGGGTTCCCCATCACTGCACCTCTTTAAGCAGAGTGTGGATGACTACTTGTTGGGTACACTATAGAGAGGAACCTTCATCGTATTTGGGTTGGACCTGCATTGTGCTTGAAGTCCTTTCCTTGTCCAAAATGCTGTGATTCCATGACCTGTAAAGTCCCAACTGGCTCCAAATCTATGATCCTAAGTCTTTTCTTTACTCACAACACAGCAGAAAATAGCATTGCCCAACAAGAGGTATCTCTGGTTCCAGTTTTATATTTATTTGGCATACTTGTTTTGTGTCCAACTCTTAATTATGCTCTTTTCAACTAAACAATGGGGGCTAATGGTAAAAGAGTTAAGGAGAATAGTAGACTCAGCAGAGATCATTCTGTGAGGAGTGGAACAGAAACAATGTCCGATTGCATTCCTCGGCTGCTACGTGCCAGCTCTGAACTCTACTCACAGCGCCACTGGGGAAACACAGAGCAAACCAAGGTCACTTAAGATCTCAGGGTCTCTGGAAGGAGGCATTTGGGAAGAAGTCGTTTTAGGTCCTCGGTAGGTAATGAAGCTTCAAAAACGTGTTTCTTAGCCCCAAGAGTATGAAAACCTTAAGCTGCATTAACCAGTTGAATCATCAGAGCAGGGGAGGTATCTCTGTGCTTTGTGCTGGTCAGAACCTATCTGGAGTGAGTACCTAATCCAGTCCTTCCCCACAGGAGGGACATTGACAAGATGGGAAGTAAGGTGGAAGCATACTTTCTGGCTACTTGACTGGTAGGTAGATTCCATCCAGGAAAAGTTTTATTTAAATGAGCAGTAACTATCAGAGATAAGACAATGACAATGTAGTTTGAGACTTTAATATAAATTCATCCTTTCCTGAACTGAGGCCCTTCAGTGTAGATAAAACAAACACTGACCAGCTAGAAAGAACCCGCAATACACTAACCACTTCTCTGTCATCACAAGACCAGCCAAGCTTCCTAGAGCCATGTCATCACATTGTCCACAAGGCGATAAATGTTGATCAGATATCACCACCTTGTCTGCTCTATGCCATGCTTTCTCTGCTTTGACCATGATCTCTACCTCCTCCTCACGGATAATCTGAACTCTGCCCCTGGATTCCTCTGTTCTGAACAATGTAATTTCATCTTATTATGCTCCACGTCACGTCCCAGGCCCTTCCATGCCACACCCTTGTAGTACTCCCCTCCTCCTTTTCAGTTTCTCTTTATTTCTAGCTTCCCCTTATCAGCATGTAACTCCTTGAGGGCCAGCAATACTTTTTTGCTTTTATATGTATTTCAAAGGCTCAGCTCCTCAGTGCCTGTCATGTAGTAAGTGCTTAAGTTCTTTCTATGGAATTGGGAAGACCTGAGTGCAAATCTGGCCTTAGACACTTACTAGCTATGCAATCCTGGACAAGTCAAAAACAGTTATTGTTTTCCTCAGTTTCCTTATTTGTAAAATGAGCCAGAGAAGCAAATGGCAAACCACTCCAGTATCTGCCAAGAAAACTCCCAATGGGGTCATGAAGATTAGAGACTACTGAAACAATTGAACAACCACCTAATCAATTAACTAGCATTCATTAAATACCTCCTAGAGATGGAAGAACCCTCAGAGGCCATTTAGCCCAACCCATCCTGAGGGAGGGAAGGAAGTTAAGTGACTTGCCCAAAGTTATATGGATAGTATGACAGTGATGGTCAAGGTGGGGGTGGGGTGGGGAAAGATTCAGATTCTCTCATTCTTGAGTCAAGGGCCACAAAAACTCAATAAAGATCATCTAATATGGCATAGACGCTTATTACGATATGCATCAGGAGTGCTCACGTTGAGAGAATCATGGGTCCTTGAATTGTTGATTTCATTTATCTGATATTTCTTCTACCTGAATCCCCCATATACTGCCCTCATAAGCAATGATTAGAGTAGTGGACTTGTAATCAGAATTAGCAGGGCTCAAATATTCTGATACTCACCAGCTGTGTGGCCATCTGTAAGTCACAACCTCTCTGAGTCTCAGGCCACTTCTAAAACTACAAGGTATAGATAGACAGGTTGTGTTCTGCATCTGTGGAGGAGCATACTAGCAAGATCATAGGCTCTTGATACCTTGATCTATTAATGACCCTTTCTCATAAGACAAAGGACAGTTCAATAGTGGCCTCAGTTCAAATCTCATGCTTTCTTACACCTGCAAAGCAGCCATTCTGAAAACCCACTTCTGTCATCCAGGGAATACTGACTGATGGCTAAGGCCCACCCACGTGCCTTCTGACCCTCTCACTGAAAGTCCTGGGGCACTTCTGAGGCTGGAGGGAAGTTGCTACCGAGAAGGGGGAGCCTTCTCTGCTTGACCAGATTAATGAATTTGAAAATGGAAAAGACTGGAAAGGTTGGTGTTCCCTTTCCCATACTCACTCCATTGGCTTTGCTCAAAGCCTGGAAGTAGATGCTGTAACTTTTCAAGGGCGAGAGAGGAGCATTCCAGTAGCCATTGTAGGTTTTATTATCCCCCACCGTGAATGGCTGCGTAACTGGCAGGTTGACAGGCTTCAATTCGGCAGCGAAATAGTGTAGAGAGTCCAGGCTGGAAGCATTCTTGTAGCTCACAGGCACTGAGAAGCACTCAATGAGGTCTGCAGCCCTCCGAGCTTTCTGGAGCCTCTCTTCCTTGACGACCAGCTGATAGACACTGGGAAAGGGAGGGAGGAAGAAGATGAGTAAAGCAAGAACTCAGTTACACCAGACAGCTAAAGGCAAGAGGGGCAAAGGTGAACAGGCAGGGACACAGGTGAACCTTGGAATCGAAGTGTCTTGGGAGGAGAGTCCCTGCATGAGGTAAATGGCTAGTCTACTGACCCCGACTCTGCTTCAGTGGCTATGTGTCCTCCCAGAAGAATGTGCATATAATTTCTATTCTCCAGAATTAGATGGGGAACAAGGTGGGGAGACTGCATGCAATGAAATACACCTTTATAGACACAGTCCTCACCACTCAGCATCTGGGTGACCTTGGGCAACTTATCTCACCTATCTGGGCTGCAGTTTTCTTATCAATAAAATGAGAGGACTCAACTAGATGACTTCTATTTTTGTTGTTTAATCATTGCAGTTGCGTCTGCGTCTTTGTGACCCCATTTGTAGCTTTCTTGGCAAAGACACTGGAATAGTTTGCTACTTTCCCAGCTCATTTTTAAGATGAGGAAACTAAGTCAGACAAGGTTAAGTGACTTGCCCAGGGTCACACAGCTACTAAGTGTCTGAGGCCAGATTTGAATTCAGGAAGATGAGTCCTCCAGACCTCAGACCCAGAGCTCTATCTACTGCATCACCTAGCTGCGCTGATGACCACTATTGTCCCTTCTAGTTCTAAATCCATGGTCATATGACGCTTGTCTTATGTAACTTACTGACCTGACTTCTTGGGACCTCGACTTCTAGAAGAACTGAATTCAGTGAAAATATGCATATGTGCTAGGATGTCACAGACTGTCACAGAATGCCAGAGCTGAAGGGACCCTATCAATCATATAGCGTAATGCTCTCATTTTCCAGATGTAGAAACTGAAGCCCAGAGGATCTTCCTAAGGTCATATAACTAATTACTGTGACACTACTCTTTTCTCCAATACGGGGGTTCTTATATGTTGATTATCATGGACCCTTTTTGGTAGTCTGGAAGGCAAGGAGACCTTCTCACAATGACTGTTTCTTTAATTAAATTCTTAATAAGAGCTAGCATTTCCATAGCAATTTAAGGTTTGGCAAAACATTTGACATATGTTATCTCATTTGATTCTTCTAAGAACCCCGTGAGGTAGGTGCTATTATTAACCCCTTTCAATAGTTGAGAAACCAAAGCTGAGAGAGAAGTTTGGTTTAAGGAAATACTAAATTTCAGTTAGTGAAAGGTTAGTGAAAACAAAGATGCCATTTTTTCCTATCCAGATTCATGGACCCCCTGAGGTTGAGAACCCCTACTTTGTACTATACTTCTATGTCCTGAGATTCTGTTTTATCAGACTCTGAATACAACTGGGAGATTATGCTGAATACATTACATTGCAGTAGATGCACTCATGCTGAATAATGCAGCTTCTGCAAGAGCATCAGGGGTAAACTGTTCATTTCTCTACCTGCTTTCCTTAAGGGGCCATAGCCTCGGTTGAAAGATAGTAAATGTTTTCAAACAATAATATGGGTCTGTGGGTCTCTGGGGGAGTGGACTGAGGTGGGAGGTGGGGGGGGGAAGGGAAGGGGGCACATCCTGAGTTTTCACTCCAAACAAAACGGCTTTGGAAAGTTGAAAATCTGGACAGCTTTCCCTACCTGCTTGCCTTTTTGTTTGTTTCCTCCTTACACAAATCCACTACTACTTTTGGTTTGTTTTTTTTTTTTGAGGCAATTGGAGTTACATGATTTGCCAGGGTCACACAGCTAGTTAAGTGTCTGCTGCTGGATTTGATCTCTTGGACTCCAGGGCTAGTGCTTTATCCATGGCACCCTCTAGCTGCCCCAATGAATATAATACTTCTAAAAGTAGCCCAGAGTCACACAGCTTATCTGTATCTGAAGCTGACTTTGAACTCAGGTCTTCCCGACTCCTGATAGACCTGGCACTTGCTCTATCCATTATGCCACCTAGAAAGAGGCAGGTTTCAATTCAATAAACATTTATTGAGCACTTACTGTGTGCCAGTCACAATGTTAGGCACTGGGGATTCAAAAGACAAAAAACTAAACAGCGTCTACCCTCAAGGAGCTGACATTCCTCTTGAGGACATAACATGTGTACAGATAAAAGTAAACATGAGGCAATGTGAGAAGGGAAAGAGAAAAGTTCAGTTATCAGTTGTCTGCTTTTTAAAAATTTTCACAGTATTCTCTTCTTAGCAGCCCCAAACACTCTGCAGAACCTACCTCAGCTAATCCCTCTACACTTGCAGAAGCACTGAAAAAAAGGCAGAAAAGCAAAGAAAAAATTCAGCTTGTGGAGGATTAGCGGTTTGCATAAGGGAAGGGCAAAAGGCAAAGGAAAACGAGATAGACTTCAGGCTAGGCAGGCAGTATGTTTCTTGCTTCCTTTTCATCTCTTTCCATAGCAGTCCTATTTTGGCCAGAGATCTACTTGTTCTGAAATAGACAATTATTGGGATTTGGGGAGGAGTAGCAGAGGAGTCCTTTTTTCTTTTCTATTTGTGAGTCCCAAATTTTATTCCCAGCCTAGTTAGAATCACACAAAATAACAAAGCCTATCTCATTCCCAAAGGATGGCTGCATTAATATTACATCCTTCCTTCCCTCTCCCCAGTGCAGCTCCTGTAGAAATGAAATCAATGGGTTAAGAACCTCACTTCTAAAATCTAAGCCTCAGATTGAGCCCAGACACTGCCTGAGGCTCACTACTTCCCACTTTGTCCCTCCTGAGGCATGTGTGTGAGGTTATTTAAAGACAAGCAGAGGATATAACCTAAAGTAAGAGACAGTGCACTGGAGAGTCCTAGGAGAGGAGTATAGAGACCTGGGTTCAAATCCTGACTTTGCTCTTAATTCTGAGTCCTTGAGGCTAGACTACTAAGAACTCCTAGGATCCCTTCCATCTGTTACACACTAGATGTCTCGGATTTTGTCTCATAAATTCGTTTTCAGTCCTGTCTTTCATGGAGACTAGGGCCTATGGTTATTGTAAGGAAAAGGGAAGAAAAGGTAAGCTACCCTGTTCTTAGTATATACATTTTTTTTAAAAAGAAAGAAAATAGTATTCTTTTTTTCCCTCCCATGTCATTCTTAGTCTCCTCTGCATTTTGCTACAAATACATGTGTAGAAGAAGATGCTTTATTTAAGTTTACAGGTAAAGATAAAATCATACATAAATAAAGCTATTTCTACAACTCACACGAAGAGCTTGCAATAAACTCTTCAGGAAAATTTGCAAGGGAATGGTCGTTTTCAGGGAAAATATTCTGACGGCAATATGAGAGTACTTTAAAATATCCTACAACAGATTATATTTACTCATATATTTACCCTTTCTCATATTGTTCCATCTTCAGGAAAGGTCATCAGACTCTTCCCCCAGCCTTGCTCTAAGCTTTCGGCATATCAAAAGTCTGTCCATCCACTTAACCCTTTTATATTCATAGTATATTAGAGCCTGAAGGAACCTTAGAAACCATTAAGCCCAACCCATTCTTTTTTATATATATATAAAGAAGGAAACTGAGTGAAATGACTTACCTAAGGTCATAGAGCTAGTAAGTGGCAGAGGTGAGATTAACCCCAGTCTCCTGACTTGTATCCATGTTCTTTCTACTACACCAAGAACTTCCCTGTCAAATATTCAAATATTTTCAAAACCACTTACTTGTGCATATGTGTGTGTGCACATGTATGCATGTGCATGTGTGGTATATATGTTCTTAGTGTGAATAAATCTTGTTTCCTATTTTAGAAATGAAAGGTGAACCAGGATTCCTTTCTTAGAGATTCTTATAGCCATCTTCTCAACAATACATTTATTTTATGAAACACAGACACAGAGAGGTCATGTGGCACAGAGGATGATATCCTGGACTTGGGAGCAGGCATGTTATTTAATCTCTCAGATCCTTACTTTCCTTATCTGTGCAATGGGGATAATGATACCTATCTCACAGGGCTGTTTGTTGTAAGGTTCAAATGAGAAGCAAAACACTTCCCAAACCTTAACTGTCAGTTGCATTTGGCTAACAAGTCATTGCTGTTTTCGTTACACAGATTGTAAATAACAAAACTTCAACTATCACCAAATAGATGATGACATGTCATGGAAAATCTGTAGAGCTCAACGTACTAATAATTGAGAATACCTTAAGAACATAAAGTCACATTCTTGCCTATAAATGCAAAAAATGTAACCCATATTGATCTTTGGTGGCCTTTTCCTAGAAGTCTCCAGAAGGCAGTTAATCCCTAGTAAAAGTAGGGAAGACATAGAGATGCAGGCATGGCCCCTTTCCTCATGGAGCTTAAATCTAGTAAGGGAGGTAAGACATACAGCCAGATTAATATGATGCCAGTTTAAATATAAGCACATGAAAGGAAAACAACATGCTATGAGGTCAAATGAGGGAGAGAGAAAATGGTCATTTCTAGTTTGATGGAGTTTGGAGGAGGAATTAGGAATTTTCCCCCCAAAAAATCAAAAATTGAATTTACTACATATACCTTAAGATCAAATTTTCTAAAGATACAAAGCCCACTGACTTCACAGAATATGCCTTTTGAGTTTGCTATTTCTAAATACTACCACCCAAAGAGATGACTGGGCAAAAGCTGGACCCTACAGCAGAAGCTATGTTTTGGTTTTGATTTTAATAAAAAATTCAGGAGAAGCAAGATACACGCTCCTGAAACCTACCATGTTCCACAAACCAATACACACAAAAGCTCAAAAAGCAACAGGGGAGCCAAGGACCTGTGAAGCCACAACCAAAGAGCAGATAAACATGGCACTTTTCTTCAAAATAAAATACTCAGAGACATCTTCAGAGAGCTTTCCTCTAGCCCAAGCTCACACAATGTTCACTTGGCTATATTGTCCCTTTGCTTCATTCTTGTGGCTATCCCAAGGATCATCCATGGGGTCACAGAGTCAGACTCAACTGAACAATTGAACAACAATCTGTAGAATTTACTTCCTGCTACCAGGAAGTGGCACAGATGTCCATTCATCTCTGTCTTTACCCCCTGAAATGAGAACTCGATGTTCAATGACTTCTGTCTTCTCTTTTCTTCCATACCATCTCCCTCATTAGGCTCCCCCATTGACCTCTTTGAAAGGAGGGACTATGTTTTTGGCCTTTCTTCCTATTTCCCAGGCTTAGTATAGTGCCTGGCACATAGGAAGCACTGAATTAATACTTGTTCGAGAAATATTCACAGCAGTTCTTTTTTTGGTGATTAAGAACTGGAAATTGAAGGGATGCCTCTCAACTGGGAAATGGCTAAATGAGCTGTGGCATATGATAGTGATGGAACATTGTTGTGCTATAAGAAACGATAAGTAGAATGATTCTGAAAAATCTGGACTTAGATGAACTGATGCATAGTGAAGTGAGCGGAACCAGGACAACAGTGTACACAGTAACAGCAATATTGTATGATGAAAAACTATAAATTCTTTAGCTATTCTCAGCAATACAATGATCCAAGACAACCCCAAATGACTCATGATGAAAAATACTATCCACCTCCAGAAAAAGAACTGATATTGTTTGAATACAATCTGAAATACATTATTTTTCACTCTCTTTCATTCTTTTTCTTTTGAGTCTTCTTGTACAAAATGACTAATATGGAAGTATTTTACCACGATTGCACATGTAAAAAAATAAAAAAAATGCTCATTCTCTTGACTTGACATTAGGTGACCCCTTATGTGAAGCTGGGCCAGCTTCTACTCTAGAGTGATTCCGAGTGAACCTCTGAGACTTTCTTTGAGAAGGGAGTTTGCTGGAGGCATCCAATAAGACCGTTTCAAGGAGGAAGCCTACTGAGGTAGATAAACATGGAAGTCTGAAGGTCTGGGTTCCAGGCTCCCTTCTGTCCTTTAAAAGCTATGTGACCTTGGGCACAATTTCCTTATTTGCAAAACAGGGTATTAAACTAAATGGTTCTATGATTTTCCATGAACCAGGATAACTTAAAATCTTTCTTCTCCTGACACACAACTTAACTGCCCATTCCCAGGGGTTCTCTCCATCCCTGGGGCTGACTCCTTCCATGGTAGCAGGAGGACCATGGACAAATACCAGGTTGGGAGGCTTGATTTAGAGTTGTCTTATCAGCCTACAATGACTGTTATACAGTAAAGGCTCTGTACCTGGCCAACTTTTCAGTTGGCTAAAGAAGCCTGGCTCTCCTAGGAAGCCAAAAAGAAGTTCCCTAGAATCACTTTCAACCTTCTAAGACACCCTTGAAAGCAGTGATTTTGTGGTGGGTGGAGGGAGATTTCCTCCCATGCATTCCTTCATGCAATAATTAACCGTAGTCAGGTACACTTCTGGAAAACAAGGTCTTTGAAATCATCACAGAGGCACATCCCACAGGCTTTGGGAAAGATGTCCCATTCTTGCCTTAAACAGTAGAATTGGAAGCGAAAGACTTGTTGCAAATAATTTGTGAGCTCTTAATGGTTACCTTACCCAGGGAAATCATGAATAAAAGAACAGTGCCAGCCAAAGCTCACTCTCACAAAGACAAGGTGTATTAACAATGCTATTTGAGAAGACACCCAGAGCCCGGCACACAAATTATTCACACTGAGCCCTGGGGTAGGAATACTTTTCTAATGGTTCTTCTCCAGGCTAATTAAGTCAGGGCTGCTTTCTCCTGACTACCAGGAGGAGGGGACGATGCTGCACTAGTTGTAGCTTAAATAGGTCTGGTTTTGAATTGTATTTAGGTTATAGAAAACAAGAACTTAAGGAATAATGTAATGTGGAAAGCTGTTTTCTTCTCAATTCTCCCAAATAAATTGTTTCACAGATGGTTTCACAGAAACTTCGATTTGAGCAGGCAGATGAATTAAGCCTATACCTCTTGGGTACTACTAAGGCCTTCTCTGAGTGCTTAAAGGTTCTCACCCAGTCTGGTCCTAATGGTAATATGGCTGGGGGCTGGGAGAGAAGCACTGTCCTGGGAGTTGGATCCAATTCAAATTCAATTTAATTCAGCAAGCATTTATTAAACACCAGCTATTAAATAGATGAGGAACAACTAGGTGGCTCTGTGGAAAAAGTACTGGGCCTGGAGCAAGAAAGACCTGAGTTCAAATACAGCCTCAGACACTAGCTGTGTGAGCCTGGGCAAGTCACTATACCTCTGTCTCAAACCACGGGAGAAGGAGATGGCCAACCACTCCAGCATCTTTGTCATGGTCAGTATGGACCATGGGGTCAGGAAGAGTCGGACAGGACTGAACAACAATTAACTGGACACTGTGCTAGGCTCCGGGAATACAAAGACAAACTCAAGGCATTTCTACCCTCCAGTGGCTTACATTCTGTTAGGAGGCATCACGGTACAGTGTATGAGCACTGAACTTGTCGCCACAGGGTCTGAGTTGGAGAAATTTACTGCCTTTGTGACCTTTGGCAAGTCATTTATTGATACTGGGCCTCAGTTTCCTTATCTGTAAAGTGACTATACTGGATTAGATGACCTCTAAGGTCCCTTCCATCATTAGTTTAGTGCAATGGAAAGTGCGATGGACTTTTGGAATCCCAGGACCTGGGTTTGGATCCTGGCTCTGTCACTTACTATCTGGGTAACCTTGAACTTTACTTTTACCTTTCTTGGCCTTAGTTCACTCACCTGTAAAATTCGGGGGGCGGGGGTCTCTCAGGTTTGCAACCTCTGGATTATCCTGGATTCCTCACTTTTCCTTATTTCATACATCCAATCAGTTACCAAATCTGTTTCTCCTTCACACCCTTCTCTCCACAATGCCACCACCTTAGTTCAGACCCTCATCACTCCCTGCTTAGATTATTTCAACAGCCTAATTCATCTCCCTCCCTCAGGTCTCTCAGCATTCCAGCCCATCTATACATTGCTATACATGACACACTCTTTTGAGGCCATTTTCCTTAGTGCAGAGCCAATCATGTGACTAACCTACTCTGTCAACGGCAGTGACTTCCTATTATTACCCATTGAATAAAATAAAAACCTCTTCTATTTTAAAGCCCCACACAAGTTATCTTTCCAATTTCACTGAACATTTCTCTCCCTCCCACACTCTGCAACTCAGAAATACTGACCTTCTCTGTGTTCCTCACACTGAACACTCCACTTCTCCCATCTCCAGACCTTTGCACTAGCCTCCCCCATTCCAAGGAGGCATTCTCTCTTTAACTTCACCCAAAAGACTCTTTCTCTTAAAGATGTAGCTCAAGCATCATCTTCTGAATGAAGCCTTTCCTGCTTCTGGATTCAACGGCTGGGGTTCCTTCCCTAACTTCTTTACATGTCGTTGTTCGGTCATTTTCAGTCATGTCTGACTCTGCATGACCTTATTTGGGGATTTCTTGACAGAGATACTCTAGTGGTTTGCCATTTCCTTCTCCAGCTCATTTTACAGATGAGGAAATGGAGGCAAACAGGGTTAAGTGACTTGCCTAGGGTCACATGGCTCGTAAGTGTCTGAGGCCAGAATTGGACTCCAGGCCCAGCAGTCTATTCACTGAACCACCTGGCTGCCCAACCTCCTTGCATAGCTAGCATTTATATAGTGTTATAAGGTTTACTAAGTGCTTTACATATGTTATCTCATTGTATCCTAACAATGACACTGTGAGATATGGTCTATTTTTATCCTCATTTTGCAAGTGAGGAAAATGAGGCAGAAAGTGGCTAAATGACTTGCCTACACAGCTAGTAAGTGCCTTTGGCCAGATGTGAATTCAGATCTTTCTGATTCCAAGCCTAGTGTGCTTACCTACTAGCTATTTCAATTTCTTTGTATTTGTTCACTTTTTCTTTATTCTTCATATACTTATATACGTACTATTTGTTTTACCCATTAGAATGAAAACTCACTGACAGTAGGGTTTATTTCTGAGAACTAGCACAGTGCCTGGTGTGAAATAGTAGGTGCCTCATAAATGCTTGTATATTGATTGATTAACCTCTAAGGTGCCTTGCAATTAGACATCTATGACCATATGGACACTCACTTTTATAAGATTTTGAGTTCTAAGATTTTTCTGACTCTAAGTCCAGTATATTTACCTATTAGCTGTTTCAATTTCTTTGTATTTGTTCACTTTTAATTTATTCTTTAGATACATATATATATATATATATATATATATATATATATATATATATATATATATATATATATATATATATATATATATATATATATATATATATATATATATATATATATATATATATATATATATATATATATATATATATACTTGTTGTTTTACCCATTGGAATGAAAACTCAGTAAGAGCAATGTTTATTTCTGAGAAGTACCACAGTGCCCAGAGCTAAACAGCTGGTGCCTCTATATAGATGCCTCTGTAAGATTTTGAGTTCCCTCCCCAAGATGGCATGCAATCTGATATAGGCTATACATCTACAATAATATTAAACATATTTCTACATTAGTCATGTTGCAAAAGAAGAATCACAATCAGTGAGCATTTTCTAAGCATCAGCGCTAAGTGCAAGGTTTACAAAGCTCTAAAGACAAAACCGCTCCTGGGCTCAAGGTCCTCATAGTCTAATGGGGGAGATCTCAAGTAATCATTACATGCATATGAAATATCTGCAGAGTATATGAAGGTAACCTGAAATGTGGAAGTCATCAAGAGTTGGTGGGCCTGGGAAAGGCCTCTTGAGCTGAATCCTGAAGGGACCCAGGGAAGCTAAGAGATGGCTGTGAGGAGGGAGGGCGTTTGAGGCACAGGGGACAGCTGGTGCAGAGGTACAGAGATGGTCAACAAAGAATCGTTAAGCTGACCAGTACAGCCGGATTGGATCATAGCTGGGCAGAATCCTGGCTGTCCCATCCAAGTTACTGCTCCTTCCTGTTCTAACCATTAAGAAGTTATTCCTTCCAGCCAAGTGAAATCAGACTCTCTTGAGCCAGTTTTGCCCTAAGGGGGTCTAGTGCCCCTTTTCTACGATAACATGAAGGGAGTAAAGTATAAGAAGACTGGAAAGGTAGGAAGAAGCCAGGTTATTAAAAACTTTAAATGCCAAACAATTTTGTATTTGATTCCCTTCCTTCTCCCCCGGCCCCCCCACCCCAGCTTAAAGCTACTTCTGTTATATGTGGAGGACCTTGGAGGGGACCAGGTTGGGGAGGGGCAATCCCCTCCCCCTGCCCATGTTTTTGTGGACTAATTATTGTTAACTGGGTTCTAAGTTCCATTGCCTCTATGTTGCTAACTGCAGATTCTGTCAGCATTCTCTAAATCTGGTACACTCTCAATTCAGTGCCCTGGGGCAAAATCCTGGCCGTCCCATCCAAGTTACCAGTCTGGTTCTAAACATTAAGAAGTTTTGCCAGCACATCCACGTGAAATCAGCCTCTCTTAAATTTCCACCCATTACTCCTACCTTTGCCCTCAGATGGTCTAGCACCTCTTTCCCATGACAACCTTTCAAATTATCCAAAGCCAACACTATGTTCTCTGCTCTGTACCCTCCACCTTTATGTGAACACATATTCCTTCTTCTACAGGCTCGAAACTCCTAAACTTATCGCTGTGTGCCCAGTCCCTTCACCGTCATTCTTACCCTTCTATGACTGTGATGCGGCTTGTTAATGCTCTTCCTAAAATGAGGTACTCAGAACTGAACACAATATTCCAGATGTGCTCTGGCCAGGATACAGCAGCACAGTATTACTACCTTCTCCCTCTTCTTAGCCCTCTTAATAACTTTGTCTCTTTCTCTCTCTCTGTCTGTCACTGTCTATATCTCTGCCTCTGTTTGTCTCTTTCTTTATATCTCTCTTTCTATATCTTTGACTCTGTCTCTCTCTACCTCTGTCTCTGGTTTTCTCCGTTCATCTCCCTATCTCTGTTTCTTTGTCTTTCTCTAACTCGGCCTCTCTGTCTGTCTGCCTCTCCTCTCTCTTCATCTCCCTCTCTCTCCCTTCTGCTACCTGTGATTTTGTTGTTGTAGGGCACTCCAGGTGAGGAACTTTCTCTGCCATTGCAAATGGGTGCCTTCTCTTCATTTTCTAGTTGTAGAGAGTTGCCCAGGGTCACATAGCCAGGAGATGTCAGGCGATAGGACTTGAACCCAGATCTTTCTTCATTCTGAGATCCTCTCTATCCACTAGGCAAGGCTGCTTCTCAGGCACTCAAAAGTGCTGCCATAACTATACACAACATCTAACAATTTACTATTTTTAAACCGTTCAGATTTTTCCCCCTTCTCTTCTTTTCTTGTTCTCCCATTGATAGTTCCAGGATAGCATCCTACTGTATCTCCCCACCAGGCACTGCTTCTCCTACATCTGAAATGCTCAGTGTGGCTTCCTTTTCCATGAAGCTACCTGGGTTCTTGGGGCAGAGCTCTCTCCTCAACCCTATGCAGCTTCAATGTCTATTTTCAGAGTGCATTGGTGACAATCCTTCCTATACTTCCACAACCCACATGCTGATTCAGTGGCCCCCTTTTTGCAGGGTTCCAAGAAATTATGCATCTGTTAGTGAGGAAATTAACACCTCAAAGCAAACTATAATTAGGAATTCTTCAATTCGGTTTATGCTTTTTCAATTAGGTGCTCTATAATTTTAATCATGGGAGCATTAACATGTTTCTGTAATTTATATACCTGTGGTATAATTAAGTCTTGAAACGCATTTCTCACAACTTGAGCAGTCCCTACCTGTCTGCCTATACGCTGTCAGCTCTTTGGATCTCTGCCTCCAGATGGGACCTGCATTACAGGGCCATTGCTGAGGGCCCCAGGTTGCAGGTAGACTCTGGGCATTAAGTACAGTAGGAAGGAAATTCTTGGCCAGGAGATGTCCTTGAACATCTGGATTATATGTAGGTATTTGGATCCCAAAGTTACCAGAGCTGTCGTGATACAAGCCATTTCTGCCTTTGGTAACCATTTAGGATAGCTATTCTAGGAAACTAATTTCAATGAAACAGGGACAGTACATCCTGTCAAGACTGGCATTATATGAGCACAGTGGAGAACAGATGGATTTAAATGGCAAGAAGTGAACAATGGATTCCAACTTGGACTGGGATGAGACCAAAACTTTTCCTCTCTCCCCAACTGACTCAATTTCTTCTTTCCCCTGTTTCTGTTTCACTAACTATTCTGGGCCCAGATGCCAACGGGCACATAGACTTCAATATGGGCTGAAGACTGTATGGAAAGGGAGCTTCTAGGATTTCAAGCAGTTTTGCAAATTCAGGGGAGGGGAAGGTGAGGGAAGAGCATGGGGAGTTTTTGTGCTTATTTAAAATGAACCTCTGAACTTTTTGAAGGTTAAAAACTTGAACCTGTCTCTTTTTTCTACTCTCACTGTAACAGCAAATTCAAATCTGCTGACTACTAAAAAAAATGAAAGTAATTGAAACTGGCAAGGGGCATAATAGCAGAAAGCTACAAGGCCGGGGTGGGGAAGAGCCAACAATAAGCATTTTAGTAAAAGTTTCTAACTTTCTGCAGAACTGGAAGGAATGCTTTCTGAGCTCAGGCACAGGCCATTTCCAGATGTCTCATCAGCATGCACTAGTACTAGCACCAGGGTTATTTCTGATAGGCATCACTGTCACTGTCCTAATCGCATGCTTGGTACTAGGTACTGACCAAGTGAAACGGACGGAGAAGCCTGGGATCTTATAATCTAACCCATATGATAGGACAGCTAGGTGACACAATGGATAGAGCACCAGGTCTGGAGTCAGGAAGACTCATCTTCCTGAGTTCAGATCTGGCTTAGACACTTCCTAGCTGTGTGACTCTGGGCAAGTCACTAAACCCCATTTGCCTCAGTTTCCTCATCTATAAAATGAGCTGGAGAAAGAGATGGCAAATAATTCCAATATTTTTGCCAAGAAAACCCCAAATGGGATCACAAAGAGTCACAGACAAGTGAAATGACTGAACAAATAAACCCAGATGATATCTCTGTGGGCAGGCAGGCAATCTGAGAATGAGGAAACAAATAGAGGTAATTCAAGAATAAGAGCCAGGATCACAGAATTTGGAACTAGAGGGGACTGTTGAGGTCACCTATTCCTGAGTATTACTGTCTGAAGCAAAATTTGAACTCCAAGTTCCTCCTAATTCCCAACTCTATCACTCTATCCATGGTCCCACCTAGCTGCCTCCTTTAATTCAACTTCGTCATTTTACAGATCAGAAAACTGAGGCCCAAATAGGCTTACTCGCATCAATTCACACAGGAAATGGCAGGATTAGAGACCAAATTCTCTACCATAAAATCCATTAGGCCACACTTTCGATGTTACTCATGAGCTGCCTCAGGTTTAAAAAAAAAAACCCAAAACAAAAAACAAACACTTGGTGACCACCAGTCTGGTGATGAGTTCCTCTAAATTCAGAGAGGCTAGTCCTTGCAAGACAGACATAAAATCCATTGACTGATCTGTATGCATGTCCTTCCCAGTGCGATGAGATCTAACACATTCTGTTCTCCAATGTATAGATTTTGAGAGCCAGGGTCACCTACATATCAAGATAAGGCTTATGGGTAGGATGTTAATGGATTCACAGAAATGTAGGTATGTGTATATATATATATATATATATATATATATATATATTCATGTATGTTTATACATATATATTCATGTATGTTTATACATATATATATATTCATGTATGTTTATACATATATATTCATGTATGTTTATACATATATATATTCATGTATGTTTATACATATATATTCATGTATGTTTATACATATATATATTCATGTATGTTTATACATATACAATATACACATACATATATATATATGCACATATACACACACAGTTTGAAGAAAAATACTTTATCCATTCACCGAAATCTTATAATAGTTCTTTTAAAAAAAGGTTACATCTTATACCTAGTTAAAAAATGAAAACAAACATGCAAAATCTGTCACTGCAATAGAGGCATCCAAAAAGAAATTTCAAAATGTATCAAGGAAAAATGTTAAATTTATATAGCTAGAAGGAGTTTTTCCATTCTTTTCATAAATACACACGCGCATGTGTGCATCAGTGTTATGTAGCAGACAGAGAGCAGGCCTTGAAGCTGAGAAGACTTGAGTTCAAATCCTACTTGTGAATCTACTGGCTCTGTGACCCTGGGTAAGCCACTTAACCTCTCAGTGATTTAGGCAGTTCTTTCAGATTATAAGTAGGAGCAAGGGAGCTGATCTATATTGATAGAGGAAGTTTTCTCAATTGGGAGTTCCTATATCAATGAAATCACAGGTCCAGCCTCTATCCTCATATTTTATATCCTTATATGTTTATACATTATTATCCTTATATATTTATACATATATAAAATTCATCAGAACAGACAGAAGTCCTGTCAGAAGATGGAGAAAGGATGGATGATGGCTACGGTGGCCAGAGAAGATTTCATTGAAAAGGCAGGGACTTGATTCAAGCTTTGTGGGATGGGTAGTGTGTGTGTATATGTGTGTGTGTGTGTGTGTGTGTGTGTGTGTGTGTGTAAACATACATACATACACATATATGCATACTTATACATACACACACACCCACATATGTATATATACAGTTGTATGTATGTATATATGTGTATATATGGGGTGCACATGTATAAAACAAATAGGTAAGATAGGTTATAAAATAAGTATCTACATTAACCAACTGGACCATATACATCCAAATTAGAATTCTGATTCAGTCACAGAAGCAAATGATTTTCAGCAGGCAAGAATCTTCTAGAAAACACAGTCCAACCATTTCATTTTAAAGTTGAGGAATTGGAGGCTCACAGAAGGCACATGGTTTGCCCAAGGTCAAAGGGTCTTTCAAACCCAGGTTCAACAACTCTTTAGAAAGCCAATGCTATGTTCACTATAAGTGATCACCCTGGAAAGTAGCCAGGTATTTCAAGAAAGCTGTGGAGAGATGTGTGTTGCCTTCCCCTTCCCTTCTCCTGACCCACTCTGCCCCCTTTCTGCTACCACTTATGTATAGTTTATGCTATTGGAATATTGGCTCCTTGAGGTCAGGAACTGCCTTGTTTGATTATATTTGCATCTCCAGAGCTTATCATGATACCCGGCATAGGGTTAAAGCTTAATAAGTAATCTGTCTATCTATCCATCTATCTACCAGTGAACAGAGCTAGCAAGGTATAGAGAACAGACTTAATTCTGCTTGGCCAAACAGGGCAGAACTAAAATCACTGGTTAAGTTAAAGGGAGGTAACATTTCCCTTAATGTTTGTTTGTTTGTTTGTTTGTTTTAAAGCCCTTTTAAACAATCAGAGATATCTAAAAAGTGAAATGAGCTACCTCATGAGGTAGCAGATTCCAGATCACTGAAAGTATTTCAAGAGGGTCAAATAACCACAGGAATGCTAGAAAGAAGATCCACGTTCATGTTTCAGGTAGTGATTACTTACACTCTGTGGTCTCTTCAAACTGAGATTCTGACTATATGATACGTAACTCATGAGATATCTCATTGTATAATCTTGGCACCAAAGATAAAAGTCTTCCATTACATATGAATTTCTAGAGAAGCTACTGTGTAGTTCCTTGGAAAGGATAACAGGGAAGACAACTTTGAGCATATTGTAATACAAAAGAGGTTTGGCAAAAATTAAATTTAAGGCAACATGTTAAATTGTATACTCTTTACAATTAGGTAAAAAAAAATATGGCTACATGAACTGAGTATCAATGATCATACAAGTTAATAAAAATAGAAGAGAACCAGATTAGGTACCTTTCATGATTGCTAGAGAGGCAATTCTTAAGCCAGCAAAGAACAAAGTCAATCATAAAAGTTAAAATAAAGAATTTAGAGTATGTGAAATTGAAAAGCTTTGAATTGAGAAAAATAACCCAGTAAGAAGGGATGCAGATGATTGGGGGTAAAATCTTTGTATCAAATATCTCTGATAAAGGTCTGGTATCTGAGATAGAAAGCCAACTAACACAAAATATAGTATGACAAAATGGCATGCTCTAATTAATAAGTAGTCAAAGGATATGAACAAACAGTTATCAAAGGAAGAATTCCAGAGGATAAGCAACCATATGGAAGATAGTCCCATATCACTCATAGTTAGAGAAATGGAAATCAAAACAACTCAGGTTTCAACTAACACTGCATATTGATAAAGACTGGAAAAAAATGTGAAGAGTACTAGAACAGTTTGTAGGAAAATAGGCAAACTAAGAGTACAGTGATGGTAGAGCTATTCAATTGGTCCAACCATTCTGGAAAGGAATAAGGATTTATAATAAGAAAGTGATTAAAATGTTTATACCCTTTGCCTAGAGATCACACTCCTAGACATGTACCCCCCAAAGTGGTCAAAGATAGAAGGAAAGGTTGAATGTAAAAACTCCAATATATCCATAGCTACTTCTTATATTAGCAAAAAACTAGAAACAAAACAGATGCCATCAACTAGGGAATGGTCCTTTGGCTAACCAAATTGTGCTCTGTGAATATAACAGGAAACTATTATGCTGTTAGAAATGGTGAATGCGCTGCTTCTGGGAGCCAAGATGGCGGAGTGAAAAGGTAGTCACTCTCACTCTCCCCTATCAACCTCTGAAAACCCAGAAAATATCACCCCAGAAAAAAAAACCCTGGAACACCTGAACTAGAAGAAAGACGAGGAACAGCAGTGCAGCAGCCCAGCAAACGGGTCTCCCAGGGCCTCAGCAAAAATAAGGGAGGCAGAACTACAAGGGGCCTCAGGCAGACAAGCATCCTGTGGCATTCATCTGAAAGGAGATGAAGAAAACAACCTAAAGGCTTCCTAAAACCCCGGCCTTGCTGATTCCAACCCAACACCAGGTGAGCTGTAGGAGCCCTGAAGCCTCCAATTGTGAAGAAATCCTGAAGCCCAGGTGGTAGAGCAGGCAAACACCAACACCTGGACCTCGAGTGCCTCAGTGAGGGCGGGGGAACCGGTGGAAACCAGCTCAGAAAACCACCAGGAGTCTCAGCGATCCACCGCAAAGGAATCTCCCACTGCAGTAGCAGAAATAAGGGAGACAACACTCCAGGCAGATAAACATCCTGCAGAAGCCATCTAAAAGGAGCAGAAGAAAGCTAAGGAAAGGAAAAGCAGGCAACCTAGAATTGCCTGAAAGTTCCAGCCTTGCTGATTCCAGCCCTACACAAGGTAAGCTGCCAGAAACCTACAGCCTCCAATTCCCAGCATAAGAGGCCCCCAACACAAGAAGCTTGGGCCAGTACCCTCTGTGCCCCAGCAAGAGAGCTCAATCTCTTTAAAGGCCAGGGAATAAAGAAACACCATGAGTAAAAAGAAACATACCATAGATTCATATTATGAGAAGAGTGAAGATCAAGACAGAAATTCTGAAGAGGACAACATTGTCAACAAACCCAAATCTGCAACAACAAAAGGGAGTATGAACTGGTCTGAAGCCCAAAAAGCCTTCCTAGAAGAGCTCAAGAAGGATTTTAATAGTCAAATGAAGAGGTAGAAGAGTCCTTCAAAAATACAATTGGCCAATTTGAAAAAAAATACACTGAAGGAAACAAGTCCCTAAAAAACACAATTGGCCAATTGAAGAAGGAAGGACAAAAACTAACAGAAGAGTACACTGAAGAAAACAAGTCCCTAAAAAACACAGTTGGCCAACTGAAGAAGAAAATACAAAATCTAACAGAAGAGTATACTGAAGGAAACAAGTCCCTAAAAAACACAATTGGCCAGTTGAAGAAGGAAGTACAAAAACTAACAGAAGAAAACAATCTGTTAAAAACTAGAATTGGACAAATGGAAACTAATGTCTCTATGAGAGAGCAAGAATCAGTCAAACAGAAACAAAAAAATGAAAAAATCGATGAAAATGTAAAATACCTCATCAGTAAAACAACCGACCTGGAAAATCGACTCAGGAGAGACAATTTAAAAATTATTGGACTACCTGAAAATCATGATGAAAAAAAGAGCCTGGACAGTATCTTTCAGGAAATCATAAAGGAAAACTGCCCAGAAGTCCTAGAACCAGAAGGGAAAATAACCATAGAAAGAATCCACCGATCACCACCTGAAAGAGATCCCAAATTGACAATGCCAAGAAATATAATAGCAAAATTCCAAAATTACCAGATGAAAGAGAAGGTGCTGCAAGCAGCCAGAAAGAAAGAATTTAAATATCATGGAACCACAGTCAGGATTACACAGGACCTTGCAGCTTCTACATTAAAAGACCGCAGGGCATGGAACATGATATTCCATAAGGCAAAGGAGCTTGGAATGCAGCCAAGGATCAATTACCCAGCAAAAATGAGCATCATTTTTCAAGGGAGGAGGTGGATATTCAATGAAATAGGAGACTTCCAAACTTTCCTGATAAAAAGACCAGAGCTCAACAAAAAATTTGATCTTCAAGTACAGGACTCAAGAAGGACTTAAAAAGGTAAATGGGACAGAAGGATACAATATGTTGTTAATGGGGGGGGCTGTTTAAACCCCTACAAGGGAATATGAGACTTGCAACCCTTGAGAACTGTATTGTTATTACACCTTGTTAAAGGAGTATACATAAAGAGGGTGGATATTAGTTGACTTTGATGTAATGATAAAAAAAAATCTAATCAAGTGGGTTAAATGGATCCAAATAAGTGGATCAATCTAATCTTAGAAAAGGTACTGAGAAAGGAGGAGGCAGACAAGGGTAAATTACATTACAGGAAAAGACACAAAATCCTATTACAGCAGAGGGAAAAAGGGGGGGAGCATTGTTTGAACCTTACTCTCATCAGATTGGCTCAAGAAGGGCATAATATAATCAGTTAGGTATAGAAATCTAACTTGCCCTATAGGCAGTAGGAGGGAAAAGGGGAAAGAAAAGGGAGGGGAAAGAAAAGGGAGGGGGGAAAGAAGGGAGGGAAGCAGCAGTAAGACTAAAGGGGAAGAAAAGGGAAAGGGATAATAAAAGGGGGAAGGGACTGAAGGAGGCAGTGGTCAAAAGCAAAACACTAGTGAAGGGGAGAAAGGAAAAAGGAGAAAGAAAAGCATAAATAGGGGGAAAAAGGATGGAGAAAAAGACACAGATAGTAATCATAACTGTGAATGTAAATGGGATGAACTCTCCATAAAACGGAAACAGATTGCAGAATGGATTAAAAACCATAATCCTACAATATGTTGTTTACAGGAAACACATTTGAAAAAGAGTGACACATACAGGGTAAAGGTAAAAGGCTGGAGCAGAATATATTATGTGTCAGCTGAAGTAAAAAAAGCAGGGGTAGCAATCCTGATCTCAGACAAAGCAAAAGCAAAAATAGATCTAATCAAAAGAGATAAGGAAGGAAACTACATCCTGCTAAAAGGCACCATAGACAATGAAGTAATATCATTACTAAATATATATGCACCAAATGGTATAGCATCCAAATTCTTACAGGAGAAGTTCAGGGAGTTACAGGAAGAAATAGACAGCAAAACTATACTAGTGGGGGACCTGAACCTCCCCCTCTCAGCACTAGATAAGTCTAACCACAAAATAAACAAGAAAGAAGTTAAGGAGGTGAATAGAACATTAGAAAAGTTAGGTATG
Organism: Phascolarctos cinereus; assembly: GCF_003287225.1. Classification (NCBI taxonomy): domain Eukaryota; kingdom Metazoa; phylum Chordata; class Mammalia; order Diprotodontia; family Phascolarctidae; genus Phascolarctos; species Phascolarctos cinereus. The sequence continues at coordinate 323,161,792 of NW_027555625.1, forward strand.
ATAGACCTCTGGAGAAAACTGAATGGGGATAGAAAGGAATATACTTTTTTCTCGCAGTACATGGCACATACACAAAAATTGACCATGTACTAGGGCATAAAAACCTCACAATCCAATGCAGAAAGGCAGAAATATTAAATGCATCCTTTTCAGATCATGATGCAATAAAAATTATATGTAATAAAGGGCCATGGAAAGATAGACTAAAAAATAATTGGAAACTAAATAATCTAATCCTAAAAAATGATTGGGTCAAACAACAAATCATAGAAACAATCAATAATTTCATTCAAGAGAATGACAATAATGAGACAACATACCAAAACCTATGGGATGCAGAAAGCAGTTCTTAGGGGAAGTTTTATATCTCTAAATGCTTACATAAATAAAATAGAAAAAGAGGAGATTAATGAATTGGGCATACAACTAAAAAAACTAGAAAAAGAACAAATTAAAAATCCTCAACTAAACACCAAATTAGAAATATTGAAAACCAAAGGAAAAATTAATAAAATTGAAATTAAGAAAACTATTGAACTAATAAATAAAACTAAGAGCTGGTTTTATGAAAAAACAATAAAATAGATAAGCCTTTGGTTAATTTAATTAAAAAAAGAAAGAAGAAAACCAAATTACTAGTATCAAGAATGAAAAGGGCGAAGCTACCACCAAGGAAGAGGAAATTAAAACAATAATTAGGAATTATTTTGCCCAACTATATGCCAACAAATTTGACAATCTTAGTGAAATGGATACATATTTACAAAAATATAAATTGCCCAGATTAACCAAAGAGGAAGTAAAATACTTAAATAACCCCATCTCAGAAAAAGAAATTGAACAAGCCATTGATGAACTCCCTAGGAAAAAATCTCCAGGGCCAGATGGATTTACATGCGAATTCTATCAAACATTTAAAGAACAATTAATTCCAATACTATATAGACTATTTGGGAAAATAGGTGAAGAAGGAGTCTTACCAAATTCTTTTTATGATACAAATATGGTGTTGATACCTAAACCAGGAAGAGTCAAAATAGAGAAAGAAAATTATAGACCAATTTCTCTAATGAATATAGATGCAAAAATTTTAAACAAAATACTAGCAAGTAGATTGCAGCAACTTATCACAAGAATAATACACTATGACCAGGTAGGATTTATACCAGGAATGCAGGGTTGGTTCAATATTAGGAAAACTATCAGCATCATTGAGCATATCAACACAAAACCAACAGAAACCACATGATCATCTCAATAGATGCAGAAAAAGCTTTTGATAAAATACAACACCCATTCCTATTAAAAACACTAGAAAGCATAGGTATAAATGGAGTCTTCCTTAAAATAATAAATAGCATCTATCTAAAACCTTCAGCAAGCATTATATGTAATGGGGACAGGCTAGAAGCATTTCCAATAAGATCGGGGGTGAAACAAGGATGTCCATTATCACCACTGTTATTCAATATTGTACTGGAAACCTTAGCTTTAGCAATAAGAGAAGAAAAAGAAATTGAAGGCATTAGAATAGGCAAAGAAGAAACAAAGCTATCACTCTTTGCAGATGACATGATGATATACTTAGAGAATTCTAGAGAATCAAGTAAAAAACTACTTGAAATAATAAACAACTTTAGCAAAGTTGCAGGCTATAAAATAAACCCACATAAATCATCAGCATTTCTATATATTACCAACAAAGCCCAACAGCAAGAGATAGAAAGAGAAATCCCATTTAAACTTACTGTAGACATTATAAAATATTTAGGAGTCTACCTCCCAAACAAACCCAGGAACTCTATGAACACAATTACAAAACACTTTTCACACAAATAAAATCAGATCTAAATAATTGGAAAAACATCAGTTGCTCATGGGTAGGCCGAGCTAATATAATAAAAATGACAATCCTACCTAAGCTAATTTACTTATTCAGTGCCATACCAATCAAACTACCAAAAAATTATTTTATAGAGTTAGAAAAAATAATAACAAGATTCATTTGGAAAAACAAAAGGTCCAGAATATCAAAGGAACTAATGAAAAGAAATGCAGGGGAAGGTGGCCTAGCAATTCCAGATCTTAAATTGTATTATAAAGCAGCAATCATCAAAACTGCTTGGTACTGGCTAAGAAATAGGGAGGTGGATCAGTGGAATAGGTTAAATATGCAAGACACAGTAGTCAATGACTATAGTAATCTATTATTTGATAAACCCAAAGACCCCAGCTTCTGGGATAAGAACCCACTCTTTGAAAAAAACTGCTGGGAAAACTGGAAAAGAGTATGGCAGAAACTAGGCATAGACCCAAATCTCACACCATATACCAAAATAAAGTCAAAATGGGTTCAGGACTTAGATATAAAGGCTGATACCATAAGTAAACTGGGAGAACAAGGAATAGTTTACCTATCAGATCTATGGAGAACAGAAGAATTCATGACCAAACAGGAGATAGAGAACATTATGAAAAGCAAAATGGATAATTTTGATTACATTAAATTGAAAAGTTTTTGCACAAACAAAGCCAATGCAACTAAGATTAGAAGGAAGGTAGAAAATTGGGAAAGAATTTTTACAACCAGTCTCTCTGATAAAGGCCTCATTTCTAAAATATATAGAGAATTAAGACAAATTTATAAGAACACAAGCCATTCCCCAATTGATAAATGGTCAAAGGATATGAAGAGACAAGTTGTCAGACGAAGAAATTAAAGCCATCTATAGTTATATGAAAAAATGCTCTAAATTGTTAAGGATTAGAGAAATGCAAATCAAAACAACTCTGAGGTACCACATCACACCTATCAGATTGGCCAACATGACAAAACAGGAAAATGATAAATGTTGGAGAAGATGTGGGAAAATTGGAACACTAATACATTGTTGGTGGAGTTGTGAAATGATCCAACCATTTTGGAGAACAATTTGGAACTATGCCCAAAGGGCTACAAAAATGTGCATACCCTTTGATCCAGCAATAGCACTTCTAGGGCTATATCCCAAAGAGATCAGACAAATGGGAAAAGGACCCACATGTACAAAAATATTCATAGCAGCTCTTTTTGTGGTGGCAAAGAATTGGAAATTGAGAGGATGCCCATCAATTGGGGAATGGCTGAGCAAGTTGTGGTATATGAATGTAATGGAATACTATTGTGCTATAAATGATGAACAGGCTGACTTCAGAAAAACCTGGAAAGACTTATATGGTCTGATGCTGAGTGAAGTGAGCAGAACCAAGAGGACTTTGTACACAATAACAGCCATGTTATGCGATGACTAATATTGTTAAACTGAACCCTTTTCAGCATTACAAGGATCTAAGATATCTCCAGAGGCCCCGGGATGGAAAATGTTGTCCACATCCAAAGAAAGAACTATGGAAGTCAAATAGCTATCACTTATTTTTACCTTTTGTTGAGTTTTGTTTCATCTTCCTGATGGTTCCTCCTATTGGTTTTAATTTTTACTTACAACTTCACTAATGTGCAAATATGTTTAATGGATATGTAAATGTAAAGCGTATATCAGATTGTGCCCCATCTTGGGGAGGGTGGGGAGGAAGGGGAAAAATTTTCAATTCAAAAGCATATGGAAGTGATTGTCGATAAATCAAAATAAGTTAATAAAATTTAAAAAAACTGTTATAAAGGAAAAAAAACAACAAGTTCTGGACATTTATTGTTCAGGGGAACATATGAATATTTGAGGAGTTGGGGGTAGGATATAATAGATATAGGGGGCTATGTAGTATAGTATTCTATGTGTAAATAGAATTTTTACCTACATTGGGTTGTAGGCTTGGAAAAGTATGATTAAGAAGATGAAGGGAACTTAGAGTTCCTGTTGTAAGTGACGGCCATGACAATACCACCACCTCTTCATTGGTGGCAGGATTAGTCCCTGTTATGGGTTCTCCAAATGGTGTCTTTAAAAGAGGTATACTCCCGTTTTTTCTTCTTGTGCATTCAGCTCTTCCTTACAAAATATACATCTTCCAGTTTCACTTTCCTATCATTTGGCCTAGGCAATAAGAGTTCTAACACTTGCCTCCTTCTCTCCTCAGATGCTGCCACCACGTTGGTGTAGGGCCTCTCACCTTTACTCTTACTATTGTAATAACCTGCTGGTAGCTCTGCCTACAACAAGTCTTTCCCTAGTTCAGTCCATCCTTCGCTTAGCTGTCAAAGTGATCTTCCTAAAGCAGAGGTCTGATCATGTCTTCTACTCAATAAATTACAATGGCTCCCTATCTCCTCCAGGTCCAAATATAAAATTCTCTGTTTGACATCCAAAGTCCCTTTGTAACCTGGCCCCTTCTTACCTTTCCATTCTTCTTACATCTTACTCATCCCTACATACCCTGCAATCCCATGACACTGGTCTTTTTGCTCTTCCTCAAATGTGACACTCCATCTCTCAACTCTGGGCATTTTTGCTGATTGTCTCCTATGCATGGAACATCCTTCCTCCTCTCTGCCTCCTGGCTCCCCTGGCTTCTTTCAAGTCCCAGCTAAAATTCCATCTTCCATAAGGAGACTTTCCAGATGCCTCTTCCCTTAATTATTTCAAATTTATCCTTATAAAGCTTGTTTGTCCATAATTATTTGCATATTGTCTCCCCCATTAGAACATGAGCTCCTTGAGAGTAGAGACTGTCTTTTGCTTTTCTTAGAATCCACAGCACTTAGCAGAGTCTGCCACACAGTAAGTAAATAATAAAGGTTTATTGACTGATTGACAGAGCCTAGGGACTACGAGCCAGAGTCACCACAGCTAAAACTATTACATCCTGAGTAGGGAAGGCATGGACTCCTTTCTTGAATGAAAATTTTAGGTGAAAATCTGATCTCCTCCAAAAGAGAAAACAAGACTCTGAGACAGCAAATGCCTTTCCTGACTATGAGAAGCACGCTACTAATTTTTGCCCAAATTCACAAAAGATCTTCCGGATTTTATCTGGCCAAACACTGCCATAAGTGGAAGGAAAACTTCCTTCTAAGCAGCCTGCCACCTGACTCTAGGATCTGACTGCCAGGCTAGTGCCATATTAACCTGCAGACATTCCTTCCCCCAGATATTTGCCTACTGGCAAGGGAATTTCTGCTTCCCACTGATGAGTTCAGGGTGTACCCCAATAATGTTGGGTTACCACCTAAAATGATGAGGAATAGATGTGCGGGTCCTGTTGTCCTGAAAGAATTCACTCAGACAGTCTCCAGGTTAAAGAAAGGCATTTATTGTGGTGATGCACCCTAGGGGGACTGCTCCCCATGAGGCAGAGCCCCAGTGGGCTCTACTCCACACGGGAAGTAGAGCATAGGCAGCAAGCCCACAGCCCTGCTTTCTGTAGGAGGCAAAGGAGGTTATTGGGGTGAGGTGTCTGGTTTAAATATAGTTTTATGGAATGGGGGGAAGGGGACAAGAGAATGGGAGGGGCAAGCAGGGCTCCAAATGCCTGGGATGGCAGGTAGTTCTGAGGTGGCTTTATCATACAGATAAGCAAAGAGAATAGGAAAGGGGAGGGCCAGAGTTGTTCTGGAACTGGGAGTGCTTTGTGAAGCACCCAGGTAAATCCACAGTGGCAGCTTCAATGCATAATCTTCTCTGATCACTTTTCTGGCTGGTCACACCCTGCCTCTTATCTCCTCCCTCATGTCCTGCATCCTGCTTGCTCCTTCTGCCACAAGCACTCTTTTCTACCTCATCACCGTCTCTGGTCTTCTCACCAGACATTAGAAAATGGAGGCCCCTGTGCCTTCTGCAGCTTTGGGATAGAACTCTGTGGGGCCTAGGGAGCCAAAATAGGTGAACTGGCTTAGAGAGATGATTGCTAAATATAATTGTAGCACCTCATCTTGCACTGTGTGGACAGACTCTCAAAATCCTCAGGCTGATATATGTTAATAAATCCCCTAAATTTTCACTTTTTCCTTCTTAATTGGACACTCATATACCTGTGCCTGTAAATCAGACTGTAATGATTTCAATTTCGTTCACTGGAGCTCAGGAGACAGCCCAAGTTGATCTGTGGTGTGCTTATGAGCTCCCACCCCAGATCTGCCTTTATTAAAGGAATCCTGGAGGAAATTTGTCAATCATCTTTTTTTTCCCCTCTCAATAAAGTTTTCTCCTTCTTTAAAACTCAGATGCACCTCCATTTCCTGAAGTAGTTTTCTTCCATACTTTTTTTTTTTGCTTGTGTAATACTTGCTAAATTCAAGTCTGAAACAACAGAAAAGGAATAGAAATTCTCCCCAGGCTGAATGACTTTAAGAGGTCATTTAATTTATGTCCCTTCAACCAAACATCCAAATACCAAAGACAAGCTAGGGAAGGTACTTGTTAATCTGAGTATTTGGGACAATAAGTTATTTCTTTTCAACAAATGCATGTTCCAAGACAAACTACTAGAGGATTCTATTCTAATTCATTTTTTGAAAAGTTAAGTACCTTGTAGGTGCAAAGCATTCTGGGATGCATATAAACTAAAAATCAAACCCCCCCAAAAAGGACCCTGCCCTGAAAGGGTTTACATACTCAGGGGACACAAAGCATATAAACAAGTAAGTGACTATAAAGTAATCTGGAGAGGGACAGAATACTAATAATTGGGCAACCCAGTGGAAGAGCCTTGAAGGAAGCTAAAAATTCTAACAGCTAGAGATGAGGAAAAAATACATGTAGAGCAGCATGTTCGAGGTTGCAGAGACAGGAGATGGTATATTGGGTTTGGGGAACAAAAAGAGATCTAGTTTCTATAAAATGAAGAATGAATGAATGAGCCAGATCTCTGATTTCATCCCTGCAGGGAGTCTTCCATAAAGAAATTCCTTCTACCAATGGAAATAAGCAAGTCTTCTTTTATTAAAAGTGTTGGAGAATTTCCTAGGGAATCAAGAGGGTATGTAATTTGTCCAAGGTCACATAGCCAGTACAAATCAGAGATAGTTTTTGGAGGTAAATCATCCTGATTCTAAGCCCAGCTTTCTATACACCTGCCAAGTTGTCTCTGCATTAAGGATATCCATATGAAACAAATCTGTAGACGTAGGTTGATCATAAATGACTCTGAATGCTAAACATGGAAATTGGTATTTTATTTAGAGGAGAAAGAGCCTGTGAAGATACTTGAGCAAGGGTGGGGTGGGGATGGGGATTTCATGGGCAGACCCATGCTTTTGACAGCAATGTTATAGAGGAAGCTGAGGGTCTGAGACCAGAGCCCCTCGCATATAAAGATCATCTACATCCATTTGGAAATAGAGTCCCTGACAAAGGACTGTTGTTATTGTTTGGCCTTCATTCTCAAAGAGGACCATTACATCAGGGAGGTGATGCCATGAGTTACAAGTGAATTGGATTTAAGTGAGGCAGGGCTGTGCAAGGTCACCAGCCTCACTTTCTCCAGCAGAGCCATCTCAGTCCAGTGGCCAGATGTAGATTTGGACCCTGCCAAAGAATAGTGAGAGTGGGAAAGCCTGGTCAGAGATGACATGAATACCCTTTAACTACTGAGGGACCAAGCTAGGCTGGGTGGGGTTGAACAGGGAGGGCTGAGCTACTATAGTACTAAAAGGTTGAAGAATCCCTCACACCACTGTCAAAGTAACCAGATACAGCCAGAGTTCACTCTTGACACTAGAGAATTCTCTCATATTTCCCCTTTGAGTCCTGCCTGAGAAGCTGCCTTGAAAGATTCTTTAGACCCTCAGGCCAAGGCCTATCCCTCCCTCAGGCTTTCCTCTTTATTGGCTTCCCAGGGATTGACATAGTCTGCCTCAGTGAACCCTTACCTAGTCTTGTTAAACTCCAACTATCCAGACCGGCAATCTTGAGGCTATAATTGTCACCTTGCACCACTGCCTACCTATGCCTACTGCCTGCACCACTCATTGCATTCCTGGTCCACAAGGAGCCACCACAGCCTGGAAGGATGCACGTGTAAGTATCCATTCCTCCCCTAAATCGGTATTTCTGGCATCCTTTAGTTCTCCCTATTAACCTTCAGTTTCTGGCTGGCCAGGAAAGGAAATCATTTATTTTAATTTTTAAGCCTTTAAGCTCATTCTTCTAGATGAATTAATCCATCATGGAATCTAAACGTAAAGAGACAGAGGGAAGCATTTGCCCATCCACTCTTCAATTTAGGGTCTGATGATTTCATTGTTGTGGGTAATCCCTCCACCAACACAGATTGAAATGCTTCCATGGATTCACAGATGACCTTTATGAGTTGCTATGGTCATCAACTCATAGACAATCTCCTGGAAATGAGCTCTCCAGGTTCAGCCAAGTTGGAATCTGGCCAACAGGTGCTCTGGCAGTCAATGCACCTGTAATCAATGGACCTTTCCAGCTTGAGAAGAACCTACCAGCTCCTGTGTTCTGCTGGTAATAGTCTCCTAGAGCCCATGGGTCAGCTCAGTGAGGGAATGGAAGACTAAATTCTATACAGAAAAACTTCATTAACTGATTAGTCCATCAACCAGAAATAATATGCACCTACTGTGTGCATCAAACTGGGGATACAAAGAAAAAAATGAAAGTCCTCACCTTCAAGGAGCTTACATGTTATAGGAATTCATCAAAGGAAAACCCAAAGTGCAATATTGGCCTTGGACAAGATTCTTTGTCCCTTATTCCTACACAGTGGAGAACAATTGGATTAGTGAATATATCTTCTTTCATTCCTATAATTACAATCCAGACTTTTAAAGGTTAAGAACCTCACCCTTATTTGTTTGATGTTTCAATCACCCCTTACTCCCTAAAAGGGAATATATCATACTGTTACAAAATTGTTCGCTCAATTTTTGAGAATCTAATGATGCTTATTGATATTTCCTGGAGCACTACAAAGACACCAAGTCTTTACCAAGGCCCTCAGTGAGAGGCTGCTCATAGCTAGTCTATGTAATGAACCTCTCTGTTATAACAGCCTTTGAATCTCAAAGTCTTCATTGGCTTCTGTTACTCAGCAGGAAGAACATAGGAGACTTCCAAATGGAGGTAAGAGTTGGGTTTGTTTTTACTTCCAACATGCTGTGTCTTATTTCTCTTCTCCTGCCTATTTCTTCTTCTCTCTTTTGGCTATTTCACAGTCCTCAGCCATGACTCATCACTCCATCCTGACCACTAGCTCTTGTCCACTCAATGCAGTAATGCCATCCTCTCCTCAACGGAATCTTCAGCCTATGCCTATGCCTCTTATCTCTCATTGTCCATGGATCACCATAGAACAGGGGGTAGCAATCCCTGCTGGAGGCAGGATCAGTCTTCATTTGTGATCATGAGATTAGCCTATTGGAAAGACTGGGGAAGCTGACTCTTTCCCACATTTTGTTCTGGTGATAGAAAAATAAGAGGGATACACAGACTGTATCCTGGCCACCATTTGTACACAAAAAGAATTGACTGCCCTGTGTGTTCAGATTGAGTCTGCCACAGCTTGTGGGGATGCATCCTAAGCCTCACTGTGGGGACCATATCAAGATTAATACAAGGTCAAGCAACTTCTTCTGATGGTAGTAACAGATAGATCAGAATGACAGGGTGGGGAGCCAGACGCTGTTTGTGAGCACTCTGGTAGGAGCTGAATATTACATTCAAATCCCTGCTTGATTGATCTTTTAAATGATTCTGCACTTCTGTCACTTAAAAACCAATAACTCTTTGGAGACCTGAGGAAACCCACATTAAGGTAATACATTTCCATTGGGAAGCATTCTAGAAATAGATCAGGTAACATAGTGGGTGCAGCTGTAGCAATGAATAGATGGAGGCCCCAAATGTCAGGCCCTTCACGCGGCCGAGGTAGTGGGTCTCTCATTCACCTGTTCCTCTGGACAAGCTGAAATCTGACAGATTTGGCTTTCAATGAGAGGGACAATACCACAGGTGAGGAGAAAGGGTATCCTGGAACAGCGGCTTACCACATATACAAGAAGAAAGGTCAAAATGCAGAACAGCTGAAAAATGGTGGTGTACAGATACAAATTTTGGGCTGGACACTCTGGTTAGAACTTGGTGCCAATGAGGCCATGGGATTGAGCCTAGGGCCACAGACTGTATCCCTGGGCCTCACCACTGATTAACAAGTGTCAAGTGTCTCTCAAGGGGGTGCTTCTGGCCCAGGTGACCAACTCCAATCACAGAATTTTAGAATACCAGGGCCCTCCACTCCAACTCTCATTTTATAGATAAAAAAAATGGGGCCTAGCGAGGTTGTGAGAAACCCAAGGTGGTTGTGTTCAGTTGTGCCTGACTCTTCATGACCCCATGGACTATGCTGACCATGGGGTTTTCTTGGCAGAGATACTGTAGTGGTTTGCCATTTCCTTCTCCAATGGGTTAAGGCAAACAGAGGTTAAATGACTTTCCCAGAGTCATACAGCTAGTGAATGTCTGAGGCTGGATTTGAACTCAGGTCTTCTTGACTCCAGGCTTGGTGCTTTGTCCACTGAGCTACCTAGCTGCTTCTAGGCAAACAAAAAAGGTTGCATAGCCAGGAAGTAAATGAAGCCAGATTTGAACCGCAGTTTTCCTTACTCCTGGTCCAGTGCTCTAACCACTTAACCACCTAGCTGCTCCATCCTCAAGGTACTGAAGGACAGAACCACTACGATGCCATGATAACAATGCCATTTATTTAGTACTTCAAAATTTGCAAATTGCTTTACATCCATTATCTCATTTGAGCCCCCATAGCAACCCTGTAAAAAAGGTGATGTAGATTTTTTAAATCCCCTCATTAGAGAAGCAGAAATGGACGTTCAGAGAAAGCCTCTTAAGAACACTAGAGTGACTTCCTTGCAGTCACACAGGTAATGAATGTCAGAGGCAAGTCTCTTTACTAAAAATTTAGTGTTCTTTCTACTCTACCCAGCTGCTTCCCTGACATCACACTGTTCCCTCCCCCACCCCTCAGCCCATTTTACTCCAGTCGAATGGGAACAGCATTCACTAGTGGAAAGAGTCCTGGCTTTGTGATCAGAGATCTGCTAGTTGCTACCTGTGTAACCCTGGGAAAATCTGATTTCCTCACTGGGGCCCAGTTTCCTCCTCTATAGCTGATGAGGTTTAACTACATGATTTCCAACTTCCCTTCCGTGGGTCACACCCTCTATGACGCTCTGACACATGGAAATCTGACCAAGGCTTTGATAACTGGTTATCATGGTACCAGAAAGAACATTAAGTTGACCTTATTTTGGTTTGGGCCCATAGAGTCACAGCAAGCTGGACTCTCCCTTCAGCTTTTTAAGATGCGTCCCTGCTACTCTGATAATGAATTCAATTCAGCAAACATTTATTAAATGCCTATTATGATGAACTATGTTCAGCATTGGGGAGGTACAAAGATAAGGCCTTGCCCTCATGGCCCTTATAATCTTGTAGGAGAATATGCTACCTGTAGAAATAACAGCTGTGCAAAAGGGAAAACAGTAAATGCATAGAAGAAGCACAGGAGAACTTGATCTTATCAATGATAAGGGCTTTGCGTATTTCTTAATCTGGGTTCAACAAATCTTCTCTAAATTATTTCCCAGCAGCCTGAAATACTAACACCTACATTTGCATAGCATTATATAGTTCACAAAGCACCTTCACAAAGGAAGGAGGGAAAGGGAAAGAGGGAGAGAGAATTTTTTTACATGAGTGATTTCTCCTTCCTTCCTTCTCTACTTCCTCCCTCACACGCACTTATGCACAGCACTGTGTTTTTACAAAGGAGGTACAATATTTAGAGAAGTCTCGGTGCCTGCTCTCACAAATGTCTAGCCCGGTTGGGGCACAGAGAGGTACAAAACCAAACAACATTAACACACTTGAATGAGTACTGACCTTGGAGAGCTAAACTTGAAATCACGGATATTGAAACTTGACAGTGGCAATGACTACCGGTGTAACTTTAGTCAAGTCGCCCAACTTTTCTGTGCCCCAAGTTTCCACATCTGTAAAATGAGGCGGCTGAACCAGAGGACTCATCAGGTTTAAGGTCCAGCTCTTGACAGACCACCCTGGGATGCTGCGTCATTTCTGGTCTGAGGGGAGAGGTCGTTGCCAATAGCAGGGAAGGCCGCTTAGTCTTTACAACAGTCTCGCTCAGCAGGCAGAGGAGTTATTATCCCCATCTTACCAGTGAGCAAACAACGGCTCAAAGAAGCTTGCCCACTAGAAACTCTAAAAATTTACCCCTGCGCAGTTTGCTTCTCTTTCCCTAGTGGAAGCCATCCCCCAGATTAATGTTAAGATGATAATTACTTTTTTTTGGTCTGAACCTATGATTTCCTGGGAATTGTAAACTTGAGGAGTGTAAATTCCCTAAACTGCTGCTGACCAGCAACTTGTCTTCAAGTTCTGGCCATAGGGCACTGTCTGATCAATAATTTTTGTTCTTTTATAAATATTACCTCATTTGATCCTCACAACAACCCTGGGAGGTAAATGCTATTATTATCCTCATCTTACAGTTGAGACAACTGAGGCAGACATAGATTAAGTCATTTATCCAAGGTCACACAGCTCAAATCTGGCCTCAGACACTTAGTAGCTGTGTGACCTTGGCCAAGTCACTTATCACGTTTGCCTCAGTTTTCTCATCTGCAACATAAGCTGGGGAAAGAAATGCAAGCCACTCCAATATCTCTGCCAAGAAAATCCCAAATATATTCACAAAGAGTTGAACACAACTGAAAATGACTGAACAACAGTCACTTTAGGGCAATGCAAATCCAAGGCTTATTTATGTCAGGTCTGTTATACCTATCCAAATGACCCTAAACCTCAAAGCTACTAGGCTGGGTAGATATGTCCTCCTGACTTTGCTTCATAGCTTTTACCAAAGCTATAACTAGGATGGGGGACCATCCTCTGGTACTGAATTTAGAGGCTGTTAACAGCACATGCAGTCCTCCAGTAGTATACCAAGAACAGAACTGGGCACCTAGCTAGCAAGGATATTGAGTTAAATTAGGAAGTGTCCAGATTGCAGACCAGGATGCATTCCTTCTCAACTCATCCTGCTTCTTCCACCTCCTGAAGCCTCCCCAGCAGTGGTCTTTCACTGTTCTCTACTCATGATATGACAGTGTTTTAGTCCGTCTCACCTACCCCCATCCCTTACCCCTTCTGATGAGGCTACTTGTCAATTTGTGGAACTTTCCCTAGGATCATAAATTCTTAGTTACGGTTCTAGGCTCTAGTGTTGCAGGCAGAATGGAAGTGGGCGGGGGGGGGGGGGAAGATGGTAGTCTAGGGAGACAGTGTGAAGAAGCAGGTGGGACCCACAAGGAAATCTTGTGGTTTGATGGATAGGATTCTCAGAAAGCAAAACATAAAACAGCATAAAATGTGTTGTGAATGCCCAGTCACATGGTACATCATTACCAACATACACATCACTCATAATAACCATGGCTTAACAGTATCTCAACTTATCATCATTTGGGGCTTGGAGGTATCCAAGGGAACAGCTAAGAATTGCCCATGATTTGTGCTTTGTTTATTGGCCTTCTTATAATCTCTGTGCAGGGCTGTGATTTGGACCCTGGGGTGGAGGGAGGATAATGGAAGCCAATTAAAAAAAGCCACAAAGGCTGCTCTATTTAAATACACATTTCATTCAATGGTTCATCTTTTGCAAAGTCGGGGAGTAGGACAAATAATCTTCCTGCAACCCTATAATAGGCAGTATGGTATAGTGGTTAGAGAATCAGACTTGAATCAGAGCATCAGGAAAACCAGCATTCAAAACCTGCCTCTAATACCTATTTGCTGTATGAACAGGAGTGAATTACAATCTTTATGGGCCTCTGTGTCCTCCTTTTGAAAATGGGATTGAACCCTGTTTTCCAAAGGAATACACCATGGGAAAGTGCTTTGTAAACCTTGAAGTGCTTTACAGAAATGGTTTTGTGTTTTGAGCATATACAAGCAAATCCCTCAGCTTCCGTGCAGATGGGCATGGGGCTGGTGCTGTGGAGGGCACAGGTAACTCACGATGCAAGGCCAAGTACTGGATTTGTAGTCCAGGGAGCTGGGTTTGAATTCTGCCTCTACTACTCACTACTTGTGTTAACTTAGGAAAATCTCGCCTTTCCCTCTCTGGGGCCTCAGTTTCTTGTTTTTTTTTTTCTCAGTTTCTTTATCTGTAAAAGAAGAAAGTTGGGCTCTATGGCTTCTGAGGTTCCTTACTGCAGCAGTGTTAAACTCAAGTGGAAATCAGGGCCCACTAATTTGTAAATAAAGATCTCTGCAGGATGCATACTGACTTAGTTTTAAAATGCTATATTTTTTTTGTATTTTTATTATTTGTTAAATATTTTCCCAATTACATTTTAATCTGCTTTGGGGCACAATCAAGAGTAATGCAGACCAAAGCCATGTGTTTGACATCTCTGCCTAAGGCTCCTAATCCTGTTCCTAGAGCTAGGTTTCTTTCCTAGGAAGACTCCCTTAGGTGGATCTTCAAACCAGAGATAGATCCACTTAACAATCTCTGAACAGATGTAAATATTCAACAAGGATTTTTTTTTCCTGCCAGAATATACTGTTTCTCACTGGCATGGCCAGGAATGGAAGCATGCTTTTGTCTGAGAGAATGCCACCCCAGGTTCCCATTCCATGGATGTAAGCACAGGCTGCTGGGAGTAAAGGGCTCTTTCAAATCCTCCTGTGCACAGCCCACAGAGGCATGTCCTCAAGCCACAATTTTAAAAGAGGGCACAGACCTTGAACACCTTGTCTGGGCAGACTGACAAGAACACCGCAAGCTTTCCGTTCCCTGAAACTCTGGCTGGATCTGCCAGCTTCGTATCGTCACTGGTATTCACACCAGGCAGCATATGTGCCGTATGTTCTTTCTTTTCCTCACCTTTGTCCTTCATAAACACACTTTCCACTGACCTTGGTGCTTCAGACAAAGTGCCTGGGTGCATGGAGAGCTGACCTTGGATTCGGGAAGACTTAGGTTCAAATCTTGCCTCTGACCCATGTGTAACTATGGGTAAGTCAAAACCTCTCAATGCTTCTAGGCAATTCTCTAATACCACAAGTTACAACAAAGGTGCTGCCCTGCACTAGCAGAAGGAATTTCCTCACCTAGAAGTTCACCATATCAATGAAATCACAGGTAGGTGGCTCAGTGGATGGTCTATCCAGTGTCCCAGATGAACCTAGGGTCAAGAAGACCTGAATTCAAATCTAACTTCAGACACTTCCTAGTTATGTGACCCTGGGCAAGTCACTTAACCACTATCTGCCTCAATTTCTTTGCCTGTAAAACAATATTCAATAACAGGACCCACCTCCCTGGGGTGTTATAAGGATAAAATGCAATAGTATTTGTAAAGTGCTTTACAAACTTTAAAGCAAAGTTATTATCCATATCCCTAAACACATTTGCCATTGACCTGTACATTAGTATCCCCTGAATGTGTGACTCAGTGACTCTAGTACAGTGATGGTGTTGATTTTGCCTAGCCTGTGCTTATATTCTTATGCTAAATTCAACTGTGTTCCCTCTCTGGGCTGGGGGGTGCCACCACAAGTGTTTCCAGGGATCAGGCTGGTGAGGATCAAACTGAGCCAGCCTCGCTTCCTGGAGATAAGCTGAATTCCTCCCCCCTTCCCCCTAGGCCAACTCTTGCAGAATCAGAAGAGGTAAATTGCCAGAGGCAGAACCCTCTTCATTCCCTCCCTGAACTGAATCTCTCTTCCTTGACCTTTCTCCGTGGGGCTGGACAGTTTTCATCTGGCCAGGAAGCAGATTCTATGCCCTCACTTCTAGCTTTGCCCCATGCCATCGTCCTCCCTAGTTACGACCCTGGAGGCTGGCATTGTCCAGGATATGTCAGTGTCACTACTGCAGAGAAAAGAGAAATGTATGGGCCTAGAAGGAGGGGTGAAATCTGATATGCCCTCTGTCCTCCCCCCAACAGAGAATTAGAACTTCACCTGACAGGTGCACCCCGGGACCGTGCAGGCTTCAGCATGACAGTGATGGTTGTGTCTGTCTCATTCAAAGGTGAATCTGTGTCATACTCAGGCATTGAAGGAGCTGTGGAGAGAGGGGAGGGGAGCAGGTTGGGAGGAGAAGAGAAGGAGAGGAGTAGAGAAAGGGGGGAGGAGAGATGGGGAGAGAAGAGAAGGGAGGGGGGATAGAGGAGGGAGGGATAGGGGCAAGGAGAGGAAGGGAAGAGATGGAAAGGGGGGAGAGAGTGAGAGAGAGGGAAAAGAGGGAGAGAAGAAGGGAGGTAGGAAGAGAGAAGAAGGAGAGAGAGAGAGGGAGAGAAATCAGTAATTAGATACTAACCAAGAATAATCCTCACCTGTTTACTAGTTCTCATTGGGCTGAGGTAGACTAGGACTGTGGTTCTTAACCTGAAATCTGTGAGACACACACATGTGTATGTATGTATACATATGTGCATATACACACATGTATCTTAACTGAATTTCAGTATAATTGGTTCCCTTTGTTATCCTAAGTATCTTATTTTATGCATTTAAAAACATCATTCGCTAAGGAGTCCATAGGCTTCACCAGCCTGTGAAAGGATTCTACGGCACAGAAGTTAAGGACCCCTGTCTAAGGGGAAAGTACATTTGAAAAACTGGGCATTGAAAATTAAACCCAGCGGGATTCTCTTTTGGAAATGGAAGCAGTGATTTTGTGTCTGCTCACAGATTTGATGTGACACGGAGAGGGCACAGCTTTGGTTCCCCATTCTTTAGAAAGGGTATGTATCAATACTCATGAAGAACCATTTCTGAGATAGGTTTCCTTGCACAGACAGTGTGGAGTGAGAAGAGTGCTAGATTCAGAGTTGGAAGACTGAGGCTTGACTCCTGTTCCTACTTGTGTGACTATGGACAACGACTTAGCCTCTTGGGGATGTACCTTCTTCATTTATAAAATGACGGGATTGGGCTAGATGATCTCCAAGTTCCCTCCTGACTGTAGACCTTCTGATCCTATCACGTTTGTGATTTCATATAAGTTACTTCCTTCTTTAGTCTCAGTTTCCTTCTTTGTTAAACAAAGGAGGTGCAGCTCTAAATCCATGATCTCCCAATCATACATCCAACTTGGTCGTTCAAAGATTTGGCATCTAACCCAGATTCTTCCACATACTAGTGGTGTGACTCTGACCTTCTCCCATTTCTGACTCTCTTTCCTCCTTTGTAAGATGAAGGGCTTAGTCTAGATCAGGGGTGGGAAACCTGAGGCCTTCAGGCCACATGTGGCCCTCTAGGTCCTTGGATGTGGCTTATTGACTGAGTCCAAGTTTTACAGAACAAATCATTTGTCACATGTTACAATCCTATGTTTGGGGGGAAATTTCCACTGGATTTTAAGTCAGGAGGCCTAAGTTCAAATTCTGGATCTCCTACCTGCTACCTGTGTGACCCTGGGAAATTAATTTCTGTTTCTAGGGCTATATCCTTGGCTAGATTAGCCGGTCTATAACCACGTCATAATCTCTTAAAACATTCACTCCAAGCTTCCCTGGCTTATATGCCTGGACCTTCTTATAGGACTTAGGAAAGCTCAGGGAAGCCTCCAATCATCTAACTGTATCTTGCTAGAGGCTACCTCAGTGGCAGGGAGCCTCATGAGTTTTTTCTACCTTCCTTTTCCCAAGGGCTTAAAATAAAATCCGATGGACCTATACCAAACCAGAATACCCTGAGACACTTCCAGAATTCATCAGAATTCTCAAGGGGACTTTGGGTCTCCCAAAGAAAGAGACAGCCCATATTGGGGGGCAGGGCATAAGGAATGTTCTCCTTTTTAATCCCATTCTAGACACAAGCACGTCAGCCTCACGGATACTTATTGCTTGAGAAGTACAGGGGCATGCAGACCCTCAGGTACTCTATTTTAGTTCTGTACAAAGGTGGATGCTGGTTTCTGGTTCATCAGAAAGCTTTGCATTTGGCCTTCTCACAGAGATAGTGTCTTGGCTGTATAATTATCTATTATACAAGAAGATACTATTCCTGATTCACTCCCAGCAAGGCAAGAGATCTGAGCTGTTTTCATCCAACTATCTCTCCCTGTCTCTCCATGTACAAAGGCACAGACTGGGGAGCCTGCCAGCTGAAAGCAAAGGTTAATTGGCCAAACCCAGGGCCTTGGCCTCCCTAGCATGGCGGTTCCTAATCAGTAGGAATAACAATTCAACACTTAGGGAACTGAAGCCTTCATGTCCCTAACTTCACTACCAGGCTTTTGACCTTCCTGGTAAATTTGTTTTGATGCTTCCCTGTGAACACTGGGCCCAGAGGGGCTCGCAGGCATAGGATTTTCATATTTCATTAGGGGAACAGCTCAGTAAAGGAATCTCTGAAAAGCTACACTTAAATTAAAATCTCACAGGATTTAGACCTGAAAGAGATCTTCAAGATTGGATAGTCTGGCTGAGGACGTAGCACTAGAAACAGAAATGAATTCCCCAGGGTCACACAGACAGCAGGTAGGAGATCCAGAATATGAACTAGGGTCCTCTGACTTCAAATCCAGTGAGGATTTCCCCCCCCCCCAGCAAATGGAATCAAAGAATCATAAACAGGGGGACCTGAAGACACCTTGGGAGACAAAATGTTACATAAAGGGCTATTTGTGGAGTTGGAAAAGCTAGGTTTGACTCTGGACACGTAACCTCACTGAGCCTCTATTTCCTCATCTGTAAAATGGGAATAATAATAGTACCTCTACCACAAGGGTTGTTTTGAGGACCAAATAAGACAGTGTATTTAGAATGATCTATAGACTATATAAATGTAAGCTGTCGGTATTATGATTCCTGGATATCACCAGGTCATAGAATCTTAACATTCCCAACCCTAGATAGCTGGAAAGGAACTCATAGGTAATCTAGTCCAAATTCCCCTTCCCCTTTTTACAGATGAGGAAACTGAGGCCCAGACAGTTATGCGATTTACTCAAAGTCACACTGGGAGTTAGTGAAAGAGACAGATTTAAACCCATTTCCTTTAACTCCAGATCTGGCATTCTTTTAATGAACCTCTAAGGTATATGGACAAAGATTATATTTTAAAGGAAGCCAGAAAGCTTGATATCTAAAGCTGTCCTGTGGCAAATATCTAGGAAAAGTAAATTTTTTTTCCCAAAGTCAGAATTTTTATATGTTGGGATTTGCTTAAAAAAAAACCCTAAAGCCTTTCTAAAGGATCTCCTAGACCATGAGACACCACAAAGGGGAGGAAGTGTCACAGCCACAATGTGGTTCCCCGCTTCTTCTAATCCATGGCAATTCTGGAAGCTCCTCGGATGCTCCTCCTCCCAATAAATACCTGAGATTTTGGTGGCGATGCGCATAGTGACGGGAGGCCCAAAGCCTTTCGATGTGCTCGCCTTGATAGTGAATGAATAGGTCGTGCCTGGATACAGGCCCACAAACAGGTGGTGGGTTTCATTCCGAAGCTTGAAGACTTTCCCCCTCTGGCTGGAAAGGTCAGCATTGGGATCAAGGGAGCCCACAGCCTTGTAGTTTATCTGCAAAAGAACAACCAGGGAGATTACATTCAGCCACAGGCTTCTGGAAAAGCAGAGGAGAGACACACGAGAAGCTGTGACACATCCTGGCTGTGTGTCCCTGGGTAAGTCATTTGATCTCTTTATGACCTGGGCAATTCTTGAGACCTGAAGTTTCAGAGAAGGTGCTGACCTGCAGTGGTAGAGGGAGCATCCATACCTTGTTTACTATTTTTATCTATATAACATCAAAATGGTAGGTTCAGTCTCTTCTCAGGCCTTCTCCCTCTATCATTATTTCCAAATGATCCTATGTATAACCTGTTTGTACATAGTTTGCATGTTGTCTCCTCCATCAGTCTTGAGAGCAGGGTGCTGTCTTATGCCTTTGTCTCCCAAGCACTTAGCACACAACAGGCGCTTAATAAATGTTATTGACTATCTCTCTATCACTCACTAGTGGCCAAACATCAGTTACTGGAGAGGCAGATTGGTATCATGGTAACAGGGTTGGAGGCCTGGGTTTAAATCCTGGCATTTATACCATATGACCATTAAAAGTCACTTAGTTTCCATGAGACTCAGTTTCCTTAACTGTAAAATGGAGATATTAAAACTTGCACAACATACCCTATAATATTTTTGCACGGAAAGAGCTTTAAAAACTTCACTGTTCTTGTTCAGTCATTTCATTAGTGTTCTACTATGCAAAACTGTGACTGTTCAGCAACTTTGAATCCTTAGGAGTTATGGTAAAAAGGGGGTTGTTGTTATTTCAGTCATGTCTGACTCCTTGTGACCCCATGTGGATTTTTTCTTGGCAAAGGTACTGGAGCAGTTTGTTATTTCCTTCTCCAGTTCATTTTACTGATGAGGAAACTGAGGCAAATAGGGTTAAGTGAGTTGCCCAGGGTCACACAGGTAGTAAGTGTCTGAGGCTAGCTTTGAACTCAGGAAGATGAGTTTTCCTGACTCCTGGCCTAGTGCTCTATCCACTGTGCCCCCTAACTGCCCCACTGAAAATCTTATAGCACCACAGAAACAATGAGCATTATTATTATCCAGATGCTTATACACTTTCCTGCTAACATATCATTTATTCTGTTTCTCATGGTTTTCCTGCACCAGAAGCATGGTGATGTCACAGAAAGAGCACTAGATTTGGAAACAGAAATCTTGGGTTAAAATCCTGGCTCTGCTACTGATTTTCAGTGTTACTTTGTGTGACAAACCCAATGCTTTTGGGACTCAGTTTATTCACCTGTAAAATTGACAGGGGTTCCAACTCTAAGGTCCCCTTCCATTTCTACTCCTTATAAAATCTTGCCACTTCCACTTGAGTCCTGGGAAAGGCTTTTGGGGCAAGTTGAAATAGATAGCATTGAAAATTTTTGTTTGCTTTTTTTTAAAGCCAGGTTAGCCTGTCTTCTCCCCCTCTCCCCTGTACCCCGAGAAAGAAGTGACATGTGGCAAATCCTATAGAGGCATCTCTTTGTGGTGTTTATGTTTGTAGCATTATTCATCACAAAACAATAGGAAAAGGGTCTTCAGAATGATAGTAACTTTCACTCATTCACATCTTAAGGATTGAAGTCTCAGCCTGACCGTAGCTCCCACTTTTAGGCATAGGTATTTTCCTAAAGTTAATATCTTAAAACCTTCCTTGAAAGGATCATGTATATGAATAGGTAGGTATGATGGGCTTGGGTCAGAACAGTTGGGTTAGAGACCTTGGACAGGTCAACTCATCTCTCTTAGACACAATTTCCTTATCTTTCAAGAAACAGAATGTTTCTCCTCTCAGGGCCATTCCAGTTTTGTCATTAGGATTAAATGAGGTAACGTGTGGAAAAGTGCTTTGCAACCATAAAACATAGTATAGATATGAATTCTTTCTCTTCTAATAGCTGCCTGGCAGTGTGTGTGTCTCACTTGAGAGGCTGAAGTCACTTTTCATTATGAAACTTAAAAATAAGAATGCATTAGTCAGCATAGAATGTGAAACTTGACTTCAAAAATCACCTTTCAGTTTGGAAAACAAGTCATATACTATTTATAACAAAGAAGCTGAAGGTTGTTTTTGTCTGTTTGCACCAATAATGCACTTTCCTTCTTATTTGGATCCTGACACACTTGGGTGAATCTGGGAACTCGTGGTCATGGGTAATCCCACCAATACTGCAGATCTCAATCCATCCATGCCCTCTAAATATGTGTGAACTTTTGTTCATTCCTTCCTTTAGATCCCTCACAGGGGTCCACTCAACATCCTAGTGACTTTCTTTTAGGTATCTTGATGTTATATGGATACCAAATGAGTACACAGGCTGTTGTTATCTGTCCATCTTTCTACAGGAGAGGCCCGCCTTTTTTTCTGGGCATACATCTCTCTGATGACATATTGACACTACTTCTCCCATGTTCTTCTTCATTGGTAAAGTGTAATGGGCCATTCACACCCACCGTGTCCTTCCATATTACCCTTTAGTTGACACTCAAGTTAATTCTTTGGAGATGGTGGCGATTCATAACTTGAAACACCATGTTCATAAAATTCATAACTCAAAGCATCATAGGAAAAATATTGCTGTTGAAAAGCTGGGCCTTTGTTTTGAGAAGAAGCATGGGGCCCTTAAAGTCTCATCACCTATTGGTTGGCTATTCACTGATGAATTCCTCGGCTACGGCAATCTAAGGAAAACCTTTCCTTCAGTTTATCAAGCTGTGACAGGGCTGTGATTACAAATGCAAATGTGACCTTTAGATTCCTAGACCAGAGACAATATCATTATGCCACCAGACAAGACATATATACAAGAAGTATCATAGAATGATTTTTGTATCTTAATAATAAGAATGGTCTATAGGATGACATATTTTTAGGGCTGGGGCTAGGGATGAACCTTAAGACTCATGTAGTTTACTGTCTTCAATTTACAGATGAGAAAACTGAGTCCTCAAGAAGTTAAGAGCTCAGGGTCATATTACTAGTTAGTAGCAGATCTGATGTTCCAAATCAGGACTCCTGCCAACAAATCCAGGGTTCAGGTCTTCTGACATCAAATCTAGGGTTGATTACATTATACCATGCTGACGTTTCCATCTCTATTCAGAGGAAATGCCCAAAATTTAGGAACAGAGTAAGAGATGGAAAGAAATAGGCTTTCTCAAAACAAGCTCCCTCCAGTTCTGTCTAGCAACAGAAAGCAAAGGTCCCAACTAGAGACTATGTGTTCCTGATCACACGAGGTTATCCTTACAGCCTCCTAGATCACTGCCCTGAACATCACAACTTTGCCACTTACCAAGGGCCACCTGGCCTTTGTACTATGCACAGTGAGATGCAAAAAACAATGGATTTCTTCATTCTCTTTGTTTATTCTGACTGTCTGCTTAGTCTGTGAAAAAGCATCCCCAACTTCTACCACAGAGTGTGGAACAGAGCTATGACAGAATATGGTGTAATACTGGATCTAGACTTGAGAAGACCAGGGTTTAAATCTTGACTGACAGTTACTAGCTGTGTGACCCTGGGTAAGTCACTTAACCTCTTAGATCCTTACTTTCTTCATCTGCAAAACGGAGAAGGCTATCTCCATCGGACTACCTCCTGGGGTCCCAGCCCAAGCCTCACTTGGTCATTGCTTAGATTCTGATGGCTCAGAGTGAGTGTAAATAGCAATTGTTTCTGTTTTGGCCAGAAACCCTGAGGCTCTTCCCCCTCTCAGACTGATCTTATTATTTTTTTTTTTTGCACTAGGGAAAAGAGGCCATTCTTTGCCTTATTTTTACCTATCCTTAATCACTGAATGGGCATTGTCTCAGATAAACTGAGACCTGAGAAAGATTTAGCTCAAAAAGGCCAAAGCTTCCCAACTGCATCTGAGGCCATCTCCAGTTGTTCTGATCTATGCCTCGCCACGGGACCCAGATGGCTCCGGAGGAGAGAGTGAGGCTGGTGACCCTGCACTGCCCTCCCTCTCTTAAATCCAATCCACTTGTTAGTCATGACATCACCTCCTTGATGTCATGGTCCTCTTTGAGAACAAAGGACAAACAACAAAATAAACCTCATGGAGCCTTGGAGAAACAATTAACATTAATTGTTTTACAATTACAAAGAGCTACATAAATGTCAGTTATTATTATCAACAGAGGAGGTTATTGTTACTGGCACAAGTAACACACACCTTTAATGGAAAGTATGACCATTTCAAGCATCCACTTGAAATTCTGTCCGAGTTCCACTCTGTGTAGTGGTGGCAAGTGCGTTGATATACAGACACTTGGAGGTAAAACTCATGACTTATTTACTAGCCATTTCCTTCCCTATGTTCCAAATTCAATCCAAAAGCAGCTCAATTTCAACTGAGCTGTCAATATAATATACCAGGCTCTCCTGCGCCCCTAACCTTTCCTGATATTACAGGATCCTCACTTATTTGTAATGAAACACCATGAATAAATCAATGTATGTTAATATAGCAAGCCTTCAATTTTTTATGAAGGGCTCCACCAAATCTAATTCCCAGCTTTGTCAGAAACAGTCTTTAAAAAATTTAAGTCCCTGGCTTTATGAAGTTAGCCAGATGAGGGTGCAGAGGAGTGAAGAGAGAAAAGAGGGAGGTCAAGGAAAGGGATGGGAGTAATGCTGTAGCCTCCCCAAGGTAATAAGATGCATAAATGAATTCCTGTTTTTAAGCAGAAAGGAAGAAAACTATGTTACAGCAGCAAACTGAGAACTCATAGCTGCTCCCAACTGGCTTCTACATAGAGATCCTGCATCACTGAAAGTCTTGGCGGGTATTGCTCCATTCAGGTGACTAGGCCCTGGCAAGATTCCACAGAAAAACAATAAAGAACCACGAGAATGGCATGGGTTGAGGAGAATGATTCCAAAGAGACTTAGGCAGATGAAAAGGCCTTCTCAACCCCACCATCATGTCTGGTTTTCAAAATTCTAAAACAGACATTTGGAGACCTGATTTCAAAGCAGTCATTTAGAATGGTGGACTGTGGTAACTGGATTCCTAGGCTTTCTTTGGGTGCTCCTGATGCAACTGGCCAATTCTGTTAGTTAAATGATGGTGGATGTTGGGGAGGTGGAGAATGGGGTGACCTTGATCAGACTGGTTGTTTTGTTTCCACAGAGCAACATGGTGGAATTAATTTTCCACATTTTCAACCAGTTGCTCTAGTGTCATATGGTTATAACCTTTTGTTGCTATAACAGCCTCAGACACCAATTTTCTAAAAGGAGGCTCTGGGCAAAGGGGAAAAAAAAGTCCTTTCACTGGATAGAAGAAACTATAGCGTTTATTATTTGGTCTCCTAACAACCAATAAAAAAAATGTGAACATTTTCACATTAGAGTAAAGCGTGAATGCAGAGATGTTTCTGAGTATGTGTTCCTGTAACTCAGCTACGACTTTCTATTTTCCCAAATGCTTTTGTTGCTAGTATATTTGTGTTATTGTGATTGTTATCATCATTCCTGTCATTATTGCTGGTGCTGCTGTTTCCAGTACTGCCACGTCAGCAATAGAATTCAGGGATCATAAGGGCCCCAAGACACCTGCCAAATTCCACCAAGCCAGACTCTCATCTTTTAGGAATAAAATATAGCTAATTTAATATTGATAATAGGATTGAGAGACACAGCTGTGATGTGATAGATAGAAGGCTTGTTGTGGAGTCAGGAAGACCTGGTTTCAAATCCTGCCTGTGCCACATAGCAGCTATGTGACCCACGTAAGTCCCTTAACTTCTCAGAGGCCTGGGCAACTCTGCAACACTAGAAATTACAGATGAGTCTCTGATTGGTATTGGTGGAGGGAACTGCTACACTGGGAGCTTCCTACAGTGATGAAATCAGAAGTCTGGACTGGAAAAAAGAAAAGAAGGGGGAAAAGGGGGCGATAGAATGGGAGCTGGAAGGGACATTAGACAATATTTTATTAATGATGTCTTCAAATAACTCAATATCAGTCAATAAACATTTATTAAGAGCCTGCTATATAGGTGCCAGACACTGCGCCAAGTGCTAGGGATACAAAAAAAAAAAGGCAAAAGACAGTCCCTGCCCTCAAGGAGCTTACAATCTAATGGGGGAGGCAAACAAATATGCACAAACAAGCTGTGGACAGGATAAATAGGAAACAACTAACAGAGGGGAGATATTAGACTTAAGCGAGGATGGGAAATGCTTCCTGTAAAAGACTGGATTTTGGTTGTGACTTAAACAAAGCCAGGGAAGTCAGAAGGTCGAATAGAGAGGGAGAGCCTTCAGGAGGCCAGTGTGAGTGGATCTTATTAGGAGTATACGGCAGCAGGTGGGGGTGGGGGTGGGGTGAGGTGTAAGAAGACTGGAAAGGCTCCAAGCTATACTTTTTTTTGGGGGGGAGGTGAGGCAATTGGGGTTAAGTGACTTGCCCAGAGTCACACAGCTAGTGAGTGTTATATGTCTGAGGCTGGATTTGAACTCAGGTCCTCCTGACTCCAGGGCTGGTGCTTTCCACTGGGCCACCTAGCTGCCCCTAAGCAAAACTTGCAGTGGTGAATCTCTAGTTACATACTATAGGAATGAAGCCTGAAAGGATAGTCTTGCTTTTCTCAGTCCTAATCCTTCTCTACATCTTCACTGCATTTGACTCTGTTGGTCACTTACTCTCCTTGGCTACTCTTTCTTCCATATGTTTTTGTGATACTACAATCTCTTGTTTTGCCTTTGACTTGTCCAACCACTCCTTCTAAGTGTCCTTTCTTGGCTCATCCTCCAGGTCACACTCCAGGGCTCTCACTAGTCCCCAAGGTTCTGTCCTATGCCTTTTTCTCTCCCCACTCTATATTTTCTCTTTGTAATCTCATCAGGCTCCATGGCTTTAACAATTATTTCTATAACAGGCAGTTTTCAGAAGAAGAAATTAAATCTATCAATAGTCAAATGGGAAAAAATACTCTAAATCACTAATACTTAGATAAAGGCAAATTAAAACAACTCTTACGTGCTGCCTCACAACCTATCAGATTGCCTAAAATGATAAAAAAGGAAAACGACAAATGCTGTAGGTTATGTGGAAAAATAGGGACACTAATGAACTGTGGGTGGAGTTGTGAACTGGTCCAGTAATCCTGGAGAACAATTTTGAACTAGGCCCAAAGGTCTGTAAAACTGTGTATATCTTTTGACTGAGCAACACCACTACTAGGTCTTTATCCCAAAGAGATCAAAGAAAAAGTAAAAGTACCTATGCAAAAATGTTTATAATAGCTCATTTTGTGGTAGCAAAAGAATTGGAAATTAAAGGCCCATCAATCGGGCAATGGCTGAATAAGTTGTAGTATATGATGGTGCTGGTATACTATTGTGTAATAAGAAATGACAAGGGGGATGGTTTCAGAAAAACCTGGGAAGGCCTATATAAATTGATGCAGAGGGAAGTGAGAAAAACCAGGACTCACTATACACAGTAATAGCAATATTGTAATGATGATCAACTATGAAAGACTTAGCTACTCTAATCAATATAATTACTGAAGAGAATTCCAAAGGACTTGTGATTAACAAAAACACTATCCACCTTTGAAGAGAGAACTGATGGACTCTGTGCAAATTGAAGCATCATTTTTTCACTTCATTTTTTTGCAACATGGCTAATATGGAAATATGTTTCATATGATTTCACATGTATAATTGATATATTGTTTTGCCTTCTCAATGAGTGGAGGAGGGGCTGGAGGGAGAGAACTTGGAACTCAAAATTTTTTTAAAAAGATAAATGCTAAAAATAAATAAACAATAAATTTAAATAAATTATCTCTCTGCAGATGATGTCCAGGTTTATATATTCAGACCTAGTCTGTCCCCTGATTTCCAGTGTGTCATTACTATATGCTTATTGGACATTTGAAAATGAATGAACGAGAGACATCTTAAACTCAACATATCTAAAATAGAATTCATTATCTTTCTCTCTCAACTGTCTCCTCTTAAACTTCCCTATTTTTGTTAATGGCACCTCCTCACACCTACCAGAATGGCTAAGATGACAGAAAAGTAAAATGACAAATGCTGGAGGTGATATGGAAAAACAGCAAAAAGACGGAAATTTTTCTAGGTTCATATCTCAGCCTTAACCTGGTCTTCCAGTTCTCCCTCATCTTGCATATCCAATCAACTGCCAAATTTTATTGTTTCTACCTTCACAACATCTCTCACATCCAACCCCTTCCTTCTATTCACTCCTCTTTCAACTCCCTCTTTAGTTCAGTGCTCATTACTTCTTGCCCAGGTTACTGCAACAGCCTCCTGGTTGGTATCCCTGCTTTAAGTCTGTCACTACTCAAGTTCATCATCCTACTGTCTAAGTCTGTCTAAGTGATTTTCCTTAAATGCAGATTTGAACATAAGATTTCCCTCATCCAAATCTAATGGTTTCTTCTAGGGTGCCTCCAGCACAGCATCAAATTCAAATAGCAACAGGGCGACTAAGCCTTATATAAGGATCCCTGCAGGTACATATTTACCTAGAAAACCATATATTAATATTATCTATGTTTTATTGTATTTTTATTTATTTCATTAAATATTTTCAAATCATATTTTCATCTGGTTTGTGCCACACTCAGGAGTGTTGTGTGCATGTTTGATACTGCTGTGCTAATATAATGCTAGGAGACCTTGGCTCTCTTTAGCCTTGAAAAGCCATTTACATCTTGGCCCCCACTTATCTTTCTAGACTTATTGGATATTGTGTTCCCTCCTGCACTCTGTGATCCAGTCAAGCTGGCCTTCTCTTCTGTTCTTCACATACAACACTTTATTGCTGCTTTCCATCCTTTCACCCTGGCTATCCCCCAGGCCATCACCCATATCTGGAATGCATCCCTCATTACTTATTCCTTTCTTCAGGTATTATATTCTAAATGAATCATTTCCTGATTACTCCAGATGCTATAGGCATCATTCCCAAATTACCTTGTATTCAATTATTTTGAAAGTTTCTGTTTTGGCCAGAAATCCTGAGGGTCTTCCCCTCCCAGATGGATTTTTTTTGACTAGGTAAAAGAGGCCATTTCCCCCTCATTTCTTACCTAGCTTTAATCACTGAATGGGTATTGCCTCAGACAAACTGAGAACAGAGAAAGACCTTAGCTTAAAGAGGCCAAGGTCATTCCAGAAGACAATACCATGGAGTAAGAAGTAAGTTGCTCCCACCCTCTCTTACTGACCTCTGAAAACCCAGAAAATATCACCCCAGGAAAAACCCTGGAAAAGCTGAGCCAGCAGAAGGATGGGGTGCAGCAATCTTGTGGCCCAGTAAGGTTAGGGGATTAACAGGAAAGGTCCCTCTTGCTCTGGTGGAAGAGGAGTAGTACATGATGGGAAGCAAGCCAGCAGTATGCCCTACTACAACAAACCAGGGGAAGATCCTGATCCCAGGAAGGTGGAGCAGGCAAGCGCCAACACCAGGACCCCCAAGTGCCTTGGCACAAGCAGGGGAACTGGTAGACTCCCCCTTGGAAAACCACCAGCAGGCAGGTACCCTCCAGCAGCCAAATCTTCCAGTCCTTCAGCACAACTCCAGGAAACATAATTCCAAAAGGCACAACTCTGGGTGGGCAGGCATCCTCCAGCAGCCAAACCTTCCAGTGCTTCAAAGTAGCCCAGATGAGAAGATGTCCTCCAGGGGCCAGACTCCCTACTCCCACCATGACATCCTCAGTGTTGTGGACCCCAGCTAAGCACCAGGTAAGCTTCCAGACACTTACTGCCTCCAGGCGCCAGCACCTGAGGCCTCAGCACATAAAGCCAGTGACCAGGTCCCTGGCTCCCAGCACAAGAAGCTTGGGTCAGTGCCTCTTATGCTCCAGCAGGAAAGCTCAACTTAAAAAGCCAGGAAAAAGGCAAACACCCTGAGCAAAAAGCAGAAATGGACAATGACCACAGATTCTTACTATAAGGACAGGGAAGATCAAAACACAGATTCAAAAGAGGACAACATTGTCAATATACCCACACCCGAAACTTCAAAGGGGTATATGAACTGGTTTCAAGCCCAAAAAATTTTCTTGGAAGAGTGTAAGAAGGATTTTAAAAGTCAAATAAGAGAGGTAGAAGAAAAATTGGGAAAAGAAATGAGAGGTATGCAAGAGAGAGTCAATAGCTTGGAAAAGGAAGGACAAAAATTGACTGTAGAAGACAAGTCCTTAAAAAATACAAGTGGCCAAATTGGGGAGGAAAAGTACACTGAAGAAATCAACTCCTTAAGAAGTAGAATTGGCCAAATGGAAAGGGAGGCACAAAAACTCACTGAAGAGAAGAGCTGCTAAAAAAGTAAAGTGGGCCAAACAGAAAAGGAGGCACAAAATCTAATTGAAAAAAACAATTTGTTAAAAATTAGAATTGGGCAAGTGGAAGCTAAAGACTATGAGACAGCAAGAATCAATCAAAAATCAAAAGAATGAAAAAAAAGAAGATAACATAAAATAGCTCATTGGAAAAACAATAGACCTGGAAAATAGATCTAGAGATAATTTAGAAATGATTGCTTCAGACCATGATGAAAAGAAGAGCCTGGACAGCATCTTCCAAGAAATGATCAAGGAAAACTGCCTTGAGGTCGTAGAACCAGAGGGTAAAATAGTCATTGAAAGAATCCACCAATCACTTCCTGAAAGAGATCTCAAATGGAAAATGCCAAAGAATATTGTAGCCAAATTCCAAAATTACCAGGCCAAAGAAGAATACTGCAAGCAGCCAGGAAGAAACAATTTAAATATCATGGAACCACAGTCAGGATTATGTAGGACCTTGCAGCTTCTACATTAAAAGATTGGAGGGCTTGATTTATGATATTCTGTAAGGCAAAGGAGCTTGGACTACAACAAAGGATCAATTACCCAACAAAACTGAGCATGAGTCAGAGGAGGAGATAGACACTCAATGAAATAGGGGACTTCCAAATCTTCCTAATGAAAAGATCAGAGCTCAACAGAAAATTTGATCTTCCAATACAATATTCAAGAGAGGCATAAAAATGTAAACAGGAAAGAAAAAAAACACGTTACTCAATAAGGGCACACTGTTTACATCTCTAGAAGGAAAGATGATACTTATAACTCTTGAGAACTGTATCTTTATTATGATATTTAAAAGGGGTATACATAGGGGTATAAGTTGACTTTGATGTGATGATAAAAATATAATTAAGTGGTGGAAAGGGATTGTATTTGGAGAAGAGGAAAGGAGAAGGCAGAAAAGGGAGGCATAGAGACCTATTACAGCACAGGGAAAGAAAGGAGGGAAATGAGCATTGTTTAAACCTTATGTTCATCAGATTTGACTTAAAGAGGGAATAACATCTTCAGTTAGGCATAGAAATCTAACTTACCCTATAGGAAGTAGGAAGGGAAAAGGGGAAGAAAAGGAAGGGGGCTGATAGAAGGGAGGGCAGATTGAAGGAGGTGGTGGTCAAAAGCAAAACTCTGGTAAGGAAGGAAAGGGAGAAAAAAAGAGAAAAACATAAACAGGGGGAAAATAGAATGGAGAGAAAGACATACATAGTAATCATAACTGTGAATGTGAATGGGAACTCCCATAAAATGGAAGTTGATAGCAGAGTGGATTAAAAAATCATAATCCTACAATATGTTGTTTACAAAAAAACACACTTGAAACAGAGGGATACATACAGAGTAAAGGTAAAAGCCTGGACCTGAATCTATTATGCTTCAGCTGAAGTAAAAAAAAAAAAAGTAGGGGTAGCAATCCTGATGTCAGACAAAGCAAAGGCAAAAATAGATTTAATTAAAAGAGATAAGGAAGGAAACTACATCCTGCTAAAAGGTACCATAGACAATGAAGTAATATCATTATTAAACATATATGCACTAAGTGGTATAGCATTCAAATTCTTAGAGGAGACGTTAAGGGAGTTACAGGAAGAAACAGACAACAAAAATGTATTAGTGAGGACCTCAACTTCCCCCTCTCAGAACTAGATTAAATCTAACCACAAAATAAAAAAGAAAGGAGTTAAGGAGATGAATAGAATTTTAGAAAAGTTAGATATGGTAGAAAAGTCAGATATAGAAAACTGAATGGGGATAGAAAGGAAAATACCTTTTTCTCAGCAGTACATGGCACCTACACAAAAACTGACCACATATTGGAGCAGAAAAGTCTCAAAATCCAATGCAGAAAGGCAGAAATATTAAATGCATCCTTTTCAGATCATGATGCAATAAAAATTATGTATAATAAAGGGCCATGGAAAGATAGACTAAAATTAATTGGAAGCTAAATAATCTAATCCTAAAGAATGAGTGGGTCAAAAAACAAATGATGGAAGCAATCAATAATTTTATCCAAGGGAATAACAATCATGAGACAACATACCAAAACTTATGGGATGCAGCAAAAGTCTTTCTTAGGGAAAGTTTTATATCACTCAATGCTCACATGAATAAAATAGAGAAAGAGGAGGTGATTGAATTGGGCATGCAACTAAAAAATCTAGAAAAAGAACAAATTAAAAATCCCCAATTAAATAGCAAATTAGAAATTCTGAAAACCAAAGGAGAGATTAATAAAATTGAAATTAAGAAAACTATTGAACTAAAAAATAAAACTAAGAGCTGGTTTTATGAAAAAACAACAACAACAACAAAACAGATAAACCTTTGGTTAATTTGATTTAAAAAAAGAAGAAAATCAAATTATCAGTATCAAAAATAAAAAGGGTGAATTCACCACCAATGAAGAGGAAATTAAAACAATAATTATGAGCTATTTTACCCAACTGTATGCCAATAAATTGGACAATCTTTATTGGATGAATATTTATAAAAAATATAAATTGCCCAAATTAACAGAAGAGGAAATAAAATCCTTAAAGAACATCATTTCATAAAAAGAAGTTACACAAGCCATCAATGAACTCCCTAAAAAAAAAATCTCCAGGGCCAGATGGATTTACAAATAAATTTTATCAAACATTTAAAGAACAATTAATTCTAATGCTATATAAACTATTTATGAAAATAGGCAAAGAAGGAGTCCTAGCAAATGCTTTGTATGATACAAATACAGTGCTGATACCTAAATCGAGAAGAGTCAAAACAAAGAAAATGAAATACCAATTTCCCTAATGAATATGGATGCAAAAATTTTAAATGAAATACTAGCAAACAGATTATAGTAACTTATCTCAAGGATAATACACTATGACCAAGTAAGATTTATACCACGTATGCAGGGCTGGTTCAATATTAGGAAAACTATCAACATAATTGACCACATCAACAACAAAACTAACAGAAATTATAGGACTATCTCAATAGATACAGAAAAAGCTTTTGACAAAATAGGACATTCATTCCTATTAAAATTCTAGAGAGCATAGGAATAAATGGAATCTTCCTTAAAATAATACATAGCATCTATCTAAAACCATCAACAAGCATTATATGTAATTGGGATAAGCTAGAAATATTTCCAATAAGATCAAGGGTGAAACAAGGATGTTCACTATCACAACTATTGGTCCAATATCATCAATATTATGCTAGAAATGTTAGCTGTAGCAATAAGAGAAGAAAAAGAAACAGAAGGGATTAGAATAGAAAACAAAGAAACAAAGCTATCACTTTTTCCAGATGATATGTTGATATACTTAGAGAATCAAGTAAAAATTAATTGAAATAATAAACAAATTTAGCAAAGTTGCAGGATATAAAACAAACCACCTTAAATAATTGGCATTTCTATATATTACTAAGAAATCACAACAGCAAAAGACAGAAAGAGAAATTCCATTTAAAGTCACTATAGATATTATAAAATATCTGGGAGTATACCTGCCAAAACAAACTCAGGAATACTTTTCACACAAATAAAGTCAGATCTAAATAATTGGGAAAATATCAGTTGCTCATGGCTAGGTTGAGCTAATATAATAAAAATTACAATTCTATCTAAGCTAGTTTACTTATTCAGTGCCATACCAATCAAACTACTAAAAAATATTTTATAGAGCTAGAAAAAATACCAAAATTCATCTGAAATAACAAAAGGTCCAGAATATCAAGGGAATTAATGAAAAGAAGGGAAGGTGGCCTAGCTGTAAGAGATCTCAAATTGTATTATAAAGCACCAATCATCAAAAGTATTTGGTACTGGCTAAGAAATAGAGTGGTAGAGATCAGTGGAATAGTTTAGGTATGAGAGACATAATAGTCAATGACTACAGTAATCTACTGTTCAATAAATTCAAACACTCCAGCTTCTGGGATGAGAACTCACTATTTAACAAAAACTGGGAAAACTGGAAAATAGTATGGCAGAAACCAGGCATAGACCAACATCTTACACCCTACACCAAGATAAAGTCAAGATGTGTACATGATTTAGATATAAAGGCTCATTCTATAAGGAAACTATGAGACCAAGGAATAGTTTGTCTGTCTGATCTATGGAGAAGGGAAGAATTTATGACCAAAGAAGAGATAGAGAACATTATGAAATGTCAAATAGATGATCTTAATTACATTAAATTGAAAAGGTTTGGGTTTTTTTTGCAGAAACAAAGACAATGCATCCAAGATTAGGAGGGAAGCAGAAAGCTGGAAAATAATTTTTACAGCCAGTCTCTCTGATAAAGTCCTCATATCTAAAAATATATATCAGATTTATAAGAATACAAGTCATTCCCCAATTGACAAATGGTCAAAAGGATACGAACAGGCAGATTTCAGATAAAGAACTTAAAGCTATCTATAGTCATATGAAAAAAAAATGCTCTAAATCACTGTTGATTAGAGAAATGCAAATCAAAACAACTCTGAGGTACCAACTCACACCTATCAGATTGGCTAACATGAAAAAACAGGAAAATGATAAATGTTGGAGAAGATGTGGGAAAATTGGAATACTAATGCATTTTTGATGAAGTTGTAAATTTATCTAATCATTCTGGAGAACAATTTAGAACTATCCACAAAGGGCTATAAAACTACGTGTACCTTTTGACCCAGTAATGCCACTTCTAGGTCTATGTCTCAAAGAGATCATACAAATGGGAAAAGGACCCACATGTACAAAAATATTTACAGTAGCTATTTTTGCAGTGGCCAAGAACTGGAGATTGAGGGGATGCCCATTAACTGGGGAATGGCTGAACAAGTTGTGGTATATGAACAAAATGGAAACTCTTGTGCTATAAGAATTGATGAACAGGCAGACTTCAGAAAAACTTGGAAAGACTTATATGAACTGATGCTGAATGAAGAGAGCAGAACCAGAAGAACATTACACATAGTAACAGCCATACTGTGCAATGACTAACTTTGATACACTTATATCCTCTTAGCAATGCAAGGATTTAAGACAAGTCCAAAAGAGTCATGATGGAAAATGCTATCCACATCCAGAGAAAGAACTATGGAGCCCGAATGTAGATTGAAACACACTATTTGATCTCTTTTTTCTTTTGTTGTTTTGTTTTGTTTCTTCTTCCTCATGGTTCCTACCATTGGTTCTAATACTTTTTTTTTTACAACATGACTAATATGAAAATATGTTTAGTATGAAGTATATGTAGAGTCTATATCAGATTGCATGCCATCTTAGGGTGGGAGGAAGGGAGAAAGGAAGAGAAAAATTTTAAACTCAAAAGCCTATGGAAGAGAACATTGAAAATTAAAAATTAATTAATTATGAAAATTTTTTAAAAATGGCCAAGGTCTCCCACTGTACCCAGGGCCATCCCCAATTGTTCTGATCTATATCTTGCCACTGGATCCAGATGGCTCTGGAGGAGAGAATGAGGCTGGTGACTTTGCACAGCCCTGCCTCCCTTAAATCCAATTCACTTGCAAGTCATCAACTTCCTGATGTCATTGGCCCTGTTTGAGAATGAAGGACAAACAACAACATATTTATACTGATTAGCTTTATATTTATGATTATATACTTATGTATGTACTTGTTATTTCTCCCATTAGGCTATAAACTTGTGGCAAGTAAGGATTACTTCATTTTTTGTATTTGTATCCCCAGTGCCTATCATAGTGCCTGGTACATAGTAGGTGCTTAATAAATGCTTATTGATTGCTCCCCTTATTTTACAAATGAGGAGACAAAAAAACTTGCCCAAGGGTCACAGGGGTAGTAAGTATTAGAGCTGGACTTGAACCTAAGCCATCTAAGTATAGATCCAGCATTATTATATACTATCCATCCATTCACCTATCTATCCATCCATCCATCTATCCAATCATCCATCCATCTATCTATCTATCCATCCATCAATCCATCTATCTAGCCCTGTAATAGACACTGGAAGAAGTCTGGCTGTGAAGAAATAGCTACTATATTTCTTTTCAATTTGCTAACTGTTTGATCATCCCTTATTTCCAGTCTTCTCTTCAGCAGAGCTATAACCATGAATTTTAAGCTTAGGGGAGGTGGGGTAAGCAGAAGGAAATATGTTCCTAGTGTGCTGTATTGGTCACAAAGGAGGAACTCCCCTAGCATGCCATCCAGTAACTTCCTATTTATAACAAATTATTATTGTTAACTTGATGCTACAATTTATTGTTTCTAGGTTGCTGAAGGAATACAAATGTCAGTACCTTCTAGTTTTAGCACTCTTATTACCATGCTCTAGTTATCCCTGTCCCTTCATCATAATAGCATTGGATTAAGCAAAAAGGAATGTAATTATCCTCCTGTGGAATTCTATTTCATTCACTAAAATAGTGAAAACTCTTGTCAAGGGCCACTGAACAAAAACTGGATTGTTTCTTCTGCATGGGTGACTCCAGGACAAAGACGTGTGTATACGTGTGCGTGCATGTGTACATGTAAGAAGCAGGGGAGGGGGGAAATAATAATAGTTGACATTAATGTAGCACTTCAAACTTTGCACATTCATGATTAAGTTCAGAGCATTCTATAAATCCCATTGACTGACTTTATATATTTAATCTTGACAACAATCCTATGAGGTAGGTACTATAAGTGTTATTAATCCCATTTTACATATGAGAAAACTGAGGCTATGCATGTGTGCACATGCACACACATATACAGTGGTGGCTAGTAATTTGAGTTCTTCTTTGGCCTTGAAGTTAGGGGACTGGAGGTGGGTGGCACAAGCAATCTAAGAAGGGAATATAAGAAGGCAAAGAGGACAAAACAAATGAAGTTGGGAAGGTCACAGAACCATAGTGTCTCAGAGCTGGATGGGAACTTGGAGGTCATCACATTCAACCTCTGACCTGGATCTAATGAAGAACTGCCACAGTATGGTCTGTATGAACGAGTCTGTTGTAAATCACATACTTGAGCAGGCATTTAAGGCACTCCTATGTGAGGTGGTATGGATACACTGCTCCCCTCACCTTCACAGAAAAGGTTGCCTTCTAAGCTAGGCCAGGGGGATAAATAATTTAGCCCAGACACTTAAACTGGGAGTCTGGCTTATAATTCTTATCTCCCCCAAAAGATGAACCAAGAGCAGCAAATAAAACTGTCCTAAAGCAATCGAATAAATAAGAGTAAGAATTTCTAGCCAGGGGCCAGGCTGATGTAAGGATTTACATTAATGCCACGTCTTTTACTCAGATGGATGAAAAGTACATAGAAACTCCAAATCCCAATTTCACTAGGATTCTTTAACATGAGTAATGATATTTATGGCTGATCATGTTTACATTCAAAAGACAAAATCCAAGAGAATCTGACTAAAATTACCTAGCTTGTTAGAACAAACCTGTGTAGGTTTAGTATATGAAAATGCCATTGTGGGCAGTCAGCTAAGAGACACAGATGACCTTCACCCCCTTCTAAGGAGGCTGGGGGTGCAGGAAAAGTCCTAAGCAGGATGTGAATGGGAAGAGTGGCCATTTAGACATTCAGTTAATTATTGTCAAAGTGGCTACTGTGAACTAAGCATGTAAAGGTTGCTGTGAGGTTGGACTGGAGGCAAGCCAAAAATGAGTGAGGCATAGTCCTTTCCATAAGGAAGGACACTGAATGAGATAGATGAATTCAGTGCATTAACATATTTAGCATGATGACATAAACATTGATTAAGCACCTACCATATGCAAGCTAAGCACTGGAGATAAAAAAATGAAAAGCACAGAGTAAGGTACTTATACTGATAAGAATGAAACAAAGTAGAATTCCCTAAGAGAAAGGGAGAGGTTGAGCCGAAAGTGCTGAAAGAAAGCTCACTTTCTGATGATAAGGTTGAAGAATGAAGGAATGGAACCAGGAATGCTTAATAGAAGAGATGGTACTTGAGCTCTACCTTGAGTGAAAAGAATCCCACTAACTAGAGATATGGAAGGAATATGGTCCAGGCACGGAGGTCACATTACCCAAATTACTAGGGTTGGAGAGGGAGAGTGAGAGCCAGAAAACAGTTTGGTTGGAATTTAAAGTATATAGAGGAAAATAGAGTAACAAGGAGTAAAGAGATAGAATGGAGAGGGACTTAAAATGCCATGCTAAGAATTTTGTATTTTACCCTTTGAAGCGTAGACTTTGAAGATTTTAAGTTGCTAAACAATGAGTCAGTCTTTCTCTTTCATGAAAATCTAATTTTTGATGATAAAGCCTTCTTGAAATAGCCTAGGGTGGCATGTTTGATACTATACCCACCTTAGACTCTACACCAACAACCTCAGGGATGGTTTAAGACCTCAAAATGTAACAAGAAGCATAATATTACTGCATGGTATCATCATTATTATTATTTCTAAAGATATGTTTAGGAATTGTAGTGGCCATTTGTCATTGCATATGCAATTGTGCTCGGAGAAAGTTGGCTGTGCCATATGACTCTTTGAGTTTCTTCTCATTTGTAATGACTCTACATGTTCGAACAGAAACATTCATGTTTTTAGTCTATTGACAAATGGAGCAATAGGGAAACAAAAATCCAGTTAGAAGAGAAGAAATGGCACCAATCAGTAGAAATTCAAAGAAACATGGGAAGACTTACATGAACTGATAAAGAATGAAGTAATAGAACCAGGAAAACAATACAATAATGATATAATAATTCAATCAGAAAACTTAATAACATGGAATTTAATATTGTATAACTATATTATTATTTGTTATATTATTTTGCATATTCACATGACTTCTCTTCCTTCTCTATCAGCCAGTGAGAAGAAAGGATGATGCAAACCCCTGACTACTGGAGTTGGGGGAAGGGGGCTGGCTGCTACACCGCTGATATAAGAGTTTTAAGACAATGTTGGTAATGGCTGAAGGAAGTTAGACTGGGGAAATATATCCTTGAGGCGTCAGGAGGCTTTGTCTTCCCAGAGATGAATGGGACAATGCACTCCTGTCATTGATGAAGATGGAGGACTACGGTTATAAAAATGTGATTAAATGAAATAACCTATATAAAGCACTTCGCAACCTTAAAGCACTATATACATGTTAGCTTGTACTAATGTTTCATACACTGTCAGATGGGGTCAATGTGTTGTTTGGTTTTGGTGATCTGGTTTTTACTTTTCATCATTTTTGTTATAAGTAAGGGTTGTTGGATGGGAGAATAAGGAAGAGGTATATGTGGAAATGACTATGATGTTAAAACCAAAGGAATCAATGAAACTTGAGGGGGAGGCAAAGAAATAACTCAAATGCATCACAATGTACATGTGACCATTAAGTGTTCTCCTAGATTATGGGTTCTTAAGTTGGATGTTATAAATAGATTTGGGGTGGGGGGATGGACTTGGATGGGAAAAAAATTACATCTTTAGTTTTATTAAACTCTAAGTGACAAATGAACATTTCCTTTAATTGTGAATATAGGCAACAGAATGTTATTCTGAAAGGGGGTCCCATAGGTTTTATCAGATTTTCAAAGGGATTGATGACACAAAAAAAGGTTAAGGAACCCCTGCTAGATAAACAGAACATTCCACGACATCAAACTTTTCAGGAAGCCTGCAAGACTGAACAAGTTTTGGCAGCATGGAGTAATGGGAAGAGTATTAGATCAGGACTCAGAGAATCTTGTTTTGAATTTCATCTGTGCTGCTTACTTAAGACTAGGCAAATCTTAAACTTTCTGGTCTCAGTTTCCTCATCGATAAAATGAGAGAAATAAATAAATAAATGAATAAATAAATAAAATGACTAGTCTTTTTAAGTCCCTCCTAGGTCTAAATCCTTTGATCTTGAGATTGGAGCTTTTCAATTGGTGTCCCTAACTCAGTAATTATGGCTGCACTTCCAGAATGGCTTGGTCTTTTGAATCAGGAACTGGGATCTGAACAGGATTTTTTCCTGACATTGTCTGTTATGATTGCTATTTGTGCAATCCAATATTCAGAGATGCTCTTTGCCTGTCTGGGCTAAGATTTCCTGTGACATGATTGTTTCTTCAGGGGATGCTGAGGTATACAATCACAGAATCAGCAGAATGCCACCAGAGCAGGATGAGTCTCTAGAGATCGTCAAATTCACCCCCTTCATCTGATTTGTAAGAAACTTGAATCCCAGAGAAAGATAATAAGAGCACATAGCTATGGATGAAAGAAGGATAGGTTCAGGCCAGGAGGGACATTCATCTAGTCCACTCACCTCAACTGATGGGTGAGAAAACTGAAGCCCAGAGAGGTTGAGTGAATTGCCCAAGGTCACAAAAAAGTTAAGTTGCAGAAAAGGAGAAATGATTCCACTAGAGGATACACAATTCATTAAACATCTTGTGGCAGAGCTGGGACTAGGACCTAGGTCTGACTTCCAGTCCAGGACACAGTGTTCTTTTTATGGTAGCTCTCCATGGTATGAACGTAGTATAGTTTAAATGATTATTTTTAGGTATTTTTAAGTCAATGATTATCCTTCCATTGTTGGCAGGTGATCATCGCCCATAATGACAGTCTGTTACAGGAAACTGATTGCAAGAGAGGAAGGAAATTACAACCCTCATCTTAAATGGGAAGACAAAGCCTCCTGACCACTCAAGGATATATTTCCCCAGTCTAGCCTCCTTCAATCATTAACAACCATTGACTTAAAACTCCTACATCAGCACTGTAGCAGCCAGTCTCCTTCCCCCAACCCCAGCAGTCAGGGGCTTGCATCACCCTTTCCTCCCAGTGACTGATAGAGAAGGAAGAGAAGGCACATGAATATGCAAAATAATTGTGGAGAAACTGCTGGGTAAAGCACTTTCTCAAAAAGTGGTATTTATGGACATGACAGAAAACATTTCCTTTAGGAGCAATGCAGAGGAAGAAAATGGGGCAATGATTGGCCTTCACAAGCTCTAGGGTACCTTCTAGCCCCAAGGGCTTATGATTCTACTTATGCTATAGAAAGACAACATGATTTTTGGGTTTCTGGGACTGTTGATGGTTTTATTTTCATAATAAGTTTTTTTTTCATTGAAGTTGCATTAAGATAAGACCCAGAGAGGTAGAGTTGAAAGGACACTGGATTATAAATAAGAAGATTTGGGCATGAATTCTTTCTACTACGTAATTGTGTCAGTCAATATTTGTCAACAATCACTTATTAATTACTACTCTGTGACCCTAGGTGGGTCACTTCCTTCCTCTGGTACTCAGTTTCTTCATAAGCATTGGGTGGTTGTATTACTAGAAAATCTCTAAATGTCTCTTCTACTTTGAAGAGTCTATGAACCTATAAACCTTCAAAAGGCAAGGTCATAAGGGGTCTTGAAGATCATTCAGTTCACTATTTTCATTTTGAAAGGAAGGCCCAGAGAAATTAAACGACTTATCCTAAGTTTAACAGATACTTGGTGACTGAGTTAGGACTGGAACCTAATTCTCTGCTAGAATCAGAGAAGAGCACCAGGAAGACTGTGAAAGAGAAAATTCAGAGGCTGGCTTGCACATATGCATATGTGTGTGTGTGTGTGTGTGTGTGTTCATGAGTATAAACAGTTTACCTATGGATTGTGTGTATTCTGCAGTCTCGTCTATAAATTGTTGTTGTTTTAGTCATTTTCAGTCATGTCTGACTCTTCATGACCCCATCTGGGGTTTTCTTGGCAAAGATACTAGAGTGGTTTAACATTTCCTTCTCCAGCTCATTTTCCAGATGAGGAAACTGGAACAAACAAGGTTAAGTGACTTGCCCAGGGTCACATAGCTATTAAGTGTCTGAGGCCAGATTTCAACTCAGAAGATGAGTCTTCGTGACTTTAGGCCCATAGTTCTATCCATTGTACCAAGCTGAGCGTGACTGAGTCAGGGCTCAAGCCTAAATCTCTAGGAGTTCTCATTGCACTGTCTCTTCAGATCAATATCATTCAGCCCTGATTCTGCCCAGGGAATTGGAGACTACACCTTTGCAAGGCTTCAGAAGATGGCCTTGTCTAGAAGCTCCACAACAGCAAACTGAAGTCCATCTTGACATGGACCACATACTGATCCTTCAAACCCCATGCTTCCTGTTCTTTTTCACCATGTACATCAGTTCATTCTGCTTTTCTCTCAAGATATTGTCCCCTACCATTTTTGCTCATAGAAATCCTATTTGTTCTTGAAGGCTCAACACAAACACATGTCACCTCCTTCATGCTGCCTTCCCTAATCCACCTCTTCTTTGCATTGACCCTACTCTCCCTGGCACAGTTATTTGTATACATGTCCTTCTCCCCACCCCCATTATACTACAAGATTCTCAAGAGGAAGGTCTGTGTCTTCTCTGTATTTGGATCCTTAGTGCCAATCACTATAGTGGGTACTTAATAGTTTTTGCACAAACATTTTGAATAATATGGTCCAACTACACTATGTCCTGTGCCTCAGAGGTCCCCTTTCCTAGCTTCCATGCTTTGAC
Source organism: Phascolarctos cinereus (assembly GCF_003287225.1). Classification (NCBI taxonomy): domain Eukaryota; kingdom Metazoa; phylum Chordata; class Mammalia; order Diprotodontia; family Phascolarctidae; genus Phascolarctos; species Phascolarctos cinereus. Next base: position 323,204,165 of record NW_027555625.1, read on the forward strand.
TCACCACACTGTTCTCTTCTCCTAGAGAATGTCATCCCCCATCAGTTCTTCAAGGATATCACCTCCTCCACCAACCTTTTCCTTCCCCGGTATCCAGAAATGAATTGAACACTGGATCTGGGATCAGAGGAGTCTTGGCTTGCTATTTACTATCTGTGTAACCTTGGCCAGCTTACTTCTCTTGGGGCCTTAGTTTCCCCAACTATAAAATAAGGTAGTTAGATTACATGAGCTCTAAGACCCCTTCCAGTCCCATATCAATGATCCTACAATTAAGAAGTTCACTCTTTTGGTGCCCAGCCTGCCTAAAAGAGCGAGTAGCAATGCTCATAATGCCAGCTCTGGGGACAGATCCCTGGGATGCTTTCCTTGTGACTGAAGATGTCTTCTACTCATAGACATCTATAGACATTCCCAATTGCTCTTCATTTTCCACTCAATAAATCTGGTTGGTTTTTTTTAAATTTTTTTCTCCCAAATCCAAGTTGCCTTATTTTTCTATTTCATACTGAGGTGGTTTTTCTCTTTAGTAAGTTAAGCAAGTCTAGCCAGGCTGTTTAATGATTTAATGATGTATTGTTTATTCTACCCCTTCTCCTTGTAGTTGGAGGAAGGGCCATGCACGGAGGCATATTAAAGAAGTTTTATTCACCTGGGTCTGCTGTTATTTGTCCTTCATTCTCAAAAAAGGACCAATCACATCAAGAGGGTGATGTCTTTTCTTGCAAGTGAATTGGATTTAAGTGAGGCAGGGCTGTGCAAAGTCACCAGCCTCACTCCCTCCTCCACAGTCATTGAAGTCCAGTGGCAAGACATGAATCAAGATGATTGGGGATGGCCTCAAATCAGTAGGAGACCTTTACCTAGGATAAGAGGCAGGAATAACTCCTGGGCCCTGGGAAATCAGCATGAGTGGGGGAGAGAGAAGTCCAGACTTTTCAGAATAGCTAGGAGCCTCCAATTCAAAAAGTATTTAACAAAATACTTACTATGTTCCAAACATTGTATTAGGCATTAGGGACACAAAGCCTTAATGAAAAAAATCTCTGCCTTTCAGGAAGCTTGCATTTTATCAAAGGGATGGCTACAAAGATATATACACAAGTAACTATATACATGATTATGATTATTTCAGAAGAGAGAGCACCAACAACTTGGAGAACCAGGCAAGCCTTCCTATAAAAGAAGGTACAGATGAGATAGTCTTTGAAGGAAGCTAGGAATTCTAATAAATGGAGGGGAGGAGGAAGACCATTCCAGGGATGAGGGATACCCTGTGCAAAGGCATGGAAGCAGTTGATTATAAAGGGCTTTACATGTGAAGCTGAGGACTCTATTATCCCATAGGCAATAGGGAGTGATTGGGGGTTATAGACTTAGGGCATGACATAGTCAGACCTGTACTTTAGGAAGATGATTTTGGCAGCCATGTGGTAGATGGACTGGAGAAGAGAGACATAAAAAATCAGAAAATCGATTAGGAGACTGCTCCAGCAGTAAAGCAGGAGACATCAAGGACCAGAACCAGGGTGGTTGCTGTATAAGTAGAAAGAGGTAAACAGAATAAAAATTTAGCTTAGGGGGAAGATATAAATTCTGAGTTCTAAATTCCTGTTTTACATCTATGAAGAGATTTCATGCAAGAACATGGTAATGAAAGACTGGAGCTCAGGAGAGAGATTAGGGTATATAGCTCTGAAAGTCATCAGCAAGGAAATGATAATTAAAACCATAGGGGCTGATGGGATCTCTAAGAGACATCAGTCGATTAATAAACATTTATTAAATGCATACTATTTGTCAGGCACTGTGCTAAGTGCTAGCGGTACAAAAAAGGACAAAAGACAGTCCCTGCCCTCAAGGAGCATATGATCTCATAGGAAAAAAAGTGTATCGAGATGAAAGAGAAGGAAGTCTAGAGAATAATCTAGTGTTACAGCCATGCTGTAACAGAGAATAGAAAATTATCCAGAAAAGGAAACTGAGGGGTAGTTAGAAAGGTAGGAAGAAAGCCAGGAGACAGCAGTGTCATAAAAACAAAGGGAGAAGAGAATACCCATCAGGCAGTCAATAATGCCAATAGCTGTAGAGAGGCCCAAAAATTGAAGGCAGAGAAAAGGCCATTGGATTGAGCAATTCACAATTTGCTGGTAACCTCGAAGAGTGCACACTTAGTTGGTAGGATAGGAAGATACATTATGAAGAGCTGAGAAGTGAGTGGTAAGAGAGGAACTAAAGGTAATGAGTGTTAATAACTTTTTCCTGGAGTTTTTGGTTGTGATAAGGAAGTGGTGTGGCATAGTAGATATAGAGCTTGGAGGATGAGGAGCAGATAGGTGGAGCACTGGATAGAGCACTAGGTTTGGAATTAGGAACTCATCTTCCTGATTTCAAATCCAGCCTCAGACACATACTAGCTGTGTGATCCTGAGCAAGTCACTTAACCCTGTTTTTCTCAGTTTCCTCATCTATAAAATGAGTTAGAAAAGGAAATGGCAAACCACTGTACTTTCTCTGCCAAGAAAATGCCAAATGTGGTCATGCAGAGTTGGATATGACTGAAAACAACTGCACATGAACAAGAAGAAATGAATTCCAGTCCCACTTTTTTTACATTCTGACTGTGTGATCCTAAGCAAGTCGCTTATACTCTTACTGCTCTAGGAAACTCTCAGATGAAAAGTTCCCTATACCATTGAAATCATGGGTCCAGTGCCTTTCTGTACCAACTGTGAAAAAGAGGAGAGATGGGGACTAGGTCTAAGCATGGCTGATCAGGGACCTGGTATGACAGGCATTCAAGGGAGGTTGGTCCTCTCTTTCTCCATTACCATTATCCCTTTTCACAGAGTGGCATAACTCTGTAGGGTGGGTGAGGAAGGACCTGAGGTAGGAGGTTTCAAAGGGACAGAACACTCTAAAGGGATGTGAACGCAGTGGAAAGAAAATGATACTGGTAGGCTATGGTCCACAGGGTCACAAAGAGGGAAACACAATTGAACAACAACAACAATAAAATTGCTGTGTAGATTGTTTTGCTGATTCATATTGACCCTATCCGTTCATGTAAAGCTTCCCATGCTTCTCTGAATTTTTCCATATTCATAATTTCTTATAATAAAGTAATATTCCCTTATATTAACATATCAAAATTTGTTTACTAAATCCCCAATTACTAAACAACACATTTGTTTCTTATTTTTTTACTATTAAAAAATGTGCTGCTCTAAATATTTTGTTGTGTAAAGGATATTTCTATTTTTAACCTCTTTGGACTGGGATCTCTGGGTTAGGATAAACATTTTAATCTCTCTCTCTCTCTCTCTCTCTCTCTCTCTCTCTCTCTCTCTCTCTCTCTCTCTCTCTCTCTCTCTTCTCCCTTTCTCCCTCTCTCCTTCTGTGTTATTTTTAGCATAGTTCTACATTGCTTTCCAAAATGATTTGACCAACTCACAGTTCCAGCAAGTGTTTTATTGTGTCTGTTTTCTGACATTGATTTTTACCATATTTTTGTCATCTTTACCAATTTGCTAGGTGTGAGTTGAAATACAGAGTTGTTTTGATTGGCTCTAAAGTATCATTCTGGACTTATTTTCCATTTGCTCCCCCCATGCACTTTACTTTCCAGCACAAGTGGACAATTTGACTGCAGAAGCAAGTCATACCAGTCAGGTGCATTCCTACAATATGCCTCACCTACCAAAATAACTTTGAGAGTACTGCCTCTAGGTTATTGTAACAACTCCTCATTATGGCATTAAAAGCCCTGCACCATCTGGCTCCCACCTACCCTCTTAAGTTATTTTCTACTACTCCCTTTTCCACTCACCATTTCCCCTAAAGTAGACTATTAGCTGTTTCCCCAAACTCAGCATTCCAGCTCGTAGCCCTGTGCATTTATGAGGATTCTTTCCCACGTCCAGAATACGCACCTTCCTCATTTCTGCCTCTACAAATCTTCATTTTCCTTCCAAGTCTCAGCTCAGGGGCCGACTCATCATTTTTCCCCCAGCACCTAACACAGCACCTTTCACAACTGTGGTGCTTAATAAAAGTTTATCACATAGGGACAAAAAGGAGAAGAAGAAAAAAAGAAACTGTCTGGAGTTTGTGATGGGCCTGAAGCATTTTAATAGGGAACAGGAGTGATCCTTCCTCATGTACATCAACTCCTCTCTAGTGGCCCAGTAAAAATCTCGGTTAACTGGCTCACCATATAATAAAGGAGGAAGAATGCTGGGTCAGGAGTCAGAAGACGTGAGTGGCACGGTGTAAAGTGGTAGATTTAGAGTCAGGGGACCTGGAGTCAGATCTTGGTGGTTTTTGTTTGTTTGTCTGCTTTTTACTTATTTCTTGTGTGACTGTGAACAAATCACTTTCCCCAAATAGGATACAGTTTGTAAAATCTGTAAAATGAGGAGGCTGAACTACAAGGCCTCTAAGGCCCTTTCCAGCTTTGAGTCTATGATTCCATGATCTCATTCATTTATGATCTATTAATTCTCATCATGGGCAACCTATTTCTCATCTCTGGGGCTCACTTTCCTCACCTACAAATTAGGTATAACAATATCTGCTACTTCTACCTCATAAGGGTATTTTAAGGATTAAATGAGAATCTATGTGAAAATGCTTTGAAAACTGTAAAATTATGTATATTCAGGTATCATTCATTCAGCAAGTAATTATTAAACACTCATTATAAATTAAGTCCCGTTCTATAGCCATGCAAGATTAATCAGTCAATCAATAAGCATTTATTAAGCTACAATGTGCCAAGCACTATACTAGGTGCTGGAAATGAAAAAAAAAAACAAAACAGCCCCTGCCCTCAAGGAGCTTACATTCTTTGGGGGAAGATAATATGTACACACAGACATATAAACAAACACCATACAAAATAAATACAAGCTAATTTGGGGAAACAGAAGTACAAGTGACTTTCAAGAAAAACCTCATGTGGAAGGCAAAGCTTCATATGATCTTTGAAAGGAACTAGGGATTCTAAAAGATGGAGGTGGGGAGGAAGTGCATTCCAGGCAAGGGAAAAAGCCTGTGCAAAGACATGGAGACAGGAGATGTGGTGTCATTTATGAGGGAGAACAAGAAGACTGAGTTAGTGAGATTGTAGCATACGGAAAGGGGATTTTAATAGAATAATCTTACAAAGGCAAGTTTAAGCCAGTTGTGAAGCTCTTTAAATGCTGAACTAGCATTGATCAAGGATCAATTTGTGTTTGATCCTAGAAGTAATAGAAAATGCCTGTGGTTAATTGCATAGGGTAATTATATGGTTTGATTTGTGCTTTAGGAAAAACACTTGGGGGGTGGAGCCAAGATGGCAGAGTGAAAGCAGTGACTTCCTTAAGCTCTCCCCCCAACCCCTCCAAATACTCATGTAAAATGGCTCTAAACAAATTCTGAAGCAGCAGAACACACAAAAAGACAGAGTGAAACAAATTTCCAGCCCAAGACAACCCAGATGATTGATCAGAAAGGTGTATCGCGCCAGACTGGGAGTGCAGCGTAGGGCAGCGTGGGTGCACAGGCCCCAGCGAACCAGGAGCAGGCCTCAGAGGAGTGAATCATGGGCAGCTGTGGAGGTTTCCAGACTCCTCAACCCACCAATGCCAAAGACAACTTAGAAGGTCAGTGGGAAAAGTCTGTTTCTGTCAGTGCTGAGAAAAGAAGGCGGGGTCTCAGCTCCATTCCCCAAGAGCATGGCCCGGGGGTGGGGGTGGGGGAGCTGCTTCCCGAGCTTCTGGCCCACAGACTGAGGGGGAATCCAGTGGCTGATCAGAGAGGGATTGCAGGGATCTCTTTGCCAGTGCTGAGGCAGGAATCTCTTGCTTTGCCCATGTTTGGATCTCGGTCACAGTTCTGGGTGGCGGTGCTGGGGTGAGGAGGAGTGCTGGCATGATGGAGCTTGGAGTGGCTGTGAAGAGGAACCCCTCCTCACAGTTACAGGACAGAAAGGAGTACTTTTGGTCACAGGCCAGGAAAGGAGTAAACACCTCGCCCCCTTATCATACCAACTTGGAAGAACTGAAAATTTACAGGTCTCTACAAGTATCTCTGAAAACAGCTATACAAACCCCTGAAGCTTGGGACTGTGCAGGTCTCCACATTGGAAGCAGACTCTTACCTTAACAAAGAGTTTAAATCTCAAATAATTGGCTGGGATCACGAGCAAGCAGCACGAAAAGAGTCAGACTATATTATCGTACTTTGGTGACAAAGAAGATCAAAATATACAACCAGAAGAAGACAACAAAGTCAAAGCTCCTACATCCAAAGCCTCCAAGAAAAATATGAATCAGTCTCAGGCCTTGGAAGAGCTCAAAGGGATTTTGAGAAGCAAGTAAGGGAAGTAGAGGAAAAACTGGGAAGAGAAATGAGAGTGATGCAAGAAAATCATGAAAAACAAGTCAACAGCTTGCTAAAGGAGACACAAAAAATACTGAAGAAAATAACACCTTAAAAAATAGCCTAACCCAAATGGCAAAAGAGGTCCAAAAAGCCAATGAGGAGAAAAATGCCCTAAAAAGAAAAATTGGCCAAATGGAAAAGGAAGTCCAAAAGACTACTGAAGAAAATACTTCCTTAAAAATTAGAATAGAGCAATTGGAAGTTAGTGACTTTATGAGAAATCAAGACACTGTAAAACAAATCCAAAAGAATGAAAAATTAGAAAACAATGTGAAATATCTCATTGGAAAAACAACTGACCTGGAAAATAGATCCAGGAGAGAGAATTTAAAAATTATTGGACTATCTGAAAGCCATGATCAAAAATAGAGCCTAGACATCATCTTTCAAGAAACTATCAAGAAAAACTGCCCTGATATATTAGAACCAGAGGGCGAAATAGAAATGGAAAGAATCCACCCATCTCCTCCTGAAAGAGATCCCCAAAGGAAAACTCCTAGGAATATTGTAGCCAAATTCCAGAGTTCCCAGGTCAAGGAGAAAATATTACAAGCTGCCAGAAGGAAACAATTCAAGTACTGTGGAAACACAATCAGGATAACACAAGATTTAGCAGCTTCTACATTAAAGGACTGCAGCACATGGAATATAATATTCCGGAGGGCAAAGGAGATAGGATTACAACCAAGAATCACCTACCCAGCAAAACTGAGTATAATCCTTCAGGGGAAAAAATGGTCATTCAGTGAAATAGAGGACTTTCAAGCATTCCTGATGAAAAGACCAGAGCTGAATAGAAAATTTGACTTTCAAATACAGGACTCAGTGGAACATGAAGAGGTAAACAGGAAAGAGAAATCATAAGAGACTTATTAAGATTGAACTGTTTACATTCCTGCATGGAAAGATGATATTTATAACTCATGAGACCTTTGTCAGTATTAGGGTAGTTGGAGGAAAAAAATTATATGTATGTAATGATAGATAGATAGATAGATAGATAGATGGCACAGGGTGAGTTGAAGATTAAGGGGTCATATCTGGAGAATAAAATTAAGGGATGAGGGAGGATTATACTCAGAGAAGAAGAAAGGGAGAGGTAGAATGGGGTAAATTATCTCACAAAAAAAAACAGAAAAGAAAAGTCTCTTACAGTGGAGGGGAACAGGGGAAGGTGAGAGGGAATGAGTAATCTTATTCTCATAGGATTTGGCTTAAGGAGGGAATAACATACACATTCAATTGGGTATGGAAATTTGTCTTACCCTACAAGAAAATAGGGGGAGAAGGGGGGATGATAGAGAGGAGGGCAGATTGGGAAAGGGTGTAATCAGAAGTAAATACTTCTGAGGAGGGACAGGGTCAAAAGAAAGAATAGAATAAATGGGAGGGCAGGATAGGATTAAGGGAAATAGAGTTAGTTTTTCACAACATGTCTACTATGGAAGTGTTTTGCATAACTGCATATGTATAACTTATATTGAGTTGCTTGCCTTTTCAATGAGGGTGGGTGGGAAGGGAGGAAGAGAGAAAATTTGAAGCCTAAAGTTTTAAAAACATATGTTTAAAAAAAAGTTTTCACGTGCTATCGGGAAATAAGAAATACAGGAAATGGGGTACAGAAGTCTATTCTGCCCTACAGGAAAATAGAAGGGGAAGGGGATAAGAGAAGGGGGAGAGAAAGAAAAGAGGACAGACTAGGGTAAGGGATATTCAGAATGCATGCCATCTTGAGGTGGGGGGAGGGTGAGATGGTATGAAAATCTGGAGCTCAAAAACTTGTGGAAATGAATGTTGAAAACTACAAATAAATAAATTTATATTTAAAAAAAAACTAAAAAAAAAAGGAAAAACACTTGAGGAGCCACGTGGAGGATTGGTTTGAGAGGGAAGAGATGTGAGGCAGGGAGACCAATTAGCAATCTGTTATGACAGTTCAGGGGAGAGGTGATGAGAGGCTAAAATGGGATCAGTCAGTGAATAAACATTTATTAAGCAACTACTATATGCCAGGTGGAAGGTGGTGACCATGCAAGTGGAGAGAAGGTGACTGATGAAAGAGCTGTTCTAGAGATACACTAGACTTGGAAATTGATTAGGTATATGGGGTGAGAGAGAGTGAGGTGAAAAAAGGTGAAAAAATGAGTTACTTATGGTCCTTGCCACAGCTTATGGCGCTTAAAAGCTGATGCATAACACAGTCTACTGAAGTTGTGTACTCAAAATCTAATTCTCTCCAATATTTGGACTGATGCTCTTCCTCATCTATACTCTTCCTTCCCCTAACATGACTGCTCACCTAGTACAGTCCCTCATCACCTCTCACCGGGACCATTCTAACAGCCTCTTAACTGAGCTCCTTGCCTATAATTTCTCTCCTCTAAATGCGGTACTCACAATACTGCTAGTATAACTGTCCTGAGGCATAGGCCTGATCAGGTTACTTTTTTGCTCAAAAACCTTCAGTGAGTCCCTATTGCCTGTTGAAAAAAATTACAATCTCCTTAGCCTGGCCATTGATGGGCCTCCTCAATCAGGTTCCAACCTATGTTTTCAGTCTTATTTCACACAACTACCCTTTATGTTGTCTCTATTCTCACCAAGCTATTTCCTGAACTTGACATGGCAACTTTGTTCACTGAGTCAAGATTCTGACCTCTTCTCCTCCCTGCCTTCCTTCCCCCCATGCCTGGAATAGCCTCTTCTTGTTTCCAACTTTCAAAATTCATTTTCCCCCTTTGAGTGTCATTTCAGGTTTCACTTTCTTCCTAAAAGCTTTCTCTGATTCTTTAGATAAAAGTATCCTCACTCTCTTCAAATTTTTGAGAGTACTTTGTATGAATCTTTCCATTGCCTCAACCATAATCTCTATCCAATATCCAGGTGTCTCAAAAGACTTTGGGAACACCCTGTACTTCTCTGTGCAGGCAAAGAGAGAAGGTCCCTGGATCTTCCCTCTTTGAGGAGTAACTCTTTTTCAGAATTAGTGTCCATTTCAATGTAAATTGAACAAGTCAGCTCTAATCACCTTTCTTTGTGCTTGAATATTTTCCTCCCCTCCCAGGCTCTTTCACAGGACTTTCCAATATCATGTTCTCAACCTCTCCAGGCTCCCTCTCATCCCTGTAAAGAACAAGGCTGTAAGTTGTCACAAAAATAAATATGAGACTAGTGTACTCTGCTTTTGTGTGGAACGTGGTCATCCTGTACTTAGCAACAATTTGAGGTGGAGAATGGCTTATATTCTCAGTCCATTTTGCTCCTCAGAGATTTTCTTTGTGACCTACCTGACCTCTCTCTGCCTTGGCTTGTAATATCAATGAAGCCTTTTCTTTTTTTTTCCTTTTCTTTTTCTTACCTCTACTTCAAACTTGAGCAGTGGGTCCTCTAACAATGGCTCAACTGTGCAAGTGCTGGATCTGCCCCAACTTCTCTCTCTACTTGTAGAATGTTAGCCCTTTGAAATCAAGAGCTGACTTCCTTTACCTTTGTTTCTCTAGTACCTGTATCAGTGGCTTAAGAATAACAGGCACTTAAGAAACATTTTTAAACATAAAAAAGAAAATAAAGCTTTAGAAGTCACTTTGAAAGAGGTTTCAGTTACAAGGTTTTTGTTTGTTTGCTTTAAAAACATTTTCCTCTGTTGAAAATGAGGGAAAATATCATTTCAAGCCTGCCTGTGTTTCCAATCCCAAGATGTTATTTTTAGCACTTGTGTGACACATTATGAAAATGTTTAAGTTTTTCTATTACGTAGAGGGTCCTTTCCCCCAAAGCCACCAAGAGCAGTAAGCCTGATGTTCTCTTGGTTAGCCTTTCACAGAGAAGGTAATAACATTCTATGCTGATACCTTCTTTACATGCGAAGTCTTCCTTAAAGGATTTTTAAATTATCTATATTTCAGTGCCTCAAGATTTGCAGTGTCACTCAAATGGATCATAGTACCTCCCTAATAGTTTCACACAGATGAAAAAATTCACCACCTGGTGGCTGGTCTTCCCTGGTGATAAGCCTCTCCTCATGTAGCTGGGTTGGTCCTCAGACAATAGACATCCTGCCCATCACTTGGCCCATATTAGAAGCCTTAATAAAACCTCCCAGCATGAGTGTTCCATTGGCACAGTCTTTGTGCAAGAAGAGTCATCTCCATTATACAATGAGGCAACAGAAGAAGACTTCAACAGATCATCTCTGAGTCATCAAAGGAAGTTGGAATCATATTCACAGAGTGAAGAATATTTTATTTTATTCTAAATCTTTAAATAATGGTTTTGCATAGATAATAGATGAGAACAGAAGGGCTAATTAGTATAGCATCCCAGAACTGAGGTGTGGGTGGGGAGATTTAGAAATTCTCTGATCACCTCCGATTCCAGGAGCCAAGATGGCAGAGTAAAAAGGTAGTCGCTCTCACCCTCCCCTATCAACCTCTGAAAACCCAGAAAATATCACCCCAGAAAAAAAAAACCCTGGAACAGCTGACCTAGAAGACAGAGAACAGCAGTGCAGCAGCCAAGCAAGCCAGTCTCTCAGTGCCTCAGCAAATATAAGGGAAGCAACACTGCAAAGGGCCCCAGGCAGATAAGCACCCTGCAGCACTGATCTGAAAGGAGCTGAAGAAAACAACCTAGAGTCTTCCTAAAGTCCCAGCCTTGCTGACTCTAACCCAACACCAGGTAAGCTGTCAGAACCCTATAGCCTCCAACTATCAACCAGGAGGAGATCCTGAAGCCCAGGTGGTAGTGGAGGCAAACACCAACACCTGCACCTCTGAGTGCCTCAGTGATGGCAGGGGAACCGGTGGAAACCACCTCAGAAAACCACCAGGTGTCTCGGCACTCTACCACAAAGGAATCTCCCAGTGCATTAGCAGAAACGAGGGAGGCAGCATTGTGAGGGGCCCCAGGCAGATAAACACTCTGCAGCACCCATCTAAAAGGAGCTGAAGGAAAGGAAAAGTAGTCAACCTAGAATTGCCTGAAAGTTCTAGCCTTGCTGATTCCAGCCCAATACCAGGTAAGCTGCCAAAACCCTACAGCCTTCAACTGACAACATAACAGGCCCCAGCACACACAGCCAGTGACCAAGACCTAGGCTCCCAACACAAGAAGCTTGGGTCAATGCCTTCTGTTCCCCAGCAGGGGAGCTCAATCTCTTTAAAGGCCAGGGAATAAAGAAACCATGAGTAAAAAGAATTCATATTATGAGAAGAGTGGAGATCAAGACAGAAATTCTGAAGAGGACAACATTGTCAACAAACCCACATCTGCAATGTCAAAAGGGAATATGAACTGGTCTGAAGCCCAAAAAGCCTTCTTAGAAGAGCTCAAGAAGGATTTTAAAAGTCAAATGAGAGAGGTAGAAGAGTCCTTAAAAAAAATTGGCCAATTGAAAAAAAGTACACTGAAGAAAACAAGTAACTGAAAAACACAATTGGCCAACTGGAAAAAAAAGTACACTGAAGAAAAGAAATCTCTTAAAAACAGAACTGACCAATTGAAGAAGGAAGTACAAAAACTAACAGAAGAAAACAATCTGTTAAAAACTAGAATTGGACAAATGGAAACTAATGTCTCTATGAGAGAGCAAGAATCAGTCAAACAGAAACAAAAAAATGAAAAAATAGAGGAAAATGTAAAATACCTCATCAGTAAAACAAATGACCTGGAAAATCAATTCAGGAGAGAGAATTTAAAAATCATTGGACTACCTGAAAATCATGATGAAAAAAAAGAGCCTGGACAGTATCTTTCAGGAAATCATAAAGGAAAACTGCCCAGAAGTCCTAGAACCAGAAGGAAAATAACCATAGAAAGAATCACTCACCACCTGAAAGAGATCCCAAATTGACAATGCCAAGGAATATAATAGCAAAATTCCAAAATTACCAGATGAAAGAGAAGGTGCTGCAAGCAGCCAGAAAGAAACAATTTAAATATCATGGAACCACAGTCAGGATTACACAGGACCTTGCAGCTTCTACATTAAAAGACCGCAGGGCATGGAACATGATATTCCATAAGGCAAAGGAGCTTGGAATGCAGCCAAGGATCAATACCCAGCAAAAATGAGCATCATTTTTCAAGGGAGGAGATGGATATTCAATGAAATAGGAGACTTCCAAACTTCCTGATAAAAAGACCAGAGCTCAACAAAAAATTTGATCTTCAAGTACAGACTCAAGAAGACATAAAAAGGTAAATGGGACAGAAAGATACAATATGTTGTTAATAAGGGGGCTGTTTAATCCCTACAAGGGAATATGACACTTGCAACCTTGAGAACTGTATTGTTATTACACCATGTTAAAGGAGTATACATAAAAGGGTGGATATTAGTTGACTTCGATGTAATGATAAAAAAAATCTAATCAAGTGGGTTAAATGGATCCAAATAAGTGGATCAATCTGATCTTAGAAAATGTACTGAGAAAGGAGGAGGCAGACAAGGGTAAATTACATTACAGGAAAAGACACAAAATCCTATTACAGCAGAGGGAAAGAAGGGGGTGAGCATTGTTTGAACCTTACTCTCATCAGATTTGGCTCAAGAAGGGAATAACATAATCAGTTAGGTATAGAAATCTAACTTGCCCTATAGGCAGTAGGAGGGAAAAGGGGAAAGAAAAGGGAGGGGGGAAAGAAGGGAGGGAAGAAAAAGTAAGGAAAGGGAAGAAAGGGAAAGGAGATGGTGGTCAAAAGCAAAACACTAGTGAGGGGGGGAAAGGAGAAAGAAAAGCATAAATGGGGGGGAAAGGATGGAGAAAAAGACACAGATAGTAATCATAACTGTGAATGTGAATGGGATGAACTCTCCCACAAAACAAAGGATTGCAGAATGGATTAAAAACCATAATCCTACAATATGTTGTTTACAGGAAACACATTTGAAAAAGAGTGACACATACAGGGTAAAGGTAAAAGGCTGGAGCAGAATATATTATGCTTCAGCTGAAGTAAAAAAACAGGGGTAGCAATCCTGATCTCAGACAAAGCAAAAGCAAAAATAGATCTAATCAAAAGAGATAAGGAAGGAAACTACATCCTGCTAAAAGGCACCATAGACAATGAAGTAATATCATTACTAAACATATATGCACCAAATGGTATAGCATCCAAATTCTTAGAGGAGAAGTTCAGGGAGTTACAGGAAGAAATAGACAGCAAAACTATACTAGTGGGGGACCTGAACCTCCCCCTCTGCACTAGATAAATCTAACCACAAAATAAACAAGAAAGAAGTTAAGGAGGTGAATAGAACATTAGAAAAGTTAGGTATGATAGACCTCTGGAGAAAACTGAATGGGGATAGAAAGGAATATACTTTTTTCTCAGCAGTACATGGCACATACACAAAAATTGACCATGTACTAGGGCATAAAAACCTCACAATCCAATGCAGAAAGGCAGAAATATTAAATGCATCCTTTTCAGATCATGATGCAATAAAAATTATATGTAATAAAGGGCCATGGAAAGATAGACTAAAAAATAATTGGAAACTAAATAATCTAATCCTAAAAAATGATTGGGTCAAACAACAAATCATAGAAACAATCAATAATTTCATTCAAGAGAATGACAATAATGAGACAACATACCAAAACTATGGGATGCAGCGAAAGCAGTTCTTAGGGGAAGTTTTATATCTCTAAATGCTTACATAAATAAAATAGAAAAAGAGGAGATTAATGAATTGGGCATACAACTAAAAAAACTAGAAAAAGAACAAATTAAAAATCCTCAACTAAACAAATTAGAAATATTGAAAACCAAAGGAAAAATTAATAAAATTGAAATTAAGAAAACTATTGAACTAATAAATAAAACTAAGAGCTGGTTTTATGAAAAAACAATAAAATAGATAGCCTTTGGTTAATTTAATTAAAAAAAGAAAGAAGAAAACCAAATTACTAGTATCAAGAATGAAAAGGGTGAAGCTACCACCAAGGAAGAGGAAATTAAAACAATAATTAGGAATTATTTTGCCCAACTATATGCCAACAAATTTGACAATCTTAGTGAAATGGATACATATTTACAAAAATATAAATTGCCCAGATTAACAAGAGGAAGTAAAATACTTAAATAACCCCATCTCAGAAAAAGAAATTGAACAAGCCATTGATGAACTCCCTAGGAAAAAATCTCCAGGGCCAGATGGATTTACATGCAATTCTATCAAACATTTAAAGAACAATTAATTCCAATACTATATAGACTATTTGGGAAAATAGGTGAAGAAGGAGTCTTACCAAATTCTTTTTATGATACAAATATGGTGTTGATACCTAAACCAGGAAGAGTCAAAATAGAGAAAGAAAATTATAGACCAATTTCTCTAATGAATATAGATGCAAAAATTTTAAACAAAATATTAGCAGGAAGATTACAGCAACTTATCACAAGAATAATACACTATGACCAGGTAGGATTTATACCAGGAATGCAGGGTTGGTTCAATATTAGGAAAACTATTAGCATCATTGAGCATATCAACACCAAAACCAACAGAAACCACATGATCATCTCAATAGATGCAGAAAAAGCTTTTGATAAAATACAACACCCATTCCTATTAAAAACACTAGAAAGCATAGGTATAAGTGGAATATTCCTTAAAATAATAAATAGCATTATCTAAAACCTTCAGCAAGCATTATATGTAATGGGGACAGGCTAGAAGCATTTCCAATAAGATCGGGGTGAAACAAGGATGTCCATTATCACCACTGTTATTCAATATTGTACTGGAAACCTTAGCTTTAGCAATAAGAGAAGAAAAAGAAATTGAAGGCATTAGAATAGGCAAAGAAGAAACAAAGCTATCACTCTTTGCAGATGACATGATGATATACTTAGAGAATCCTAGAGAATCAAGTAAAAAACTACTTGAAATAATAAACAACTTTAGCAAAGTTGCAGGCTATAAAATAAACCCACATAAATCATCAGCATTTCTATATATTACCAACAAAGCCCAACAGCAAGAGATAGAAAGAGAAATCCCATTTAAACTTACTGTAGACATTATAAAATATTTAGGAGTCTACCTCCAAACAAACCCAGGAACTCTATGAACACAATTACAAAACACTTTTCACACAAATAAAATCAGATCTAAATAATTGGAAAAACATCAGTTGCTCATGGGTAGGCCGAGCTAATATAATAAAAATGACAATCCTACCTAAGCTAATTTACTTATTCAGTGCCATACCAATCAAACTACCAAAAATTATTTTATAGAGTTAGAAAAAATAATAACAAGATTCATTTGGAAAAACAAAAGGTCCAGAATATCAAAGGAACTAATGAAAAGAAATGCAGGGGAAGGTGGCCTAGCAATTCCAGATCTTAAATTGTATTATAAAGCAGCAATCATCAAAACTGCTTGGTACTGGCTAAGAAATAGGGAGGTGGATCAGTGGAATAGGTTAAATATGCAAGACACAGTAGTCAATGACTATAGTAATCTATTATTTGATAAACCCAAAGACCCCAGCTTCTGGGATAAGAACCCACTCTTTGAAAAAAACTGCTGGGAAAACTGGAAAAGAGTATGGCAGAAACTAGGCATAGACCCAAATCTCACACCATATACCAAAATAAAGTCAAAATGGGTTCATGACTTAGATATAAAGGCTGATACCATAAGTAAACTGGGAGAACAAGGAATAGTTTACCTATCAGATCTATGGAGAACAGAAGAATTCATGACCAAACAGGAGATAGAGAACATTATGAAAAGCAAAATGGATAATTTTGATTACATTAAATTGAAAAGTTTTTGCACAAACAAAGCCAATGCAACTAAGATTAGAAGGAAGGTAGAAAATTGGGAAAGAATTTTTACAACCAGTCTCTCTGATAAAGGCCTCATTTCTAAAATATATAGAGAATTAAGACAAATTTATAAGAACACAAGCCATTCCCCAATTGATAAATGGTCAAAGGATATGAACAGACAGTTCTCAGATGAAGAAATTAAAGCCATCTATAGTCATATGAAAAAATGCTCTAAATCATTATTGATTAGAGAAATGCAAATCAAAACAACTCTGAGGTACCACATCACACCTATCAGATTGGCCAACATGACAAAACAGGAAAATGATAAATGTTGGAGAAGATGTGGGAAAATTGGAACACTAATACATTGTTGGTGGAGTTGTGAAATGATCCAACCATTTTGGAGAACAATTTGGAACTATGCCCAAAGGGCTATGTGCATACCCTTTGATCCAGCAATAGCACTTCTAGGGCTATATCCCAAAGAGATCAAACAAATGGGAAAAGGACCCACATGTACAAAAATATTCATAGCAGCTCTTTTTGTGGTGGCAAAGAATTGGAAATTGAGAGGATGCCCATCAATTGGGGAATGGCTGAGTAAGTTGTGGTATATGAATGTAATGGAATACTATTGTGCTATAAGAAATGATGAACAGGCTGACTTCAGAAAAACCTGGAAAGACTTATATGGTCTGATGCTGAGTGAAGTGAGCAGAACCAAGAGGACTTTGTACACAATAACAGCCACATTGTGATGACTAATATTGTTAAACTGAACCCTTCTCAGCATTACAAGGATCTAAGACATCTCCAGAGGCCTCAGGATGGAAAATGCTGTCCACATCCAAAGAAAGAACTATGGAAGTTGAATCCTATCATTTTTTTCCTTCTGTTGAGTTTTGTTTCATCTTTCTGATGGTTCCTCCTATTGGTTTTAATTTTTACTTACAACTTCACTAATGTGAAAATATGTTTAATAGGAATGTAAATGTAGCCTATATCAGATTGTGCTCTTGGGGGGGTGGGGAGGAAGGGGAAGAGAATTTTAAACTCAAAAGCATAGGGAAGTGATTGTTGGTAAATCAAAATAAACTAATAAATTTTTTTTAAAAAAGAAATATGGGTAGCTTTCTTTTATTATTTCTTGAAAAATGATGTCTAGGGTATTTTTGGCCATAGTTTTCAAGTTGTTTAATTATTGTTAAATATATCTCCTTGATCTGTTTACTAAGTCACTTTATTCTGTGAAATAGCTTACATCTTCTATTTTAACACTCTTTTAATTTTTTTTTAACATTTGTTATTGTTTCATGGAGTCATCATTCTCTATTTGGTCTGCCCAAATTTTCAGAGATTTAAAAAAAATTATTTTAAGGTTTTACACCACTTGGGCCAAGCTGTTAATTCCCATTCCAATTATTTTCCTTCATAGTCCTCAGTTCTTTCCCCTCCTTCCCCCAAACATTCTCATTACATTTTTAGAAACATTTCAAACTCTTGCTGCATCTTTCAGGAATTCTAGTTCAGTTTATGTCCAAGTTATGTTTTTATTTGAAGCTTTGCTTGTACATGTTTTGGAGTCATTTTCTTCTCCTGGGTTTGTATCTTGAGGGTCCCTGTCACCAAGGAGCTTTTTAATGGTAAAATTCATTTCTCCCATTATACCAGTCTACTTCTTAACTTCAGATTTTACCTTAGGGTTGGGCTTTATGCGCTTTTGTAGAGAATGCCTGGGTTGGTGTTGTTGCTGCTTTCTTAAGGGTAAGCTCTGCTTGGTTTCAACCCCATGGAACATGTCTTCCTAGTGGTCTCCCCACCATTTCCAGTTTTCTTTTGAATGTTCTCTTACCCCATTAGATGGTAAGCCCCTTGAGGAAGGGACTGCCTTTGTTTTTCTTATTTGTATCTCTACCTTAGCACATTGCCTGGCACACAGTAGGTTCTTAAAAATGTTTGCTTTATTGCATTGGACTTAGAATAATTAAAACAAACAAACAACAAAGAAGGTCCCAGGAAACAGAGAATGAAATATCTCCTCCCTCAGGACAGAGCTGGGGGGATTACTAGAAGAGAATATTGTATATATATAGCCAGATACCGCCACAATATTGGAGGTTGTTGCTTAATTGTTGTTCTTTGTAAATTAAACTATTTTGTCAGTCAGTCAATAAACATTCATTAAGCATGCACTATGTGCAAGGCACTGTGCTAAGCACTGGGGATACAGATAGTCTCTGATTCAAGGAATTCACATTCTAAGGGGGAGACAACAAAAGCAACTATGTACAGACAAGCTGTGTGTGTGATAAATTGGAAATAAGAAACAGAGGGAAGACACCAGCATTAAAAGACATGACAAAAGGCTTCTAGGAGGTAGGATTTTTTTTTAAATTTTATTAATTTATTTTGATTTATCAAAAATCATTTCCATATGCTTTTGAGTTAAAAACTTTTCTCCCCCTTCCTCCTCACCACCTTCCCAAAGATGGCCCACAATCTGATACAGAGTTTGCATTTACATACCCATGAAACATATTTTCACATTAGTGAAGTTGTAAGTAAAAATTAAAACCAATAGGAGGAACCATTAGAAAGAGGAAACAAAACTCAACAGAAAGTAAAAATAACTGAGAGCGATTCGACTTCCATAGTTCTTTCTTTGGATGTGGACAGCATTTTCTATCCCGAGGCCTCTGGAGATGTCTTAGATCCTTGTAATGCTGAGAAGGGTTCAGTTTAACAATATTAGTCATTGCATAACATGGCTGTTATTGTGTACAAAGTCCTAGGAGGTAGGATTTTAGCTGGGAATTAAATGAAGCCAGGAGACAGTGATGCAGAAGGAGAGAATTCCAGGCCTAGGGGACAGTCAATGAAAATCCCCCCAGGCAGAAGATAAAGGGTCTAGTGCAAAGAACAGCAAGGAGGTCTGCACTGCTGGACAGCAGAGTCCATGATAGAGTAGGGGCTGGGTGGTGTTTTAAGCTGTAAGAAGAGAGGCAGTGACGATTATGAAGGGTTTCAAATCCAAAGAGAGGTTTTATATTTGATCCTTAAGGTGACAAGTAGAAGGGAACAAGCAATTATTAAGATCCTTTTATATTCTAGGCATCATGCAAAGCACTTTACAAATATTATCTTATTTGGTCTTATTTGTTGGTGTGCCACTGGAGTTTATTGAGTTGGGGGTGACATGATCAGACCTGCACCTTAGGAAGCTCAGTTGAATGGAGGATGAACTAGGGAGACTTGAAGCAAGGAGGCCAACCAGCAAGCTACTGTAATAGGTATGAGGTGCTGAGGTCCTGTCTGAGGGTGGTGGCAGTGTCAGAGACGAGAAGGGAGGTGGGGGGATATTAGATACCATGAAGGTAAAGCCTACAACAGATTGGATATGGGCTTAAGAGAGAGTGAGGAAGAAGGAAATGAGCAGAACCAAGAGAATTGTAAACAACAACAAATATATATATATATATATATATATATATATATTATATATATATATATATATATATATATATATAAAAATATACACACACACACACACATATATATATATAAATATATAAAATATACACACACACGCACACACACATATGTATATATACTTTTTTTTTTGGTGAGGCAATTGGAGTTAAGTGACTTGCCCACAGTCACACAGCTAGTGAGTGTTATGTATCTGAGGCCATATTCGAACTCAGGTCCTCCTGACTTCAGGGCAGGTGCTCTATCCACTGAGCCACTTAGCTGCCCCTAACGATATTGCTTTAAGAACAACTTTGAGTGACTAAGTCATTCTGAGTACTATAAACAACTGAATTCACTACAAAGGATATATGAAGGAAGATGCCATCTGCATCCAGAGAAAAAACTGATAAACAGAAGTATGTATAGAATGATTTTATGTATATATGTATGTGTGTATGTATATATGTGTTTATATATACATACATACACCTCTGTGTGTTGTGTGTGTGTGTGTGTGTGTGTGTGTGTGTGTGTGTGTATGGTAGCCATTTGGGGGAGGGAAGAAAAAAGGGAAAAAAAGAAAGTTACATAAGTACTTTATTATATATTTAAAAGGACTAGCAAGCTGTTGATAACAGAATTGCAGCTTCATGTATAATCCTCTTTTTTTCTATTCTACTATGTTATGAAAATGCTTGTTTTATTTCTTAAGTTCACACTGAAATAAATAAAACTGAAAAAGAGAGAGTGAGGAGCAAAAGGAAATATATTCTAATCATTTTGAAGTACTTGTAGGAATAAAAATAAGAATGGTAGAAAGTATGACCAGCTTGGAAGCAGAAGACCTGGTGTCCTTGCTGTGCCCTTCAATTAAACCAACAACAACAAATATTCATCAAATTCCTACTAAGCAAGTCCCAGTGCTAGACTCTGAGAATGTAAGGATAAAAACTCCAAAGTCCCTAGCCTCATGGAGTTTACAACATTTAAATGAGGGTATGCAAGATGTACAGAAACATAAGATAATTTGAATAAGAATACTAGCACCTACAAATGGGAGAAGACTTCACTTAAGGGATAGTACTGATACTAAGCCTCAAAAGAAAATAAATATTCTGAAATGCAAAGATCCTGGGGAGGAAGTGCATTCTAAGCAAGAAGTATGGATGGTTTGTGTAAAAGCAGAGGTCCTGGGACCTCTAGGACTCCAGTTTGGCTAGAATGGAGCATAAGTAAAGGAAAATGATGTGAAATGAGACTAGAAAGGTAGGCTGGAGCCAGAGAGTAGAGGGCTTTAGAGTCTGTATTTTACCCTAGATGCAATGGGGATTCACTGCAATGTTTTGATGAGGGGACTGGCAAAGTTAGAAATGTGTTTTAAGAAGATTAGTTTGGAAACTCCATGGAAGTCATTTACAACCTGTCTGATCTTATACAAATCACTTAATCTTACTGAATCTCAGTTTCCCCACCTGAAAAATAGGGAAAACGATACTCATTCTGTCTCTTTGACTATGTTATTATGAAGAACCAACATAATAATGTGTATAAGGTTCTTTGCAATAGCAAGATGCTACATAAAATGTGAGTTTTTACTATTCTGGGAAGAAGATTATTGGATTTAAAGTCAGAAGACCTGGAAAATCCTCACATGGTCAGTGGTTCATGAACCCTTGTGAGACCTTGGCTAAATCATAACTTCTCTGGAGGGTATTGGACTAGATGATCCCTCCTTTCCAACTCCAGATTTGTTATTCTATAACCATAATCATAATCATTATTTTAACAGTAATTGATGTTTAAGGAGATATTGTCAAGTTAACAGTCCTGAGTTCTTCTTTTAATGAATAGATAAGATACTTGTTCAGTCCTTAGAGTTGGTATCTGACTATTCATGACCCCTTTTGGGGTATTCATGGCAAAGATACTGGAGTGGATTGTTATTTCCTTCTCCAGCTCATTTTATAGATGAGGAAACTGAGGCAAACAGGGTTAAGTGACTTGCTGAGGGTCATTTACACACCTATTGAGTTCCTGAGGCCAGATTTTAATACAGGAAGATGACTCTTTCTGACTATAGACCCTGCATTTGAACCACTTCACAATCTAGGTACCAGATAAGATACTAGCTAATTAAATATCATTTGCAGGAGAGGGCTAAAAAGCACCTGAAAAGTGAATTCTCCCAAGCAGACTAAATATTTCCAGACTGTGGCTCTACTTTATATTACTAATGGGTTTTGTAAATCCTTTATTCAGTGAGAGTTTAGAGATAAACTTCAGCCCAGAATGGTCATACTATCACAAATTCTAAGTTACAGGAGTGTGAGTTAATGGGGTTTCACTTGACTCTATTTTTCTATCATCTCGCTTTCTCATGGTAATAAAACATAATTGATTCTATTTTCTGAATTACAGAAAAAATGAGATTGCTCAACAACTGTGTGCAATTAAACCCAATTGTGAAATTATATTTAAGACTTTTCTATTAGCTGTTGTTTATTGCTAAAAGGTTTTATGAAGGACTAATATTTAGTCATATCTCATTTTTTCTCCAAACAGGAAATGAAAAAAATTTTGTCTGCTGGAAAAAAATATCTTTCATCCAGTGGGATACAATTTGAGGGATTCTAGGTTCTTTGTTGATTTTCATCCTAATATTGGCTGTAGATATCACATTTCTCAATCTCTTACCCCACAGAAATGCTCTGTGAATTATCAGTGCTGCCAAATTCCTTTAGGGTAGTGGGAAGCAATGCAGCAGAGTGGAAAGAACATTGGATTCATGATATAAGGGCCTGGCTTCAGATCTCAAACTCTGACACTTACTAGCTGTGTGATCATGGGTAAATCACTAAACCTCTCCATGAACTTCACTTCTCTTCTGTAAAGGAGGATAATAATACTTTTACTACTGCTTCGGAGCATCATGATGATATTTGTAAAGTATCTCACACAATGCCTGCCACAAAGCAGATAACCTGATAAATGCTTTTTTTCTTCTCTCCTTCCCTATGGAGGAAGTGCTTTATAAATATGACCTATTACTTTAATGAATCAAAGGTGTGTAGGCACTCCTTCCAACAATGCAAGTCACAAACTATCTATGTCTTCTGGTCCATATCTTTCTTCTAGACCTCCACAGATGATCAGCTTCATACACTAACAACTCAGCTCTTGGTCACTGATTATGTGGATACTAGTATAACACCGGCAGTACATCTGTTGTCCTTTGATCTCAACATATGACTCCTCTCCTTTTGCCATTTTCTAGTCATCCATGTCTTTGATAATGTCTGTAATACAACTTCTCAGTATAAGCTGGCAAGAATAAGAGCTAGCATGTGTATAGTGCTTTAAGGTTTGCAAAGTGCTTTGTAAACATTACCTCATTTGATCTTCACAATAATCCTGAAGGATAAAAGCTATTATTAACCCTATTTTACAGAAGAGGAAACTGAGGCAGAAAGCAAGGTTAAGTGACTTGCCCAGGGCTGCATACCCAGTATGTCTGAGACAAAATTTGACTTCAGGTCTTCTAGATGTGAGATAAAATTTGAATTCAAGTCTTCTAGATTCTAAGTAATACAGCATAGTTTCCTTACACCCTCCATGTGTCTTTCAATTGCCCTTTGGGTTACTTACAATTTTGATTCTTCTGACATCATTGTGTTCCTTGATTTGTTACTACATAGCATTACCATAAAACAAATTTAAAAATAAAAGGAAGATGTGCTTTGGTTGTAGAGAGCAGCTTGGGACTCATCAAAAGTGCTATGTAATTTCCCAGATGTAATGTGAGATGTTTTCTTCCTGCTTTTGTTCAATTCTGGGCGTAGCTCATTGCCTATCTGCAGAGCTTGTCAAAACTCTATATACAGAGGGACTAACTCATTGTATACAAGTGTGTATCATAATTCGTATAACGTGCATTCTTCTTCCCATTTTCTTCCTGTATGGATTACTAGACTCGTATTTTTGGTAGTTGTGAATCTCATGAAGGAGGCCCTATAAGGTTTTGGGGTACCATGCAGTCAGCACAATGTCATCTGCAAACAGAGGTATCTAAAAATCTATAGGAAGTCTCTCCCTCTTCCATTTGGACTTTGTGTGGGATATCTTCCATGACAGTGACAAATAGATTTGGTGGCTATATATGTCTTCTGTTTTATGCCTTGCTTTGTATTAATAAACAGAAGATTGTTGAGCAATGGTTGTATCTGTCACGGAATCTTGTTCACTGTAATATATGTGTGGGAAACACCTTGTTGGAAAAGAGTCCTAAGGGCTGCTTTTTGCTCTGCAGAGGCAAATGCTTTTTTTTTTTTTAAGTAATCAAGAAACGGTAAATACGGTAGGTCTTGCATTCTCAACATCTGTCAGTTATTTGGGTGTTTGCTGTAGAGCAGTGGTATCAAACACAAATAGAAATGGGGGCCACTAAATCCTGTGTGAGGATCCTTGAAGGCTGCCTATTGCCTTGGAAAACCACATATTAACATTATCTGTGTTTTGTATTTTAATTTATTTTGTTAAGTATTTCCCAATAACATTTCAACCTGATTCAGCAGCACTCACATTGGCCAGATGTAGAGAATTTCCTGCAGAATACTTCTCATCTTATATTTGTTGATATTTAATCAAGGATAGCTTTCACAGGCACATAGGATGATTCTTATAAATATATTAATGACAAAGTAGGGTTCTCCACAGTTTTTGGTCAATGAATTTTTCCATTCTTTTGGGATCTTTTCCTCTCTGAGATTTCTTAGAAATCAATCCTTGACTGTCTTAAAAATAACAGCACCTTTTGTGTGGATTTCTTCAGAATGCATTTGGTCAACACTACCTATTTTTCCCAATGTCATTTTTTCCTCCAGTTCTGTTTCCATCTTCTCATAGCACATCAGGCCCTAAGGTGTTAGATTCCAAATGTGTAAATATTCTACTGGGATTGGCAATTGAGAATAGAAATAGATCACCATGGAAACTTTGGCATACGATCATAGGATCGAAGATTTAAAGCTGGAAGCAACACCATAGGTCATGTAGTACAACTCCTTTTTGAAGATGAGGAAACTGAGTCCCATTGAGGAAAAGTGAAGTTAGCAGTTAGTCTGCCTAACATTATATGGTTAATAAATGACACTGTTGGGATTTGAACCCAAGTACTAACTTTCAAGCTGATATTCTTTCCATTTACTGCTTGGTCTCCCCACTTATGTACTGGCTTACATCCACTTGCTCATTCTCCTTTTGGTTTCATCTGTGAATGCTCTTGAGATGTTCTGATATTTGGGGTTTTGTACTAATGATTCTGCAGGAATTTTCCCCCCACTCCCCACACATACTCCTTTATCTTTTCATTAATTTCTAAGGTGATTCTGCTCATGATCTTCTTTTATCTACCTCCATAGTGTCTCGCAAATAACTTTATATTCTAAACCAGTGTTGCCCTTGGCTGCCACTTGGCAAGATAATTTCTTAGACATGGTTTCTGGCTCCTTTTGGGATCAGCTTGCGTGCAACTGTTTTACATCTGTTAGACCTTTATAAAAAGTGCAGTAATCTGAGTCAGTATCTTTACTCATCCCTTTCCAATTTTCAGAGTTCCAAACTTGTTTAAATAGGTTGGGTTGGATGGAGCTAGTGTAATTACACAGGGTGTCTTCCCCTATTATTTATCCTTTGAAAGCTGTGTTAATTTTGTCCTTTGTTCTGAGAATTGCCCTTCCAACTTTGCTTTTGACTTTCTGGATTTTGTCACCCTCCAGCTTCCTGCACCCAACTCAGTTCCATTTTGTTTGTTATTTTATCTCATTAGAATAGAAGCTCCTTGAGGACAGGGACTGTCTTTCTTTCTGCTTGCATTTGTAGCCCTAGCTCACTACAGTGCCTGGTACATAGGAAGTGCTTAATAAATGTTTATTGCCTGGCCTACATAACCAGTCCTGGCCACAAACACACACTGGTAACTAACCCACCATTTCCTACATATTGATAGTTAATTTCACTTTTTGTGATGTTGTTTTGTTTTTGCCATATCCAGAGTCCTCTTTAGAAATCTCTTCTTGAAGAAGTTAGATGCTGGCAGAAGGTGTCTAAGTAGTCTACAAACCTTTCTGTCTGTTTGTATCTGGCAGGTTTTAGACAGCATAGACTCTTAGAGAGAGTATGGACCCCTAAGAGATTATGTTGTAGAAAGAATACTGGCTCTGGAATCAGAGGACATGAGTTCAAATCGTACTTTCAATGCTTACTACCTGTGTGATCTTGGACAAGTCACTTAAAACTCCATGGGCCTCAGTTTCTTCATTTGTAAAATGAAGAAATAGAATAGATGTGGCCTTAGTAGTCTCTTTCAGATCTAAATTTATGATCTAATCTAGAGATGCCAAATACGTGGCCTGCAGATCGAATGAGGCCCATAACACCCTTGAGTATAGCCTGAACCAGATTAAAATGTAGTTCCTTATCTGACTTTAATGCATTCATGTATTAATAAATATATAAATATGTATGTTTTTTAAGTATGTGGTATGTAGGGATCTTTTAAAGTTTTATTTATTTATTTCTAACATTCATTTTAAAAAACTGAGTTTCGAATTCTCTTTCTGTTCTACCCCCCCCACTGAAAATGCAAAAACAATGTGATATCAATTACATGTGTGAAATCATGCAAAACATATTTCCATATTAGCCATGTTGCCAAAAAAAAAAGAATGCAAGAAAAATAACGCGAAAAAATTATGCTACAATTTGCATTCAGACTCTGTTAGTTCTCTTTGGAGGTGGATAGCATTTTTCATCATAAGTCCTTTGGAATTGTTTTAGATCACTGTATTGCTGAGAAATAGTTAAGTCATTCACAGTTGATCATCATTACAATACTGCTGTTACTGTGCACAAGGTTCACCTGGTTCTGCTCACCTCACTTTGCATCAGTTCATATATGCCTTCCTAGGTTTTCCTGAAACCATCTTACTTGTCATTTCTTATAACACAACAGTATTCTGTCACAATCATATACCACCCTTTGTTCAGTGATTCCCCAGTTGAAGGGCATCCCTTCACCAACACAAAAAGAGCCGCTATAAGTATTTTTATACACATAGATCCTTTTCCTTTTTATCTGATCTCTTTGGGAAGCAGACCTAGTAGTGGTATTACTGAGTCAAAGGATATGCAGTTTTATAGCCCTTTGTTCCAAGGTGTTCTCCAGAATGGAAGATCAAATCACAACTCCACCAACAATACATCAGTTTCCCAATTTTTACACATCCCCTCAAACACATGTCATTTTTTCTTCCGTCATAATAGACAATCTGATAGGTATGAGATGGTACCTCAGGGTTGTTTTAATTTGCATTTCTGTAATCAATAATGATTTAGAGTATTTTTTTCATGACTAGATAGTATTGATTTCTTCATCTAAAACTGCCTGTTCATATCCTTTGACAACTTATCAAATGGGGAATGACTCCTATTATTATGAATCTGACTCAGTTCTCTACATATTTGAGAGATGAAGCCTTTATCAGAGACATTGGCTATAAAAGTTTCCCCCATATTTGTCAGGGATCTTTACATATGGTTGAGCGGCCCCCAATTCTATTTGAGTTTCACACTACTACTCTAGTCCCATCTCTTCATTCTGTCAGCAGGCAACTGAGGTCCAAGAGAGTGGAAGATACTCACTCAACATCATGCAACAATTTAATAGTGGAGCAAGCACTAGAACACAGGCTCGCAATTTCCTGCCCAGTCCTCTTCCCACTATTCCCTACTGTTCCATTCTTCATTTGTTATGATTGGAGTCAACTACAAAGCTTCCTTCTTTAAGACAGAATCATCCATGAAGCATCAAGCAGTGCTAAGGGCATGCTTTCTTTGAGAATAAAATCTGCCAACTATGCCATCTTCTTAGGCGGTGATAAATATATGTCTCAGGAGCCTTCTGAAACCTACAACTTAATCTGTCTTCAGAAGTTAATTTCCCCTACTTAGTGTAGGTGGTTCCAATCCATTGGTGGTTCTATGATCTCCTAAGCATTAATATTCTCTCTTCTAGTGCAAATCACAATCCCTAAAAGCTTGTTTAGTCCATACAGTCCACGTTCCTCCATAAATTTTAGAGTAGAGGCTCCCTCTAGTAGACTGGAAACATTCTTCTATTGTCATATTTCCTGAATTCTCAGGCAGTGAGCATTCTGGCTGTCCACCCATTCTTCCTCTTCCTTGCTACATGAGTGGTGTATTGATTCATCTTCTTGTCTAGTCAGACATGTTCTTAGTCATCCTTGTCACAGAACGTCTCATGAGCAAGCCATCATCAGTAACATACTGCAGCTGGTTTACACCCACCACTCAATTTGGAAAGAGTTCATCAAGTACCTTTATTAAGCAAGTCCCTGTGCTAGACAACAGGGGTACTTACTTTGATGTTTCTTTAATAACTAGCATTTATGTTCTGCTTTAAAGTTTGCAAAGCATCTTACATATAGTATCTCATTTGATCCTCACAACAATCCCATGAAGTAGGTGCTAATATTATTATTCCCATTTTGCAGATGAGGAAACTGAGGCTGAGAGAGCTTTAATGACTTGCCTGGGCTCACACAGCTAATAAGTGGTTAGTGAGGATTTGAATTTGGGTCTTTTCACTATAAAATTGGAGATCTGTGCTCTTTCCCTAAGGCTGCAAACTGCAACCCAGCCATGCCTTCTCATCTTACACAATTCTTCTTCATTTCCTACTGCCAATTTTCCACTGGAGATCTTACCCACCATGTGAGAGGGAAGAGGATTTCTCAAGATCTCTTATTATTATGAGGATACTAAGGAGACATGTGGGCTCTCCATCAGTCCCATGCCTCATTCTTAGCACTTGACCAACTCACCTCCTTTTCTAGTCACAAATCATGGCTACCCCTGAAATAAACCACTGCAGATACAGAGATGAAAACAACACAACCTCTGCCCTTGAGGCGCTAAAATTCTATGGGTGGTTGGTATTTAGGTATGCCTAAATAAATAATTTACAAGGCAATATGACAGAGGCAGAATAAGATACAGACAAAGTCCCTAGGAAAATCTGAGGAGAAAAAGACCTTTTTCGGCCTATGGCAAATGATATGATAGTAGAGTAAATCAGAGAAAGCCTGATGGAATGGGTGACATGAGACAGAAGAAGGGGCCTGGAAGGAACAGAATGATGCCCCATCATTCTCTGTGTCACCTGCCCTTTTGGTTTTTCAGAGATAGTGGCATTCCGTGACTTGTAGTCATGTTGTATTACCAGGACATTGAATATATTCTGGGACAACTGAGAGTGCAGCACAGATTTCCAAATGGGCCCCAGCCCACTGTCTTCCTCTTATGGGCCAGCCTCACTGTCCATCTGCAATGGCTGCCCCAAATCTATAGAGTAATAATAATAATAATAATAATAATAATAATAATAATAATAATACTTCCATTTAACACAGCACTTTAAGATTTGAAAAAACACTTTACAAATACTATCTCATTTGATCCTCACACCTACCTTATACAGTAGGGTCTACCATTACTGTTTTTTAAGCCTAAAATATAATTTATTATGAACAAATAAAGGAAGTATTACTCATGCACAAGAAGGGCTTACTTTCATTTCTCTTTTTTTGATGTAATAATAATAGCTAACATTTATTTGGCATGTTAAGGTTTGTAAAACACTTTACAAATATTCTTTCTTTATAAATATTAACCTCACAACAACCCTGGGATATAGGTGTTATTATTATCCCCATTTTATCATTAAGGAAACTGAAGCAGACAGAGGTTAAGTGACTTAGCCAAGGTCACATAGCTATTAAGTGTCTGAATCCAGTTTTAAACTCAGGTCTTCCTGATTCTATAGCCCAACATTCAATTATTGTTCTATCCCTGAACCATGTAGACTCTTTTGGCAGTCTGGCGAAATTCTGAATCTCTTTTTAGAATATTAGTTTTTGCTATATTTGTATTTGATTTAAAAAAAATTATTATTAATTTATGGAATAAAACAAGCATTTCTATAACACAGTGCAATAAAAATTTGATTATACATGAAACTTCAAATTAAATAATACTTTTATTTTATAGATGAAGAAACTGAGGGTGATGGAGGTTAAGTGACATGCCCAAGGTCACACAGCTAGTGAGTGGCTGGGGCATGATTTGAACTCAGGCCTGTCTTACTCCAGGCCTGGCCTTCTATTCACTGTGCCATGCCTAGATGGGGTTAACTCCCTAGGCTGCCCATCTAAATGTATCTCATAGTCTAAAATGAGAAAATGAGAACTGTTTGGCTTCTCCATTACATGTTTCAGGAAACTGCACTTCACTGCAAGCTTGCTACCTAGATTCCTGTGTTATAAGGCTGCATGGGTAGTAGAGTAAGCAAAAGATGCTGTGGCCCTTTGGAAGAAGGCAGAAGAATGTCACCTGCTCCTTAACTCTGAACAAAGAGGAGGTGAACTGGCTTAATCACTGAGTATGTAGACTTTGGATTCCCAGACTGGGGATCTCAGAATTCATCTTATATTGTTGTCATGCTCAGATTATTCTTTAGAAGCTACACCTCATTAAGCTACCAGCTACAGAGGAAAATTTGTGACTGGAAAAGAACAGTGGGGTATTTTTCCTTTCACCAATGAAAATTTTATTTTTAATACAGTTTTCTTATTTTTTTTTACTCCCAGATACTCCATCTCAAACTTGCTTTTTCTTCAACCAGAAAGTATGGATTCTTAAAATACAATAAAAAAACAAATAAAAAACTTTAGTTCTACTAAAGACAAAATGGGGACCTTACACATATAGCAAGAAATTCAGGTTAGATTTAAGGAAGCATTTCCAAATTGGGTAGGTATCTTTAGACCAGAGTGGATGTTAGAAGATCATACTTAAAGAGTGATATGAAATGAAAAGAAAGCACTGAAGACATGGAACATAGGAGGGTGATGAAGAATAGTGGGCTAAATGACTAAAAATCAAGAAATAAAGGACCTTTGAGATCATCTATCTAGAACTCCCAATCTTATGTAGGAATCTTTCCTACAGCATGAATGAATGAATGAATGATGAATGAATGAATGAATGACCAAGTACTCACTACATGCCAAAAACTGTGTTAAGCTTAAAATCTAATGGGGGAGATCTCAGAAGTCAAATGGAAGGGCGCAGCGGTCCTCAGGGTGAGGCAGTGAGACAGATGGTAATGCATCTTCTTTAGTGTCATTTCTAATAATAAAACCACATCTGTGTCTGATGTTGAACCATTTGACAATACCAAGGACTTCTGAGGTGAGAATTTTCTATCTTGGATCTTCTGCACCCCTGACAAGTGTTCACTTGACCTTAGTTTGAGCACTGCCAGCCCAGTCTATTTTTAAAGTGTTCAGTTATTTAGACAGTTTGTGTTCAGATTGCTGTGAAATCTGTTTCCATATAATTTCCATCTATTGGTCATCTTAGCTCTATCCTCTGAAGCCACCCAAAATAACATCAAGGTCTTCAACAGCTTTTCAAAGTATGGATGATACCAATTACGCCTCCCATTTGTCTTCTGCCCTCCTGCTAAACGCCCCTGGCTGCCTTTGTGGTTTATTCTAGTGAGGAGTAATGGAGAGAAGGACAAGTGGCAGGCTTGGAGACTGAGGACATCCTCCTTCCAACTCTGCCACCTACTACCTGTGTGACCTTGGGGGCAAGTCACTTATTCTCTCTTGGCCTTGGTTTCCTATTCTAAAATGGGGGTAATGATGGCACCCACCTCCCAGGGTCGCTTGGAGGATCATGTGGGATAACATACGGAAATCACTTGGAAGACTTTCAAGTGCTATGTAAATGCTGGCAGTAGTATGATCTGTGGTTCCCCTGACCACTGTGATCTTCCTAGGCATGCTCTTTTCATCTATGTCCCTTCTTAAACCAAAGCACCTAGAAATGGATGAAGTCATTTTACTTTCTTTATCCTTTTTCTCTTCCAGGGAAAGGCAAACTAAGAAAAAAATGGATTAATGAATATCTGGAAAGCCCTGATTTTCAAGGCTGGATGATATCATTTTAGAATCACAGATGCTGATTATAGAGACCCTTGCTCTGGACTCCTGAGGCTAATAATAACAAATATAAATGTATACAATGTTTTATGGTTCACAAAACAGTGCTCTCACAATTATCTCAGTAGGTAGCAACTAGAAGTCACATGTAAGAGAGTCCTGGACCTAGAGCCAAGAAGACCAGAGGTCAAACCCAGCTTCAAACACTTACGAGATGTGGGATTCTGGATACTTAGAATCAAAGTTAACTTCCGTGTGCCTCAGTTTCCTCAACAGTAAAATGTGGATATTAAAAGCACCTACCTCCAGGGCTGATGTGAAGATCACAAAAGACAATACTTGTAAAGCACACAGCACAGTCTCTGGCACATAGTACGTGCTTCATCAATGCTTCCTTCCTTTGGGGATTATAAAGTCTGAGTTAAGTGATTTGTCAAATTCACATAGTTAATAAGTATCAGTTGGGATTCACATGCCACTTTGATGACTCCCTAGTCCAAGCTCTTTCTACTATATCATGAAAACTATTTCAGCAGTCCCATCAATTTAAATTGGTGACTTTATGGATATGATTTAAGACCCCTAATTCAGGCCTGCAGCCCCTTGGCCATATTCTGGTCTATGGCATCACTCAACCAATATTAGAATAATGAAGTAAAAGTCCTTGGGCCTAAACCCTGGCACAAAGAAAATGGAATCAGGTATTCTTTCTTTGGTATTGTGAGATATGAAAATAAAACATACTTAAGTATTCACTAGGGAGCTGAGAAGAATCATCACAAGGAAATTGAAAGGCTGCATTTTATTGATTCAAATGAAGGGAATTTTTATTGAAAAATATCAAGATTTGCATAAAAGGCATTTCCCAAAGTTATAGCAGTTGAAATGTTCGGTGAGTTCTAAGTATAGATACAGAAAGACCTTAGACTGTCAGGAGAGTTTTAATTTACTGAAAACTGTCAAGGCTGCCTTCCTACCAAGCTACTAGTTTGAATTATCATAATAAAGATAATAGCTAGCATAGTACTTCTTCAAGGTTTGCTAAGCACCCTAAATGTATTCTACATTCTACAGATAAGGAAACTGAGGCTCAGGAAGGGAGGGAATTTGCCCAAGGTAACATACCTAGCAAGTGTCTGGGTAAGATTTGAACTCAGGTCTTCTTTCTGGTTCCATGCTTAGCATTCCACCCACTCTGAATACCTGCATATACTCCATCCACGCTACCTTTCCAATTATATGAATTATCTGTCTCTATTCTCTCCATTTTGTTCAGTCTCCAGGTCTTATTAATAGAGATACTTAGGGAGATTAGTTTATACTATTTGGCTGGAAGGGGGAAGGAGTCACTACGCTCATTGCCTCAGAATTTGTTTTTTTCATGCTTAATAATAAGTCCATGGTTGATATAGCCAGATATCCCAACCTGCCAAAGTATATCACATTTCACCTACTTTGGGTTAGGAATTGGGTCACACATTCACACATGAAGAAGAAGCTGGAGAGAGATGAAAGAGACATATGTACTCCAGAGATTTTGTTCATGCTTAGAATTTTTTTTTTTCCTTTCAATTTTCAGGCTTGTGGCTTAGGAACATTTGGTCTAGTGAAACATTTGATGCTCACCATGGTTCAGAGTCAAGCTCTTGTCACTGTGTGCTAAAACAAGTGATTTCTGGGAAGTTTGAAAATACATAAGCATCCCCCCAAATTGACATATCTGTTAGCACTATGAGACAAATTCTAGGCCCAAAACTCTCAAGTATTTTACTGTATTTTCCACAGAAAGCCTTTTACCCTAACCTATAAAATAAACAGATCCCCATTCCTCCTAGGATATTGGAGCTATATCCCTTTTAAAAGCAAAAAGGAGGCAACTGAGAGAGGTTATCTTCTTACCTCTGTCAAACTTACTTTTCCACTTGACCTTTTCTCCCCTTCATCTTCACTACCTCCCCTGCCTTCATCCCCAGCCTTATCCTACCATGACCCTTCTCCTCTCCAGCCTTGATTCCTCTAAAACACAGTCATTTTCTACACACTAAAGCAATTTTGTGCACTGGTCTCCTCAGGAGGGGAATGGTGTTTGACGAGCATGTAGGAGAGATTGCTGACCTCACCCATTTAAAGCCTCTGTAACTCTTGGGGAAGAGCAGGCAGGGAAAACAGCTGTGTGGACCGATAAGGGATTTGTCACCTTGTCAACTGCCCTGGAACAGTAACTCCAGATAAGGGCTGCACCAGGGCCCAGCCACCTATCACATGCGGCCTGTCCAGTTTTCAGTTTTTCATCTCCTCACACAGACACTGACAGGTCAGTCTCCCCTGCCGCAACATGAGGTGGTTTGACTCAGTCTACAATCAGAGGCAAGGTCAGGTATACCCCAAGCCACAGGGTCCCAACAAGCAGAGCAGGTGAAGGAGGGATAGGGAAGTGGGGAGGGCTGTCTTTCACTCACTATCTATTCAACCTTGCTCACTAGATCTGCCCAGGACCGGAACTGCAAGTAGGTTACAATTGATAGTATCCTTGTCTGCAAACTAACAAACCTTCCACCTGTAATTCTACTATTATAGCTCTACTATGTTTAATCTTGAGGGCTTCTTGGTCTTAAAATACAAATATCTCTCGGGAGGAGTGATAGTTTAGGTTAATATGAATTCAAACTTTAATAATAATATTATATTTAATAACAATGATTATGGCTAGCATTTATAATACTTCAAAGTTTGCAAAGTTCTTTACAAATATGATCTCATTTTATTCTCACAAGAATCCTGGAAGGTTGCTGGTATTACTTTCCTGATCTTATAGACGAGGAAATTGAGAGAGACAGGGATGAAATGACTTACCCAGGGCTCACACAGTAAGTATCTAAGGTTGGATTTGGACTCAGGTCTTCCAGTCTCCACTGAATAACCTAGTTTCCTCACAACTTACAGGCTTTAATCATTTCAATCTGTTAGCAAGAATTACTTCAGTTCAATTCAAATATAAAAGTCTAAATGAGAAAGAACCCTTATCTTTGTGCAGATTCCACTGTGGGAGGTGGAAATGCCAGGAAGCAGGAAGGAGGCACCGGGAGGGTACCAATGACAAACTTTGCTAATATCACAATTTCATGAGGGCCAACAGGGGCCAGGCCACTCAATATCAGCTTCTTTTTCCATCTGCACATGTGCTCAGACAATCCACATAATCTTCTGGCCACCAATGAAAAAGATAAGTCACACATGAGTGACTGAACTGCCTGGAAATTTCTGTCAAACTGACTGTCCCAGCCCTCTGCATAGCTGTTGGCTAAGATCTCTTTCTCTCTCTCTCTCTCTCTCTCTCTCTCTCTCTCTCTCTCTCTCTCTCTCTCTCTCTCTCTCTCTCTCTCTCTCTCTCTTTCTCTCTCTCTTTCCATACATTTATCTTCATTTTTCCATTTGTCCACTTTTCTTGGGCTGGGGCCATAATTCTCTTCTGTTGCTTCAGCATGGCAATGAGGTGACCCTGGATTCTGGAAGGCTCTGCCAGAAAAGCTGAAAGCCCTGGCATTGCTAAGAAAATAGAGAGGCTAAAGGTATGAACTTGGCAATGGACTTTAATGTCTGTTGTCTATTAGCTATGACTCATTATCAGGCTGGCCACAGGGTGATACTTTTCTCCAAGACCATCCACTAAGCTGCCATGCATCTAGGGTTGCAATCTGCACTGGTAGATGGAGTGCCATGGTACATGAAATCATGGATGCTTAAAGTATCTATGCTGGCCCTCTGTGGCAACAACACCAAGATAAGCTATTCCATATGGGATCACCAGAACTTTCCCCTTGCTGTATGTCAACTCCATATAAGGGAATATAAACAAATGAACAAATAAATAAAAAAACCCTCCCTAATAATCTGGGTAGTCCAATATAGAATGGACCACATCTTTATATGGTGAGTTCCTGGTCACTAGAGGTTGTCAAGCAGAGGCCAGAAGACCACTTGATAGGATATTGTCAGGTGGTTTCCTGCTTTCAGTAGAATTTAGATAAAATTAGGTGTTCTTAACTTTTTGTATCTGTCATGGGCCCCTTCAGAAGCCCATGAGCCCCTTCTCAGAATAGTATTTTTAAATCCACAAAAAAAGGGGATTACAAAGGAAACCAATTATACTGAAATACAGTTATCAAAATATATTTTCAAAAAAGTTCTTGGAATCCAGGTTAAAAACCCCAGGCCTCTATGATCTCCAATTTCTTCCAATTTTAAGATTTTGCATGTGATAGGAACTGCCTCTTATGAATGAACATTTCTTCTTGCCATACAATCTCTTCTTTTATTCTTCTATAAAGAAGATAACCCCAACTTCTCTCAGGCAGCTAGGTGGCTCAGTGGATTAAACACTGGACCTGGAGTTAGGAAAATCTGAATTCAAATGTGGCCTCAGATGCTTACTGGCTGTGTGACCCTGAATAATTCACTTAATCCGTTTGCTTCAGTTTCCTCAGATGTGAAATGAAGATAATAACAGAACCTACCTTGCAGAGTCACTGTGAGGATTAAATGATATAATATTTATCAAGAGCTTAGCACAGAGCCTGGCATGTAGCAGGTGCTCTATAAATGCTTATTCACTTCCTACTTCATAAGCACAGCTTTCTCTGCAAGCTTACCTAAAAGATATGAGAAAACATTCGGATCTGGGCCATTTTTTTTATAGTAGACCTTGCTTTGCGTCTGGTCCTGGGCAAAGTCCCAGAGCTTCTGAGAAGGCCTTCCATTAGATGAGACAATGTCCA
Organism: Phascolarctos cinereus; assembly: GCF_003287225.1. Lineage (NCBI taxonomy): Eukaryota > Metazoa > Chordata > Mammalia > Diprotodontia > Phascolarctidae > Phascolarctos > Phascolarctos cinereus. The sequence continues at coordinate 323,240,718 of NW_027555625.1, forward strand.
CTGAATACTGACTAGCCTCTACTCTGTCCCAGCCTGATCAGCCTCCTACCCTCCTGGCCCCATCAATTCAAAGGCTGTATTTCCTGATCTTCACGGCCCCCTTTAGTGCCCTGCTCCAGTTACGTATAGCTATTGTGCCTCTACACAAAGGATTAAGAGCCTGAGCCTCAGACAGTGATTGTCTCAGTATGAACCTCATTCTTGCTGCAAGTGTCCTGAATCTGTCATGCAGCTTCTGCTGGCTACTGGCCCATCTCAGCCAGTCACCTTGTCTGGGTTCCTGACTGCCCAGGTACTCTGCCAATGACTCTTGGCTTCCTCTGATCTGGCCAGCTTTGTGTGTCATAGCTGTGTGACCTTGGGAGTGGTGCTTGCCTGCCTCTTTGGGTATGTTTCCTTGTCTAAGAGAGGTGATGCAGAGCAATAGACTTAGAGCCAGAAAGACTTGAGTTCAAATCCTGCCTCAGACACTCACTAGCTATATGATCTCACTTGTCTCAGCTTCCTCATCTATAATGTTAATGTTGCTTATTAGTGATCATTATTATTATCTAATGAGGTCAGACTCAGTGGCCTTCAAAGTCCCTGCTGCTCTGAATCTGTGGTCTTATCATGCCACGGTTTTAGTAAAGAGAGGGACAAGCATACAAATAACTATGATATTTTGTTTAAAATTTTTGCATCTATATTCATTAGAGAAATTGCAAATAACTACGATAAAAGGCAAAATGTGGAAACTACAAGGGCAGGAGTGCCCAGGCAAACTTACGAGAAATTTGAAGAGAGGGCAATTACTTTCACTTAGCTTCATAGGCTTATATATTCAGAGCTGGAAGGGGCTTCTGAAGCTTTCTAGTAAAATCCTCTGATTTGACAGATAAGGAAATTGAGGCCTAAATAGATTAAGTGACTTGCCCAAGATCACTCAGGCAGTACCAAAGGTGGAATTTGAATCCAGGTCCTTTGATTCCAAAGCCAGCTTCAAAGGAGAAGGTGGAAGCTAAGTCGGACCTAAAACAAGAGAGGGAGCAAAGTAGAGCACGAGGGACAAACAGTCCATTCCAGTGTGAGCAAAGACACAGGTGACAGAAGAGGGCAGGAAACCAAGGTGAGACAATGAACAGATCAGGGAAGATGTAGAAAACCTGTAAGGAAGTCACGTGAGATATAGCTAAAACAGGTCGTTTGAAGTTAGGTTATGAAGAGCCTTCAACGCCAGCATTAGTTTTGGTGTAACCTATTCAGTAGGTAACAAGGGAGTTGCTACAGGCTTTGGTGCAGAGAAATGCTATGATCACAGGAGGAAGGAGAGGAGATCATAGAGACAGGAAGAACTATTAAGATGATCTTGTCATTGTCCAGTCATATTTCAGTCATGTCTGACTCTTTGTGACCCCATTTGGGGTTTTCTTGGCAAAGATACTGGAGTGGTTTGCCATTTCCTTTCTTCAGTTCATTTTACAGATAAGGTAACTGAGGCAGAGTTAAGCAACTTGTCCAGGGTCACTAACACAGCTAGTAAGTGTCTGAGGCCAGATCTAAACTCATGAAGAGGAGTCTTCCTGACTCCAGGCCCAGTATTCTATCCACTGTGCCACCTAGCTGCCCAAGGATGATCTTACATTTTTTTTTAAGAATGATCTTACAATTGTCTTTTTAAAAAGCTGTTGCTGACACAGTTTGTTTTTGTCATTTACTTCCAATTAATTCCTCCCACTCTTACCTCCCCAGAGAGCCATCCCTTGTAACAAAGAATAAATTAAAAAGTGAGAAAAAAGAAAGCAGTTAGTAAAAAAACTAACCAAATACATTGACTGAGTCCAATAATAGTATGTGCAGTGTTCCATACTCACAGATTCCCCACCTCTGCTAAAAAGGAAAAAGGCACATTCTCTCCTCCCTTCTTGGGGACCATGCCTGATCACTATAATTATACCATATTCTATTTCCTATTTGAATATTATAAGTGAGAAAAAGCAAGGACATGAATGGGGATGTATAAGGTACACTAATAGATGAAGAAAGTAACAGAGGGACAGAGGGTACTGGGCTCCTTCTTCCAACCAGAAGAGGATGAAGTAGAAAAAGCTGCTAATAGGTGTTAGGCTCAAAGGGAGTGTGAAGAAGATGACAGAAATGTGAAGTCAGGCAATAGACATCTGTAGATGTGAGACTGATGAAGATGGAAAGCAGATACATTTGGCCTAATTAAGACGGAGGATCCTTAATTGGGTTAAGGAAAAGTCTAAGTGTTCAGGTCCAAAGGACAGCAGGCCTTCTGTCAAATGCTGTTAGAAGAAGAAACAGGGAAAGTCAATGACAGAACTGTGAGATGTGACAGACTTAAGCTTAATTCTGTCGGCAACCTCACCAGGCTCCGAGGCAGCGATGTACAATGGAGTGATCGGGCAGTATTTTATTATTATTGATTTCGTATATTTGATTCTTAAATTAAACTGGTCCTCTGAATATTTCTTCTCACCATCTCATTTATTTTTCAGTTCATTTACTAATTCTTTTTTTAAATATCTAGTTTAGGGTTTATAAAAACAGAGTTAGATTTCCATTTGTAAATGGGCTGTGCCCATCACTGACAGGAATTCTCTCAGGAAATCTATTTTCCTTGCATGCCCCAAATGCCTGGGTTTGGGCTTCACTGTCTCAGCTATTTAGATGGCTGGCAATTGGATCACCTGCTGCCAGGTTCCCACTGAGGTTTAGGGTAACATTCTGAGGAAGATATTTAATAACCTTGAGGAGAATTGCCATCTAACTCTCTCAAAATTAAAGTGTCGTGGATATCATCTCCTGCGAGGGTTTCAACAGGATCTTTAAGTCAGGGATTACCATAGCCTGTATCACACAAGTACACAGGAGCATGAAGAAAGAATGAAGTATGGGCTTGCCATCCCCTGGGGTGATAAAGCAGAGTCCTGAAGACTAGCTCAGGAATATGGTATAAGGGGCTCTTGCGTGAGGAGGAAAGTCAGACTCATAGATCCCTTCAGCTCTCAGATTCTATGATCATAGCTATCACCCATATTTAGGTGCTTGCTGTATAAAGATCTTCTGTCTGGCATCTAGGGATATCCAGCTACAGTGGTCTTTACCGTCAAGGAGTTTCTAATCTAGTTGAAAAGGCATTCCATATGCATAAAAAGAAAAATAATAATAAGAAATCTATTTAGACCTCTAAAAGAGAAAGAACATCTATGGTTGGGTCAAATGAGACAATAACAGCTTCAGGAATTCTGGAAAGGGAGTGATTATTCATCTATGTTCTTGTGAATGTTCCAAGCAATTGAATCCTCCATGCCTAGCACAATGCCTGAGACCCAATACTTAATGAATGCTTTTTCATCCATCCATCTATTTGTCCATCCATCCATTCATCCAATCTGACAGAAAGCATTCACTATGAGGCTTTTAGCAACACAATTTGTTGTAATGGAAAGAATTTTTGGACTTAGAATCAGAAGGCCTAGATATGAATTCCAGCTATTTTTCCCTTATTAGCTATGTGACTGTAGGTACCTGGTATTTCTGAGTCCGGTTTCCTCATCTACAAAATGGGGATAATAATCTCATTTACATGAGACCTCCTGTCTTTGTACTACCACTTTGGAAATGTCACAATAATGTAAATGGTAAAAATCCCTTGGATTTGGTTACCCTGAGAATTCCTGGCTTTGACTTTTACTTAGCTCTTTGTTTACCTTCTTGGATTTTACCTGAAATCTTGTTAATTTTTCACTTCATTAGGTTACTGCCCTCATAGTTCTCATTCTCACTGATGAAGTCAAATAACTTGTCCCAGGATCTCTTGATCACAACATATCCTTACTCATGAATGCCTGGAGCTGTGCCATTTTTTATTTATTTGTTATAATCACTGAATAGAATGGTTTGTGTTAAGTAAAGTAAGTCATCAAAGAACATTATTGAAAAAGAACATGTGCTGGTCAGGCAGTGAAGGTGAGTGCCAAGAAGCAGAGAGGCCAAGTATACCTAGTAATGTCAGGAGAAAATGAGGATGGCCCCCCAGTATGTTGAATGAAATCCCCTATACTAAATTTATGAAAAGGACAATGACAGGAGTCACACAAGATGGGCAGGCATGGTTGGGTTGAAATCTGCATTACTGAGAAGGAATATTTAAATTTATGAGATCATCAATCCATTTGAGCATATTGAACCACATGTAACGCATGCTGTTCCAAATTTTAAAAGCATATTAGTGGAATGCTGTATATTTTTAATAACTCATACACCAAAATAAATTAAGTTGCTTTTAACTTATTGATTTTCTTCTGTAAATCAGTAGTGTTTTTCAGAAAACAAAACAAAATATAAAAAGTTTACCATCTCTTCATCACACTAACGTTTGCTATTGTCTCTGCCTGCTTGAACATAATCCAACAGAGTCCATGCATATTTTGGGAGAATGTCAGGTGGTTTTCCCATCCCTGCTTAAATTTCAGAATGATCAAAAGAGATATCTTCCTACAATACGGGTCTCCCAAACCATGTTATAGGAAACCTCTTTTTTTCCTCTTCCTTTATCTTTAGGGCAAACATTCTGGTGGCTACAGGGGTATCAGGGACAGTGGTATAAGGCACAGGAAGAATTGGGCAGTCATGATATGGGAGTGTAATTCTTGAATTATCCTGGTTTTCTTGTTGCCATCCAAGTGCTGTATATTAGGGAGACAGCTGTGGTCCAGCAGAGCACTGGCTTTGGAGTCAGAAGTCTTAGTTCCCTATCTAAATTAACATACTAACTTATTCAGTGCTATACCAATAAAACTACCACAAATTATTTTATACAGCTAGAAAAAATAATGACAATATTCATCTGGAAGAACAAGAGGTCGAGAACATCAAAAGGATTAATGGGAAAAAAAAAAGTGAAGTAAAGTAGCCAGGCCATACCAGATCTTAAACTATATATATTACAAAGCAGTAATCATCAAAAAAATCTGGTACTGGCTAAGAAATAAAGTGGTACATCAGTGGAAGTACATACACAATACATAGCAGAAAATGACCATAGTAATCTTGGGTTGATAAACACAAAGATTCAGACTTTTGTGACAAGAACTCATTATTTGACAAAAAAAAAACTGCTGGGAAAACTGGAAAGCAGTTTAGCAGAAACTAGGTATAGAGCAACATCTCATACTATATACTAAGATAAAGTCAAAATGTGTACATGATTTAAATATGAAAGGTGATACCATAAGCAAATTAGGGGAATGTGGAATAGTTTACCTATCAGATCTATGGATAAGAGAAGAATTCATTACCATACAAGAAATAGAGAACATTACAAGACATAAAATGGATGATTTTGATTACATTAAATTTAAAAAGGGGGTTTTACAAACAAAACCAATGAAGCTGAGATTAGAAGGAAAGCAGAAAACTGGGGGGGGGGAATTATAGCAAGTTTCTCTGATAAAGGCATCATCTCTCAAATATATAGAGAACTGAGTCAAATTTGTAATGATTCAAGCCATTCCTCATTTGATAAACGGTCAAAAGATATGAATAGGCAATTTTCATATGAAGAAATCAAAGTTATCTATAGTCATATAAAAATGCTCTAAATCACTATTGATTAGAAAAATGCAAATTAAAGCAAAACGTAGGTACCACCTCACACTTATCAGATTGGCTAATATGACAGAAAAGGAAAATGACAAGTGTTAGAGGGGATGTGAGGAAATTGGGACACTAATGAACTGTGAAGGTGTCTAACCAATTCTAGAGAGCAATTTGGAACTATGCCCAAAGGGTTATAAAACTACACATCCTTCAACTCAGCAACATCACTACTAGGTCTGTACCCCAAAGAGGTAAAAAAGGGAAAAAGGACCTATATATGTACAACAACATTTATAGCAGCTCTTTTTGTGGTGGCAAAGACTTAAAAATTGAGGGGATGCCTATTAGTTGAGGGATGGCTGAACAAGTTATGGTATTTGACTGTGATGGAATACTATTTATCAGGATGCTTTTGGAAAAACCTGGAAACTCTTACATGAGCTGATACAAAGTAAAGTAAACAGAAATCAGGAGAACATTGTACATAGTAAGAGCAATATTGTAATGATGATCAACTGAGAATGACTTAGCTATGCTCAGCAATATAAAGATCCAAGATAATTCCGAAGGACTTATGATGAAAAATGTGATCCACATCCAGAGAAAGAACCAATGGAATATGAATGCAAATATAAGTATACTGTTTTATTTTCACTTTATTTTTCTTATTTTTTTTTTGCCTATGTTTTCTTTCTCAGCATGACTAATATGGAAATATGCTTTGCATGCCTGCAAATGTATAACCTTTATCTAATTGCTTGCCCTCTTAATGATAGGGGAGAGGTAGGATGATGGGAGAGAATTTGGAACTCAAAATTCTAAAAAGGTTTTTTTTTGGAGGGGGCAAGGCAATTGGGGTTAACTGACTTGCCCAGAGTCACACAACTAGTAAGTGTTATGTGCCTGAGGCCAAATTTGCACTCAGGTCCTCCTGACTCCAAGACCAGTGTTCTATCCACTGCGCCACCTAGCTATCCCATAAAAAATTTTACTGAGAAAAAATAAAATATTAAAAATATTTTTTAAAAAGAAGTCTTACTCCTGGCCAGACTCAGAACTAGCAATTTTCATGCCCAGAGAAAGCAACATGACATACACAATCAAATCAATTTCATAACTAATAAGGTAAAGAAAAAAAGACATAAAGCTCATTTGAGCAGAAGGAGAGACATTGACTCATGAGGTATAGGACCAGAGATATCACCGCATGACTGGGGGACAGAGACCTATTATACTACAAGGCCTGTCCAGAAGGTGAAGGATAACTGGAAAAGGCCAAGCGAGGGAACACCTCACTTGGTCTACTATAGTGGTAAATGTGGACTATTTGTGGCTTCCTGCTTTAACAAATTATTTTTGTTAACTCAGCATTTACTTACCTCAGTAGTTTCTATGTTGCTAGAAAGATTTAAGCACCAAATAGAAAAGTAACAAACTAAATAATTGCACAAGTTAAAAAATCATTATTTTAAAATTATGTACTCTCTAAATGCTTGTGTCCTGGGGCAAAAGTCTATCATCCTGTCCTGATGAATGTTTTGGTCCTGGTCCTGTCATTTAATCTACTGTGCAACTTTATCACATCACTTGGAGTCTCAGTTTCTATATTTATATTTATTTACTTTTTTTTTTTGGTGAGGTAATTGGGATTAAGTGACTTGCCCAGAGTCACTGAGCTGCTGAGTGTTATGTGTCCTGGCCTGATTTGAACTCAGGTCCTCCTGACTCCAGGGCTGGTGCTCTATCCACTGTGCCACCTAACTGCCCCAGTTTCTACATCTATAAAATGGGGAGGATAATACCTACACTATACTTGAGGCAGCTACATGGATAGAGTGTTGGACCTGGAGTCAAGAAGACATGACCTGAAATCTGGCCTCAGACACTTACTAGCTGTGTCACCCTGGGCAAGTCACTCAAGCTCTGTTTGCTTCAGTTTCCTAATCTGTAAAATAGGGATGATAATACCATCTCCCTCCCATGGTGCTAGCAGGGCTAGCACTGCCCACCATTCCCCAGCAGGAGAAGAGGAGAAACAGCTTGAGTCCCAGCAGCTCGTGCCAGGGCTCATACCATCCCTGGGGGTGGCTCCACACGTGGACTCAGTGTGCCAAGTAGGGGAGGGGCAGGGCCAGGACAGGCAGAAAGAGAGGAGGCAAGGACATCCATTCACCACAACATGACCCTCTCTGAAGAGTACCACCCAGCCCTCAATGCCAGGCTCCAGCTCCAGTGAAGAGCCCCAGGGAGTGGGGTGGGCTTAAGACGGATGTAATCTGCTCCTCTTCTCTCTCGGGCACCCTCCTTGAAGTAACTGGGTGTCTACTGAGGAAGACTGGCAGGGTCCCACCGCATCCCCAGATGGGGGCGACTAACCTAAACAGACTGGGGTGGGGGGGAAGGCAGGACAACTTCACTCATTCCACTCACACACTTGGCACATGCAACTTTAATCAAACAAACAAAAAATGGGGGGGGGAAGGAAAAGTCCCGGATGTACATTAAATGAAAAATTCCAAAGTATAGACACAAGTAAAGCTTAACAGAGGGAGTCCAGCCACTTTTATGTACATAATATGAGTTATTGTTATTACTGTTATTATTACTTCATAGGGAAGCTCAAATGAGAGATGGATATGACAGTTTTGAAACCATAAGGGGTTATAAGAGCACCATTTCTTGTTACTATAACTATTATTATTATTCTAGTAAAGTTCTCTTCTGATGCCTCATCATCTTGGGGAAATGACACTGGGGTATCAAATGTTCTGACAAGAAGCTCAAGTTCTCACAGGACCATCTGAGCTAGAAAAGTTATGAGGACCAACTGACTGGTGGGCCATGTATTTTGTGTCAAATGGTTGGCCTAGCTGAGTTCTGAGAGGCCCATCTTTACTTCCAGGCCACGAAGGTTTTTGTCCTAACAGCTCATTCATTATGCCATTGGCTAGCTGTGAAGATGTGTTCTCTCACTGGAGGTGGGGTGAGTAGTTCCCTGAAAAGTTGAGATAATATTTACATGAATAGTCTCTAGAAAAAGACCCCTCATTACACCAGCACTTGTACACTCTCTCTCTCTGTCTTTGTCTCTGTCTCTCTCTGTATATATAGCTATATCAACAGATATAGGAATATATTGAGAGAAAGAGTATGCTAATAATGGGTTTTACATATTTTATATATATATATAAATATATATATAAATAATATATATATATTTATATATATATATTTATATTATACATAGCTAACGATGTTTTCTAGAATTCATATATACATATATGTTAGTGTATGTGTGTGTATTTATAGCTAATTTCTCATGATTTATATATAACTATTATGTAGCTAATATATATTTTGTTTTATTTGTACATTATTTCTGTGTATATAGCTAATGATGGGCCTTTTTTAGAGAACTTTCATATAATAAATATGTATATATTCATAATGTATATTAACATATAATTAAATATAGATATATAGGGTTTTAAGGTGTGTGAAGTACATTATGAATGTTTTCTCCTGTGATCCTCACTCTGATCCTGTGAGGTAGGTGCTGTTAGATCCACTGCATTGGATAGAGCCCTAGGCCTGGAGTCAGGAAGACCTGAGTTTAAATCTGCCCTCAGATATGTACTAACTTGTGATCTTGGGCAAGTCACGTAACTGTTTACCTCAGTTTCCTCAACTATAAAACAAAGATAATAATAGCACCTTCCTCACAGGGTTGTTGTGAAGATAAAATCAAGTAATACTTGTAAAGTGCTTAGCACAGTGCCTGCCACAGTGGGCACTAAATAAATGCTTGTTTCCTCCCTCCCTTTCTCTCTCCTTCCTTCCTCTCCTCCTTTCCTTTTCTTCCCTCCCTTTCTCTCTCCTTCTTTCCTTGCCCTATCCACACTAGGACACCAGCTGCCTAGAAAAAATAAGTAATAGGCAGACTTCCTGGGAATGGTATCCAAGTACATAAATAAATACGTCTTGCCCTCTTCCCTTCCTGCTTCACAGATCAGAAAATCCAGCACAAAGTTCTTCCAATGACCTAACACCAAGATACTTTAGAGAAAGCTGACTTAATACAGTGGTGGATACTTAATTCAGGTGGATTTGCTTCCAGGGAAAGTTCATTACCCACAATTCACAAGGAAGACTTTGTTTAAAATATTTGGGAAATTGCCTCAACCCTCTATTCTTATGTATGGAGACTCAGACTTATGGTCTCAGCTCACAACATTGGAGAGGATTCATTCCAAGGCTGGGTAGCGGCTGTGTCCTGGTTTATGGAGACAAAGAACATCCTCTTCCTCAGTCACCTGTAGGGTAGCAGGAGAGAGATACGTATGGATCCAGCACAGAGGGCATCAGTCTGAGATTCAGGAGACCTGGGATCTATTAATGGCTCTGCTTCTGACCTTGGCCAAGCCACTGACCATGTCTGGGCCTATGTTGTTTCAACTGTGACATGCAGATAATATCCATCTCTTGACTGCTTCACAGGGTTTTGTTATGAGAATCAAATGAAAAAACAGATACAAAATCTTTAACTGGGTCATAGTTTTAAGAGCTGGAAAAAAGGACCACAGAGGACACCTTTGGACAACTATCTCATTTTACAGATGAGGAAACTGAAGCTTGGGGATATTTAAGAGACTGCCAAAGTCAAACAGGTAGCAAGATTTGAACTCAGGTCCTCCGACTCAGATTCAGTATCTCTGTGCAAATGTAAGGTATCATTTCTTCATTTCTGGGGACCCAAACACTCTTCTGACTTCCCAAGCCTGTTTTTCCTGGAGGAATAAGGGATATCTCTTCTGTCACCCTTCCTTTTAGAGCTGTTACAGTCGCTGATCAGCTCTGCCAGTTCCATCATTTATCCACATTCCCTAACACACCCCTGTCATGCTGAGCATCTCCTTTCTCAATCACTGGCACTTTGGCAGGATGATTAGGAAAACTAAACAGAGCCGCCTGATGCTGTTCCGCTCCCAAATTGCAATTTCAAGGTGATTTGAACTCCCTTCCTCTTGGGGTGGACGGGAAAGCTGAAATCTCTCTATTCTGCATGTGAAGCCCAACAGAGAATTAGCGTGCCTGTATCTTGCTCCAAAGTGCATGTTACATCAGCAGGACAATCAATTTCACAATTCTATAAAGCTGATTGAAACATGATTACAGAGCAAACTGGAACTTTCTTCTAAGGTTTCTAAATGGCATCTCCTCAGGAGGGGAGGGGCACGGGCAGCAGAAGGAGAGAGGAGGCGTAGCATATTTTATTCTTTAGGGAACTCTCAGGCACTTCAGTAAAAATGGAAAAATTAACTATATCCCGTGCTTAAAACAACAATATCAAAAAAAAAATAAAAAACATGTAACAGCACATCAGTCTCTGGGTCAGCCATCCTTTCCCCCACATTAATTCTGGGCTCTGCATGAAAGACTAGGGCCTGAAACTTCTTCATTTCTGTGTCTAGCAGCAATGATTCTTTCCTACAAATGGATAATGAGAGGAGACATGAGCAGGTCACACTGTATCCTACATTCCTGGACCTCCAGCTGGCTCCCTGGCAACCCAGAGCCTCTGCTGTTATACACCCGCAGGCCTGCCTTCCCTGGTTAGTGAACCATCCATGATTGCCAGACTTTCTCTGACACCCCTTATCCCCATCAAAGCTTATCAGTTCTTTGTCTCATTATTTCTAGGCCATGTTAGGTAACTGGGGGACAGGATTATATAGTGAAAGAGGAAGGACTCTATGAGTCAGAAGACCTGTGTTCTAATCCCCAATTTGTCACTTACTAGTCATGTGACCATGAGCTAATTAATTTTCTGAGCCTCAGTTTCCTTATTTGTGAAATAGGGATAAATTAGCATAGTACTCACTGACCTTCCTGCCTCAAAGGGTTGTTATAAAGCAGAGAGACAGACAGACAAACAGAGACAGAGAGAGAGAGAGGAAAAAAATATTTCCAAGAGCTTTCTGAGAACCATAAGCTGCCATAAAAATACAAGTTGAGATTTCAGCAGCAGCTGCAACAGTAACACTACAATATGTTGTTACTCACAACATGGTGGCAAGGCCTTTGAGAAAGAAGGAACTTCTTTGCTGCTATGATCAGCTCAATCCCAGTGATCCCTTTGGTGCTTGGATTAGAGGAACAGTGAGATAGAGGAACTTTCTATTATGGTTAGGACATAGAACATTAATACACAGCTAAAGCTATGTGCTCTTGAAGGCCCAGCAATCCTGCTGAAGGTTTATACTCTCTTGGGCTCTGGTACTTCTCTGGAGGTGTGTTTTCCTGGGGGCTCAGGCACTCAGGTAGAGGTATGTACTCAATCTCCGGTTTTGAGTATCTTATATCAGTTCCCATCAGGAAGAAAGGGGGCTTCATTTTGCCCAACCCACCTTAATTGCCCTCTTCCTCCAACATCCATCAGGATTTTTCTAATTTCTAACATTTTATTAGATCTGTCACATTTCACGTGGCTTCTTTCTACTATTCTTTCTATTCTGATTGTGCTCACAAATTCTGACCTATTCAAAGACACTGTGGGGTGCAGTGGAAATAGCATTAGACTGGGAAGAGGTGGAAGACACGAGTTCTAATTACAGCTCAGCTACTAATAATTTGCATAGCATTTTAATTTTCAAAATGCTTCACATACATGGCCTCATTTGATCCTCACCACGGCCCTCTGAGGGCCAAAATGCTCCATTTTTTACCCATTTTTTTTACCCATCTGGCCGAGTTGCCCCAAAGTCACATGATTGCAAACAGGCCAACCACTTAGGCAAGTCCATTCCCCCATGCCAGCCTCAGTTTCTGCTCTGTAAGACCAGGAGACTGAACTAACCTATTACTGAGGTTCCTTCTAAAGAATGACAAAGCAATATCCTACAAAAGAAAGGTTGGGGAAGAAATGAAGCCGGAGACAAAGCAATTGTGACTTTTCTGCAATGTATTCAGGTCACAAAGATTTCATTAGATTTACTAAAACATGGCTAATGAAAAATAAGATCCTTTTAAATTTTACCTACATTCTAAACATTGCAGTCAACTCAGCTTTCTAAGCTTTGCACCCCATTGACATTAATTAGAAAACTCCATATAAAGGAAAGCTTTTAATGAGCTGTTATTTCAAAAGGTTTTATTGGTGAGCAGCTCTGTTCAGTTTAATAGCACATAAAACGGCATCCATAGAGATTGTCTTGATAAAACCGAGGTATTGATGGGCTAGCTAGCTCCTCTACTCCACCTTATAGAGGCCTCATTATTGAGATGATGTTTCAGTAACACCCCAGTAGGGCCAGAACTACCCATTTTGGCACTGGGGACAAACCTCATAAAGAACGCCTACGGCAGAGAGTCAAGGACATCTTCTCAAATCAACTCATTAACTCGCATCCCTCATAATCCGATATATTTCCAAATCTGGTCGATTCTACCTTTGTAGCATCTCCCAAATGTGCCCCTTTCTCTCTTTTGCTACTACTATCACTGGATGCTGAATGGTCTTGCTACCACAAGTCTCTCCTTACAATCCAACTTACTAACTTACTTACTTACAGTCCATCCTCCATTCAGCCACCAAAGTGATTTCCCTAATATGCAGGTCCCACCATGTCACTCCACTATTGAATAAAGTCCAATGGCTCCCTTTGGCTTCTAGATCAAATATAAAATCCTCTTGTTTAGCATTCAAAGCCTTTTACAACCCAAATTATCTCATCCCCTCTCCCATATACCTTTCCAGTCTTATACCTCACACTCACCATTCCATTCCTTAACCTCCCCTACCCCATAATGTACATCCTACTGACACTGGCCTCCTGGCTGTTCCTCAAACAAGATACTCTATCTCTCAGATCTGAGCATTTTCACTGTCTGTTCCAGATGTTTGGAATACTCTCCCTTCTCATATTCACCTCTCTGTTTACCTGGCTTCCTTCAAGTCCCAGTGAAAATCTCATCTTCTACAGGAAGCCTCTCCTAATCTCTCTTAATTCTACATCTTCCCTCTGTTGATTATTTCTTATTTATCCAGTAGTTAGGTTGTTTGTACATAGTTGCTTGCATGTTTTTTTTTTTTGTACTCTATTGTGAGCTTTCTGAAGGACAGGAACCATCGCTTTCCTTTCTTTGTATCAACAGAGCTTAGTGTTGTATTTGTAGGTGCTTAATAAAGGTTTATTGACTAACCAACATTCAGATGGGGAAAAGAGAGATATTAAAACACAACTTGGGGAGACAGAGACCCTAGATACTTGCCCCACTAGGAAATAACAAATAGGTTTTCTCCTGGGGGTGAGAAGGAAAGAGGTGGGGTTGTGAAGGTACCCACCTAGGAAGTGATTACCAGAAAGAGGAACGGTACAGTCTGAGAGTTTCCTATTTTAATGAACCAGTCTTGCCAACTGCATGTTAAGTTCAATCATTACTAGTCTTTAAAGGAATGTAAATATTCTCAGTAACAACAACGACATTTATATACGTGCTAGGCACCATGTTAATTGCTTTACAATTATCTTAATTGATCCTCACAACAATCCTGGAAGGTAGCTAGCTATTACTATCCCCATTTCACAGATAAGGAGACTGAGGCAAGCAGCAGTTAAGTGACTTGCCCAGGGTCACACAGCTAGTAAGTGTCTAAGGCCACATTTGAATTCAGATCTTTCTGACTCCAGGTCCAGCCCTCTATCCACTATACCACCTAGATGCCTTCTCAGTATCCTCTAGTTTTAGTATCTGGAGTATTTGTCCTACCCTAGTTATAGCAATGTATCAAAGCTATTTCTTACGATTTCCTGAAAATGGAAATATCCAATCCTCCCTGCACAAAGTAGAGCCATTATTATGTTGAATGGGCCACCTTGGAAACAAGTGGGTCTCCTTTCATTAGAAGTCTTCAAGCAAGGACTGGGTGACCTCTTATTAAGTATGTTGTAGTAGAGAATCTTTAGGGATTATAGGTTGGACTAGATGGTAAATGAGGAATCATCTAACTTTGAAATTCCAGGATTGTGGGATGTGGGGATTCTTTAAAACGTCCACAGTGTCAGCTATGCACAACTCATTCTACAGTTAAAAAGAATTCTATAAACATAATACATCTAGATTTGGGGAAGCCATTTGATCAATTCTGGCAGGCTATTCTTCGGAATAAGATGGAAGGCTGTAAGCTAGATAACAGAGCAGTTAATTGGCTTCCAATATGGTTCAATGATTGAATTCCAGAAGCACCAAATAATTATTAGCTCTGCTCTGTCTTTGTCCTTTCTTTTTACCATTTTTATCAATGACTTGGATAAAAGCATAGCTGGCCGTTCTCTCAAATACGTAGATGATGTAAAGCAGGAGAGGTAAGAGAGCACCAATATGTTGGATGGCTGAACTAAGGTCCCAAAATACCTCAGTAGGATCAAACAGAGGTCTGAAATGAGCAAGACAAAATTTGAGAGAGATAAATTGTAAATTACGCAGTTAGTTCAGAAAATCAGTGGTCAAAGTACAAGATTGGAACAACCTGGCTTAATGGTGGCCCATGTGCTAAAGATCTAGGAGCTTGGCTGCAATCAATAAAAAAGCCTACTCTGTTCCAGGCATTGTGCTAGGGTCAGGAATGCCAATGCAGTGAATGAAACAATCTCTATTCAAAAGTAGTTTACTAATAAATATAGTGTCATGGGGCAGGGGATGAGGATTTGGAGAGAAAAAGGCTAAAGACATCTTAATTTTTTCCATAAGAAGGATAGTGATAATCATATTGGTCTCTTTCATGATTATACCCCATCCGCAATAATTTGTACAGTTCATAGGTTGGTCAGTTCCTCCCTGGAAACTCCATTTGAGGAAGTACCCATGTCAGCCATGATCACTTCTAACCTGGCTCAGCTTCTGACTCCCTAGACTGCTTTTTCTACCTCCACTGTAGTGGCCTTTCCATGCTGGCAACTTTTCCACTTCTTCTTCACATAAGAGGAGACTTTTCCTCCAATACCTACTTCTTATCTCTCTTTTATTGTTCTCTTACCCTACTAGAATGTAAGCTCCTTGAGGGCAGGGGCCATCTTTCTTTTTACTTATATTTGTATTCCCAGCATTTATCATAGTACCTGAGATAGTAAGCATTTTAATAAATGCTTTATCTAATTCAATCTAGTCTAAGGCTACCACATTGGAAGAGAAATGATGATAAACTGGAGCAGTCCAGACAAGGTGACCAGAATGGTGAGAGAAATTTGTTTGAAACTAGGTCTTATAGGGACTAACTAGGAATGTCTAATCAGTCAGTGAACAAACATGGATTCAATGCTTCATACATGCCAGGCACTGAACTAGTCACTGAAGATGCGAATAAAAACATATACATTTTTGACCTGTTTAGCCAGATAAAGAAAACCTCAGGGGAGACATAATCCAGTCTTCAAATATTTGAATGGTTACCCTATGAAAGATTGATCCGATTTATTGTGTGTTACTACAGAGGGCAGAACTGGATCCACAGGTAGACATTTCAGAGAGGCAGATTTTGCCCCATTATTAAGAGTAACTTCCTACCAATCACAACTGCCCAACAATAGAATGGGTCATCACTTTGAGTCATGAGCTTCCCATCAGGGGAGGCGTTCAAGCAGAAGCAATGGATGGCTAACTTGTCAAGTATGTCGTCGAGGGGGATTCCTATTTGGCTTGAGAAGTTTAAAATGGCTGACAATGGTAGCAACAAGAGCAACAATAATGATAATTAGATCACAGATCTTGAGCTAGAAGAGACGAGAGAGACCACCTATTTAACCTTCTCATTTCATAGATGAGCAAAGTGAACTTGAGCTAAATGATATGCCCAGGATCACCTGGTTGTTAAGCATCTGAAGTAAGATTTGAACTCAAGTCTTCTGACTCCTGAGCTTTTTTTCACTTGAACCATGTTAACTGCTAATAACTTAGAAGTTCCTTTCAAATCTCAGGTTCTATGATCCTATAAACCAGTGTATTCCTGTTGACTTTGGATGGAAATCATAAAATTCTTGATGGAGTCTTTCGGACTTTATAGTCAGTCTCATTGTATACCCTGCATAGACTCTCCATATTAAACACACTCATATGCAGTATAACTGATACCTATAAATATCTTTCCAATAAAAGTGAGGTCGTGTATTTCCTAGTGATCATCTCCCGCTGCAGGGAGGGTGATAAAGCAGCAGGCTCAAGGCCAAACAACTTTCTCCAGTCCACAGATTCAATAAGTTGAAATATGTTTAGGAAGAGAGCTGGAGGCCAAACTCTCTGTGTACTTTAAAATTACGTGGAGATGGCCTAGCCAGCATAGGCATGGCAGCTCCAGAGAGCCAAACTCAGTTTGAAGGGGCACCGAGGAGCCATGCAGGCTAAGAATCCCATCTGAATTTAGGGAGCTCTAGGACAGTATTAGACCCAAAAAGATGGCTTTGGGGGAAAACATCAGCCATTGAAAAGCTTATTGTGACTGGCCTCTGGATGTCTCTATAGTCTTAGTACATTCATGAGACTCATCAGTTAGAGAGGTGAACAAGTCAATGTCATTTAGAAAAGACCTGCAGAAAATCTTTCTTTGCTCTGCAGTACAGTAGAATGAAGAGCCTGCTGGATTTGGAGTCAAAGGATTTGGGTTTGTCTCCTGCCTTTATTCCCTGAGTGAATTCAAGTAACCTGCTTGATTTCTCTGGCCCTTGGTTTCTTCATTTGGAAAATGAGGGGGCTGGAATAGATGACCTCTAAGGTCCCTTCCAGCTCTAAATCCATGATTCTACGATATCTTCTAGGAATCCATCTATGCTCTATGGAGGATAGTACAATTAGAAAGGTACTAGTTCTTCACTTCCCACTTCTGCTGACTAGTACCTTGGACAATTTCTCTGGGCCTTAGTTTCTTCATCTGAAAAATGAAGTCTTTTCTCCTAAATACTAACCTTTGAGATCTAAATCTATGATTATCTTTGTGATCCTGGGATCACAGAGTTCAAAAACAATTTTCATATTCAAGACGATCAATATCAAAGGACCTGCCAATTAGTCTATTTGTAGTAATAAAATGAAGTCATTTATTTATTCAATAAACATTATCAGAGCATGATTGCCTGATATAATCTTTGCCCGTAGTAGGGGCTTAACAAATCTTTGTTTGCTGAATGAGCTCCACCTGGTGGTTAAAAGGAAGGTGAACTACAGGTGTATATTTAGAATCATAGACCTAGATAGAGCATGAAAGGAACTCTGAGGACATTTACTTCAGCCTCCTCATGATACAGATGACTGAGGTCCAGGGGAGTGATTTGCACAATGTCACCCAAGTAGTAAGCAGCAGAGGTAGTACAGTTAGGTACAAATTAGTGCAAATAATGAATGTCCCGAAGTGATCATGTTTTTTGATTCACATTGCATATTTCCACTGGGCTGGAACCATATGTTGCATAATTATATTAACTTTCAATAATGTGAATTCAATTACGTGTAATCACTTTGGGGGATTCATTGTTAGCATTAATTGAATAAGCCCTCGCTGTATTAGAACTCGTCTCTTTTGACTTCTTCTATTCATTGTTTGTTTACTTCATATTCATCTTACCACAATACCATACTGTTTCTCCAAGCCAAATTATATGAATAACATGCTCTAAAAAGCAGGAACCTACCTATAATAAAAAGTAAATTATATCAACCTTTAAGATCCCTGAAAATACCCATAGAGTCCCTATGAGAACAACTATAAAGGCCTCTCTCTACCCATTGGTGGCTCTAAAGTTGCATAATGGTGCCATGAAGGCTGCGTGGTGCTGTGACTCCCAACTTTGACTAGGAGTCATGAAAACTAGATTTTAGCACCTGTTCTGCTATTAAATCCCTATGTAACCTTTGACAAGGTTATTTTATCTCACTCTATCTGAGCCTCAATTTCTTCTTCCATAAAATGAGGGTGCAGGATGAAATGGAGTACATTTGGAGTAAGAAGATGACAGAATCATAAGAATACAGGTTTGGAAATAGAAGGGGCCTTAGAAAATACAATTTTAATTATTTTATAGATAAGAAAATGGAGGTCCAGAGGTAAAGGGATTTGCCCAAAGTCTTACCTATACGGAATGGCAGAGCTTGGGATTTAAACCCAGATTCTTTAACTCCATATTCAACCTTAATGCCATTGTAGCAGAACCTGAGTTAATAGGAAATCGTATGGTACAACATAAAGAACAGTGGCTCAGGAAGCAGAGGACCTGGAATCAGACCCTACCTTTGACACTTCATACCTATGAGTCTTTGGACAACTCACTTAGGTTCTCTTGGCTTCCGGCCAATTCCTCACCTACCAAATGAGAGAGTTGGATTAGATGACCTCTGAGATCTCTTCCAGCTCTAAATCTATGATCTTCTGAGTCATTTAACCTCTCTTGTCCTTAGTTCCATAATAGGTAAAATTAGGGTACTCAAATAGATTATATTTCAGGTCTCTTCCAACTCTAAATCGATAACTCTATGATTCTATGACAATCTCCAAGATCCAATATGGCCTAATATGATTTCACATTAATCAGTCAACAAGCATTTATAAAGTGCTACTATGTGCTCAGGGTAGCTACAGGCTGGGGATACAAAAACAAAAAAAACAAACAGTAGGTTAAGCAACAGGTGCTGATTAAATGCCTCCTGTGCTCCAAGCACCATGCTAAGCACACAGCAAACAAAGAAAGGCAAAATGCAGGCATTCACAGCCGAATGGCAGAGACAACATGTAAACAACTATGGGTATAGAAGATATATATAGGATAAATGGGAAGTAATTTAGAAGAAAGGCACTAGCAAGTGGAGGTGAGGGAAGACCTGGAAAACATACAAAAGTATGGGGAAGGAATAAAGGTATAAGAAAAATAGAAATATAGGAAAGGGTCATATTGTGAAGGCCTTTAAATTCAAAACAGAGCATTTTGTTTTTATTTCATCCTGGAGGTCTTAGGGAGCCAATAAACCAGTTTATTGAATAGGGGATTGACCTATATTTTGGCAGCTGAGTGGAGGATAAGCTGAGTTGGAGTGAAAAGAGTTATAAGGGAGAGAGACCAACCAGAAAACTACTGCAATTGTACATTGTGTGAGCAGAGAGAAGAGAACACACACTAGAGACAATGTCAAAGTAAAAAAAAAACCCAACATATTGCATTTGTGCAATGAATGCAAGAGGGGAGGCAAGGAGGACACTGAAGGTGTGAGTCTGAGCAACAGGGAGGATGGTGGTGGCCTCAAAAATAATATGGCCATTTGGAAGGTATGGGGGAGAGACGAGTACTGGTTTTGATATGTTGAGTTTGAGATGACTATGTTTGAGATGTCCAAAAGACAGTTGGTAATATGAGACCAGAGCTCAGGATAAAGGGTTAGCGAATCATCTACATACAAGTGATAATTTAAACCATTGAAGCTGATGAGGTCACCAAGCAAGATAGTATAGAAGAAGAGAAGAACCAGGTCAGATCCTTGGAGACCACCCACAGTTAGTGGGCTTAACCTGGCTGAAGATCTAGCAAAGGAGAAGTCATACAGTAAAACAAAGAACAAGGACAAAATAGTATCAAAAAAAAAACCAGGAAAAATATCAAGAGGAAGAGAGTTTCAAAGGCTTCAGAGACATCAGGAAAGATAAGGATTGAAAAAAGGGCAAAATTTGACAATTAAGCTCATTAGTGAGTTTAGAGAGCATTTTCAGTCAAATGATGAGGCTAAAAGACAGATTGCAAAAGGTTTGGAACTGACTCAGAGTTGAGGAAGCAGAGACAGCGTAGATGGCTTTCTTAAAGGGTTTACTGAAAAAGGGAGGATAGATATAAGATGATAGCCAGCATGGATGATTGATTCAAATGAGGGTGTTTTTAAAGGACAGGGGAGAGACATGGGCATGTTACAGGAAGTAAGGAACCTGCTGGAATAGTATAAAGATTAGAGAAAGAAAGAGATGAGGCAAGAAGTAGAAATGTGATGGAAAAGATGGGAGAGGATAGGATCAGGAAAGCATGTAGAGTGTTTTTCCTTGGAAATGAGAAGGGCTACCTCTTCATGAGCAACAGAGGTAGAGGAGGACATAGTAGGGGGAAACAACTAAGTAATGGAAGATGAAGAAGAAAGAAGAACGGCTAATTTTTTTTTCCAGAGACATAAGGTGAGGTCATAGCTGAGAAGTAGTACTGATTGATTCTATTTTTTCCTCCAAATACCACCATTCATGATGAATTCAAACATAGTTTTCATTCAAATGTATTAGGTTTTAATTTTACTAAATCACTATGATTCCAGTGGCATTATCCATTATTTGCCATCGCAAACTGAAAATCCACTAGAATCATACTCTGATGCCCTAATGCAGCAAATATGTGATGCTGGCTTTGAATCAGGATTAATTCAGGACTAGGACCTGTGATTTCATTGGTGTAGGGAATGCCTGGATCAGGAAACTGTCTCTATCGAAGCAAGTTGAGGCCTCTTCTGCAATTTATAATCTCAGAGAGGTTTAGAATACGGAGGGGTTAAGTGATGTGATCAGGCTCACATAGCATGTATGTGTCAGAAGCGAGACATGAATTCAGATGGCTGGGTTAAATGAATAAAAATAAAATCAACTGATATTTGTATAATATTTTAAGATTTGCAATGTACTTTAAAGTAAATTTGATCCTCACAACAGTCTCCTAAGGATATGCACTGAGGTGCTAAGATATTAATTAACTTGCCCACCGTTAATAAGTGGATGAGAAATAATTTGAGCCTAGATTTTCCAACTCCAAGTTAATATGGATATTTCCAATATTTCCAAATAAAAAGATGCAGCAAAGTTCAAAAGGCTGCCATATATGGGGTAGAAGATGAATCCTATGTATACTAGCCTAGCTAAACTCATCACCAGAAAGATAGCTACCATGTGGTAATTTTTTTTTGTCCTTGGATACTTGTGAAGATTCTCCACTAAGGCCTAGAGGGGATGGAGATGCATATCAGTTGAAGGAGTGCCCACAGTGACAAAATCACAGATCTTTCATAGAATTTTCCATTTTCCACAGTATTCCAGTGACATCAGGGGTTAAATAAGCTTCTGTGGGCTAGTCTGAGAACAAAACCACCTTATATAATGTTGCTTCTATAGGGAAAATGCACACTGAGTTCCAAATGACTGACTAACAAATGAACTTTTGGAACTGAATCAGTTTGGAAGCGGAGGTCGGTCTGTATTTCAGTTGTCGTAGCAACCAAACTGAATCGACCATTCCAGCAACCAGGCTCATTCATTGTTTGGCCCCAGACCTATAAATGATCAAACCCAAAGGAATAAAGTAGACTCTGGTTTGGGAAATGTCCATGTTATTATTTATTTATCTGTTTATTTTATTTATTTATTTATTTTTGCTAGGCAATGGGGTTAAGTGACTTGCCCAGGGTCACACAGCTAGTAAATGTTATATGTCTGAGGCCAGATTTGAACTCAGGTCCTCCTGAATCCAGGGCCAGTGCTCTATCCACTTCCCCACTTAGCTGCCCCCATCTTAACATTTAAAGGAACATCTGACACAGCCTAGAGATGTCATCTTTTGTCACCAATATAAGCAAGCACACTGGGAATCTTCTTTGTTGAATTAAGATTTTGTCCATGTCCCAGTGATAGCAACAGCAAATCAAACTGATTAGTACCTTTACAAAGGCCTGTACATTGGTAAACACATTTTGGTATGGGATTCTAGTCAATTCCTACTGTTGTCATTAGAGATTTCTAATGATGAGTGGTAGTAGTGGTGGTGGTGGTGGTGGTGGTGATGGCTGTATCTCCTTCAGAAAGTGAAATGCTAGATTATATTGTTAAAAACAAGCAGGGCTACAGGCTAAAATAAACCACTATACAGCAGAGCTTTCATTAAGAGATGGCTGCCTGGTGGAATACAAGTTACAGGCCTTTTAGAAGAGGGCTTCCCTGCAGGCATTCATTACTCACTGCTTAAAGCCATCTATTGTTCCTTCTGAACTCCATGCCCCACATCGGCAGTCACATGAAGGGAACCTCCACACTAAATCTGGTCATTTGGTTGTGAGGAAACTGAGGCCTACAGATTTGTCAGTCCTCTAGAGGCCTGTCTGTCCCCAAGGGTGATGACACAGATACAGAGCTGAAAAGAACACTGGAGGCCATCTCATCAAATCTCTTATTTTACAGAGGAGGAAACTAAGGCCCTGAGATACATTAAGTGACAACCAAAATCACATGGATAATGAGAGACAAAAGTGGGATTTGAATTCTAATCTTGGGCTCTTTCCACTACACCACACTGTGAACAGCTTTATAAAGCAGTAGACAAAGAAATATAATTTTCTAGTAGCTCAGTAGTAATTACACTGGAATTACTAAAAACAAACAAAACCAGCAAACCTGTGTTTTTATATGCTTCCATCATGTCTATTATTTTGTATTATTATTAAATATTTATCATTAAATTTCCATAAGGCATTAACAGTGATGTAAACTACTCTCAAAAGAATGGAAGCTTTTTGGGACTTCTAGGAGCCAAGATGGCAGAATAAAAGTAAGTCATTCTCACCTTCCCTTACTGACCTCTGAAAGCCCAGAAAATACCACCCAAGTAAAAACCCTGGAATAGCTGAGCCAGTCAGAAAGACAGGATGCAACAGTCTTGTACTCCATGAAGCTTGGGAAATAAATGGGAAAGGCCCCACCCACTTGGGGGGGGGAGCAGTACAAGACAGGAAGTATCCCCGAATGCCAGTGGCAAGTCCTGCCACAGCAAACCAGGGTAAGATCCTGAGTCCCAGGAGGGTGGAGCAGGCAAGCACCAACACCAGGACCCCATGTGCCTCAGAACAGAAAAGTGAACCAATAAACACCAGCTCAGAAAACTACCATGTGCATCAGCATTCTCCAGCAGCCAAATCTCCTGCTGGAGAACTCCAGGCTGGCAGACATTCTCCAGCAGCCAAACATTCAAGTACTTTAAAGAAGCCTGGGTAGGCAGGCATACCCCAGGGGTCAGACTCCTCATGCCCACCCTGAGAGCTCCTGTGCTGCTGACCCCATCTCAGCACCAGGTAAGCTGCCAGATACCTACAGCCTCCAGCTGCCAACACCAAGGCCCCAGCACACAAAACCAGTGACCAGGTCCTTCACCCTCAGAACAAGAAGCTTGGGTCAGTGCCCCAGGAGAGCTCAACTTTAAAAGCCAGGAAATAAGAAAACACTATGAGCAGAAAGCAGAAATGGACAATGATCATAAATTCTTATTATGGGAACAGGGAATATCAAAGCACAAATTCAGAAAAGGACAACATTGTCAATATACCCACATCCAAAACTTAAGGGGGAATATGAACTGGTCTCAAGCCCAAAAAGCCTTCTTGGAAGAGCTCAAGAAGGATTTTAAAAGTAAAATAAGAGAGGTAGAAGAAAAATTGAGAAATGAAATGAGATATATGCAAGAGAGAGTCAACCAATTGGAAAAAAGGACAAAAATTGACTGAAGAAAACAAGTCCTTAAAAAATACAATTGGCCAAATGGGAAAAAAAAGTGAACTGAAGAAAACAACTCCATAAAAAGTAGAATTGGCTAAATCGAAAAAGAGGCATACAAACTCACAGAGGAGAAGAAGTCCTTAAAATGGGCCAAATGGAAAAAGAGGTACATAATCCAACAGAAGGAAACAATCCATTAAAAATTAAAGTTGGGCAAGTGGAAGCTAATGACTCTATGAGGTATCAACAATCAGTTAAACAGAAACAAAAGAATGAAAAAATAGAAGAAAATATAAAATAATTCATTGGTAAAACAACTGACCTGAAAAGTAGATCCAGGGGAGGCAATTTAAAAATTATTGGTCTACCTGAAAACTATGATGAAAAAGTGATACTGGATAGTATCTTTCAGGAAATCAACAAGGAAAACTGCCCTGAGGTCCTAGAACCAGAAGATAAAGTAGTCATCAAAAGAATCCACCAATCACCTCCTGAAAGAGATCCCAAATTGAAAATGCCAAGGAATATTGTAGCCAAATTCCAAAATTACCAGGCCAAAGAAAAATACTGCAAGCAATCAGAAAGAAACACTTTATTTTTTTTTATCTTTTTTTTTTTATTTTTTGGCTAGGCA
The DNA here is from genome assembly GCF_003287225.1 of Phascolarctos cinereus. Taxonomy (NCBI): domain Eukaryota; kingdom Metazoa; phylum Chordata; class Mammalia; order Diprotodontia; family Phascolarctidae; genus Phascolarctos; species Phascolarctos cinereus. Next base: position 323,265,494 of record NW_027555625.1, read on the forward strand.
ATGGGGTTAAGTGACTTGCCCAGAGTCACACAGATAGTAAGTGTTATGTGTCTGAGGCCAGATTTGAACTCAGGTTCTCCTGAATCCAGGGCTGGTGCTCTATCCACTGCCCCACCTAGCTGCCCCAAGAAACACTTTAAATATCATGGAACCACAGTCAGGATTATGTAGGACCTTGCAGCTTCTACATTAAGAGATTTGAGGGCATGGAATACAATATTCTGTAAGGCAAAGGAGCTTGGATTACAACCAAGGATCAACTACCCAGCAGAATTGAGTGTAATCTTTCAGGGGAGGAGATGGATATTCAATGAAATAGGGAACTTCCAAATCTGCCTAAAGAAAAAACCAGAGTTCAACAGAAAATTTCATCTTCAAATACAGACTCAAGAGAGGCATATAAAGGTAAACAGGAAAGAAAACAACAACATGTTACTAATAAGGGCAAACTGCTTATATCTCTACTAGGGAAGATGACACTTGTAACTTTTGAGGACTGTATCATTATTATGACATTTAAAAGGCGTATACATAGACAGAGTGCATGGGTATAAGTTAACTTTGATGTGATGATAAAAAAAAGTCAAATTAAATGGTGAAAAGGGATTATACTGGGAGAAGAGGTAAGGAGGCAGACTAGGGTCAATTACATCACATGCAAAGGCACAAAAACCTATTACAGTAGAAAGAAAAAAGGGAGGGAGATAACATAATCAGTTATGTATAGAAATCTAGCTTACCCTATAAGAAGTAGGAGAAGAAAGGGGAAAGGAAAGAGAGGGGATGGACAGAAGGGAGGGAAGAAGTAGTAAGGGTAAAGGGGAAGAAAAGGGAAGGAGCTGATAGAAGGGAGGGCAGACCAAAGGAGGTGGTGGTTGAAAGCAAAACTCTAGTAAAGAGGAAAAGGGAGAAAGAAGAGAAAAAAAGCATAAATGGGGGGGGAACAGGATAGAGAGAAAGAAACAGATAGTAATTGCAACTGTGAATGTAAATGGAATGAACTCTCCCATAAAATGGAAGCAGATATCAGAGTGTATTAAGAACCATAATCCTACAATATGTTGTTTAAAAACCTGGAAAGACTTATATGAACTGATGTTGAGTGAAGTGAGCAGAACCAGGAGAACACTGCACACAGTAACAATAACATTGTGTGATGACTGACTTTGATAGATTTAGCTCTTCTCTGCAATGCATGGATCTTAGAGAACTCCAGAAGAGTCATGATGGAAAATGGTATCCACATCCAGAGAAGGAACTTTGGAATCTGGATGCAGATGGAAGCATATTACTTGCTCTCCTTTTCTTTTGTTGTTTTGTTTTGTTTCTTCTTTCTTGTGGTTCCTCCTATTATTTTTAATTATTCTTTATAACATGACTAATGTGAAAATATGTTTAATATAACTATAAGTAGAGCCTATACCAATTGCATGCCATCTTGGGGAGGGGGAAGAAGAAGGAGGGGGAGAAAATTTAAAACTCAAAATCTTATGGAAATGAATGTTGAGAGCTAAAAATAATTAAATTAAAATTTTTTTAAAGTAAGCTTCTTGAAGTCAGAGGCTTTTGTTCTCCTTGTTTGTGTTCCCCCAGTCCCTAGCACTGCTAGGTGGCACATTCAATAAAGTCCTCAACTTGGAGTGATAAAGACATGAGTCCCAATCCTATACTGCATATTTATGAACTGTGTCACTCTGCACCAGTCCTAGAACTCTTTTAGTCCTAGTTTCCTCATCTGCAGAATGGGAATAATAATAATCATAGAACCTAACTCACAGGGTTCTTGTGAGGATTATATGTGATATATATATACACACACATATATATAAATACACACATACGTGTGTGTGTGTGTGTATAAGGATTATTATTATTATTATTATTATTACACATTTTAGATATTAAATAAATGCTTGAATGAGGGTTGAAGAGATTATTCTTACAGAAGGCTGGGCACAGGGAAATGCATGGGATGCATGGGGAATGGGCATGGGCTGTTGTGTGGCATTAGTAGGAATGTAATGGAAGGGATGGCTCCATTGTGTTCATCTACAGTAAGGCCCCATCTCAACTCTAGTGTCTAATTCTAGGCACTATTTTAGTTACTAATCAGAGCAAATTCAGTGCTTGGATAAACAGGATGAAGAGGAAATTTAAAATCCTACCATATCAGAATCCATTGAAGAAACTAAGAATGTTTAGGGGAAAAAGCAAACTAGAGGGTAACAAGCTAGCTGTCTTCATCTATCTGGAGGACTATCATATGGAAGACAGAGCAGACCTAGTCTTCTTGGCCCTAGACAGCAGAACTAAAAGCAATGGATAAAGGCTGTGGAGAGTTAGATTTGTGACTCAGTGTGAGGGAGACCTTCCTAACAATTAGAATGCAATGGTTTGCTTCAAGGATTAGTGAGTTCACTGTCCCTGAAGTTCTTCAAAGAAAAATTGAATGCTTATTTGTGAAGATAGAGAGGGGATTCTTGTTCAAATATGCGTAGCATTAGATGGAGGTCCTTTCTACTTTGGAAAGTTTTTGATCTACAATGGTCAATTTTTTTCCTGAGGATCTTATCTTGATTATTGTAAATGACTGACTTTTCTATCTGTATGTAGCAGGGCACAGCAACTGTGAGAAACAATTACAAGTTGTATTTCTCATGAATTTTCCTGTGCCAAAACTCCTATGAAAATGACTTGATTCTCATCCAATTCTAGTGTCCATTATGTTCAATAACAACAACAATAAATAAAACATTATAATTACATTTGATCCTTACAACAACCCTCTGAGTTAGTTGAAACACAGTGTGAGGTTTTTAAAAATGGAAGATGCTTGTCTTGGAAAACCTGGAGTGAATATGGTAGATGTCTTTAGGAATCTGAGGGATTATCTCCTAGAAAAGGAACTGAATTTGCTCTCCTTGTCCACAGAGGGTAGAAATGGGAATGGTCAATTAAACATGTAGAGACAGACTTGGGCTCAAAGTAGGGAAAACTTTTTGACAACTGAAGCTGTCCCAGAATGGAGCAGGTAGCCTCAGAAGGGGGTGAATTCCTGCTCAATGGAGATATTTAGGCAAAGGTGAAATGATCACCTGCTGGCAATGTTGCATAAAGAATTCCTGTTCAAATCCTACCTGAACTATGTGGCCTCTGAGGTCTCTTCCAAAGCCAAGATTCTGTAATTCTATGATCCTCCCATCAGCTCCTCTGCATCAAAAACACTTTGTACTTATGAGTTTGCTTAATGGTGATACTGCTAGTTAGTAACTGCTATATAGACATCAGAAAATAATTTTTATAAAAGAACAGGTGAGAACAGAAGAGTCTGTCTCCTGAAAAAATGTTAATTTTTTTATCTGCAATGCTCTTTTTGCCTTTATAAACTAAATGATATAATAAAAAAAGAAGGAAGGAAAGAAGGGATGGAAGGAGGGAAGGAGGGAGAGAGGAGGAAAGAAGGAAAGTCCCCTCTGTGTGTTGCCTGCTCCTTTGGAATAAGGACTCTATTGGTGTTTGTTTTTTAATTACCCAGCATTTAGCACAATGCACACATGGTAAGTGTTTAATATTTTTTCACTGAGTTTTTCATTAACAAATATTGATTATTGGGGCAGCTAAGTGGCATAATAGATGGATACTATACCTGGAGTTGGAAACACATGCGTTCAAATCTTGTCTCAGACACTTACCAGCCATGTGACTCTGGGCAAGTCACTTAACTTCTCTGGGATTCAGTTTCCTCATTTTTTAAATGAGCATAATAACAGCATCCACCTCCTAGAGCTATTGTGAGGATTAAATGAGATAATGTATGTAAAAGTCTTTGCAAACTTTAAATAGCTCTATAAAATGCTAACTATTATTATTCATTGATTCTATCAACCTCCAGGGTCATTCTTCAAAGTACCTCCAGTGGACGGGAGTCACCAGTCTCAGAGAAGTCATAATTCCATTAAGGAGGGACTTTAAACTCCTGGGAGAAGATAGTCTTTGATTGATATCTCAAATGGAGCAATAATTGATCTAAATTTTACATCTCACCAGGGACTTATCTGAGCACAGTAGGTGCCTAATTGATAAATGCTTGGTGTATTGAATGTAGGGAAAAGAAAGGATAGTCAAGCAGGAATGAGTTGTTTGTGAAGGAAGTGAAGAGTCTATCAGGTGGGGTTAGACAATGCCTGTCTCTTCTAACAGTGACTGGAAAAAAAATATTCACAACAAAGTTTGATATACAAGCAAAGTAGCCAAATATTTCAAAAGAACATGGGAAGGGTTATTAAGCATGTATTATGTACAAAGCACTGTACTAATCACTGGAGATGCAGAAAGAAAAGGAAGACAGCCCGTTCTCTCAAGCTCACCTTCTACTGGGGGAGATGACACACATGGAAAGTTTTGGCTGCAAGTCAGATGGCAAAGCTTTGTGGTCCATAGGGGGCAGCAGCAAAACAGATGGTAATGTTTCATCTTTAGTCACTTCCACTGATAAAATGATAATCACTTTCTGATGTTGGGCCATTTGACGGTGCCAAGGATTTTGCTGACAAGTGCTTTCTTTTCTGGGTCCTCAGTATCAGAGGCTGTAGCCCCTTATGGGAAGGTGCCAGGCTACATCTTCATCATCATCCTTCCAAAGAGCATCACTAGGCTGGAAGCATTGCTATTTCTGAGGCTCCTGGATTCTATAAAACTGTTCTAGAAAATGACAGTGAAAGAGAAGAACACTGTGAAAGTGAGCTCAGGAGAAGACCTGAAGAAGATAGAGAAGATGGAAGCCCATGGTTTGTTTGGGGATGATTCCTCTTGTTGCCAAGAGAAGAATGATTAGACTCACAGAATGGGATCATAGACTCTCTGCAGTAGAAGAGATCACTTAATGATCACTTAAGAAATTGAGGCCCATCCAGGGGAAATGATTTCACTAAGCAGAAGTTGCTGAGAGACAGTCTGCAGAACTGACTCAGTGTTTTGGACACATTTTTTATTCCTCAGTCAAAAGGACAAAAGGATCATCAGGATGTCTGGGTAAGACCAGACTTCTTTGACTAGCAAATTGGAGATATATTGCAGTTGTTAAGGACAGGGGAAAAGAACAGAGAGTGGTTGATTCAAGGACTAGCACTCAAGGGCCCCTTACAGGGTACTTAGGTTAAGATGGCTACTACAATTGAGTAGTACTTTCTTGACCATAGAAAAGTAGAAAAAAACTGATGGTCCCTAGAGAACAATGGAACAACTTGTGATTTCAGAGACAAGGGAGTAAAACTGAAGCAGGTACTCCCTTGCTATAAATCTCATGAAGGGCAGTCTTCAAGAATGGAAGAGTGTAACTTCTGTTACAGCTGGATTCTACCATAGTGCTTTAAGATTTACAAAACACTTTCCTTAGAACAGCTCTGTGAATCATGTCCTACAAGAATCATTGTCCCAAATTTTACAGTCTTGGAGTGCAAAAGGGACTTCCCCAAGGTCATCTGGCTAATTCAGGCAGGATTCAAACCTAGTTCTTCTAATTCCAAGTCTTTCCAATATGCCACACAGCCCAAGACTCTCAGAGGGAGTAAACAACTATGTAAGTTAAGGCTCATCCTATCTTTAAGGTCTTCAAGCAGAGGCTAAAAATAATGATAATAGCTAGCATTCACATAGCACTGGAAGGTTTGCAAATTACTTTGAAAATATCTGATTTCATTTGATCTTTACAACAACCCTGGGAGGTATGTGCTATTATTATTATTATTCCCATTTTACAGATAAGGAAATTGAGACAGACAGAGGTCAAGTGACTTGCCCAGGGCCACACAGTTAGTAAAGAGGCAGGTTATGAAATCAAGTCTTCCTGACTGCAAACCCAGCACACTATCCATCCTTCCACCTAGCTGTCTCCTTGTCAGATTATAAAGGGGATTTATTCCATACTTGGGTCAGACTACAGAAGTCCTTTCCAACTCTCAGATTTCCTGATTCTGTAATAATTAATCTGGATTAATTATCTGTAATAATCTGTGAAAAATAAACAAACTTTGACCTGGTAAGTATTATATAATAAATACTTTCAAAGACTGAACAAGAGAAATTTCCCACTTCACTATTAACCTACAATGTGCACCACGGATATAACAAAAGAAGACCTTTTCATTCAGCATTATATTTCATGTAACTGTTTCTTCTGAAGAGAAAAGCCAAGTTAAATAGCTCACAAGGAGACAATAGGAGAAGGGCAGTATTGAAGGGCCCAAGTTACATGGTCAATGAGAATTGTAATACCTGACAGATCATTTGAAGCCTAATATCCTGAGACAACAAGACACTCACCACATCCTACAGAGACATCAAAGTCCAGGAAAGCCCCTCCTTTGATTCCTAGCACCCTGGACAGAGATTAAGAAAAAAAACTCCCTGAAAGGAGGCTTGAGAAAGTTATCCCATTAAATGCTACAAATTCATTGCTGCGCATCCCATGTGGAATACAAATAAGGAAAAATGGTGAAACACAAAGGATGAAAAGAAAATACCTTGTGATGTTTAAAGAGACAGTTTGCTACTTAAATATTGCCTGTGGGCATGGCTCAGTGAAGGCCTGAGTGGCTGCATGTTCTGCTGTACTTTACAAATGCCTCTAGGATGGCCATGCATCACAACAATGCTTTCCATCTTCGATCAAGGAACATAAAGAATAGCTCATACTGAGGAGTATAGAAATAACTTTTCATTTTCTCCCTTTTTCTTTTGGAAAAAAAAGTTCTGACTCAGGCACATACATACTCAACACACACACACACACACACACACACACACACACACACACACACACACACACAAAACCATCTCTCCCTGGGAATATTTTTCTTTGGCATGTGTTGATCAAATGCCCAAGAGATTAATTATTTCCAGAACTCCTAGAAGAAGAATGCTGGTGACCATGTGCAGGTAGTTCATTTTTCCAATGTAATTAACACAGGAATGTCACATGGGAGGGCAGCAAGAACTACCAAAGAGAGGTCCAGAAGAATAAGTCCAGGATCATTGGGAATTGATGCACAAACTCCAAACCCCAAAACACGGCCATTCTTCAGCCCATTAGACAAGCAGAAATCTCCAAGCACTTGGGAGCATCTCTCCCTTCACATATGCTGAACACGTACAAGGGCGAACACGTGCACAAACACTGCAGGAATGTTTTTTTTATGTGGCAAACCCCCACATTTTTCTACTGCTGAAATGAATGATTAATGTTTATTGTAAAAACTATTTATTACTACAGGGACATTATTTGCTGTACTTTTGGTAAGAAAAAAAGTGCTATACATCTGTTGATTCCCACTGTCATGATGTCTGGCTACATCAAAAAAGCACCTGTGTTGTAGTAGAAAAAAAAACACCCTAAGGCAAATATATTAGGTTCCTGATATTCACAAGTGGGTGACAGACAGCTATAATGGGGCCTCTTATACAAGTGTAACTTACATGCATTTATACAGAGCTTTCTCCCTTCCCCAGTCTATGAGAGCCATACATCATCCTCCTTACCTTGGTGTAATACAGAGGTCCTAGAACACCTGTCAATCTCCCTGTCAGCCCTGAGGATCTCTGAGTAGCATCTGCATGGGAAAAGCCTCCATTTTTCACACTTTTTGAGGGGAAATAGGCTGCCAAAGTTTGAGAAGTGGGATATAAGCCAGAAATTTGTAGTCCTGGAGCCAAATACGCTGCTTTTTTTTTTTCCTCAGAGCAAGCCACATCCTGCAGGACTTTTACAATTTGTTGTTGCTGCTGCTGTTGTGGGAGTGTTCAGGTGTTATCCTGAGGTTCTATTCCAACCCCTTCTGCAAGAAGTGGCCCATTATTCTGACATTGATGTTGTCTCTTTGATGAGGGGTATATTCCTTGCCTTGTTCTGACTGCCTTGTCCAAACACACTGATGAAGGTTGATTTCTGAAGGAGACATTGCTATAGTAGGAAAAGCACTGGCTCTGGGGTCAGAGGGCATGGCATCAAGTCCCAGTTCTGCTTCTTAAGACTGATAGCAAGTTAGTTAAATTTCTTAATACTCCCTTTTTTCAAAAAATGTAAAATGAGAGGGTTTGACTAGATGGTCTCTGAGGCCCTTTCTAACTCCAGGACTGCTCCTGTGATCCATCTGATTGTTGATGATTGATTTGTCCTAATTCATACAACTGAGTTTAGCCTTTAAAGGAAAGGAGGCAAGGGGAGAGAGAGACAGAAATAGAGCAAGACTAGATATTGGAGAGCTACAAAGAAACACAGAGGGAAGAGGGATAATATAGAAATATGAACTTGGCTCCCCAGAGGGTGGTCTATGCATCTATCTAGGGAACTAAGAAGCCCTCCATAGGAATAGGAAACATGTCTCATGGCTGGCAGCAAACAAAGGCAGCTACAGAGAGGAAAGGGGTCCCTAAGCCAGTCTGAGAGTTTCAAGAATGTGAACTAATAGTGGTAGAAAGGTTGAGAAGTTTCTGGACCTAACCAATTCCTGAATCATGTTAATAATGATGATGATGGTGATGATGATGATGATGATGATGATGATAGTTAACATTTGTATAGCAATTAATACTTGCAAGGCATTGTGCTAAATGCCTTACAGTTTGATCCTCATTTGATCCTCACAAAAACCCTATGAGGTAGGTGCTATTATTATACCTACTTTACAGATGAGGGAACTGAGACTAACAGCAAAGTGACTTGTCCAGGTTCTCACAGTCAGTAAATGTCTAAGGTCCCCTTTGAACTCAGGTCTTCTGGACTCCAGGCCAGGTGCTTTATTCTTGGACCAAGTAGAGTAAGTTCTAGACTAAGCTGGAGCTAGAATTGAGGAGCAGAAAGGAATAGAATCTTGACATAAAGGCACAAAAGCAAACCTTGCCCTTGACTGGTATAGTGAGGTATGTGGACTGTGCTTCTCCACTTGGTATAGACATCAATGTTTTATCAGTCATGAGTTTTTTCCTCTTGTAAGGAGTATCCACCCACAGTAGCACTGCTTGTCTCGAGGACTATATATTCAATGGGGAGCTGGAGCTAGCATCCCAAGGGTTCTTCCCGTTGTGGAGAAGGCACCTTAGTTCTGGACCTCATGGACTGGCAGCTCAGTTCTAAGACTTCTCAATAATCACACTTTCTTTGGCCTATGCTGCCATCCAGGGTTTCTCTGAGAACACCAGAATTTGTCTCATATCTAACTCTCAGCACTAAAACAGGAAAGAGGGTCTTAGGCTAATATGGAACTAAATGTTGGCCAGGTTTCATTTAACCTGAAACAAAAGCAAATGATTCACTTATGTCTGCATATGTAATAAAAATAATTCCCTTTCCCTCTCAAGTGGGCTTCTGTCTTCTCCAGAGACAAAATAATGCTAATAACAATAACAATAGTAATAACTAACACTTATATAGTGCTAAGTGACAGGCACTGTGTTTTAATCTACACACATCTCCAGATTTATAGCAAAACCCCCAACTACTCTATTGCTTAAAAAAAGAAAAGAACTAAGGAATGACAGCCAGTCACCTTCTGGATCTAAAAAGTCCACATAACTCACAGAGCCAGTGAAGAACGAGGTCTAATTTTGCTTGAATTTCTACATTGCAGTCCTGGCCCCCATTGCTTCCCAGCTCTTGCCTGAGAATTCCTCAGCTTGGTGCAGGGGCTCATCTGCCATTTTACCATTGCCATTTCACTAGTTCTAGTTTGAGACTGAGTTCCAACCTATCCCAATATGGCCAAGGAAATCACAGTTCCCTTTCTGCCTCCATTAATCCTGGTTTTTCTTGTCCTAGGGAGCCTCATGGTTCCTTGGAAAGACTCAGAAGATATGTCAGGCTCCTTCCAAAGAACCAAGTCCATGTCTGCATATAACCCCTATCTCTAGGTCATTTTGTGACAGCTCTCCAGGCTTTGTGTCCTTCCTATGCGTGTACCCTTTTAAAGGCCAGGCCCAAGGTTTATGAACTAGCAGTGAATCAATCACTAATAATCAGTCACTAATCAGCCATAATCAATGTGTTGTCAATGGGGCAACAAGGACTCAGGACCAGGAAGGAACTCGTATGTTAATAAGAAGATATCATCAAAGGAAGAAAAGGGGTCATTTTCATGTAGCAACAATGCCTGACACATAGCCACTACATTGCTATTAGATACGCACAAATGGCTATGTAGCTTACATTTATTTAAGAGGAATAGTTTGAAGATTGATGAGATTATATGTGCAAAAGACTTTGACAGAACAAACTAAAGATGCCACAAGAAAACACATTGTTACAGTGCTATCATTTTAATGATAATGATGATACCAGCAGCATGTTGATATGGAACTTTAAGAATTAAAAAGAATTTCTTTTTTACCTTTAGATATTAAATGTATTTGTTTATTTAAAATTTATATTATTATTTTGCTACATGGCTATGATATTTCTTGTTTCTATATTTCAGAAAATTGATCTACCCAATCAATAACATTTTTTTTTTTTGTGACAAGTATGGAGCCACTCACTATTGGGACAAGCTACAAAAGAGCAATTGCTGTCCTCAAGGTTTGGGACTGGCTGGGTGATAAGGCCACATAAAATTATCCAGGATTCTCTAAATCATACGCTCATATATATACCTAGGGGAAGAGGTCTCAGAGGGCGTTTAGTTTACTCTGCTGATTTTACAGATGAGGAACTTAAGGCCCAGGGAAGTTGAATGATTTGCCTAGGGCCATATCAGAGGGAGGATTTGAATCCAAGTCATAAACATCCAGTTCATAAGCATCAAATGTTGGATATGAACCCAAATTTTTCTGACTCCAAACCTGGTACTGTATTTACTACTCTATGCAGCAAAGACTATTATCTATGAATTTTTGCCATGGCTTTGTCTAATTCTTCTTACTGTTACACTGTTCAAGCATGTGTGTAAAGTCAGTAAGATAATGAATATTGGTATGCCATAAGGAACAGCAAATACGACGAATTCAGAGAAGCATGAGAAGACTACAAGAGTCTCTTATGTGGTCTCCCTGCCTCAAGTCTCACCCCACTCCATCTTTCTCACACTTGCCAAAATCTGACCATATCCCCACATTCTGTCCCCCTACTTAGTAAACTCTAGTGGTTCCCACTAGGATGTAATATAAATACCTCTGTTTGGCATTTAAAGCTCTTCACAATGTGATCCCATCTTACTTTACCAGTCTTATAATACCCAATTCCCTTCCATTCACTCTAAGGTTTAGCCAAACTGGTTTTGTTGCTACTGTTTACAGGTAAACACTCCGTCTCCCCTCTTGGTGCCTCTTTCCTGCCTGCCTCCCACAGTTGGACTGCATTTTCTTCTCATAAATGCCTTTTGGAATCTCTCATTTCCTTCAAGACTCACTTGAGCACAAAGCCTCACCTGATCTCCATCACTGCCCTTACCCTTCTTCTGCCTTGTAAGTATATTGTATATACTCATATATGTGCATGCTGCCTGCTCCCCCTTAGAATGCAAACCTCATGAAGGCACTTTTGCCACTTTCTTTGTAACCCCAGAGCCTAACACAGAGACTAGCAGATATAGCATAGTAGATACTAAATGAATGTTTATTGCTCAGTTGATTGATTGACTTCTATGCAGAAATGCAAAATGAAGAAAGCAGAGGCAAAAGCATAATAACCATGATGACTACTACAATGGAAATGAAGTCAGTGGGAAGAAACAACAGAACACTGGGCAAATCCAACTGTTAGTGCTAGTACTGTATTGTCAGAGTTAGAAAATATATCCCTCCTTTTTCCTCATCTCTAATCTAACTTTTTTTTTCTTCTGGAGGGGGCAATGCACTTTGTAATAGCATTTGAGTACTTGCCATAGAGTATGTGTTGTTATCAAAACAAAGTACGTATCAGTAAATTACATATAAAATCACCATGCTCTGAGTTCTCCATGTACCCCAAATGCTCATGGATTTCATGCTAATTGATAGGAGAAGTGAAACATGCCCAATTTACCCCATCTAAATCATATCTTTTCTTTCCTTCTCATTTCTTGGAGGGCTCAGGCATGCGCTAATTTGCATTTTATTTTTTAGATTCTTCATCAGAGTAGATAGTTCTTTCCCATTCTCTCTTCATTAATGTTTTACCGTTTACTACCCTCATTTCCAATGCCGCAATCCTCCATTCTTCTCAAAGCAAGTGTTCCTGTCCCACCCTGAGAATATTGGGATTGCATCCTGACTCTTGAGGCCTGTGCATTTTCCCAGTCTAAGCCAAACCATCTGCATCCAGGAAAACACTGACAAGTTTCAAATCCATTGTATTTTTAAAATACATCTTGCAAGCAGGAACTATGTAGCCTGAGCTTTATTTCAGATGTGGCTGTGTTTTATTTAACACCGAATGCCAGGCTCTGAGAATAGCTTGCAGGAGAAATGTCAATCAACTCTCCAGCATGATCAAGGCACCCATTCCCCAGCTCATTAGGGCCTTCTCATTCTGTTTAAGCTGTTCACATTTATACATCGTAATTAGGAACTTAGCAATTTTGACTGCTAAACAGAAAAGCTCACTGAGTACATTCACATGCCTGAATTTTAAATATGCTTACTCCCCGTTAACCCAGTTCCTCAGGTAAATTCTGCTGGCGAATTCCTGCACCCTGAGCCATGAGACTTAGGGAGAGAGAAGCAGAACATCTAATTGGATTGAAACATATATTGATTATTGTTTTTATGACCCGTTAAGTGCTTGTTGCCAAACGATGATGCCACAGAGTTTTAGACAACTGATTTGTGGTTGCCTTCCCATATTGACCCTAATCAGGCTCTGAAATGCCATCTGTAATTTTGATGGTCTGCATTTCATGGGGAGCTGGAGTTCTGCAGGTGTCCCTAAATCAGAGAAGGGAAAACACCACAACCTTAATGACATGTGTGTGAATCTCTTTTCTGGCTTGAGTATCACAAGGGGCGTTTCAGCCTAGTTCAATTTTAAGCTTTGTAAGACCTCACAGAAAAAAAAATCTTGATTTTAGTTTATCCCAATGACTCTCAGGACGGAATATCTTTCATATAGCCAGAGCTACAAATGGAAAAGAGGGAGGAGGAAATAGAAGAATTTAAGCACCTCCTATGTGCCAGATACTATGACAAGCATTTTACAAATTCAATCCTCATAACAACCCTGGCGGGGGGTAAATATCCCCAGTTTTATAGATGGAGGAACTGAGGGAGGCAGTGGTTAAGTGACTTGCCCAGGATCACACCATGTCTAAATTGCAGTTTGAACTCAGGTCTTCCTGACTCCAGGCCCAACATTCTATCCATGGCACCACCTAGCTGCATCTACAAGAACATTCATTCCATTTGTCATCAGCACCTTGGACACAATAGGTACACAATTGTAGAATTTAAATAAAAACAGTGCAGACCACAAAAAGAATGAAGTCACAGTGTCCCAGTATTGACAAGACTCCACCTACTCATCTTATCCAACCTTCTGCCTCCTGTAAGAAACTTCCTTTCCACATCCCTTATGGGTGCTCATCTATCCCCTGCTTGGGCATTTCAAGTGACAGGGAGCTCACTACTCTTTGGAACAGTCTATTCTAGGGAAGGACAGAGTGGAAAGAACACTGGATTTGAAACCAGAAAACCTGGGTTCAAATCTCAGTTCTGCCACTTACTAGCTGTGTGATTTAGCCAAGTCACTGTCCTCTTCTTGGCCTCGGTTTCCTTCTCTGTAAAATGAGGGAACTGTTGGATCAGTTGATCTCCAGGTCCCTTTTCAAGCTCTAATTCCTATGTTCTTATACTGGACTATATAGCCAGGGATTAAGGGACTTTTTAAAAAAAATTTGCCCAGTGAAAGGAAGGAAACAGGCATTTATTAAGTACTACTATGTGCCAGGCACTGTGCTAAGTGCTTCACAAACATTATCTCATTTGATAATGGGGAGAGGGAGTGGTAGGAGGGACAGAATAATAAAAAATACTTGTTATTTGAAAAATAAAATATGACAAACTATTTGAAAAGAAATACTAAGATCCTATAATTGATAGAAAGGTCTTCCTTCTGTTGAACTAAAATATGCCTTCCTGTAACTTCTCTGACTTGGTATGAGTTCAGTCCTTCGGAGATATTGAGGCAAAAGACTAATCTCGGTTTCTAAAATAATCACTTAGTAAAGTGAATTACATTTTCATTCAGTTACTCATTCATTCATTCTTCATCTTTTTAGCACTATTATTCTTTTGGTGATATTGTATGAGCCAAAGTCATGGAATTTGTCTATGATAAATTAAAATGGAGGGAATTACCTATTTCTCTCTGTTTCTGTTTCTCTGTCTCTGTCTGTGTGTGTGTCTCTCTCTCCCTCCCTCTTTCTCATTAGTTTTTCTGGTTGCTGAGTGATGCTGTTGACTCAGAGTGAGTTTACTCCGTCTTCTCTCTCTTTCACATGAGCTGCTGTTAAGCCACATTGTACTGACTAGTGCTCCTTAGATCTTCTCCCTGGAGGGTCTCACATTGTCAGATCGTGAAGCATATGCCTGTCAGCCCATGATAATTGACAAGGAACACTGGGGGAGGGAATCAATTTGAACCCATCTTGAACATAAGTAGCAATAAAACAGGGCATGCTAGGCACCCTGGGACAGGCTCATTCCACTACATTAGCACACACTTCACTTTACGGTGATTTGATCTTCCTAATAATGTCAATAACATTTCATTCCTGGGTTGTTTTAAGAAGGGGCAGCAAAGTTACAAAAATGGTAAAATCTCTCTTCTGTGTCCCTCTTTTGGCATTGTTTTTGCTGCCAGGGGTCTGGAGCAAGCACACACACACACACACACACACACACACACACACACTATACATATATGTATGTGTATATGTGTATGTACATATATGTGATATACATGTGCATACATATTATATATACATATATAGTGTCTATATACATATATGTATGAGTAGGGGTAGGGATGTGAGTATCTTTACAGGCTTTGTGGAATTTTAGGCTTTACTGGGTGTAAAAGGCCATCAAATGACACCTTGTAAACAAGTACTTTCCTCATCTTTAATCTACAAAATGGGAATAATACATCTCTGGTCTTTGGTTTACACATGTGTACAATGAGCAGGTTGAAACAGATGATTCTAATGGTACCTCTCTGCTTTAATAACCAATAATTCTCTGTTGCTAAGTCCTCCACAATCTGACTCCAGCCTCCCTGTGCAGGCTTATTACACATTACTCTCCCGCATATCCCCTTTGTTGCTACTAAATGAGTTTGCTTGCTGTTCTTAGTGCCCAAGATTTGGTCTCCCGCCTCTCTACCTTTCCTCAGGCTGCTGCCCATGCCAAGAATGCATTTCCTTCTCCCCACACGCCCCTACTTCTTAGAAATTCCAGCTTCCTTCAACGACTCGGGTGACACCTACTTCGTGAGGCCTTCCTCAATTCCCCTTTCCCAGATCTTACTGCTCTGCTCTCTACCAATTACTTTCTATTTAGCTTACATACACACACATACACACACATACATATGTGTGTATGTGTGCACATATATAAAAAAAATATATATATATACATATATATACACACACACATATATATATAGATATAGATATAGATATAGATATAGATATAGATACCCTTTACATTTACTTTTTTTGTGATGATTAGTCTTCTCCATTTAAATGAAAGCTTCTTTGGTTTTGTCTTTATATCCTTGGCCTGGAACATAGTAGGCACTCTCATAATTGTTGACCAATTGATTATCAACCTCACAGGGTTGTGTGATGATCAGATGAGATTACACACGAGAAAATGCCTTTAAAATTTTATACATTTCTACCTAAATGTGAGGCCATTATTATTATTATTATTATATTATTATTATATTATTATTATTATTATTATTATTATTATTATTATTATTATTATCTTGCATTTGGAAAGCACATTATAATTGTCAAAGCATTTCCACTCAAGCAATTAATAGAATAATTTAATAAAAAATATCAAGCCCATCATTCATCCAATTGCTATTCTTCTTTTCATCATCAGAAATTGAATATCTTCGCTAGGGATTTATATTCAAAAACAAACTTTTGGAGGAGTGAGCAATTGACTTTTTGTTCCTTTCTTTGCTTAAATTAAGGATGTTTGCTTCGTCCTACAAGTTACAGCTGCTGCCTGTATTTGCAGACTTTGATGGGTTTTTTTCTTCAAAAAAAAATCCAAGAATCTCAGCGTTGAATGGTACCTCAGAGATCACCCAGCTCCAGCCTCACCTGGCGTATGAATCTCCCCTAAACAGCACCAACAAAGGGTCACCCAGGCTCTGTTTGAGAACATCCAGAGATAAGAGCTCTTTTCCTTCTGAGGCAGCCCTTTCTATTGTTGGACAGCTCTCACCAAGGGAAAAAAAAAATCTTCCTTTAACCAGGGGCCCTAGCTCTGCCCTTTGATGCCCCATGGTTTTTTCCCCATATTAGCCTTTCTCCTTCCAAATCGTGTTGTGTTATTCACTCATTTAGTTGAGTCTGACTCTTCATGATCCTGTGAACCATACTGTCCATGGGATGTCTTCTTAGCAAAGATACTGGAGGGGTTTGCCATTTCCTTCTCCAAGGCAAACAAAAGTTAAGTGACTGGCCCAGGGTCACAAAGCTAGTGAGTTGCTGAGGCTGCATTTGAACTCAGGTCTTCCTGATTCCAGGCCCAGTGCTCTATTCACTGAGCCACCTAACTACCTCTCCTTTCATATTACCTCATATGTACTCTCTCTCTATATATCTCATATGTACCAAGTTGCTTACATGTCACTTTTTTTTACCATTAGAATATATGTTCCTTGAGAGTAAGGACTGTTATCTTTTTTTGGGGGGGGGTCCTTTCTTTATATCTCCAATGATTAGCACAATGCCTGGAATATAGTAAATGCTTAACAATTGCATGTTGACTGATCAACTCTTCTCTAAGAAAAACATCCCTTTTGGTATGATCCTGTTTACGCCTTCCATCTTTTTTGAGATTACTGCATAAATTGGCTTTCTTCTCTTTATCTGCCATGTGCTGTTTCACCACAACACACTAGAGCATAAACCCTTGGCCACTAATCCTGTTCTTTCAGATCTGTTCTGTTCTATTTCTGTGTCGGGCATTGCCTGGTCACCCCTCTCCTGTTGCCATCTGCACCCCTGAGTCAGGTCCATGCTATTATACACCAGCATACAAACTTGCTGGCAAAAGGCTCTGCAGCTTCCAGGGAAGCTGGGCCCCTACTGACTTACAAAAAACAAAAAACAAAATACTTTACCCATTTCACTCTGCTTCAATTCACAGAATCTCTGAGCTTCAAGAAAGCTTAGAGATTGCCTAGCTTGAACCTTCTCTGTCTGAACAAGAAACCCATCTGCAACATTCCTGAGAAGTGGTCATTGGGCCACTGCTGAAAGACCACTAAAGATAAGAAAGCTATTGTCACAAAATTGGGATAAGTCCTATGCCCTGGATCACCCTGTGTCTCTTCCCTTGAGCTCAGAACACAGTACATTTTGTAGTACCAATTCTGATTTTACATCTGGCGAGGGTGTTTCTAGCACCCAGCTGTCTAGTACACAGCCTGAACTTACGGGATCTTAGAACAGAAAGATGGATAAGATATCACATATCTTCTAGTTCAACCCCCTCATTTTACCAATGAAAATTACAACAATAATACTTCGTATTTATATAGCACTCAGAGGTTTGCAAAGCACTTTAAAAATACCTCATTTTATCTTCACCACAACCCTCAGAGGTAGGTGCCATTATTATCCCCATTTTATGGATGAGGGAACTGAGGCAAGCAGAGATTAAGTGACTTGCCCAGGGTCCCATAGCTATCAAGCATCTGAGACCGGATTTAAACTTAGGTCTTGCCGACTCCAGGTCTAGCACTTTACCCGCTGTACTACTTAGCTGCCATGTGAAAATGAAACCCAGAGAGATTAAGTCACTTGCCCAAAATCACAAAGATCAAAGTTCAAATCTCTGACTCCAAATCCAGGGATCTTTCTACTACCCCATCTTGCCTCTTTCAGTTCCCTCCATGGTATAATGGTTAGCACCCTGGACTCTGAATATAGCTATCTGAATTCAAATCTCAGGGGAACCTTAGTGTAACCTCATTGTAAACAATTACTTGAAGGCAGGGATATGGCAAAGAAGAAAGAAACCTGGCTTTGGAGTCAGGTGGGCTGGATTTAAACCCTGTCCTAGATACTACTTATGTGACTTTTCATCAGGTCAGTTTCTGGGCCTCTGCTTCCTTATTTATAAAATAAAGGGGCTTGAACTAAATGGCCTCTCGAGATCCTTCCTGTTCTAGATCAATCGTCACGTCAGGGCTCAATGCCTAGCGAGGACTCATCTCAGGGCTTGTCAGCGTCACCCTGGGAACTCATAGAGTTATCCACCCAGTTCTGCACACACATACATGGACAACTCATCCTCATGCAGGATTCATTCTCTCCTCTCCTCTCTCCCTCTTTCCAAGCTCCCTCAATAAAACCTGCTTATACTTTCTCTGGATCACTGTTACTCTGCTTTTCTCCCACATACACAGTGAATTGACTCTCTGCTCATATTATGACTCTCATTGTCTCGACACCAAGTCAGTGGCTCCACACCACAAAGGTCACTATCATCCAAGGCCCTTCAAGATCTAGCTTCAGCCTGCCTCTGTAATCTTAGGCCATGCTACTCCCCTCTAAGAACCCTTTAGTTAAGCTTGTCACTTGTTCTCTGAACGCCTAATGGATGTCATTCTCAGCCCCTACTCCTTCTCAAGTCAGTCTCTCCAGCTCCACAACCAGACACCAGCCCAGAGGCAACTTTGTCAGGCTCTTAGAGAAGCTTAGGGCATAGCAGACCCCATCTCCTCCTTTTGACAACCCCTTCCCAACTCCAACACAGCAAGTTCCATTCTTTTTCACATCCTCTTCTCCTTTTGATCCCATAACACCTTCAGCTCCCGGCAGACACCATCTCCCGAAGCATCCCTTTCCACTTTTAGAAAGCTCTAATTATTTTTTTTCTTTTTAAATTTATTTATTTTTAGTTTTCAACATTTATTTCCAAAAGATTTTGAGTTCCAATTTTTCACACCATCTTGCCCCTCCCCCCACCACAAGATGGCATGTGTTCTGAATTTCCCTTCCCCTAGTCTGCCCTCCCTTCTATCTCTCTCCCCCTTCTCTTAACCCCTTCCTCTCCTGCTTTCCTGTAGGGCAGGATAGATTTCTGTACCCCATTTCCTGTATTTCTTATTTGCCAGTTGCATGTAAAAACATTTTTTTAATATGTGTTTTTAAAACTTTGGGTCCCAAATTTTCTCCCTTCCTCCCTACCCACCCACCCCCATTGAAAAGGCAAGCAGCTCAATATAGGTTATACATGTGCAGTCATGCAAAACACTTCCATAGTAGTCAGTCTGTGAAAAACTAACTCTATTTCCCTTAATCCTATCCCGCTCCCCCCCATTTATTCTATTCTTTCTTTTGACCCTGTCCCTCCTCAGAAGTGTTTGCTTCTGTTTACCCCCTTTTCCAATCTGTCCTCCTCTCTATCATTTCCCTGCTCTCTTGTCCTCTTCTCCACCTATTTTCCTGTAGGGTAAGACAACTTTCCATACCCAATTGAGTGTGTATGTTATTCCCTCCTTAAGCCAAATCCTATGAGAATAAGATTCCCTCATTTCCTCTCACCTTCCCCTGTTTCCCTTCCACTGTAAGAGCCTTCTCTTCTATGTTTTTTTTGTGAGATAATTTACCCCATTCTACCTCTCCCTTTTTTCTTCTCCCAGTATAATCCTCTCTCACCCCTTATTTTTATTCTCCAGATATGACCCCTTTATCTTCAACTCACCCTGTGTGCTCTATCTATCTATATCTATCTATATATATATACACATACATATAATTTTTTTCCCTCCAACTACCCTAATACTGACAAAGGTCTCATGAGTTATAAATATCATCTTTCCATGCAGGAATGTAAACAGTTCAACCTTAATAAGTCTCTTATGATTTCTCTTTCCTGTTTACCTCTTCATGTTCCACTTGAATCTTGTATTTGAAAGTCAAATTTTCTTTCAGCTCTGGTCTTTTCATCAAGAATGTTTGAAAGTCCTCTATTTCACTGAATGACCATTTTTTTCCCCTGAAGGATTATACTCAGTTTTGCTGGGTAGGTGATTCTTGGTTGTAATTTTATCTCCTTTGCCCTCCAGAATATTATATTCCATGCCCTGCGGTCCCTTAATGTAGAAGCTGCTAAATCTTGTGTTATCCTGATTGTGTTTTCCACAGTACTTGAATTGTTTCTTTCTGGCTGCTTGTAATATTTTCTCCTTGACCTTGAAAATCTGGAATTTGGCTACAATATTCCTAAGAGTTTTCCTTTGGGGATCTCTTTCAGGAGGAGATCTGTGGATCCTTTCAATTTCTATTTTGCCCCCTGGTTCTAAAATATCAGGGCAGTTTTCCTTGATAATTTTGTGAAAGATGATGTTTAGGCTCTTTTTCGGATCATGGCTTTCAGATAGTCCGATAATTTTTTAAAATTCTTTCTCCTGGATCTATTTTCCAGGTCAGTTGTTTTTCCAATGAGATATTTGACATTATTTTCTAATTTTTCACTCTTTCTATTTGTTTTACAGTGTCTTGATTTCTCATAAAGTCGCTAACTTCGAATTGCTCTATTCTAATTTTTAATGAAGTATTTTCTTCAGTAAGCTTCCTCTTCCATTTGGCCAATTTTTCTTTTTAGGGCATTCTTCTCCTCATTGGCTTTTTGGAGCTCTTTTGCCATTTGGGTTAGGCTATTTTTTTTTAAGCTAGGCAATGGGGTTAAGTGACTTGCCCAGGGTCACACAGCTAGTAAGTGTTATGTGTCAGAGGCCAGATTTGAACTCAGGTCCTCCTGAATCCAGGGCGGGTACTCTATCCACTGTGCCACCTAGCTGCCCCTAGGCTATTTTTTAAGGTCTTATTTTCTTCAGTATTTTTTTTAGGTCCCCTTTAGCATCATTCTCTGTTTTTCCTTTACTTCTCTTACGTGCTTCTCAAAATATTTTTGAGCTCTTCCATGGCCTGGGACCAATTCACATTTTTCTTGGAGGCTTTGGATGTAGGAACTTTGGCTTCTTTGTCTTCTTCTGGTTATGTGCTTTGATCTTCTTTGCCATCAAAGTAAGATAATATAGTCTGACTCTTTTTGTGCTGCTTGCTCATGTTCCTGGCCAATTACTTGAGGTATAAACTCTTTGTTAAGGTAGAAGTCTGTTTCCAGTTTGGAGAATGTACTGTCTCAAGCTTCAGGGGTTTTGTGCAGCTGTTTTCAGAGATACTTCTAGGGCCTGTAATTTTCAGTACTTCCAAGGTGCTGTGATCAAGGGCGAGATATTTACTCCTTTCCTGGCCTGTGCTCTGGCCTATGAGTGATCACAAGCACTCTTTTCTGCCTTGGAACTGGAAGATTTTCTCTCCACAGCCCCTACAATCTCTACCTTGCCCCTGGACCACCACCCAGAACTATGACCCAGATCCGAGCACAGGCAAAGCAAGAGAATCCTGTGCCAGCAGAGAGATCCCTGCAATCCCCCTCTGATCAGCCAGTTGATTCCCCCTCAGTCTGTGGGTCAGAAGCTGAATCCTGTACCAGCAAAGAGATCCCTGCAATCCCCCTCTGATGAGCCACTCAATTCCCCCTCAGTCTGTGGGCCTGAAGCTCAGGAGGCAGCTGCCACCCCAGGGCGAGCTCAGGGAATGGCATTTGTACATTGAGAAGTCTGGAAACCACCACAGCTGCCTGCAATTCCTTCCTCTGTGGCCTGCTCCAGGTTCGCTGTGGCCAGCATACCCACGCCAAACTGTGTTTGCTCCCAGCTGGTGCGATATACCTTCCCGATCAACCATCCAGGTTGTGCTGTGCTGGAAATTTGTTTCACTCTTCTTTTTGTGGGTTCTGCTGCTTTAGAATTTGTTCAGAGCCATTTTTTATAGGTATTTGGAGGGGTTTGGGGGAGAGCTCAAGCAAGTCACTGCTTTCACTCTGCTGTCTTGGCTCCACCCCCTCTATATCAGAAAGCTCTAATTATTAGAAAGTTTATCTTTATACTGAGCTGAAAGCTACCTGTTTGCAACTTCTACCCGTGACTGCTAGTTTTGCTCTTTGGAGTAAAGTAGATCAAGTCAAATTTCTCTTTCCCAAGTTGACCTTGCAAACACTTAAGATGCCCTCTAAATCTTCTCTTCTCAAGGTTAAGGACCCTATATCTTTAGCTGATCTTCCTAGGGCCCAGTCTCTGGTCCTCTCCTAGAATGCCTATAGCAGCAAAGGCTAAGTATGAACACATTCCTAAGATTACCAATGATACTCTCGTGATCCTGGTCATTCTCCTCCTTTGTCCTCACTTAAGTTTATCAGGGTCCTTCCTAAAATGTGGCACCTGGAACCGAACACAATACTCTAGACACAATCTGACCAAAGCATCACAGAATGGAACTGCCTCTTCCTTTATTTCTGGATAACAGGCCCCTATTACTGCAACCCAAGATTGAATTAGCTTTTTATTTCTGACACCATATACAATGATCAGAGTCATACATCTAGATCTGGAAGAGATCTAAGAAGTCATCTAGTTCAAGCCCCTCATTTTCTAAAAAGGAAACTGAGGTTTCAAGGAAGGTTAATTGATTACCCAAGGTCACACAGGTAAAGTGTCAGGATTTGAATTTCAACCCAGGTTTTCTGACTCTGAATCTAGCACTCTTTTCTCTGCACTACATATATTATACTACTGACTCATTCAGAGCATATAAATTTATTAGAACCCAAATACTTTTCATTTGAATGGATGTCTAACTGTGCCTCTACCATTGTGTATTTGTGCCACTGATATTCTGAAATAAGTATAGTATCTGAAATTTGTCCTTATTATATTTCATGTTATTATATCAGGCCCATTTTTCTAGGCTGTCATGATCTTTTTGGACCCTGTCTCTGTGAAGAATGTGTTGGTTATATCTTCCATAATTATATTATCTATAAACTTGGTAAATATATAACGTATGCTTTCACCAAAGTTATTGACGATAAGCCCAGAAGAGATCTCTGGTGTACTTTTAGACACTTCTTTCCGAGTTGCTATTGATCCATGAATAATTTTTCTTTGCTTCCGTCTACCTTAACTATACTATCATCAAGTCAATACATGTCCGTTTTGTCCATAAGCACCTCATTAGAAACTTTGTCTGATACTTTTCCTTGATTCTATATTTATTTACTTACTAATCTTTTGTTTCTTTTAATGGTTCCTCTGAGATAAGTTCAACAAAAACATTTATCAAGTGTTGACATACAGAGTATAGTCCTTTAAAATATGATGAACCCATAGTTTCTGTTCAGTACTTTCAGCAAAATCATCTTTATGCAAAGAAGTATATAGCATGCAGTTCACAAAACCCAACGATCTTTTTCACATGAGCTTCTTCTCAGTCATATGTCTGTCATATTGTACTTGTGAAGATGATTTTTTTGAACCTAAGGGTATTTACATTTAACACCATAAAATTTCATTTTATTATATTCAGTCTTGTGGTTCATCTTTTCAGAAACTTTGAGAATTCTGTCATATAATGTATTATTTCTCCTCTTCTCATTTCCTCTCTGGGTGCTATTCTTGATTCTCTTGGAACTCTTTTTCTACCATGGCCTAGTAGTCTTTTCACCCTGGAAGATTCCTACAGCTGCTTTCTCTAACTGGTCAGTTTCTTCTGGAACTTCCATTTTAAAGAAAGGTTTAGGCTAGTCACGTTCACCACTTCATTCCTCTCCATGCACACTGTAATTGATAAATACTTGCATCTTGACTTGACTTATACATGTGTCACCTGAAAACCTGAAAAGCATGCCACCTATTAAATAGACAACTCTTAGAAAAGTGTTAAATAACAAGCTTAGATCCCAGAGGCCCTCTACTACGTACTATCTTTTGAGGGTAAGTTAACCTGTGATGACTATTCTTTGGGTAGGTATAATAAACCATTTAAAAATCTACCTAACTGCACTGCTACCTCACCAATATCTCTTCATTTTATCCAGAAGAATATCATGTTGTTGTTGTCCAGTAGTTTTTCAGGCATGCTTGACCCCGTTTGGGGTTTTCTTGGCAGAGTGTGGTTTGCCATTTCCTTTCTCCAGCTCATTTCACATATGAGGAACCTGAGTAAACAGGGTTAAATGACTTGCCCAAGGTCACATGGCCAGCAAGTTTCTGAGGGCAGATTTGAACTCAGGTCTTCCTGACTCTAGGCATGGTGCCTAGAGTAATTGTACTATTGTTAACACCTAGCTGCCCCAGTGATCTCTAGAATACTACAATGACAATATGGCTTCTATTTTTTTTGTCTCCATTTATCTTCTTCATCATGTTATCCTGTCTAAGTTCTTGAATTTCTTCACACTGATATATATTCTTCATATGTGGTACTACCATATACTCCATTTTTATCTATCCCAGTCCTACTGAATAATGTCATATGCCAGTCATGAGTCTCATCCCATCAGGCCTCAGTGATATGTATAAGATCAAAGTTACCTTCTTCCTTACCTTCATTCACCTTGCTTGGTACCTAGTCTTCATGCATTTTTGTAAAGACCTCTACATTCATTGGTCTTTTTAAAATTGCTGGCTCCTTTCTTTGATTTTGTTGCTTATGCATTTCTGGGTGTCTCTCTTGCTATTCTTCTTTCTACACGGTTGCTGCTGTTAATGGAAGGGAGCTTGGTGCAATGACAGTTTTCTCCCTTCTCTTTCCTTTTTAGTTAAAAGGCCCTTTTGATAAGATTTGGCTGGACTACAAACAAACACATTCTTACCAGCTCTTGGTAGGTGCACTCCATTTCTGGCTAGGAGCATGCCATTCTTCTATATTTTATGCTGTGGTCCAAATGTCAAAATCCTATTCTCAAAAACCATCCTCTTAACTGGCTGTTCACTTCCTGTGTCTGTCTTTCTCTTCCGAAGCCTTTGCCTTTTGATCAGCAGCCGTGATAAAAACACCACTTGTGTTCTCAAAATCCTTCGTTTCTTGTACAAGCCTTTATTGTCTTCAGTAATTCTGCCTCAATTTTTCCTGGAGATATCATGTCTGTTCGTACAAATCACCAGATATATGTAATAGTCATCCAGTTCACCTACCTTCTCAAAATACATGAGAGGCAGCATGGTATAATAGAGAGCTGGCTTCAAAACCAGGAAAATCTGGTTCAAGCCCTTCCTCTGACACAAGGGTTGGGTGAGATTGAGCAAGTGACTAAATCTCTCAGTGAACAGGCAATGCTCTAAAAGTTGCAAAGATGGTGATGGCCAGCATTGGTAAAGAGAGTCCTCCTACTAGAATTCCCTATGTCAGGGAAATCACAGGTCTAGGATTTGAACTCTGGTTTTCCCTACTCCAGGTCTAGCGAACTATCCATTGTACTCCCAAGATCACCATGGTTTTAGATTACTAAAAATTGCCAGTTCTATGCAGCTAATTCAGGGAAACTGAGAGCAAATCAGAACATGAATCATAACATATGGGATAGGAGCTTCACAACGGGCAGACATTCTTTTGGGGCTAAGCTGAAGTGACCAAGCCAAAATCACTTGTAATAGAAGCCTATTTGGAATATCAAGCTTCCAGATGTGTGAAGTTGCTGCATTAATCCCACTGTACCTTTCAGACACTGACAATCTGACCTCATGCCTGGTTTGAAAATGAAAGACTTATAACACCAGCTCCTTTGCAAGTTTTTCTCTCACTGCAGAAAATTTTCTACCCAAGTAAGAGTCAAGTTATAGCAAATGAGTGCTAGCTCATTCTCAACTAGGAACAAGATTCTTCTCACACTATTTCCTTTCTTGCACTTACTCTGTGCTCTATTCAGACTGGCCTGCTCACTGTTCCAAAGAAATAGGCTCTCCTGCCTTCATGCCATTGTTTTCACCATAACTCATGCCTGGAATGTCCTCCCTTTCCTGCCTTCCCATTTCTGCTTGTTGAAACCCTACCACTCCATAATTCTAGGTCCTATTTAAATGTCACTTCTTCAAAGGAGCATGAAGACTTCTACCACCCCTGTTCCCACCAGCTGGAAATAAATTTTCCTTCCTTGGATGTTTTACAGTATTTTGTTTATGCCTTTTTTCATGTACTTACCATACTCTATTTTTACTTATGCTGTAATTGTTTGTGTATCCATCTTATTATAACATCTTAGATTATAAGCTTCTTGAGAGCAGGGGACATTTCTCAGTTACTTTTGTGTCTTCCTTGGCATCTGTCATCGTAGGCACTCAATTAGCATTTTATTGAATTTAATTTACATAATTTCAATTGGACCCTGAGTGCAGCAAGGTAATCTTTTTACACTTCCCTAACTGAATTACTATTCCACTTTTTGGCTTTTCCAAACCTTTTGATCCTTTCTCAAATCTCTCATGGCTCTCTTTTCTCCCCACCTTTTCAGCTGGGAATCTTGCCTTACAATTCACTGAAAAAAAAACTGAGGCCATTTGGTGAGAGTTTCCTCTTCTCCTCTCTTCCTCATCTCACTTCCCTTAGATGCTTTCTACCACCATCTCCTCCTTCACTTCTCCAAATGATCCCATTCCAACTCATCTTGTCCAGTAGATTACCTCCTCTATCATCCCTACTCTCTCACTGGTCGTCAATCTCTCCTGTTTGTTTTCTGTTTGCTTCCCCTATGAGCATGCCCATGTCTCTCCCATCCTCAAAAATTCCCATTTGTTCTATCCATCCCCACTAGGTACTGTCCTATATTTCTCCCCTACTATGTAGCTAGACTTGAGAAGGCTGATTTATAACTGATGCCTCCACTCCCTTTTCCTCTTGCTCTCTTCTAAACTCTCTGCAGTACAGCTTCCCACCTCATCACTCAACTGAAAGTGCTCTCTCCAAAGTTGCCAATGATCTAAATTGTCAATTGTCAAATCTAATGGACTTAAAACAAATCTTCATTCTTCTTGAACTGTCTGCAGCCTTTGAGACTATCACTCTGTTCTCCTCGTTCAAAATTGAACTCATTATCTTCTCCCTCAAATTCTCTGCTCTTCCTAATTTTTGGTATTACTTTGGAGGACACCACCATTCTCCCATTTAGCCAGGCTTGCAAATTAGACGCTGTCCTCAACTTCTCCTTCTGCCTTACTACTAACTCACACCCCTACATAGTCATCCAATACATTGCCAAAACATTTAGATTTTTACCTTTGTAAAATCTTTCATATATGCCCCCTTCTCTCCTCTGACACTTCCACCACCCTGGTTCATGCCTTTTATTGTGGAATGGTGGTGGGACTGCAGAGTCAGAGGATCTCCTCTCATTTCCAATTTGCCATTTCTCTCTGTCTGTACTGAGATAAGTTCTTTGAGTCCAGGAGAGAACAATTATAATACTGGCAATTTTCTGAGGGAATAAGCATTGGAAGCTAATTGTAAAAATCTAATTTGTTTAATTTCATTTATTAAAATGTGGTTTTTGAGACATCCCTTAACACATGTTTAGATTTTACAACCTTCCCCTCAGCCACACAAGATGCCCTCCTCCCCCTTTACTGGCTGAGGTAGTGCAGGACTGACCTAATGGTGGTAAGGCCATTCTAGGAGTGAGGGAGTTCCCCTCAGGAGTAGTTCTGACTAACCAAACCTCTCCACCTGCCATGTCCTTCAGAGTTCTGTTCTTCCTGTGCAGTCACAGGGATGTTTTCAGGATTACACACTGATTTTCTGGGACACATACTGTCCAGATTCTCAAAGTACTTTGCATCACATGAAGCCTGGCAAGCCAGTGCTGAGATATCTCCCTGGAAAAAGTCCTTCAAGGGGTTCTTTACCACTTGGGCAAGTCTTACCTCATAGAGCGTGATCAGGCCATTGGTCTCATTGGGAGGTTTCCACTGGACATAGATCTTCTCCTCAAAGGGCCCTCCTTGGATGGATTCAAGTGGAACAGCTCCAGGAACTACAGAATATGGAGAAGGTATGAGTCAAAGCAATGTTTATCCTCCAAAATGCCAAAGCCCCTCCCTTCTCTTAATAACTCCATGGGGATCTGAGACTAATATGAACCCCTTGCTACTTTCCAGCTATTGAAAGTAATAAGAAAGCTAGTCTGCAGAGTGGATAGTGTTCTAGACTGGCGTCCTACTTCAGACACTTACTAGCTGTGTGACCCTTGGCAAGTCACTTAATCTTTAAATTCTCACTTTTCTCATCTGTAAAATGGGAATGACAATAGCATCTATCTCATAGAGATAGAATTCAATGAAAGGATAAATGTAGAGTGTTTTGCAGTTATGTATTATTACTATTTAAATGATGATAATGATGATGTTTTAGGTAAGAGAAAAGGTAACATTGATACCTCCCCAACCCTTAACCTATAGCTTTTGAGAAATCAAAGAAAGGTGATAGAGAGGGTACTTTTCAGTGTAGTAGACTGAATGGTAGTAGGGTAGAGAGTAAAAGCACTGGACTTAGTGTCAGGAAACTGGATTTGAATTCCCAGTGTACAACTTCCGTGTTGTACGTTCCTGGGCAAGTCACTTTCCATCACTGAGTTTCAGTGTCCTGATCTGAAAAATGGGAATGGTAATGTTCATCCTAGTGGCAGCTAGATGGCACAGTGGATAGAACACTGGTCCTGAAGTCAGGAGGACCTGAGTTCAAATCCAGCCTCAAATCAAATACTTGACACTTACTAGCTGTGTGACCCTGGGCAAGTCACTTAACCCCAATTGCCTAATTTTAAAAAAAAGAAAGAAAATGTCCATCCTATGTACCTTGCTGTGTTATCATGACAAATACACTACAGAAATATGAGTAGCAATTACTATATCTAGGCAAGGTGAAGCAGATCAGAAAGACAATTTTCTGTGGCTCCAAGGAAACACTAGACCATTGCTATCTCCAATGAAACTGGGCTTGGAGTATATGAGGAGGAACTGTAGTATTAGCTCAAATTCTGTGCAAACCAAGGCATTAAAAAGAACTTATAGAGAAGCTAATGTGAAAGAATGTAGGAGTCAGTGGCCCCCATAATCATAAGACCTGAGTTCAAATCCCACTTCTGACATTACCTATGCGACATTTGGTAGGTTAACTCAACTCTCTGGGCCTCAGTTTCCTTGTGTATAAGATAAGGGGTCTCTTCAACTACTGAATCTACAATTTTGTTTTCTTTGACTAGGGTATACAGAACAGAAGCTGGCATGGTTAACCTTGAAATATTCAAAAGTAACTGACTCCATTTGTGTGCCGTGTAACATGGGGACATTCAATGGGGAGAAGGCTGCATGAAGAAATAGGGAATTAAGCCCCTGGGTGCCATGAGTGTTCCTTTTTCAATTTTGGGACCAGCTCACAAAATGACATGCCTTCTTCTCCTTCCTCCCCCCTCCTTCCCTTCTTCCCTTCTTACCCTCTCCTTCAGATAGGTTTAGAGTTATCTGCTATCACAGGTTCTCATGATTAAGAGATAGAAGAACAAGAAATCATTTAACCCACCACTTCTTATTTAACAGGGAAAGAAAGTGAGGACCAGAGAGAATGAGAAATGACTTGCTCAGGGTCACACAGGCAAGTATCAGAGCCAATATTCATGCCAGCCCACCCTGACCCCCCCTAGTTTTCTGACTCCAAATCTACCAAAGTTCTTTTCATTATAGAATACTTCCTCAGAGTAGACCATGTTGTCATGTGAGTCATGGCTTCTAGGTCTGGTTTCTGGCATTGAGATTCTGGTGATGTACACTGTATCTCACCAGAATCTCAATCTAATTAAATCCTTCAGGCTATCTATGTGTGATTGGGGGGCAGGGGCATATTGCCATGTCAAACACACCTACTGCTATGAGAAGTGTGAATACAGTATTCTTATTAAATCTCAAAACTGTTAGACCTACTCCATCTCAATCCCCAACTTAAAGCCTAAGTGGCATTTTAAAGATAGATTTTTTCATAATAGAAGTAAATTTATGGCCATACGTGCCAAGCCAAGGAATCTGTATTTTATCCTGTAAGCAATAGGGAGCAACTGAAGGTTTTTGAGTAAGGGAGCAGCATTTTCAGGCTTATGTGTTATGAAGATTAATTTGGCAGCTGTATGAAGAATGGATCAGCAGAGGAAGGAAATGGAGGTAGGCGAACCAGTGAAGGAACAATATATTAGGTTAGTCCAGGTGAAAGGTGCTGAAAGTATGAAGCAGATTGGTGGCTGTGGGAGTATGACAAAAAAAGACAGCAAAGGAGATATTGTGGAGGTAGAGTTAGTCAGATTCAGCAACTGACTGGATATTGGGGAGTGAAGGGGGAGGTATTAAATGAGGGATTCTCGATTCCTAAAAAGCTATTTTACTTAGGATTCATGTTTGCACAGAGCTCAGCTATATCCCCAAAGTATCCTATATTTATTGTATCTTGTGCATTTTATTCATCCTTTTTAAAGTAAATATGATTTATATCTCAAGGAATGCTCAGGTGTCATTTGGGGGTGCAGTTTTATTTACAAGGCCTACTGCCAACTGCAGAAGGCTGCAAGAATTTTCAGGGGATTGGTTTCAAAGGAAGCACTGGAGATGTTCCTTCTCTGCTCCTTTTCCCAGTACTCAGAAGCATTACTGATAAGAGACTGCTGATTTTGTAAAGTTTGGTTCACATCTCTCTTTAGTCTTTGTTTACTTGAACTTTGTCTGCAGTCTCTCGTCCCTTAGCTGACCTGGAAGTCCTTTTAAGATCATTTGTCAGGGTTTATGTTCTATGATTACATGGATTTCTTTATCATAATTCAGTATGAGGATCAGAGGATTTTGCTGGGATTGGCCTTTAAATATATAATGTTGGAGCTGGAAGGTACCTTAAACTATAAAAGGCTGGAGGTAGAAGATTCCTTAGACTACAGAATGGTCTACTCGGAATGGACCTTAGCACATAGAGTGTAAGATCTGGAAGGGACAGATCTTACAGAAAGTTAGAGGGGGAAGGAAGCTTAGGGCTCATTTAGCCTGACCCTCTTATTTTACAGAGGAGGAATTATCAATCCTGAGAGGCTATGGGAATTGCCTGAAGTTACACAATTTGGGCATGTCAGGCTCAGATTTTGAACCCAGGTCTCCTAGAAACAAGCTCAGTGATCTTTTCTGCTGTATCATCCTGCCTTTCCTAAGGACTGGCCGTTTAAAAATAAACAAACAAAAAAATTGTTTCTAATTTCCTTCCTGTTGAGGCCTGGAAGTATATGACCCTTGGCTCTAGCTCCCCATTAGCTCAAACATTCACAGGAAACTCTGCAATAAATCCTTGATGTATTTCTGCCCTGAGTTATATCTCTAAATCTCTAACTATCCACTGGACATCTCTCCCTGAACGTTCTGCTGCCACCTCAAACTTCACGGGTCTCCCAAGAAAGCAGCTTCATGATCATCTCGGCAACCCTAAGTCTTCCCCATTCTCTATTTCCATTCTTATTCTTGTTGATCGGATCAAGTCACGTCAACAAGCATTTATTAAGCACCTGTCCTATGCCAGACACCGTGCTAACTGCAAAGACCACCATTGTCTCGGTACCAGGATACAAATCTTAACGCTATCTTTGGTTCTTCTCCCTCCTTTGCCACTCTCCCCATACACAATCAGCTGCCAAGACTTGTTAATTCAACCTTCACAATATTTCTTGTTTCATCTCTACTCTGCCACAGTCTATAGCTACAATCACCTCCACGTACCAGAAGCATAAACTCGCCACTGGAAGTAAATTAAAATATAATTGGAAAATATTTAGCAAAATAAATAAAAATACAATACAACACAGATAATGTTTATTTGTGATTTTCTAACATGTGGCCCATACATTTCTATTTGAGGGTGATACCACCAACCTATACAATTGGTTTTCCTGCCTCTAGTCTCTGCCCTTCCTAGTCCATCCTTCACATTTTGCTATTCAGTCTTTTTCAATTGTGTCTGATTCTTTGTGACCCCATTTCCAGTTTTCTTGGCAATGATACCGTAGTGGTTTGTCATTTCCTTCTCCAGCTCAATTTACAAATGAGGAAACTGAGGCAAACAGGGCTAAGTGACTTGTCCAGGGTCACACAGCCAGTATGTGTCTGAGGCCAGATTAAGCTCATGAAGATGAATTTTCCTGATTCCAGGCTCAGTACTCTATCCACTGCACCACCTAACTGCTCATCCCCATTTTACAGAGGAGGAAACTGAGGCAAACAGGTTAAGTGACTTGCCCAGGGTCACATAGCTAGTAAGCATCTAAGGCCAGATTTGAACATGGGAACATAAGTCTTCCTGACTCCAGGTCCAGCATTCTATCCACCGCACCACTTAACTACCCCAATCCTTCACATACATGCCAAATTAATATTCCTAACACACAATTCTAACCATGTCTCATTTCTCTGCTCAACAACTTTCGGTGGCTCCACATTGCCTACAACAATAATCTCCAATATGTCCAAGGTCATCAATTAAAATGCAGGAAGAAAATATTAGAAATGAAGAGTGGCATAGCAGTTCAGTGAGCTGGTAGTGACCACCTGCCTCTGGTGTTCTCCTCCCCACTGGCTACCTACACTAGGCTGAGCTGTGCTGGAGAGCAGGTAGATAGGTGGAGATGATTCCCTGCCTGGCCTTAGGCCCTGGACCTCAGCCAGTCCCTGTCCATCCTCCCCACTGCACTTACAGCATATACTTTGTATGTTCTCTGACGTACGCTCTGCCAGTGAGCTGCATGATCTCCTTGCTTCTTACCAGGCTCTTCTTTCTCACTATTCCCCCCAAACAAGTTCAGGTTGTGCCAGCCCAGGAAGAATTAACAAGGAGAGATGAAGATAAACCAGTCCAGTGGTGGTGGCCATGGAAGAGCAAGTAGGAGACAGCAGCAAGAGGAACATTGTTTTCAACAGATTCTAGGCTCAAGCAGCCAAGCACGGAACTCTCTCAGATCTACAGCCATATTCCCAAGATCCACTCTCAGAGCGATCTGACAGTTTGGAAGCAAATGTATGAGGCCATCCACCTCTAGGAAACCAATGCCTAGCTAGGCATCTTACCACCTGTCCTCTTAATGCTTCTGTCTTCCCACTCACAATAATTACCTTCCAAACCTGGGACCTGACACCCAGAGACCATTCCCCAATCCCCACCACCGGAGAAGGAGGAAATTTGCTACTCAAATTTCATTGAAAATCTTTGCATAATTGGTAGATGAGACTGGAAAATAAGTCATTTAATAAGGGCAGCCAACGATACACTTCTTCAGTTTGGAGCCACATCTTGGTGAGGCATTGTCTTCACTTATGACAGCCATAAAAAGCAGGTACTGAGAGAAACTGAACTTAGAACCACACTTTGGAATCCCTGTATCACAAAGTACCAAACCAAGATTTTCAAAATATATTGCTAATAATATTTTAATAAGATCAAATGTATTTTGTACTGCCAATAGTTTAAATGTTTTAAATGTATTATTTCATCTTTATCCCATCCTTTAAATAGCATGTACAGTAGTAAATATATATGCTATAAATAAATATTCTTACATTGAGGACAGCCCAAAGATGTTTTACTGACATGGTATATCTTAAGAGTTAAGATGCCATTAATATATGAGATCCAACACATTCTTTATCCTGAAATTTATAGGCACCCATAATTTGGCTCCAACCAAACCTTCCATCCTTACTTCATTCAGTCCACTCACCTTCAACTACTCTATGTTCCAGTCAAAGAGGCCAGTTTCTCATTTTGTCCTATTTTCCCTTGCTTCTCTGCATAAGCTTAGGCTATTCCTTATGTCAGGTTGTCCTCTCTCCCTCCTCGTCACTATCTGTTAAAATTGTTCTCTTATTTCAAGGCCTAGCTCAGTCACTACCTCCTCCTCCATGACTCATTCTCTGATTTCTCTAGGTGAAAGTGATCTCCTGTCTCAAAGTCTCCTCTGTACCTCTTCTTTGTCTTAATCACAAATTACCTTTTATCATACTTATTTTTGAAAATGTATGGCTCCAGCAAGCTATAAATTCTTTGAGGCCAGTTGGTAAGAATAAGTAGTAACTAGGACAGGAGTGGGAAACCTGCAGCCTCGAGGCCACATGTGGCCTTCGAGGTCCTTGGGTACAGTGTTTTGACTGAGTCCAAGTTTTACAGAACAAATCCTTTATTAAGGGGATTTGTTCTGTGAAGTTTGGACTCAGTCAAGGGGCCACACTTGAGGACCTAGAGGGCCACATGAGGCCTTGGGGCTGCAGGTTCCCCACCTCTGAATTAGGAACCCCTCAACAAACATTAGGTGAATTTCTCCTACCTTGTTTACTGCACTCTCTGAGCAGCAGCTTCTCCAGAAGTCTCATACTTGCTTGGTCCTACCCTTTCCTCTCTATCCCTTTTTCCCATCAATGGGACTGGTATCTGGGGTCTCTGTCACCCCTCCAGTTGGCATCTTGGGTTCTCCTTGCCTAACCAATTACTTTTTATATTATTTTCACATGATAAAGTATAAAACTGATGTGAGGGGGGTGATCTGCGCTTGGTCCTATGCTGTTTAGCGATTTTATCAATGACTTGAACAAAGACGCTGGTGGCCTTCTTACCAGCTCTGCAGATGACACAGAGCTGGGAGAGCCAGCTAGCACACTGGATGATTCTGAACACAAAAAGATCTCATTAGACTACAACGTTTGACCAAAACTAATAAGATGAAAGGGGAAAATCATATAAAGTCTTGCATTTGGGGCATTCAAGAATCTGACTCCTCCAATATAAGATGGGGATGGATGGCTAGGCTGGAGTTTATCTAGAAGAGATCTGGGTTCTTCAGTAGACTGTAACCTTAATGTGAGTCAATAGTGGGATACTTCAACTTGAAAAAGTTAATGTGATCTCAGATCATATGGACCGGTATAACTTCTAGGAAAGAGTGGATGATAGATCTGATATTCTCATCCTGGTCAGACCCCAGCTAGAGTACTGGGTACAGGTGGATACCACATTCAAGGAAGGGCATTGACAAAGTGCATAGCTTCCAGAGGATGGCAACCAGGATCATTAATCAGGTAAAAGGATTTGGGATGTTTAACCTGCAGACAAAACTCAGGGGAATTAAGAGATCGGTCTTCAAATATTTAATGATAATAATAGCTAACATTTGTCTAGCACCCCCTATGTGCCAGGCACTATGCTAAGCACTTTTCATCCCTTAATTTATTTGATTCTCTCAACCACCTTGGGAGGTAGAGGCTATTATTATTCCCATTTTACAGATTAGGCTAGCAGCAGTTAAGTGACTTGCCCAGGGTCACATGGCTATAAGTATCTGAGTCCAGATTTGAACTCAGGTCTTCTTGACTGTAGACCCAGCACCCAAATGATGTATGAGACTTACTCTGTTTGGTCCTAGGTGGCCGAACTAGAAGACATTTGCAAAGAGGCAAAATTTAAGCTTAATGTAAAGAGAAACTTTCTTACAATCAGAGCTGTCCCACAGAAGAATGGACTGTGTTAGAAGGCAGTAGGCTCCATCTCACCAAAAGTCTTTAAGCAAAGACTGGATAACCAGTTCTTAGGTGCATTTGGGGGAAGATTTTTTTTTTCCAAATAAAGATTGGTCTAGACTTTAGGTGCCCACTGAACTCCCTTCCACATTGATAATTCTGTGATTCTGCTTACTCTAGGTCACTGAAGAATGCACTTAATAGCTCTGTGGACACTAGTTATTTAACAAACAAGAGTTGAAATGGGTTCAAAACATTTCTTATGTGTGTATCCTCAGTATTGCGAGAGAGTGTCCAAAAACCTATCATAGCCTAGGAGTAAGAACTCAGACAATAGAGACTACAATAGAAATTCAAGCACAGCTCAAAAATGACCAAAAAACGTCATTTTTCTTTTTTGAAAAAAATCTTTTTTCTCTCTCCATGGAAAAATTTCTTAGAAGAAAAAAAGTTCCTTTTTGCCTTATCTTCTAAAAGTATGTTGCTTGCTTCCGTCTTCTTAACAATTCATTGATGAAGCTATGTTTTTCTCCCTATGAATTTGTTTCTTCTATCCAATAGTACGGGCCTTTCCATTTCTCTGATAGAATTCTACAACAAAGGTTAATTGCTTTATAATTTTATTCTTTTTCCTTTAAAAAAAAGTGTCCTGAAATTGCTAATTTTAACTGTGCTTCCTGTCTGTGGTTTTCTTGCAAATTCCCTACAATTAAACCAGATGTTTAGTTAAGCTTTAAAGCTATGAGACAATTTCAAGGAAAGTTCTATTTCAATATAGAGAAGGGCAAAGTGTTACAAAGGGCAAGATCTTGCCATTTTATCCTGTTTATAATGTGACAGCCAGCAGAGCAGGCACTGTATATCCTGGGCTGTTCACCTTTTTGTTGATTAAGAACAGGTCAGCACTGGCTTGGGAAAAATGAGTTACATTGAGAATAGTTCTGAAAAGTAGTGATCAGTAGCCATGGGTGAATTCAAGTCTCCCAAGTCAAGGATTACGCAGTTAAGGCACCAATTCATTAATTTGGCATTGTGGGAAAGGAACAATTTCATTCCCTGTCATTTTTCAGATAACTGAAGCTCACTTGATTTTGAGTACCAGAACAATGTTTTTTCTTTCTTTTTTCTTTCTTTCTTTCTTTCTTTCTTTCTTTCTTTCTTTCTTTCTTTCTTTCTTTCTTTCTTTCTTTCTTTCTTTCTGTTTGGTGAGGCAATCAGGGTTAAGTGACTTGCCCAGGGTCACACAGTAAGTGTCAAGTGTCTGAGGCTGGATTTGAACTCAGGTTCTCCTGACTCCAGGGCCAGTGCTCTATCTACTGCTCCACCTAGCTGCCCCTATGTTTTTTTCTTCTAAATTGCTTGCCCAAAGTCTCAGTGGTAATAAGTATTTAAGGTGAAATCTAAACCCAGAGACAGTATCCTTTCCACTAAACTATGTTGTCTTTATACTAAAGATACTGGTAAATACTTTAACTTTTTCTGGACTTTTTTCAGTATCAGAAGACAAAGACTTTAACATTGGCTTAGTAACTGTGTACTTAATTCCTTTGTGACTCTAAAAAAAATCATTTCATTTCACTGGGCCTCAGTTTCCTTATCTGAAAAATAAGGGCGATGGACTAGATCAGTGGAGTCAAACTCAAATAGCAATAGGGATCCATAAATAAACTATGAATAAGGATCCTGCAGGTTACATATTGACTTAGAAAGCCACATATTAACTTGATCTATGTTCTAATGCTTTTTTTTTACTTGGTTAAATATTTCCCAATTACATTTTAATATGATTCATCAGCACTCTGGAGTGTTCTGGGCAGTAGTTTGACCTTCCTGTACTAAATGACCTCAAAGATCCTTCCCATCTCTAAAAGTATTATCTAAGATTCTTATAAAAAACATGTGTTACTGGGTCTAGAGGTAGCCTGGTAAAGCGGGAAGGGTTTTGGATTTGAAGATGATCTGAGTTCAAATTCTAGCTCTATCATTCACTATCCATGTGACTTTAAGCAAGCCACATCACTTTCCCAGACCTCAGTTTATCCATCTGCAATATAGCGGGATTGGATTCAATGACCTCTAAGTGTCTTAAAACTCCAAGACTTGGATTCTATGATACAGTGATACTTTTAGAGGCAACAAAGGAAGTACTCAAGCAAATGCTGAATTACTGCTTGTTGGGGATATTGTAGATGATATTGCTAGTCAGTTTCCCTCTATGGTCATGTCTAACCTGAAGATTCAATGGTTCTATGACTATTGAGATGTGTGGGGACTGTTCATTGTTTAGTCTTTTTCAGTCGTGTTCAATTCTTTGTGGCCCCATTTTGGGGTTTTCTTGGCAAAGACACTGGAGTGGTTTGCCATTTCCTTCTCCAGCTCTTTTGACAGATGAGGAAACTGAGGCAAACAGGGTTAAGTGACTTGCCCAGGATCACACAGTTAGTGCCCGAGGCCAGATTTGAACTCAGGTCTTCAGGACTCCAAGCCCAGCATTCTAACCTCAGCCCAACCTAGCTGCCTTGTGGACTGTTCAATTTCATACTAAATTGTGCTAGACTGGCTGAGTTCATTAAGTTTGCTTTTTAGTTTTTACATCTCTTTTATCCTTGTCAGGGTGTTACTTGTCATGTGTCACTACTGTCAATGTGCCTGCTTATTACAATTCACTGCTTTTAATGTCCCATGAACTGGGAAACTAGCTGTAAATAGGCTTGTTAGAACTGTTTACAAAGTAGAGTTAAGTAGGTTCTGACTGAGGGCCCTTCTTCTGAAAAAAACGGGCATGAGCTGTTATGCGTAATTTTCTAATATCAATTATGGGTGCGTAGAGGTCTTTTTTTTTGCTCCCTTTCTGTTTCTCTCCTGTATTCCATGTGGCTGAAGCTTCTGGATAAGTGACCCCTGAATATGTTGAAGTGTTTCTTGGAGTTACATGGGAAAAAGTACATTCTCTGGCTTTGGTGATGATAGCTGTTTCCCAGATGAGGTCGTGTGGACATGGGGTTGTTTCTCTAATCACAGAGCAGCATTCTGGATTGATATAGGTATTGTCCAAAACCACTGGTATGCTTCCTAATTCTGTAAACTACATACAGAACAAGTCCCATCAGAAGGGAAGCTCAAAAATAAAATCTATCAGTTCAGTGAGACAGGTCGCTCCTTATCTCCCTGCAGAGTATTTCTTTCTAGGGACCATGAGAATGATAGCTCAGTTCAATAGGTAATATTCTCCTGTTGGGTTCTCTCATGTAAAGACAAATTGTTGTAATTGTCTTCTCTGGAAGCTCTCCCATTTCTAATAAACACAGGAAATACTATCATCTTGCACTAATAAGAATTCCAATCAATTCAACAGCATTTTTTAAATGCTTACTACTGTATAAGGCTCTTGGCTAGGTGCTGAGGATGAGAAAATGAAAAATAATATAGTTCTTGTCTATTTTTAAGGAGGCTATGACCTAATAGGGGGCACATGATGTGTGCACAGGTAGTATAATATAAAGCATAGAGATGGAGTCAAAGGAAAGATCCAGACAAAGTGGTCAAGGGAAATGTGGGAAAGGAGAGATCACTTAGCTGGGAGAACTGGAGAAGACTTCACTAAAAAAAGGTAAACTGACCCTGGAAGGAAAAGAAACACAGACAAGGAGAGAGTGCCCAAGGTCAGGCACAGGCATTATCCTGCCCAAAGTTAGTCAGAAGGCAGCAAGTTGGATTGGAAGATCAGATAGTAAATTCCAACAAAACAAAGATCAAATACATGAAGGCAAGTTGAACAAAAGAAGGCAAGAGGAGTAGGTGGAGTTAGATTGTGGCTGGACCTTAACAATCAATCAATGAATCAATAATCATTTATTAAGCTCATACTTTAGGTCAGGCACCACACCCAGATGTGGGGAAGCAAATACAAAAACATAATCGTCCCTGCCATCAAGAAGGTTACATTCTAAAAGGGAAGGGAGTGTAGAGGCTAGCTAATCTAGTCCCCTCATTTTCCAGATGAGCCAACCAAAGGCCCACAGAGGTGAATGACTTGCTTAGGGTCAAACAGGTAGTGATCAAAAGTTTCAATATGAGAATGCTCATACTTTTGTGCCCAGCAAACTACATCAAATTAGATGGCCTCCTTCACCTAGATAGGGCTTCCACTCAGAGCAATATCATGCCTCTCCCCTCTGCCTGGTAGTGATCATAAAAGTTAAGAAAAATGAAAAGCAATACCTCATCAAGGAAAGCATGGGAGCTTCTGCTATTGATGTCAGGTCATCAGGGAAACAAGAAAAGCATATAATTGGAGAATTGTATTGGTCTCTATGAAGCTGGCAGGGGGGAGTGCTCATGAAAATTGTAGCATTTTAAAGTATCATAATTATCTCTCAGCAGAAAGGACCTCCCCCAGTAAAATGCTGTCTCCTTGAGGGTGGTGACCATGTTGTATCCCTAGCACC
The DNA here is from genome assembly GCF_003287225.1 of Phascolarctos cinereus. Lineage (NCBI taxonomy): Eukaryota > Metazoa > Chordata > Mammalia > Diprotodontia > Phascolarctidae > Phascolarctos > Phascolarctos cinereus. The sequence goes on from NW_027555625.1 coordinate 323,305,571, forward strand.
TAGAATCCTGCCTTATGCATTTCTTTTTTTTTCCTTCTTTCATTCTTTCTTTCTTTGGTCCAGGTTTGTGATTTTATCAGTGTAGGGATCTCCCAGTGAGGAAACTTTTTCTACCAATGCAGAGCAGCCCTGTCTCTGCAATTTATAGTCCTGGAGAGTTACCTGGGAACAATAAGAGGTTAAGTGACTTGCACAGAATCCCACAGCCAATGCATGTCAGAGGCAGGATGTGGGTCTTTCTGACGCTTAGCCCAGCTCTCTATTCACAATGCTGCATTTTCTATCACCTTGCACATAGTAACCATTAAAGAACTGTTTGATTGGTTGAAATGAATATATAGTTCAGCAGCCTACTCATACTACTGGTCAGCAATACCATCAGAATTGGGAGAATTTATTGCTGTATCTCCAGAGAAGACCATTTTATTCAACTGAATGAGATGGTAATAGGAGTTACCAGGAGCTCAGTAGAAAGTGTAAGATTATTTTGTCTTTGGAGAAGGGATTAGACCCACGTCTATCTTTCCTGAGAAGGGCTATTGAGCCTAGTTTCAAACACTGCAATGACTTTTCTCTTCCTTTATGAGGTTATTCCATTCCCAAAGTAACCGTTGATGAGGTCTATTTTCCTGACATTCAGTCTGAATTTACTGTTCTCAGTACCATCTGATTCTTCCCAGATGTGCTATATGGATGAGTCAACACTTGTCCCAAAAAATAAATGAAATGACAAGTGAATGCAATATGTGATGGGGGCACCCAGTCTGCCAGGTTTCTTCCTGTGGCTGTACTGATCCTATCCTCTCATTAAAAAGAGTGTCACATGAAAAAGCCCTTTCAGGTGGTATAGCAACGCACACAATCACAGCATGTCAGAACATGTCAGCCCTTACAGATCATCTGATTCAATCCCTTTATTTTACAGATAAGGAAACTGAGGAAGAGAGGAAGAAATGACTTCCCCAAGGTAACCATATGAAATATCAGAACTGAAACCTGAACTCAGTCTCCTGATTTCTATCTTTGGGCTCTTTTCACTATGTCCTACTTGGCAAACATAGTTTCTTTAAGTGAAAGCATAGACCTGACTCTTGTGACATCACAAGGCTCTGGGTTTGGTTATGATAGAAGTTTAGTGGCCTTTTCTTGGGGCCTCAGGGCATAAGGGCAAGCAATGTAAGCTTCTATTCCAACACTAGGTAAGGAAGTACCTTACTTTTTACTTGGATTTCCAGCTCATAACCTACTGTTTGTCTCATAGTATCACGAATCTATAGCTGAAACAAATCTTGGCCAGGAGTCAGTTAGTTCCAAACTCCTTCCTTTTTCAGATAAAGTAATTAAGGCTCAGGGAGGCTATGTGATTTGTTCAAGGTCAAATTATTAAGTGACAGAGGTGGTATTTGAACCCAATTTCCCTGATATCAAAACCCATGCCCATGCTTAATAGATGCTTATTGATTATATATGGGATCCTTTCCCATATAGAGATGCATGTTCTAAAATTAGAGAAAGTGACTTTTATAAATAGAATAGGAATCATTATTATTATCAGTCAATCACTACCCATTTATTAAGCATTATATGCCAGGCACTGTGCTAGGCACTATCATTATTGCTGTTTCAGTATTTCTAAAGAGCTATGATTTCATCAGGCTAGATTGGGATGGGGAATCTGTGACCTCAAGACGACATGTGGCCCTCTAGGTCCAAAAGTCCTTTCAAAGGACCGCACTTAAGAAACTACTGGGCCACATGTCGCCTCGAGGCTTCAGGTTCCCTATCCCCGAGCTATTAAGGGTTCTTAACTAGGGATCCATGGTTTTTTTTGGTAATATGATTTGATGACTATATTTTAATACTATTAGCTTCATTGTAATAAGTAATCCTATGTGTTTTATGCATTATTTTTTTTTTCTGAGCAAGGGTGTGCAGGCTTCCCAAACTTCCAAAGAGGTCTTTAATACACATGCAAAATTCAGATTCCCTTGATCTAAATGTTTCTTCAACCAAAGCAGATCACAGCCTGCTATCTCCCTCTCCATCTAACCTCTCCTCAAATGATCACTTGGTGGCCAACTTTCTGGTAATGAGTTTCTCTGTCCTTCATTTGAGCTAGTCCTTAGACAACAGACACTCATCGGTCACTGCACTTTTCCATCTTAGAAAATTGCAAGACCTTGTGCTCCTACAATGGCAAAGTTTTGGAAAACCTAGGCCACCTCCATTCCAGGATGAGGCATCAGAGAGTGACTTGAGGAAATAGTTATTATTGTCACTACTGGAAATATTCTTCAGTCTGTGTAAAAGAATGAAATGCCTGATCTCTTGTTCTTTCCCTCCATACATTCCAAGCTAATTTCTAAAAGTGAGCAGGACCTTGGAGAGATTCAGGGCCAGGAGGCAGGGGTAGGTTAATTAACATTTTGTTTGTTTTTAGCTCAGACTCTTACTATTGGCAGATGTTGTAGAATCATGCAACATAAGATTTCACAGGAGGCTCAGAATATAGACTGTTTAGAAGTATAACATAGAATGTCAGAGCTGGAAAGAGCTGGGAGAAGTTATAGCATCAGAGGATTTAAGGCAGGACCACAGAGATCACCATATGGTGAAAGCTCACTACATTAAGTCAGCCCCAGCCTCCAGATCACACCATCTTCCTGTCATGACACCATGTATTCCCCTCTCCACTCTACTACCACCACCAGTTTCCACCTCCTGTTCTGGGAACGGTACTAATTAACTCAGTACTTCTGGAAAGGTCAAATCCTTCAATCACCCTATAACTCCCTTCCCATGTCTTTTGTAATCACCTTTTCCTGGTCACTACCTCTCCAGTGCTGGGTCACTATTCAGTGCTTAATAAATGCTTTTTTGTTCCCTCATTTATTTATTCTTTCAACAGCAGCAAAATTATTAAATTTGTACTGTGTACAAGGCATAATGCTATAGTCTAGAGAGACAAAGAAAAACTCAGGGAGCTCACAGTAATAGGATCATAGATTTAGAGCTCAAAGATATCTTGGAGGTCATTTAGTCCAACCCACTCACTTTCCAGATAAGGAAATTGAGGCCCAGAGAGATCAGGTGACTTGTTCAAGGTCATAGGAGTGGTAAATGGCAAAGGCAGGATTTGAACCCCAAACTACAGGAAACTGAATCCCAGGAAAGTAAAGTGACTTGTCCTAAGTCTGTTAGTAACAGATGAGCAATAAGCATCACTGAGTCTGGAAACCAGGTATCTGACTCCCTCTGAACTCAGAGAAAGGGTGAAGATGGTCTACTCTGCCCTGGAGTCTCTCTAAAGGAAGAAGAAGCTCACTGGATACATTAATTAGTGGGAAAAATAACTGATTCAACCCAAAATCCAATGTAGGGAAAGAGAAAAAAAAATCTCTTTTCTAAATATGGCATAAGTATAGGAAAATGCATTTTTAGAGAGATACTTTCTCCATAGGCATTTTTCCCTGGCCTGGTCTTTGCAGGACAGCTGGAAATTCTTGGGTTTTAGCTGAGAACAAACAGAAGGTGACCTCTTCAGCCCATAGACAATGGGAGTAGAATCTTCTAAATTGCTTTATTATGGCTGCCAGACAAATTCTATCAGCAAAGCTATTTCTTTTTCAGCTGTCACTGTTGATTGAACACCCAGCAAGCAGGGAGTATTCTTCCCAACCCTGAGAAAGGCCACATACCATCCTCCTCTGTCTGCACCACGAGTTCCTCACTTTCCATCTTCCCCTCTGGGTTGGAGAGCACAAGCCTCAGCTGGATGGTCATGAATGGGCGGAGGCCCCGCAGGGTGTAATGGGACGATGTCTGGATGACTTCCTCAGCTTCATATTGCTGTTGATTGAATACATACTGGTACTGGACAGTGAGGTTGTAGCTGTGGCAACGGGTTACTGCGTACCCGAAGGGTTCCCACTGGAGGGTCAGCTGTCTGGAGCGGATGTCCACAATCTCCACATTCTGGGGACCATGCACGGGATCTGTGGAAATATACAAGAGGAGGAGAGCTATTGTAAAGGGCAAAAGGGAATCTGTTCAAGAGAGAGAAAATATACAATGTTATTTATATATATATATATATATATATATATATATAAATATATATATATAAAATATATATATTATTGTATGTACTATATATGTATGTGTATATATACATATATTATATGTATGTACTATATATGTATGTGCATGTGTGTATATATATGTATGTATGTATGTATGTGTGTGTATACACACACACACACACACACACACACACATAGAGTACATCACTACAAATACCTTTGTATGTAGTTGGTAGGTAATATGAACATTGACTTGGGGTCAGGAGATCCGGGTTCAAATACCACTTCTGACACATGCAAGCTGCGTAGCCCTGAGCAGTCATTTAACTCCTCTGGACCTTGGTTTCCTTTTTGTAACTGGACTTAATGCCTGCTAAAGTCTTTTCCAGCTCTGACTCTATGATCTTATGACATATGCTAACTATATGACCATTGGAAAGACCCAATCTCTCCAAGTCTCAGGTTTTTTTAATCTGTAAAATGGGGATAATGGTATTTACCCAGTGTTTCTGTGAATCAAGCAATTTGTAAACCTTGAAGTACTACATAAATTTAGATACTTCCTGTTGTTTTTATCATTATTATTATTACTGCAACTAAAGGTTACGCTAAGAGCCAGGAAACCTGGGTTCTAGTCCTTGTTTTGTCATTAACTGTAAGGAAGGGAATTATTTCTTCCATTTTAAAGTTGATAAGACTGAATCCCAGAGAGTAGAAGTGGCTCTTCCTCCTCCAACCTTCCCCCTGTGTCCCATTTACCTTCCCCAATTATATAGCTGGTAATAGCCAGAGTGGGATCCCACACCTCAGATACATTGACTTCAAATTCAGGGCCTGTTCCATTATGCCATACTGCCTCTCCAAGAGAAATAGTGAAATCAGAATTCTGGCAACAATTGTTAAATGTCTCAGCATAATAACAAATTCAGAGAAACACTAGCCCTGGGACCTGTTGGGAGAGTAAAGTACTGCTCTGAGGACCACTTTTAGAATTTCCATTTCATTCTAAATCTTTCATTTAATCAAAATAATAATAAAGCATTATCACCATTTTGCATATGAAGAAATTAAGGTGTAGAGAGTTGAAATGCCTGGCTCAAATGTCAATGTGAGGATTTGAACCCAGGTCTCCTAGAACCAAGTCTAGCTGTTTCCACTCTATTAGCCTTCATGCTCAGTCATTTAAATAGAGGCAAACCAAGTTATTTTACATTTCAGATCCACAAATTTTTTCATTCATTCCTTTATTCATTTATTCACCTAATTTTATTATTCATTCATTAAGTACTATGTACAGAAGTATGAAAGAGATGGTGTATAGGCTGATAACCACAGTAAGGGGTTAAGAGAGGGGCAACCCATGTTTTACATTCATGTGGCCTTGGAAAAATCAATTCCTATCCTGTAGACTTAGTTTCCTTCCATGCAAAAGAAGAGACAGAGGTTGAACCAGATCTCTAAAGTATCTAAAGGATCTAAAGCTTTAGATCCCATGTTGAGCTATGAGCATAAGCTAAAATATGTTCACACATAACACATACACAACCAGATATTCTATCAGAGAAATCATTGCATAATAGATAGATAGAACACTAGATCTGTAGTTAGGAAGATGGGTTCAAATCTTGTCTCAGACACTAGTTGGGCAAGTCGCTACACATCTCTATGCCTCACTTTCCTCATCTGTAAAATGAGGAGGATGGATTCATTGGCCTTCTAAGGTATTTTTCATCTTTAAATGTACGAGCCTATGACAATGAGGAAAATTCATCACTGGTAAACATGGCTGACTCTTGCTCAAATTGTAAAGTCAATTTCAGTGATTGCTGTATTTCCTTCCTCCTTATCCAATCTTCTTTTTTTGTAACTCTACTTCCTACTATCTTTACCTTTTCCAGATGCACCCCCCATCTAGTCCTCTGGGAAGCACAAAAATACATCTGAGAAGCCACTCCTACCACTGAACCTCAAAGTCCTTTCCTTAAAGGGTTTCTGCTTTAACAGGAGCAGCAGTGAAAAGGAAAGCCCATCTTTCTTTATTAGTACCATTTTACTAGTCTTGCTATAAGGCAATGAGAAATGGAAAACAACAATTTCCAAAGAATCAAGTAGGAATATCATCCAAAAGGCACTAGAGTGGAGCATGGTGGGTATGAATAGGTTATGACACTGAATCAATGAGGAACTCTGAAGAATAACAGGAGTAAAAGACCTCATGAAGGAACTATACAAGATAAGAAGATGGATTAGTTGCATGCTTAGGGCAAGGGATGACAGGCAAACTGGTCGAGTGCTCTACTGGTAGCCTCAAGACATCCAAGGAAGCAAGAGAGGTCTCTATTATACAAAGTGGAGCTTGGGGGGAGGAGGGACACAAATAAGAGATGCACAGGATGGGGAAGGCATGTATGGGCTACAGTCAGCATCACTGGGGAGAATTCCTGAATCAGTGATATCATAAATGTATTTACAAATACTTTTGAGAGTGATAGCAGAAGAATGAGAGCTAGATGATGGTCCTTACGCTTCAGAAGGTGCTATACAAGTTACATTTTTCAGATTCATTTCCACAGCATTAGTTGATCAATCACATTGCAGCTCATGGCTTTGGAGCCCTTAAGGTAATATCCCCTTTGGGGTTATTTACATTTTAGTAGCATTTTTTAAATCTCAAAGACAAAAAATCCTTTGATACCCATAGGAATGCATTTCTTATGGTTCAGTTTCAGGCATGATTACAACAATCATCTTTTAAAATGATCTAAGGGACTTTTTCGTGAAAAGGGAATCTCTTGGTGAATTCCTGTGAATCAGATAATTATCTCCCCCAACATGATTTATAAAATGAGTTTTCACAAAATGGGTTCACTGAAGTCCCACAAATGCCATCCATATTCTTTGGTCTCATCATAGTGTAGAGGTGACTGCAGGTTTTCAAAAACCATACTGAAGGGTCAGTAGGCCCTGGCATGTAGGAAAGACTTTGAATATTGCTCCATTGACCAACAGACTGTGTATCTGTCATTAGAGGATCAGCCTAGCTGTACTCAACAGAAGTTCATCACCAGAAGGTTGGCCACCAGGTGATGAGATTTTTGGCTATAGCAACTCATTAAACTGTTTACTAAGTTCTAGAGGGGTGGCCATCTGCAAGAGTGCTGGAAGTAGCCAAAGTGATGAAATCACAGATATTTTGAAGCATTGCTTTATAAATTGATTTTGATAAATTTGGTTGGTCAATAATGAGCTGTATCATTACAGACTAAATATCAAATTTATCCAAACTTTCTGGCAGTCATTTCTGCCCCTGGCCTGAGTCAAAAGCTCAGTGAACACCAAAACAATTTAACAAGCTATGTTCAACAAACATGGAAAAAACTGAAAATGGATGTGGCAAAGTCACAAAGAATGGGCTTGGCCCTAAATAAAAGATATGATAAGACACCTCTCCTGATACTTTTGCAGAAGTAGGGGTGGGTAGGGGAGGTCCCACTGGTATGGAACATTGAATATAATGTCAGATTTTTTACAATGCGTGGATTGATTGCACTGAATTATGACTCACTAGGAGGGGAGGATGAAAGGGATAGAAGGGGAAATTTGAGTGATGGAAAAACAAAAAAAATCATTTATAAGCACCTAATTTATAAAACTATGTTCAGTAGATTACTGGCATTATTATTAAAAAGACAGACTGAAAACATCCCAGTTGAATGGGCTTATAGAATAACAGTATAGTTTTCAAAATATAAAAACTGAATTTTCTGGAAAATTTTAGTATTCTATAAAGGAAAATCATCAAAAATATAATTAGGTGAGCTCTTTAGGATGGCACACAACTTGCTATCTGATATGACCTTGAGTTCATTATTTGTCCTTGACTCTACCTTTTTAGGATCATAGAATCTCACAATCAGAAGGCACCTCAGTGGCCATCTAGTTGAATTATCATCTTCAAGCATGAATCTGTTCTACTACATTCCCAACAAATGGGTTGTCCAGCCTTTACTTAAGTCCTCCAGGGACAGATGGGTCCCCATGTCCTGAGGCAGTGCACTCTACATTTAGGTCACTGTAATTGGTGGGCAGTTATTTCTCCTAGTAATCTTTACCCTTTGGTTTTGGTTCTGTCCTTTGGAACCACAAAGGACAAATGTAATCCACAGCCCCACGGTGCTCTTCAAATATTTGAAGACAGAGGCCATACATCCCTTAACCATCCACATGTGTCCCCCTTTTTAGACAAAACATTTTCAGCTTCATTAATCAAATTAATCTCTAGAATAAGTTTCATAAGATCATAGATGTGTAGTTTAAAAAAGAACTTAGAGGTTTAATTTTACAGATGAGAAAACTGAGTCACAGAGAGGTTAAATGACTTACTTAAGATGACACAGCTAGCAAATACCTGAAATATAATTTGAACCTAGGTCATTTGACTTTCAAGTCCACTGCCTTTCCCATTATACCACAGACCATTTTGGTCATTCTCTGATTGGGTTTGCTTAATAGTAAGGTCTTCACTCTTAGTTCTGTGCTCTTCTGCCTATATCACAACATACATTCAGATATTCCAGCAATCAACAAATATTACCAGGCACTAACTATATGCCAGAGGATATAAAGAAACGCAGAAACATGTTCCCTAATCTCAAGTACCTTTTCTTCTTTTTTTTTAATTCAATTTTATTTTATTTTCAGGTACATATTCTCTCCACCCCACCAAAGAGAAAGCAAAATACAAACCAACCAATGAAACAAAAGCATTACAGATATGCATAGTCAAACAAAACAAATTTTTACATTGACAATGTTTAAAAACAATGCATCTCAATCTGCACTCTGAGTTCATCACCCCTCTTTCACAAGGTAGATAGCATATTTTATCATGAATCCTCTGGAATCATGGCTGGTCATTGTATAGATCAGAGGAAGGAGCTTATATTCTTCACAGAGAAAATATGCACAGTGTAAATGGTATATAATTTTAGGGGAGAACACATTGGGGTGGGGATACCCAGAGAAGGTGGGACTTTAGGTGAGTCAGGAAGAAGGCAGGGGCAGAGGTGAAGAGGGAGAGTTATTTCAAGTATGGGACAAAGCCAATGAAAAAGCACGGAGTTGAAAGACAAAGTGTCATGGGCTAGAAACAGCAAGAAAGCTAGCATTGATGGCTCATATAGTACTTGGCGGGGAGTTAATGGAAAGGTAGGAAAGACACAGGTTGTTTTTGCCATCCATGTTTTTCCAAGCATTTGGATGTTGAACCTGAAGTATAAGATTACCTTCCCTCCTGAACTGTAAGCAACCACTTCTGGCTTGTCCAGAGCTCCACTCTGTGGGAGAGGATGTGAACAGAGGTGGAGATGCAGCCAAGCCATAAGTCATAGTTCTCTTGCTTTTAGGATAAACTGATAAGAATGCTCAGAGAAAGCAAACAGCTGAGAGGCAGAAACCTCCCCGATCCTCTGAAGTGCTCAAATCAGCTAGAGAGGAAAATGGAGGGGCTTGAGAGCCATTAGTGTTGAACTGAGCTCCTCGCATTCTCCAGTGACGGATCTCTTAGAGTAGAGATCACTCGAGCTCATTTTTGGTAAATAGACCATCTTTCCTACTTCTGAAAAGCCTCCTTTATATGAACACCTTTCTTTTTCCTTTTAAAAAAGCTTTCAAAATGAAAGAATGTATGTTCTATCCCTCACAACCCAAAAGGAAGGCCAGAACCCAGGTGAGCTCAGTGGTGGAAGGGCAATGGCCCAGCCGGGGGCAGCAGAGAGCTGCAAAAAATTTAAAAAAAAAAAGGAAAGAGAAAAGAAAGAAAGAAAGAAAGAAAGAAAGAAAGAAAGAAAGAAAGAAAGAAAGAAAGAAAGAAAGAAAGAGAAAGAAAGAAGAAAGAAAGAAAGAAAGAAAGAAAGAAAGAAAAAGAAAGAAAGAAGAAAAGAAGAAAGAAAAAAGAAAGAAGAGAGAAAGAAAGAAAGAGAAAGAAAGAAGAAAAGAAAAGAAAGAAAAGAAAGAAAGAAAGAAAGAAAGAAAGAAAGAAAGAAAGAAAGAAAGAAAGAAAGAGAAAGATCCACAAACTGGGGTTGGGAGAGAAAACTCCTATCTGAGGAAGCTGGGGTTGAGAATTTGGGGGGATTGGGTTTGGGAAGCCAGCACTTTCCAGGAGGGAACTAAGGATCGAGTTCAGGCAGGAAACAAGGCACTAAAGCTGAACTTCATTGCCCATACTGTTTATAGGGAAGGGACAAGTCAGGGAGAGAGAGATGAAAATATAGAAGGCAGCTGAGACAAGCAAGCAGGTCACATTGGGTCCTAGGCAGCAGTGGGGGAATGTGGATCAAGCAGAGGATCTGAGGAAGCTGCTGGCTCTTGGGGGCTGAGGTGCAAGGCACAACTGTGTTTTGAAGGTCTACCCCGTGGTTCTTAAGCCCATCAGGGCTGGTCGAATCCCTGAGCATGCATGGGCACTAATTTTAAAAAAGGTCAGGATGAGGAAAGAGGTCTGTGCCTAGATGGGGAGGGACTGGTCCTGTGATTTCATGGATATAGGGAGCTGCTGGATGAAAAAAAAATCCCTCTACTAGTGCAGGCTGACAAAGAACACTGAGGGGTTAAATGACTTGTCTGGGGTCACAGAACCAATATTTGTCAGAGAGGTGGCAACTGAATTCAGTTCTTTCTGGTTTCAAGGTAAGCTCTCTAACCACTACACTACCCTACCTCTCTGTGCTTGAGATGATCTAAAATATGGGAAGAGGCATATTCCATTAAAAGAGCTTTCTGAGTTGGCCAGAGATGTATTCTGTACATGAAAAAAAAAACTACAAGGAAGGAGCCCTACGCTTTCCCAGAGAGTAGAGTCTGACTTTCAAAAGTTGAATAAATAGAATAAATCATCCCATAACAATACTGTACCTTGCTTTTTCTGCACATCCTTTCCTTTGTTCCAAGCTCTTCACTCCAGAATGCTTTGAAATCACCGCTGGCTCATTCAAAAGATAGCTTGCAAATTGAGCAATGGTGGAGTTCATATTTTTGGTCCATTTCCCTGCTCCCTCTCTTTCTTTTCCCTCTCCACCTCCCTCCCCAACATGGGCAAGCTCTTGTTTAGGTGACAAACTCTGGCTTTAGTCCAGATAAGGAAATCTGAAGATTTGCCTCCCAACTGCATCAAAAGGGCTTGAAATTGCTGAGAAAGTGATGTGTGTGCAGCTGTAATTGGATTTATTGAATTGGGCTCCCCCACTGAAATATTTGAAAGGCAGGAAGCTGAAGTTTCTTATTCTTCTCATGGATCTTATTGAATGATAGCTGACAATTCAAAAACTTTTCCAGGAACTAAAAAATACGCTGATTGTTCTGAGATACCAGAATGTTAGCCCCTGCCTTCCAGCATGTTGCACTAAATGAGTGTGTGGGTAGTATCTTTGTAGTACCTCTCATGACTATCCTTTGTACTTTACTCCCACATCCCCCACCTCAGTCTCATGAGTGGATTATTGCCATCATCTCCCAACTGATTTCCCTACCTTCAGCCTCTCTTCCCTTCCATCTATTTAGGGAGTGTTTCCAGATTCCTAAATCTTTCTAAAACATATCACTCTTCCTAAATTTTTTATGGGTCCTCATGACATTCTAAGCCCCCCAAAGCTGGCTCCAATTGAATTCTCATTTTAGGCTATGTTACTCCCTGACAAGAACCCTTTTTAGGCTTGTCACCTACTCTTTGGGTGTGGAATGCATGTCTCCCCCCTTCTCTTTCCCAACATACTGTTTTTTTATGTTATTCTGCAGCCTAGAATGCCTTCTCTTCCTTCTAATTTTACCTGTCCATTTTCTACTCATATCAACTCTTACTTTGTGCATTAAGCTTCGCCTAGTAACTCCCACCCAAAATAATGGTGGTCTCCCTCTGAACTGAACTTAGAATTATTGTCTCTATCACTTTTTAGATATGTCATAGCTTCCTCTCATCATTAATCTAGCAATGCAAGGAAATTTAGAGGTCATCTAGTCCAGTCTCTTTAATGTACTCATGGGGAAAACAAGGCGCAGAGAAATCAAGTGATCTTCCCAAGCTCACACATTCAGTCAAGGATGTCAACTCAGATCCTGAGACACCAAGTTCAGTCATCGTTCCAGTAGGTACCATAGGACCTCTTGCATTGTTTATTTAACTTTCCTCATGTGTTTTGTCCAGCTAGCCTAGAAGCTCTTTGAAGGAGGAGCCATTTGTGGCACTTCTTTATACTCTCTCATAGCACTGACCTCAAGGTCAAGCAGATGGAGGTGATAAATACCTCTTGAATGAACCAATAAATGTCATAGAATCAAAGAGTTTCAGTTGGAAGGGACCGCAGGAACCATTTAGCCTGAGACCTAACCGAGCAAGAATCCTTTCTACAGGTCTTTTCTGACGTAGCCATATTGGGCATGTCGGCATACTGACAGTAATAGATGACCCATTGCATCCTAGAGTGGTTCCTTCCATTTTTGATCAGCTCTTAAGTATGAGGAAATTGTTCCTTATACTGAGTTGAAATTAGCTTCTGTATCACTTCCATCTATTGGTCCTAATTCTGTCCTCTAGGTCCAAGAAGAATAAGTCTGATCCCATTTACTTATGATAGCCCTTCCACTGCTTGAAGATGGATATCTCATCTCTCTAAATCATCTCTTCTCTAGTTCCTTTAACAGAGCATCACAAAGCATCATCTCCAATCTTCCAGTCCATCCTGGCTGTCCTTCCTTTGGACATGCTTAAAATCCTGACACTTCTTTCTCTTCTGGTTTTCTTTTTAATTATTTTAGAAACTAGAAGAAAAGTGGTGGGTTTTTCTGTTACCTGTTAAAGAGAGGACATCCTTTCTCTCTACCTCACCCCGTTTCCCTACCTCTCCTTCCTTCCCTTCTGCTCCCATTTCCAACACAGACCTGAGCATGGCCTCCTTAAGAATTCAGTAATGGACTACTGAGGACAGATGTCAAGTCACCATAGCCCTGCTCTGCTTCTGACTTTTTGTTTTCCCAGGGATTAGCCTCCTAGAATCACCCTCGGGATCAAGGATATCTTGAACACTTTACATTTGTTTAGGTGGGTGAGGAAACTTTGACTCTCATCCTTTGCAAAAAGTAGTTATAGAATTTGGAGCTTTCTGAACCGGATGTGTGGAAGGAGGAGGAACAGGAGTCACTTCTTTGTGGGGTCAAGTGCCAAAGATCACCTTCAGATCATAGCAGGAGTAGTTCTCCTTTGAGATGGCAGTATAGAATAAGACAGTTTTTGGAGGCGCATAGGCAGGATCTGGATAAGTAAGAATAAGTGTGGGGGGTGTCTCCAGCTTAGCAATTTTTAATTAAACTTTATTTGAGACTACCTAAAGGATTTCTGGGTATATAAGCACCAGCTACTGCTGTTCTTGCTTTATAGGAAAGGATACTTGGGTATTATTTGCCTCAAGGTCACCCTGAGACTGTATCTAGAGGACAACAACTGGCACAGCTGGCTGGCAAAAGACCCAGAGACAGTTCCCAATGGCAGTGAATGTACAGCATTCTAGATCACCTTTTCCTTGGTGGGTGATAGACATCTCATTTCTGGCTGGTTCTGCCGCTACACATCCCATCCCTACCCACATTTTTCAGAGAGACTTTCTGCTCCACCATGTTACCAAAAATCAGCATGAGTAGTAGAAAGAACATTTGATGTAACATTAGGAAAAGCTTGAGTCTGAATCTAACCTCTGATGTTTAACAATTTTGTGACCACACAAGTCATGTAACCTCTTTAGCTTGACTTCATCCCTAAAGCAGGAACAATAATACCTACACCATCTACCTCATAGGGTTGATGTGAGGAGCCTTGTGAACCTTAAAGTATTATATAAATGCTAGTTGGCACAGCTATTATCATCTATGCTTGTTGGAATACCTCTCTTCAAGGCTCAAATCATGTGCAATCTCCTTCACATGAAGCTCTCCCTGATTTTTTTCCCTTCCCTTACCTAGCTGAAAGTCATTTCTAGCTCCTCTAATTCTTTATTATGCCTGTATCTCTCCTTTCCCCCTATTATATACACTACCTTATACCAGTTTTACATTCCCTTCCTATCTGAGGGGAGCAGCTATGCCATTTTCCCATCTTTGTAGTACTGACACAGAGTATTTGCACACAGAAAATGCTAAATAAGTAAAGAAAAGTTGGTTGAGGATATAGGTATAATCAATGAAACAATCCCTACTCACAAAATGATTACATTTTAATGAGAAATAAAACAAGGACATATAGTATATACAGAGTAAATATAAGTATATACAGATATAAACAATATAAATATATACAGAGAAAAAAGTTTGTAAGTATATAGAGTAAATGTGAAAAAGAATAAGTACAAATAAGTACAAAATAGTTTAATACAAGTCAGTTTAGGGAGGAAGAATACTAAGCAGCTGGTAGAATCTGGAAAGATTTCATTGATCAGAGAAAGCTGGAGCTGCATCGTGGAACAAGAGAGGAAGTCTATGAAGCAGGAATGAGGAAGAAGGGCCTTACAGACAGAGAGTGGCTAGTACAAAGTAACTGAAAAGGGAGGTGGAACATTACACACAAGAAAGAGAGAGAAGGTCATTTTGGCAGGGTTACAGAATGAGAGAAGTGGAGTAATGTCCAACAAGGTTGAAAAGATAGGTTGAGGCTAGGTTGTGAAGGTCTTTAAAAGCCAGACAGGCAAGTTTATATTTATCCCCAGAAGCCATAGGAAGTCATTGCAGTTGATTGACTAAGGGAGTCCCATGGTCAGATTTGCATTTGAGGAACATCCATTTGGCAGCAGGGTGAAGGATGAACTAGAAGGATAAGAGACTTGAGACAGGGAAACAAATAAAGAGACCATTGCAATAATCCAGGCAAAAGGCTACAGGGGTTTAAATTAAGATAGTAGCTTAGGGGTATAGTGAAAGGATGTGAGAGATGTAAAGGCAGAAGTATCAAGGTTTGGCCATAGATTGGACATTGGGGTGAGGGAGAGTGAGGAGCTGAAGATAATGATGAGATTACAATTCTGGGAGAGGGGAAGGAAAATGGTGACTCTGCTAGAAATAGTGATATTTGCGAGAAGAGAGGGCAGACAGAAAAAAAAATGAATTTAATTTTGGACATGTTGTGTTTGAAATGTTTACTACACATCTAGTTAGGAAAAGTCCAATAGGCAACTGGTGACGTGGAGCTGAAGTTCAAGAAAAAGATTCAGGCTGGATACATAGATGTGTGAATCATCTATTTAGAAAGTCATACCCACCTGCACAGAGATGATAGTTAAACCTTTAGGAGACAATCAAGTGAGAGAGAGAGACAGGAGGGTCTAGGACAGACCTAGGGTCCTATGATCCTTTCACCTCTGGAACAATGAAGACTGAATACTTGAGCTCAAATTCCAGCTTAACTACTCACTACCTCTGTGACTTTGGTGCAGTCTCTTCCCTTTTCAGGGTCTCATTTTCCTTCCCTATTAAATGAAGAGATTGGATTCAATGACCTCTAGGGGCCTTTCCAGTTTTAAACCAATAATCATATGAATGAGATGATCTCTAAGGGCACTTCCAGCTCTGAAATGTTATTGCTTACTTTATGCCTTGATAACAAACTTTTGGCTGAGCCTGGACTCCTCCTGCCAAAAGAGAGATGTGTGAAATTTGCTAATGGCCCGAATCAAAACAGAACATCTTATTTAAACCAGAGCACAAATGTCTTCAATTCATGAATTTGCTAGGTGTTATTCTCGGTAGGCACTAGCTGGTGTTTGCTGGTGATACGCGTACTGCGGAAAATTAAACCTACATTGAGTGAATTTGGAGGCTATATATGGAGCAGACTTTGGTGTTTGTGAAATGGATCTTGTATTCATTTGGAAATACAATTTAAGTTCCTTTCTAATTGAATTGCAAAAGCATCTTCAGCAGCCAGTCACATTGTGGCCAATGTGATGTGATATCACAAAGAGAGTAATGCAATGACAAGAAGTTGGATGTGACCATTAATTTGCAGTTTTAGTATGGGAAAAAAAATACAAGGTGAAAGAAATGCAATTAAAATCAATCTTCCCACAATTGCTATCATTTCTGCCCACTCTATTGTTTATTCTTTACCACACACTAATATTAATCATGGCCATATGGTCAACAGTGAGAAACTGAACAGGATCACTTCTATATCTTAAGATTTCAGGAACTGAAAGAAAGCATGCAACTCTATTTGTGGTGCTTATTCTGAAAACCAGAACCATTCAGCAATGGGGTGGGTTATCTTTAACTTCTTCATCCAGGCCATTTTCTGCCCTATCATCATGTTATCTTTGCTGCTCTACACTCCAAACCAGACTCCTGCCCATGGGCCATGCTGTTCTGATTGGTAAGAGCCAACTATAGCTAGCCAGATCTGGACACAGTCAGGCTGTCAATAAGCATATATGAAGTGTCTTTCACATACTATGCTTTTAGGTACTGTGCTAAGCACTAGAAATACAAAGAAAGACAAAAGACAGTTCTTGCTTTCAAGTAGGTCCCAGTCTAATGGGAGAGACAATATGGAAACAACTATATGTGTACACACACACACAAAAAAAATTGAAGATAATTAGTAGACAGAAGGCATTGAGATTAGGAAAATCTTCTTTTAGAAGACAGGAGTAGCTAGGACTTGAAGGAAGTCAGGGAAGCCAGGATGTGCAGATAAGAGGGAGGAAAGAGTATTCTGGATATGGGGAGCAGCTAGTAAAAGTGCCCAAACAGAGTTTCTTGTGCAAGGAACAGCAAGGAGGCCAGTGTTATTGGATCACAAAATATATGAGGGAGGGGAGGAGGGTGTGAGGTATAAGAAGCCTAGAAACATAGGAGGATATCAGGATGTGAAGGACTTAGAATGCTAAACAGAGGATTTTCTATTTGATCTAGTAGGTAATAGTGAGCCACTAGAATTCAGTGAATATATTGACATGGTAAGATCTGAGCTTTAGGAAGATTAATTTGACAGCTGAGTGGAGGTTGGAATGAAGTAGGGAAAGATCCGAGGAAAGGAGACCAACCAGCAGGCTATTGCAATAGTCTAGGTGTTGTACCAAGGTGATAGCAGTGTCAAAGAACAGATGCTGTGAAAGATGTATGAAGGTAAAATAGACATGTCTTGGCAACCAACTGGATATGGGGGGTGACAGATAGTGAAAAGTCAAAGGTGACACATAAGTTGTATGCCTGAGTGACTGGGAGAATAGTGTTCACTTTGACAGCAACAGAAAAGTTTAGAAGGGTACATGGGAGAAAAGATAATGAGTTCGGTTTTGGACATGGTGAGTTTAAGATGTCTATAGGACATTCAGTTTGATATTTCTAAGATACAGAGATTCTGTGAATCTGGAAATTAGGAGATAGGTTAGGGCTAGAAAAGCAGATCTGAGGACTATCAGTATAGAGCTGACAACTGCCACCATGGGACATGATAGGATCACTAAGTGAAACAGTATCTAGACAGAAGAGAAGGGGGCCTAAAACAGAGCCGTGAGGGATGCTCTCTACTTCAGCAGGTGTGACCTAAACCAATATCCAGAAAAAGAGACTGAGAGTACAGTTAGATAGGTAGGACAAGAACCAAGAAAGAGTATTGTCATAAAAACCTAAAGTAGAAAAGGATATCTTAGGAGAGAAGCAGAAAAGTGGGAAAGAATTTCTACAACCATTGTCTCCGTTAAGGGCCTCATAGCTAAAATATACAGAGAACTAAGTCAAATTTATAAGATACAAGTCATTCCTCAATTGATAAATGGTCAAAGGATATGAACAGGCAGTTCTCAGATGAAGAAATTAAAGCCATCCATAGCTATATGAAAAAATGCTCTAAATCACTATTGATTAGATAAATGCAAATCAAAACAACTCTGAGGTCCCATATCACATCTATCAGATTGGTGAACATGACAAAAAAGGAAATTGACAAATGGTGGAAAAGATGTGGGAAAATTGGAATACTAATGCATTGTTGGTGGAGTTGTGAAATGATCCAACCATTTTGGAGAACAATTTGGAACTATGCCCAAAGGGTTATAAAAATGAGCATACCCTTTGACCCAGCAATACCATTTCCAGGGCTGTATCCCAAAGAGATCATAAAGATGGGAAAAGGACCCACATGTACAAAAACACAGCTCTTTCTGTGGTGTCAAAGAATTGGAAATTGAGGGGATGCCCACCAATTTGAGAATGGATGAATAAGATGTAGTGTATGAATGTAATGGAATACAATTGTGCCATAAGAAATGATGAGCAAGTGAACTTCAGAAAAACCTAGAAAGACTTGTATGGACTGATGTTGAGTGAAGTGAGCAGAACCAGGAGAATGTTGTACACAGGTAACAGCCACATTGTACAATGACTAACTTTGATAGACTTCTCTCTCCTTAGCAATGCAAGGATCTAAGACATCTGCAAAGGTCTCATGATAAAAAATGCTATCCATATCCAGAGAAAGAACTATAGAGTCTAAATATAGATCAAAGCATACTATTTGCTCTTCATTTTTTTTCCTTCTGTTTTGTTTCTTCTTTCTTATGGTTCTGCCTATTGATTCTAATTCTTCTTTACAACATGACTAATACGAAAATATGCTTAATAGGAATGCACATGTAGAGCCTATATCAGACTACACACCGTCTTGGGGAGGGAGGCAGGGAGAGAAGGGGAGAAAATTGAAAACTCAAAAGCACATGGAAGGGGATTTTGAAAACTAAAAATAAATTATTAATTAAATTTTTAAAAAAAGAATATCAAGGAGAAGGGGGAAACAACAGTGTAAAGACTTAAGAGAGGTCAAGGAGGATGAGAATTGCAAAAAGGGCATTAATTTTAATAACTAATAGATCATTGGTATCTTTGGAGAGAGCACGTTTGGTCAAATGATGAGGTCATAGATTGTGGAGGGTTAAGAAGAGAGTGAGAGGAGAGGAAATGAAAGCAGAAATTACAGATAGCCTCCTCAAGGAGTTAAGTTACGAAAGGAAGAAGATATATGGGACAACAGCTAGTGGGGATGGATGGATCAAATGAAGGATTTTTGAAGATAGGAAGACATGGTGAGGCAGCCAGACAAAAAGAGATTAAAGATAAATGAGAGGGTGGGGATGATGAACAGAACAATCTGTTGGGGAAAACAGGGTAGAATAGGGTCTCATGTACATAGAGAAGCTTTACCTTAGTAAGGAGAAGAGTCATCTTTTCATATGAGAGAACATCTTGATGGTGTGAAATGCAGAAGAGAGAAGAGAGAACTCTCAGTGAATGGTATCAAATTTTTGCAGTGAAATATGAGGCAAAATTCTCAGTTGAGAGGAGTGATTGTGACCCATTCGAAGTCTGAGGAAGGATGAAAAGGTTTGAAAGAGCCATAATGGTCAACGGGACAGTGTGTTAATTAGGGAAGTATAAAAAAAATTGCCTTGCAGCAGTGAGGGCCTACTTGAAGTTGTGTAATATAAACTTGTAGTACACCTAGTAAGCATGTTTTCATGACTTTCTCCATCTCCATCTCCATGTGTGAGGAAGTGAAAGCAGTGGATGGTAGGAGTGATCCAATCTTAAGACATGGCAAGGCCAGATAGGCAATACAACTAAAGAATAGAAGATTCAAGAGGGCAGTTTAGAGGGGAACTGGTTCACTAAGAGGTCAAGATGGGGAAGGGAAAAGAATGCATCTAGTGCAGGGGAGATGGTTTGAGAAAGAACTGGAGGGTCAAGGGATTGAAGGCCACAATGAGACTAAAGAACAGGGTTTGGGGTTACATGGCAAAAGGAGAGGTGGAATGACAACCAACTGTAATCAGATGAGAGAATTTCAGAGTTTATGAACAAGGAAATGGTGCATCTTTGGATGATGATGGCAAGATCAAGGGTATGACCATCTTTGGTGTGGATAAGGTAAGGTGGAGGAATAGGTCACGCTAAATGAATAAGCTGAAGAGCTGTGAGGTTAGGGTGTTTGAAGGAATATCTATCTATCTATCTATCTATCTATCTATCTATCTATCTATCTATCTGTCTGTCTATCTGTCTATCTATCCAAATATGTGTGTGTGTGTGTGTGTGTGTGTGTGTGTGTGTGCATATATATATTATATATCTTGAATTCTCTTAATATGAGGGCAGGAGCTGAGGACAGAAAGACTGTCAGACATGCACTGAACTCATTGAGGAAAGAAGGAAAATGTCCTGGAATTAGGAGACAATAGCTATCTGAATTTTGATTGGGTAGTAGATATGGACTGAGTAAACCTCAGAGGAGAAGTTACTGAGTGTTGGTGGTAGCAATGGAAAGAATGGAGCATTCTAACTCCCTTACCTCCACTAGTGAGTGAGGGCAAATGACCTGAAGTGTAGGCAGGGCTAGAAAGAGCAGCCAAGAAGGTAATATCATCAGGAGTGAGCCAGGTCAAGGTGAGAGTCAGAAAGAAGATGGAAGGAGTAGTAAAGGAAAAGATTTAAGATGAAAACAAGTTTGTAACCTATGGAGAAAGCATTCCAGAGAGCGTGGTGTAAGTGCAGTTAGCATTATAGTGAGACACAGAAGAGCTGGATTGAGGGGAATGAGGATAAGAGATCAGACAGTGGAGCATGGGAAATGAGGTTTGAATTATGACCTCTGGGGCCTCGGAATCATTGGAATGGGGGAGGTATGACCCAATGCCGAGTTTGTTAATCACCGAGGAATTAGTTTGAGTAGGTTTTCTTTGTCCATAGAGGTTTGTTCTTAGAGTAGAATCCTCTCAGCACCTTAGGCAGTTCAGGTGAAGGGACAGATGCTTGGAGCTGAAGGAATTGTTGTTCCCCTTCCTGCAGGGCAGGAAAACAGGCTAGAGACTTAATGGAATGGTATTTTCCCTGGAAGAGAGGAATCTGGTACTGGACGGAATGGTGTTTCTCCTCTTCCAGAGGGAAGCAGGATACTGGTCCATGATGGAATGGCATTTTATCTCTTGCTTCTTCCCTTCCCTTCCCTATACTTCCCGACCCCCACTAATGCTAGTGCCTTCCCTCTGTTAATAATCTCCAATTTATTCTGTCTCCATCTTGTTTGTACATAGTTGTTTTCATTTTGTCTTCCCCATTAAATTAAGCTCCTTGAGAGCGGGGACTTTTTGCTTTTCTTTGTATCCCCAGTAGTTAGCACAGTTCCTGGCACATAAAAGACACCAAATAAATGCTTGTTGACTGATTAACTGATTTCATTTTGATCACCATCCCACAATGCCATTATATAAGTATGTACTTCCTCACCCTTCCATTTCTAGATCTGGAAACAGTAAGAAAGCCAACACTACCACTGCTCCTAAAAAAAAGCCATAGCAGTTGACGGCCCTGTTGCTTTATTCACCATCACTATGACCTCCCCATACCAAAACACACCCCCACCCTGGCCACCACTCTCCTATATGTGTTTTCTCTTATTAGAATGTAAGCTCCTTGAGGTTAGGGGCCATTTCTCGCATTTACAACCAATGATTAACACAGTAGTTGACCCCACAGTAAGCACTTCACTAATTTTTAAATGCATTCATTTATACCTTACACTAGTGAATTAGTGTCCAACCTTGAAGGTGTTTGAGAAGATAATGGATGACTATATCTCCGGGATTATACTGAAGTAATTCTTGCATGAGATGAGAGGGCTGAACTAGGTGAGCTCTGAGGTCCCTTTAACTCTGAGAGCCTATCATTTTGTCATCTCTACACAAGTATAATGGATGTAGGTGAACTGTGCATTAGAATTACTGTGCTTTACTGAAATATAGGTGCACTACATTGAGTCATTCAGCAACAAGCACAGAAGAGTGGGGTATAGAATATGTAAAAGGAGAGATAAGTTGGAGTGCCATTTGTGAGACACAACATCTGGGTCAATTAGGCTGGACCATGGAATGTATGGAAGAGAGGGAGTGACCTGTAATGAGTCTGGAAAGGTTAGCTTTAATTAGATTTTTCATAAAGTACTTTAACATGCCAAAGTAAAGAGACTGCATTTTGTCCTAGAGGCAATAGGGAGCCACTGAGGCTTCCACGCCATTATCCAACACTCCAAGCAAATTTTCAAGAGGGGAAAATAAAAGCCAACAAAAATGTACAAATCTTACCTTGTTTGAGCCTCATAACAAACCAATGAGGTGATTACTTAAGATATTATTATTTTCATTTTTAAAATGAGGAAACTGGGAGCCAGAGAAAAGTGATATTCCCAAGGTCACATCTAATTCCAAATTTGGTACCTGTTTCTTTACACCTCTCCGCCTCCAACCTTTGTTTCATGATTCTCTAATATGTTTATAAGTAATGATAAGTGTCTTTGTATATTAGCTCCCACTCAAATGTAGATTCCATGAAGTCAGGTGAAATTTGTTTTACCCAATTATATTTAAAAGAATCTCAGGTTTTGAAGAGACCACAGATAGCACTTGAGCCCTCTAATTCTGTACCTCTAGCCCCCATTGCATGCCCACCATCCATGTTTTTCCCACAGGGACTTAATAAATGTATGTTTGGTTGAACCTATGAGGTTTCAAGAGCATTCAATGGAATCAAATATTGATGCGACCTCTGTACGTATCCCCAAACTCAAGCCAACATTTATTAAATGCCTAGTATATATAAAGAACTGTGTTGAGGACTAGGAATCGAAAGACAACAGCAGCCCCTACCCTCAAGCACATTTGATTCTGCTGAGGGAACGGGCAAGTCATTTAAACTTCAAACAGAATGGAAAGGGACCTGCATTGTCTTTCTCTCCCAAGCAGGTAACACGGTGCCTTACACGTACTCACCAGGCACTGGAGATGATACCTGTAGTCCTTGACTTACAGGGCTGCCGTGATGGTCAAATGAGATCAAGTACGCAAAATACTTTGTAAACTTTAAAGCCTCGTATCAATGGTAAGCTATCATTATAATCAATTGTACATCAATAAATAAACAAAAACTAATATAAGGTGAAGAAGAGAGAAGAGCACTAGTGACCAGGAAGTCAGGGACGGTTTCACGGAAGAAGTGCCACCTGACATGGTGCAAGGAAGACAAGGATTCTGAGAGGTAGCAATGAGGAGAGTACATTGGGTCCAGCTTCTCTGGATTGTAGAATAGGTGAATGAGAATGGTGTGGAATAAGGACAGAAAACAAGGTGAAGCCAGACTGCCGAGGTTCTTAAAAGCTAGGTGAATGCTGTGTTATTTTAGCCTATAGGCAATAGGGAGCCACCGAGAATTTTTGAGCAAAGGAGCTGCATGGATTTCTGTGCCTTAGAAATATTATTTTGGCAACTGGGCAGAAGAGGATTGGAGCAGAGCAGGGAAACAGTTGCAGGTAATTCAACCCTACCAAGGTTGAGGAATGCTTGCAATGTACGTAATGGAGGTCCTGGCAGGCTATGGTGGTAGAGATCCCAGGGTCATTCCTACAGCAGCAGACAGGTGACTCCAATAAGCTGTGCCCAGAAAGTCAGGGACAAGGGATATTTTGTAATGTATAGAAGTAGCTAAGGCATCTTACGAAGTTCAGATTTTTCCTCATACTAATGTGAGTGCGTGATAAGAGTATGCTAAACTCCAATAAATGACTGAAGCATGAAAGAGTGCTATATTTCAGATCCCAACTTGATCTCATTCTACCCATATGACCTTGAACAATTCATTCAACCTCTCTGAAACTCAGTTTCTTTATTTGTAAAAATTAGGGAATTAGACTAGATGGCCTCTAAGACACCTCCAAGCTCTGAATCTACGACCTTATGATCCTTTCTGTTTGTATTCCCTATGGAAAGTTGCAACTAGGAAACGTAATCGTTGATATTCATTGAGTTCCACAAATACAGCTGACCCAGGCCGCCAGTATTTCCAAGAGGAATCCATAGGTAGGAGTCCTATCCACACCTGCCTACTGGTTATGTGCACAAACCTGGCCTGAAACATCTCTTTCTCCTGAGGGCAGAACCAGTTGCAGACTTTTTCTCTCATTCCCATTCCCCCCAACCAAGAAAGGAATGAGCTAGTTTCAATACAGGGCAGGCACTTAGGCTGACCATGGAGTCAAGCTGGGTCAAGCACCACAGGAGAAATGGCCGGCGGGTAATCAGCCAATCAGCTGTGAGATTCCAGATGTACTCTACAATGAAACCATTTGAAATTCAGTGCTTCAGCAGTTTTGGGGAGACTACAGAATTATGGCCTTTGGCCATTAACAGGCCTTACTCCAAGATGGGAGATAATGAGCGCAGGCTTTGTCATTATTCTGAAATAAATTCACACTGATGCCATCTATCAGACTCCTGTGTCTCTGCTAACCTCTCTGTCACCCAGTGGGTAAGAGAAGCCTCTGCAGACAGCTCCACTGTTTTTCCCCAGCCACCAGAGCCCAAGTCTGTTAGACCCAGTCAGGATCCAAGAAGAGCCCTTACTCAATTCAAGGAATAAGATGGAGCAACACAGCTGTCTCCTGCATGTGACAAAGAGACCAGAGTAACCACAGCCATTACTGAAATGACTGGGATTTGGAAGACAGGTACCAGAGAATACCGACCAGACTGCAGGGTCCCCACGTCTGTAATTCAGAGCAAATGGGCCTATATGGCAAGTTGGATTAGGCAACCCTCAGGACCCAATGTCTTTATAGATCCTGACTACAGAGAGTCCAAGGGTAGCCATTCAGTTTATTTTTATTTTTTGGCCTTTCAACAAAATAAGGTACTTCCTGAATACAACACATATTATAAGCATATATGAAAGTGGTATTTACAAGATAAATAAGAGACATACAGCAATTATTTCTGTTCTGGCTAGAAACTCTGAAGGTCTTCCCCTCCCCAATTGCTTCCTTTGTTGAGGCAAAGTAGGCCATCTCTTTCCTCAATTTTTACCTAGCCTTCAACTAGTGAATGGGTGTTGCCTCAGACAAACTGAGACCTGGGAAAGACCTTAGCTTAAAAAGGCCAAGGTCTCCCACTGCATCCTGGGCCATTGCCAGCTGCCTGAACCATGTCTTGCCACTGGATTCCTGTGACTCCGCAGTGGAGCTGCTGACTTTGCAAGCTCTGCTTTACTTAAATCCAATTCACTTGTAAGTCAAGATATCTATCTCCCTCCTGATGTCATTGGTCCTCTTTCAGAATGAAGGATAAACACCAGTAACAGCAAGAGTCATATAGGAAAGGGGTAATACTGAAAAGAGAAAATCTTTTCAACACAATTAGGTACCCATGATCTCCCTAAGATACAGCCTATCTCATAATGCTCCCTACAACATACTCTATACTCCAATTCTATCAGCTGTGTTCCCCCCAAACATGGACTTTGTACTTTCCTGACTCTGAGCTTCTGTTCAGGCTGTTCTTCATGTCTAGAAGGTTCATTCTCCCCTTCTTTGTCTATGAAATTCCTACCCACCCTTTAAAGTCAAACTTCAATACAATCTCATCCAGATAAACTTACTTGATCTCCCTGGCTGGCTATGAACTCCATTCCCCAGTCCTTGTGTAACACTTTGTATCTTCCTACTGCACTTGGGCAAAATCATGTCTTCTGGTTACTATGTTTGTGTCCTAGTCTCCCACTAGAATGACTTTCATCAAGTCATGTTTTATCTAAACTCGTATCTTACCCAGCACTCAGCATAGATTCTGTATACAATAGGTGATTAATAAGTATTTGGTGGACAACTAAAAATAAATATTGTAAAATTAGAAAGAGCAAGCTTGTTCCCAAAGAAGACATTATAGAATATCTCCTCCAGGCCCCCTTGACAAGGTTTGGGGTGGGGGTAGAAGAGAGAGTGTCCAAGGGTGTATAAAATTGTATGTGATGTCAAATTTTTTGATGTATTGAGTTTCTCTGAATGTCTTTCCTTTTTTCCTTCTCAAAAATTATTTATTATTAGATGACTGTCTGAAAGAAGGGAGGGGGAAGGGATAGAGAGGGAAATCTAAGTGACGTAAAAACAAAAGATACCAATAAAAGCTATTAAAACTGTTTGGTGAATTGAATTGAATGGAATTTTCTTTGCCTTAGTCTAGGCCTACTAGCCTATTGCTATGATCCTTCCCTTAGCATTTCAGACTCAAACATGACCCCTTTACCTATAGGTATGAAGGTGTAAGGGATAACTGTGACTTCAGCTTATTTAAGTAGGAGCTGTTCATGGGAAGTCAGGAGCCCCTATTGCCTTCTACCTGATTCAAGCTGAACAGAGGAAAACAGAGGTCAGGAAAAGAACCAGACAGTTATCCAGGCCACCAGACATAGACATTTTCTGCAATCAGTGAGGCCATGCCTCATTTCTGCTTGGTGTTGGAAATGGGCCTCACCCTCCCGTCTTATCACGTTGCCTGTCTCTGGTCTGTCCCTAGTGTTCACACTGCCCACCCCTGCAGTTTTGCACATACTTACAACTCTCTTCTTAGGGGTTTGACTTTTAAAACCTTGTCCATTACTTTAAGGAGTCATCTTCTAAAGGGGCTACCATCTTTTGAAATGTCACAAAATAGCCAAAACACATTTTTAGAAGATTTTGTAGTGGTTGTGGTAGTTGCAGTAGCAGTAATAGTATGGTAGTAGTTATTTTTTCTATGTGCTGTGAGGATTTGAGGGCTTAGTATTAATGGAGAGCAAGAGCTTTAAGTCACAGAAGCCAACCTGATCAATAACCAATCAAATATAACCACTGGCTGACCAGGATCTCTTTGTCCACTGATGTGCTAGGGACTATGGAGACTGCTAAGGGGAATAAGACATAGCTCCTGCCCTCAGAGGGCTCACAGTCTAGTGGGTAAGATGTGACATATGCACAAAGAGAGAATATGATAAAAAAGGGCATGTGCAAATGAACAGCCTAGACAAGAAGACAGGAGAAGGAGTCAATGAGTACTAGAGTGGTCTGGGAAGGCTTCATGGAAGAGGTGGCTCTTGAGCAGTTAGCTGGCATAGAGGAAAGATGGCCAGATTTTATATCAGGAAGACCTGGGTATAAATCCAGTCTCAGATACTTACTACCTGTGTGTGATACTGGGAAAGTCTTTTAATTTGCCTTTAACCTCACTTCACTCATCTAGAAAATGGGAATAATAATAAGACTTATTTCATGGGGTAGTAAAGATCAGATGAGATAATTTCTACAAAATGCTTTGCAAACTTTAAAATCTTATGTAAATATTACTTACTATTATTTATAGTCATCATCATCATTATCACTACCATCATCAGGAGACGTGAAGGATGAGAAGGATTTGAGTCAGAGAATAAGATAAGAGAGAACACTTAAATCACAAGAAACGACAGAACAAAAGGCCCAGAGACAGAAATGGAAAGTTAGGTGGCATGATGGACAGAAAGCTAGACTTGGAGTCAAGAGGACCTGAATTAGAATCTTACCTCAAACTCTTAACTATGTGACCCTGGGCAAGTCACTTAACCTCTATTTCCCTCAGTTTCTTCATCTGTAAAAATGGGGATAATAATAGCACCTACCTGTCAGAGTTGTGAGGATCAAATGGGATATTTATAAAGCACTTTAAAGTGCTGATGCATACCAAGCAAACAACCAAAGAATTACTTTATAGAGCTAGAAAAATGCCAGTTATTAGGTCTTGTTACATGCTATGTTCAGAAGACAGGAAGAGAGTCAGGCTAGAGGGGAAGACTCCTGTTGAAGTGAGTAAGTAGTGAGACACAAAAACTAGAAAGAGAAGCTGAAGTTTAGAATGTCAGGCTGAGGGATAGTTGCTTCAAATTCTTGTTTCACATTTGCTTTAATTTGGTAACACTCATCTATTTGTATCTTTACTTGTATCAGCTTTGTTTCTTTTCATAAAAATATACTAGTTCTAATCCAGTATCTAATTCAATTGGACAAAGGGCTGCATGATATTCTGGGATGTAAGCGGCAGGTTTGAGATCTCTACTCTAGGCAATAGCAAACTACCTGTAGGATTTTATGCAAAGACATGACCTGCTAGAGAGAGGGAAGAGGCTGAAAAGGAGGAGAACAAATTAGGAGGCTATCTCAGTAGTGCAGGAGTAATGGTGAAGAGGATCCGGGTCAAAGTGGAAACAACATGGAGGTTCTGAGAAGCAGCAGTATGGCCTGAATCCTACCAGCATGGTATGATGGCAAGGTGGCTGGATGACTTGGCAAGGCACTTTGGCTTCAGTAACTTCCCTTGTAAAATGGTTGGATTATATGACCTCCAAGGTCATTTGTAATTCTGAGATTCTATGATTCCGTGATTAACTGGAATGGTTGAGTGAATGTGATGTTTTCTTAGCACCTCTCTCTGAGATCTATGGGCTTGACTGCTCCAGCTGGTTGGATTTGCACAAGAAAACATGACAATCTCCTCTAATGAAACACAAAATTCCCATTTTGTCTTTGACTCTTTCCTGTATCTAGAAAGGAAAATATGGCAAGTTTATGTTTACCTGATGCTTTCCATGGACGATCACAGCTATTTTGTGGGGCACAAAGCATGGACAGCCTAATTCTGTCAGATAGTACAGCACAGAGGCAGATGCAGAGAAAAGATGAAAGGTATCCCAGAGATAACACCATCTAACCTACTGATTTTTACATAGGAGGAAACAGAAGATCATACTGAGAAAGGGATCTGCCTAAGGTCATGAGTAGAGCTTAAGGCAAGCTCGACTTAATGAAATAAGTATAGAATTTACCATAGGAGGTCCTGGTATTGGACGAATAACAATGGAATAATCAGATCAAAGGAGACTGGAAAGAACTTCAGAGGCTTTTGGGACTGATTCCCTCATTTTGCAGAAGAGGAAACTGAGGCCCAGGAAAGTTAAGTCTTTTGCCCAGATTTGTGCAATGAGTAAGTATCTTAGTTAGAATCCTGGTCCTCCTGACTTGAGCTTTCTCCTGTAGTCCATTGCTTTATCAAGGTCAGTATAGGTAAGTGTCTGAGGTAGGATATGAGCCCAGGTCCTCTGATTCATCAGTTAAGTTTTCTCCTGTGTCCCATTGCATAATAAAAACACCCCTCCCCATACACATTTGTAGAGTTCTCTAAAGCTTTCAAAGTTATTTGCATTCACGATCTTCTTTAATTTTCACAACAGTTGGGTTAGGTTGGTTCTATAGGTTGTAGCAAGTTCATTTTAGAAAGGCATAAACTCTCTGGGCCTCAGTTATGTTCTCTGTAAAATGAAGAAGTCAGGTTAGATGGATAGACATCTATTCCATCCTATGAATCCTAAGTAATTCAAGTTCATGAGCAGTACTCCTTCTACTAGATCACACTTAACTATCTGCGATCCAATTTCAGTAAATACTGGTGCTATAAAGCGACACTGTATGTTAAAACTTACCTACCTATCATTTATCTTCCCCCTCATGTTTTCTGAGTCTAAGCAAATACTGTTGAGAAACAGAATGCAATCAGTGGACATTTGCCCCAGTAATAAGCTCTGCCTAGTGTTCTCCATGGGGTCAGGAAGCATGGGCAAAGGCACCATGGAGCTGGATGTACTCCTCTGCTCACCATGGAGTCATTACTGACAGCACCAATTTCTGGCAATTAGGCTTCTGCTGCAGGTAGTTAACCCGAAGGGCAGCATTTGATTGTCTTCATTTAGCTGGGCAGCTGCTCAACTCTAACTGCATATTCAGAATCCAGAGCTTTCCTTTTTCTTTTTCTTTTCCCCCAAGGAGCTGCATTTTGTTTCCTCTCAAAAGTCAGTGGGGCAGGAGAGCAGCCAGCTGCTATTAGCACACTTGGCATGAATCATCTCAGTCCACTAGTTCACCTTGAACCAGACACTGAAGAAAATGTGCTTGACCACTTATCACGGGCACAGAGATCTAACCCTAGGCCTTTCTCTCACGGTGGCTAGGAATGGGCATGGGGGGTGGGAGGAAGATTTATGGGAACAGCTAGTCATCAATGTGATAGGGCTGTTCTTGAGGCAAAGAGCAGATGTTTTTATTTTTATATCTGTATCTTCAGTGCTTAGCCTAGTGTTTGGCACACTGTAGGTACTTAATAAATGTGTGTTGAGTGAATGAATTTATCAGAAAGTATTTATTAATCACTTACTAGATGCTGGGGATAGAAATAGGCAGTGGACCAGTGATTTCATGGGCATAGGGAACTCCCAAACAAGGAAACTTTCTTCCTCTATCAGGCAAGTTGGCACCTTCTATGCAACTTATAAGCTTAGAGAGCTGCTTATGGCACTGAGAGGTCCAGTGTCTCACCCAAGGTTACATGGCCAGGATGTGCCAAAGGTAGGTCTTGAATCCAAGGTTTGAAGCTGGCTGTATACACTGTCACATTGGCTCTCAGGTGCTGGGGAACCAAAGCAAAAATAGTCTCTGACCCAAATCGACTACATTCTATGTACAGAGAGAACATACATACATGACATGTAATACATTTATACAAAGACAAAAATAATGATTATGCAAATTAGCCATACATAAATAAATAAAAAGTAATTTGGGGATGGGGAGGCACTAACAGACTGAAGAACAGTGAAGTTCTTATGGGCTACGGGAGTTTACTGAGCAAGGGAGTGTCATGGTCAGACCTGCGCCATAGGATTGTGGAAGAGGAATGAATAAATGAACAAGAGAACTGGGGAGGCTCATCTTATTCAGTTCTGGACACCATATTTTTGGAGGGTTGTTGACAAACTGGAGCTTACCCAGAGTATTATTTATCTTGTATAGCTCCACAGGGAAGAGTTACAGACAGAAGCGCTCTCTCTCTCTCTCTCTCTCTCTCTCTCTCTCTCTCTCTCTCTCTCTCTCTCTCTCTCTCTCTCTCTCTCCTCTGTCTCTCTGTCTCTCTGTCTCTCTGTCTCTCTCTCTCTCTCTCTCTCTCTCTCTCTCTCTCTCTCTCTCTCTCTCTCTCTCTCTCTCTCTCGCAATTGGGGTTAAGTAACTTGCCCAGGGTCACACAGCTAGGGTCAAGTATTTGTTTTGAGGCCGAATTTGAACTCAGGTCCTCCTGACTTCAGGGCCAATGCTCTATCCACTGTGCCACCTAGTTGCCCCCAGAAGCTCTCTTAAAAATCAAAGCTGCCCAATGACAGAGAGAGGGGAGAGGGGAGAAGGAAAAAGGGGAGGAGGAGGAAGGGGAGGTAAAGGATGATGGGGAGAGAAAGGGGAAAGGGAGGGGGAAGAGGAAGGAGGGAGAAGAGGGAGACAGAGTGACAGACATAGAGACAGTCACAGAAAGAGTCAGAGAGAAATTATTAAGTGCTTACTATGTGTCAGGTACTGCCCTGAGCAGTGGAGACACAAATAAGAGAAAAAGAGACATTGCCTGTTCTCCCATCCTCTAGGATCTTCTAATGGGGGAAGAAAACGCATGCAGGGGTGCCAGAAAGTGTGTGTATGTGTGTGTCCAGGGGAGGATACACAGGGGAAATCATATGGAAGCTTGAGCCTTTCAAGACAAGACAAAGGTTCACATTATGAGAGACCGAAGATCTGGGGTGGATTCCCAGTTTCTAATAATGATTGAAGTAAAGTAGGACAATGGTGAAGAGATGAGGGTGGAGCCAGGAACTCCAAATCCTCCATTTAAGAAGGGAGCTCAGCTCAGATTTCTCCTCATTTCTCATTTAGCTGCACTACTCTGAGGTCTCTCTGAACTTTTCTACTGTGCTTTAACCTGGGGTACCTCTCCCCACCCCCACTCCTAACCTCACCTCTCTTCTCATCTTCCTTTTGTGTATTGTCTTCTTCCATTAGGTTTTAAACTCCTTCAGGGCAAGGTATGTTGTTTTTTTTCTTTTTTTCTTCTTTTTTTTTTTTGTAGGTGTATCCCCAGTACAATGCCTGACGTAGTAAATGCTTCACAAATGTTTATTGACTATCTATTAGGTGATAGGGAAGTGGCATGGAGGTCTGGTCTCTGGGAAGATAAGGTAAAAACCTCACCAATCAGAGAAGAGGAACACAATATAAGATGTAGTAAGTTCAATGTCAATTAAAGTGTTCAAGTGAAGGTTGGATGACAACCTATTGATGATATTTTAGAAACATCCCAGAATAGGCTAAGGGCTCAGACTAACCTCTATTGTCCCTTCCAACTTTAGAACTTAAAGACTTTTAGTAAATGAAGACAGAAATATGACCTACTTCTTGGGGTTTATCCCAATGCCAGGTTGGCTTAGATCACTTGGCTTTGATAATGAAGAATAGCTAAAGAATCCACCTGCAATTTCACAGCATGAAGTAAGAGGCAAAGATGGAGAAGCTATTAGGGGTACCTCTTTCTCATGATCAGTTTTAGAAACCATCATTTCTGTGGGTTGGCCCTCTCCATCCTATTAATCAACCATTGGTTTTTGAGGCAGCATGTGTAATGGGGAAAAAGATACTCTGATCTTAGTCAGGAGATTGGGGTTCAAACCCTGCTTTTGACACTGACTAGTTGATTGACCATGGGCAAGACATTTGACCTCTCTGCACCTTAATTTTGTTGTGTGAAATGGATATGATAATACTAGAATTGGAGTCAGGAGGGTATAGTGGATAGAAAGATGAACTCAGAGTCAGGAAGACTTAAGCTGAAGTGCTACTTCTGACAGTACTGACTTGTGGGACCCTAAGCAAGTCACTTAGCCTGTCAATGCTTTCAGGCCTTTTTTGATCTCTCTCTCTTTCTTCTTTTTCTTTTTCTTTCTTTCTTTTTTTTTTCTTTTAGGCAA
Organism: Phascolarctos cinereus; assembly: GCF_003287225.1. Lineage (NCBI taxonomy): Eukaryota > Metazoa > Chordata > Mammalia > Diprotodontia > Phascolarctidae > Phascolarctos > Phascolarctos cinereus. The sequence continues at coordinate 323,338,399 of NW_027555625.1, forward strand.
TTGGGGTGAAGTGATTTGCCCTGACTCACACAGCCAGTGACTGTTATGTGTGTGAGGCCGGATTTGAACTCAGGTCCTCCTGACTCCAGGGCCAGTGCTCTATCCACTCCACCTAGCTGCCCTGATCTCTCTTGACATTGAAAGGACACCAGTAAAAAACTTTGACCGTTCTTTTGGTTATCCCTTTAGTCCTTTCGGTTTAACTCTGATCCTGTGACTTGTCTATTTTCCTTTTGTCCTCCTACACTAATTTGACTACATTGTTCATTTCATTTCTCCTTTATAACTACATATTGATAATGTGTTGCACACCCACCATGAGTCTTGCAGTTATGTCCTGAATTTAAACTCCACAGAAAGTATTTTGGAAACCCTTAGTGCTAGATAAATGTGATATCTTTATCATTATTCTCTCCTCACCTTATATTCAATGGTTTTCAGATAGAAATGATTCAGCAACCAGTCACCATTCTGCTATTGTTTGTTTATATTTAATGTTAGGCAGAATACTGTGTAGACAGATAAAATGGTTACTTTCCATAACTGAATACATATATTGCAACGCAAAGCTTTTTCTTGTTACTTTTGTTGCTGTTATTGTTGTTACTATTGCTGTTGCTGCTGTTCTTACAGCTTAATGAAAACATCTTTGAACCAACTCCAAAAGGGCTGATAACTACTTTCATCTTGTTTCCACGTGGTTTTTATTTCTTCTTCTAGTTCTCTACATTTTGAAATCTTTTCATTCCAAATTCTTTGATGTTTAGTAGCAGTCAATAGACCTTGTCCCTAAATTGTTTTGTCTGTGATGATGTCGCAATTTCTTTGGTAAATGTTCCAGTTCTGGTTTAGTTCATTAATTCTCAAGGATACTTTGGAATTTTCAGATGTAGCATGACAGTCTGACATATGTCAGGTTATGAAGAATAATGAGCTTCTGGTATACAATTCTGGCCATTGGACTGTCTCTTTGTAATCTTTGTAGGTATTTTGTAGGCACTAAGTTTGGCAACCTGCAGTGATATGTCATACTGTTTGTAACATTTCCTTGAAAAGTCTGCAATGATCAATAAGTCCAATACTACCATTCTGTATTTTCTGGTAGCAATAACCTGGTATAAACCTCATCAAGAACTTTATTTCTATAAACAAATTCTCATGACTCAGCGAATTATTTGACTCTTCTTTGTCAACACATCTGTGGTTGTATTCCCTTATCATCATCATCATCATCATCATCATCACTATTTTTGTCATTTTCTTTCCCATCTTTTATTATGGAGTTCAAACAGAGAAGGCTCTAATTATCATCTCATTCTTCTCATTTTCCCCAGGTGCTTCAAATATAAACAACTCTAAGACAAGTCACAATCTTGCTTTTTTATGTTTAATCCTCTATAGACTATAGAGGTGGGCAAAATAAGTACTTTTTCATGTTTTGCCTGACTTCATTTGTATTAGGGGTATCATATTGCTTGCTTTCTCAATGGGCGGGGGAAGGGTTAGAGGGAGAGAGAGAATTTGAAATTCAATATAAAAAATGAATTGATTTTTTCAGTTCAATAAAAGTATTAAGATATCATTTCTTCCTCTGCAAACTCACTGAAAGCCTCTGGATAATTCTAGCAAGAGAGAGGACATCAGGGATGAAATGTATCTCATCCTGTTCCTAGCTGTTTCTGATCACCGTTAGGTATAAATATTTTAAGAGTTTATTGTTCCACGCAGCTTGGAGATTATGAACATTTGGTATGGAAACATATTATTCAGACCTCAGAGGATCAGTGTCATCCCTGACTCCTTAATCTCCCTTACCTCCCCCACTCCTTTTCTAATCTGCTTCTAAAGCCTGCTAATTTTATTTTCATATCATATTTCACATATGCTCCCTTCTTTCTCCTCATATTGCTACCATTATGATGCACCCTCATTACTTCATACCTGGATTACTTAAATAGACTGCTGGTTGTCTTACTCACTATAAGTCTCTCTCAACTCCAGTCCATTCTCCACTCAGCTCTCAAAGTGATCATCCTGAAATGTAGATCTGACTATGTTACCCCTACTCAGTAAGTTCTAATAGTTTCCTATCATCTCTAGGATGGAATATAAAATTCTCTGTTTGGCATTCAAAGCCCTTTGCAACATGTTCTCCCCCACATAGAAATGTAGTCTTTATAGAGTTCTCTCCACACTCCCTCCCGTACCCTGTGATCAGGGGGCACTGGCTTCCATGCTGTTCCACAAAAAGAGACACTCCATCTCCTGATTCTGGGTATTTTCATTGGCTATTCCTTATGCCTAGAATGCTCTCCCTCCTCATCTCCATCTCCTGCCTTCCCTAGTTTCCTTCATGTCCCAGCTAATATCCTAATTTCTATAGAAAGCCTTTCTCAATCCCCCTTAATTTTAGTGATTTCCTGCTGTTTTTTTACTCCAATTTGTCTTGTATATGGTGTGTATGTAAATAGTTGTTTAATGTTGTTTTCCCCTTCCCCCATTAGACAGTGAGTTCCTTGAGCTCAAAAGCAAAAATACTGTCTTCAGCACAGTGCCTGGCACATTGTGTGTGCCTAATAAATGTTACTGACAGATTTACTATTGACTGACAGTCTTAAGATTTAATGGATCAATGTTACATCTGGGTGACTGCGATAAAAAAAAATCACTCTATAATAATAATTTTGTTCTAGTAGACAGCACTCCAGTTAAATTTTGAGGATATTTTAAGTTCTTCATTTTAGAGTGAAGACTTGTCATCTTTTGGTCCACAAAAGAACATGACTTTCTATTATCTAATTCTAGCTCCCAGGTCATGTCTTATCAGTCTTTTGGTAGGTCCTAAGTTTTCAAAGTCTCTGGTGATATATTTCATAGTTGCTACCATTTTCTTGAACATTAATTACTAAGTCTGGGCTCCTTAAGGAGCCTTCTTCCCCTTCTATAATATCTGGTAGCAATGACCTGGTCCTAAATTTCTACTATAAAGCTCCCTGTTTCCACAAAAGATCAACATGACTCAGACATTCTGTGCTTCCAGACTGAATTCTTATTGACTTAGTTCATGAGTATACCACCCAAAGGAGGCCTTTTGGTTCTCCTCTTTGATCTTAGCTGTTTTGTAGGCTGTACCTTGAAGTAAACCACCTTTGATTACATTAGAAAAATCCAGTGTTATGCATCTGTTACGAGCCTTTACCACTCCTCAGTGAAGAGATATCTACTTGTTTCGAAAGTACTTCCATAAATGCTTTTATGTGTTTATCATATGCCCTAAGAATATCTATCAATCTTCTTCCTACTTTTTGGCAAGGAAGGGTTAATTTTTCCATCCCTGCCTTTGGGTGATGAGACCAGTGCTTCATTAATATTACATAAGGTTTTGTTAGATTATTTTTCCAAATCTGTTAAAGTGTGTTTTACAGTTCTGAATGTGCAGATTAATAGTTGTATTGCACAGGTGTTAACTGTTTTGAACATTGTTTTCCATTCAACTTTGATTTCAAGAAGCCAAGAGGCTCTTAATGCATTTTGCCATAGCATTCTCTTGTATATATTTTTGCCTAGAGGACACCTAAGTATTTGCAGGTACTACCTTCATCCAACTGGTTATGTGCAACCTCCAACTTCAAGCTTTCTTGTTACTTTTATTATTAGCATTTCATTTAACCATTATTTCATTCTCATTTTTCTTCAATGAGACTCAGACAGAAATAATTCTGAGAAGTCAATATCATGATATTTGTCTTTTATACTTAAAGTTCTACATATTACTACAGAGGTTTTTATAATTTAATAAAAATATTGGAATGTCAGCTTATCCTCAGTACAATTCCAGCAGCAGGAAAGACACAGGCATGGTATCAGTCTCAGACTGTTCCCATATGATTTGATATCCTTTGCTGGGTCTCTATATTTTGAAAGGTTTTTGTTAAGTGTAGAACTGAGTAAAATTGGGCTTTTTGAAAATTATCAATAGCAGTATAAATGTTATGGAGGTTTAGAGCACTTTGTTTAATTACTTAATTGATAATAAATTACTCTTTATGACCCATGAACTTTTTGGCACACCTTATTTCTTCCTTGTCCAATATGTTGTTTTCTTTTAACTGTTCATGGATTTCTTTAGTGATACAAGCTATGAATGCTTTATATTAAATACATAAACATGTAATTGGCCTATAAATGGAAAGGTTGCTGGTGCTCTCATCTTTTGATAAAAGATATGTGATAACCTCTGTTTAGTAAGGTAGGGCTAGGCTTGTCTCTGAGAAGAAATTGGTAAAATGCTTTTCTGGTAACTCATATGACACTGTAAAGCATTTGAGCCAATAATTACAGATCTTATCTGACTTTTCTGTCTTCCAGAGAAGCTAGAATTTTAGTCATTTTCCGTTGAAACTATTATATGCCTCATCTTAATGGTGCACAACCTTTCTTTTTCATTTGACTTGACTTGTGCCTTCATTGCGTTTAACTTCTCATAACCATATAGATGAGCAGAAATTTTCCACACCCTTCTTCTTTAGGAGCTCTCTCTTGCTTCTGATTTCTTTACTTCTCAAGGCTCTGTATTAGCTTTTTTTTTTTTAAATTGATATTGATTTTCTTAATTTTATTCTTTGTTCAACTTTGGCTTCTCAATCATTTGAATTTTGCTTTCAATTGCTGATGAATCAAATCTAGAATTTTTGACTTGCCTTTGTTTCTCTATATTTCTCTTTCTTTCTTTACCTGGCCTATATGGCATTCAGGCTTTCTATTGTATGCACCAGCTAGATATTGATGGACTCTTCTGATGTCTTTCCCTGGATCCTCAATAGCTCTCTTGTGTAATTTCTGCCATGTTGACACTTGATCCTTGTCCTTAGGAATATTCCTTGACAGCATTTTCCTCTTCCTGTCATGGCAATAGCTACAACATACATTGCTGGGTGTGTGTCTTGAAATATTTATACACTTTCTGAGATTATCAAAATTATGGTGATTTTTGTAAAGTACATCAAGGCTATGTTCCCACTATCATTCAAAACATAACTTCCTCTATAACCAAGCAGGGCTCTGCAGTGATTCACAAATATACATTCATTCTCACCTCTGGGCCTTTCCCAATGCTTCTCTCCATGTAACCTACCCCCTCTTCAGCACCAAACCAAACTCTACCCATCTATTTAAATATAGTTCAACTCCTGCCATCTCCATGATGCCCTTCCTTCATTAATGATGGATTCCAGGACCACTTTCTGAGCTACAACATCAGAACACTCCATTTGTACCATATTATTTAGTAGCTACTTAGACCGTGTCTTGTAGTGGCCTCCAATTATATTGTGTGTTGGGATCTTATCACCTACAACTAGACTGAAAGTTTGTTGAAAGCAGAAATTATTTATTTCCTGTCCTTCAAAGAGCCTAATGGCAAGTGAAGATGCTTGCTTTTCATTATACCTATTGTTTGTTTTTTCAGCGGATAATAAAGCTGGGTTTCCATCTCCCCTTGGCTTTTCCGAGTGATGAAGTTAGGTAAAGTGTATGGTGAAAAAAGAGAAAAAGACCCTGTTAGATGGGGCAGTTCTGCTCAGTCACTGGAACCAGAAGAATCAAGTGAACAAGAGGGCTGGATTTCAGCCTGAAAAATAAGAGCCTTAAAAATGACTCTTGCTGTAGAAGAAATCAGGTTGGAAGCAGAAAAGCAATTTCTAAATTACATGGTTTCAGTTTCCAAAGAAAGAGAGAGAAATTCAGATGGAGAAAAAAGTGGAAAAGAGAATGTAATACCTTCTAGGATTTCCTTCAATTCACTCTCTTAATTCATAGTAAGTTTCCTTGTCTCCAAACTAAGAAAAAAAAATTGAAGCAATTTAAAGAGGAAAAAAAGAAGAAGAAAAGTGAGAAACCAGAAATGTCTTAGATGGCCCATAGCCCATAGAATTGGGACAAAGTCTGTTATGAGAAACTCAGATCACTACATAAGAAAGAATCATGGGATTTAAAGCTGGAATGGACTATGCATGCTTCAAATGTGGAAACTGAGTCCCAGGAAGGAGAAATTACTTTACCCAAGATGATAGAGGAAGCAAATAGGGCATAATTTAAACTTAGGGCCCATGACCCTAAGTAAAGTTATTTTTCTTATACCTTCAAACCTAAATTCTCCCTGGGCAAACAATAACAAGCAACAGGTAAGAATGAAACAGAGACATAGTTTATGGGATATGATCAATGTGCTCACTATGTTCTTTATGTATTAAATCTTTGTGTAATAGAATAAGTAAAAGGTGCTTTTGAAATCTAAAATACCATTCCCAATTTCTTCAGTTTTTAAGTTTAATAGTTAATACTTGTCTATATATGTATGTATATACATATATATGTATGTATATACATATATATATGTATGTATATACATATATATATGTATGTATATATATATGTATATATATACGTATATATATGTATATATATATATACATATATATATGTATGTATATACATATATATATGTATGTATATATATATGTATATATATATGTGTGTGTGTGTGTGTGTATAGATGTATGTTTTCAAGAGATGGAAGTGACCTTAGGGATATTTTAGTTCAATTTCCTCACTTTACATATCAAGAAAATAAGGCCTAAAGGTGGAAGTGATATGTTCAAGGTCAGAAAGCAGCTAAGGCAAGATTTGAACTCTGATTTTCAGCAATGAAATTCTGTATTCTTTCTGCTTGTGAATCCATCAATCCACTGGCATACTCATAACTTACATATGATAGAGAAAATCACGGATGCATATGTGGGGTATCCCAGGCACACCTAACATCTCAAAAAATTGCATTTTGTCTCTTATTTTGTTTGTATTTTAAAAGTAAAGTTCAGTTGCTAATTTTAAAAATTAAGTTTACTTAAGTTGTACTTGCTTTTATTTCCATGATTAATTGTAATGCTCTTCTTTATGAATGAATATTCAGTAAATGTTCACCTCAAAAATAAATGAAAAATTCCAAGGGAATTTGAACCTGGGGATGGGAGGAAATGTGCTATAGAGAAAAGAAAACAAGACTGTGAGTCAGAACCTTGGACAGGTCATGTCCCATCTCTGGACTATAGTTATTCCTTATAAAATGAAGAAGTTGGACCAGATGGCATAAAGTTCCTTTGATTCTCTTACACTCTTTGAATCTATAGTTATTTTGGAGGTTGACTAAGAATCCCTGCAACTTGGCTAGATATTCTCTCTCACTCTTTCATTAGTACTTTAAATGCCTAGCAGGATGTTTTATCATGTTGAAGTTTTTATTCATTGGGAAAGAGAAAATAAAGGACTACAAGACAAAAGAGAGACTCATATGAAAATAACCATCCATTAATGAAGGCTTAGAAACATTGAGTTTGCTATTGTTTTATCTGGGAGCATTTGTGTGTGCAATAGAAGTGTTACAAAAGCCAAGGACTGTCTGTTCTTGTTTGTGTCACAGCTAACGATTAAGCAAGGACTGATGTAGAACAATTCACAGATAGCAGCCTTCTTGATATCCTGAAATCACACTATGAAAGGAACTGGCAGTTTCACCCATCTCTAAGACAGGCCCTGTATCACTAGGAGTATGAAAGACATTGACCTCCAGGGGACAGGAAGCCAAAAAGTAAGGGCATATATATATACATATGTATGAGAGAGGAGAGGAGAGGAGAGGAGAGGAGAGGAGAGGAGAGGAGGGGAGGGGAAGGAGAGGAGAGGAGGAGGAGAGGAGGGGAGGGAGGGGAGGGGAGGGGAGGGGAGGGGAGGGGAGGGAGGAGGGAGGGGAGGGGAGGGGAGGGAGAGGAGGGGAGAGGAGGGAAGAGGAGGGGAGAGGAGGGGAGAGGGGAGAGGAGGGGAGAGGAGGAGTGCCTGGCATTTGAAGCCCTCCACCACTTGGCCTTGCCTGACCTTTCCAGCTGCATTTACTGCTGTCCCTTTCCACAGTTTGTTTCCAAACTTGTCTTTCTGTCCCCAAACCACACTACATATTTCTTTACTTCTACTTATTTTTTCCACGCTATATTCTATGTCTGGAAGAACCTTCTTGCAATCCATTTTTCGTTAAGGCTATCTTTCCTTCAGGGGGCAATTCAACTCTTCCCTATTCCAGGAAGCACTTTCCTGATGTACTAGTCCACATTGACCTTTCCCTTTTCTAAATTCCCTAAGCACTTTCTTTAATACTATTCATTTGGTGAATACCACATATGACCTTATGTAGGTGCTTATCTACTTTTTTACATAGATTTGGAGTCAGAGGACCTGAAATTCAATTCTGGCTCTGCTACTTTTTAGCTGTGAAACCTTGGGCAAGTCACTTAATTCCTCTGGGGTTCAATTTTTTTAATATGTAAAACAAGGGCCTTAAACTAGGTGCTTTAGTTTCATTTCTAAATCTTATTTCTTTTCTCCTGAGATTAAATGTAATCTCTTTGAGGATGGGGCAATGTTTTTATTGCTGTAACCTTAAAATATAGTACAGTTCCCTCCACACAGCTGGTGCCAAATAAATATTGATAATGGCAAATTGGCCAAAAAGATGGTGATCAATTTTCTGGATCTTTTAGGTAAATCTTTACAATGGAATCAAAATTCAATTCAACAAAACCAATGCAGCCAAAATTAGTAAGAAAGCAGGAAATTGGGAGGGGAGGAAGGATTTACAGCAATTTTTTCTGATAACGGTCTCATTTCTCAAATATATAGGGAACTTAATCAAATTTATATAAACAAGACCTACTCCTCAATTGATAAATGGTCAAAATATGTGAACATACAGTTTTCAGAGGAAGAAATCTAAGCTATCAATAGTCATATAAAATGCTCTAAATTACTAATAATTAGAGAAATTCAAAATAAGATCATTCATTGACTAAGGTGTCAGAAAATGAAAATGACAAATGCTGGATGGGGATGTCATAAACAGGTACACTAACTCACATGTACAAAAATATTTCACCCACATACACAAAAATATTTATAACAGCTCTCTTTGTGGTAGCAAATTTTCTTCGAGTTTCTGGAAACTGAGGGTGTTCCCATAGTTGGAGAATGGCTGAACAAGTTGTGGTATATGAATGTAATGGAATACTATTGTGCTATAAGAAATGATGAGCAGGCAGACTTCAGAAAAAACTGGAAAGACTTACATGAACAATTGCTGAATGAAGTGAGCAGAACCAGGAGTACATTGAACACAGTAACAGCTACATTGTGTGATGACTAACTTTGATAAACTTTGCTCTTCTTAGCAATGCAAGGATCTAAGATAACCCTAAAAGACTCATGATGGAAAATGCTGTCCACATCCAGAAAAGGAACTATGGAGTATGAAAGCAGATCAAAGTACATTATTTGCTCTCTCCTTTTTTTTTTCTTCTTTTTTTGTTTGTTTTGTCTTTCTTGTGGTTTCTCCCATTGGAGGCAGGGGAGATATAGGGAGAAAATTTGGAACTCAAAAACTTATAGAAGTGAATGTTGAAAACCAAACATAAATAAATAAAAATTTAAAAATAGGTACACTAATACACTCTTGGTGGAACTGTGAAAGGGTCCAATCATTATGAAGAACACTTTGGAACTATACTCAAAGACTATGCATACATTTGGATCCAGAAATACCACTACTGGGTCTGTACCCTAAATAAATAGAAGAAAAAAGGAAAATGAACCATAATTGCAAAACAATATTTATAGCATCTCCTTTTGTGGTGGTAAATAATTGGAAATGGAGGGGATGTCCATAAGTTGGGGAATGGCTAAACAACTTGTGGTATATGATTGTGCTGGAGTACTATTGTGTGGTAAGAAATGATGAGTAGAATGGCTTCAGAAATAACTGAGAAGACTTGTATGAACTGATGCAAAATGAAGTGAGCAAAACTAAGAGAACATTGTACATGATAACAGCAATATTGTAATAATTGATTGTTGTCCTTTATTCTTGAAGAAGATCAAAAGGACATCATGACGCTAGAGTCAGTGTGTCTCACTGTGGCTGATCAGACCAATAAAAGCTAGGAATGTTTTACCACAGGTCGGGCACCAATAGTCCATGTGAACATTTGGGGTGAATTCTCTAAATGTTTCTTTAATTCTGCTTTGCTCACAGAGCACAGTACTTTCTCTGATGAGGGCATGCCACGCTGACTGGTCAGGTGCCAATGTCTCCCATGTCATACAATCAATTCCAAAGTTCTTAAGAGAGACCTTGAGAGTGTCCTTGTATTACTTCTTCTGACCACTATGTGGGCACTAGCCCTGTATGAGTTATGATGATCAACTGTGAAAGACTTAGCTACTCTGATCAATAAAATGATCCATGACCAATCCAATGGACTTACAGTGAAGAATGTTATCCACCTCCCAAGAGAGAACTGATGAACTCTGAGTATAGACTGAAGTCTATTTTTTCCACTTTATTTTTCTTGCTCTATTTTTACAGCATGGCTAATGTGGAAATATGTTTTGCATGACTTCATATGTATAACGGGTACTGTATTTCTTGCCTTCTCAATGGGTGGGAGAGTTTGGAGGGAAAGGGAGAATTTGGAACTGAAAATAAAAATAAAAGATGAGGGGAAAATAATTAAGAAAAAGAAAAAATGCAATTCTAAGAATGGATAAACAAATATTTGCTAGGTATCTACATTGTGCAAATGACTGTGGTAGGTGCTGTCATTACAAAGACAAAAATTGAACAGTTCTTACCCTCAAAGAGTTTACATTTTACTGAGAGGATACATGCATGCAAGTAAGTAATTCACAAGTATATGCAAAGAAATATCAAACAATTTTGAGAAGGAGAGATGGGTAAAACCAGGGCACGAGTGAGGAGGAGGACTGGGAATAGCCCTCATGAAGGAGAAGGCACTTGAGATAAGATTTAAAAGAGATTAGGTATTCTGTGAGAAGCAGGTAATACAGCAGTATATTCCATGTATGGAGCACAGCCCATGCCAAGGGACTGAGTCAAGAAATGTAATGTTGTACAAAGGAAAAAGCAAACAAGGCAATTCTAGTGAAAGAGAGAGACCATGCAGGGGAGTTAATATGGAATATGGAATGAAAAGTAGGTAAAATAAAATTACTGAAGGCATTAAATGTGAGGATAGGGATTTTCTATTTCATCCTAAGGGCAAGATAAGCCCACTGAAGAGTTTTGATGTGGGAAGTAATATGGCCACATTTATGTTTTAGGAAAATTGTGGCAGATACGTGTAAGATGGATTGGAAAGGGGGGTAGGTTAGAAGGTGGGAGACCAATAAAAAGGCCATAGTAACTATTTGGGTAAAAAATTACAAGGGCCTGAACCAGGGTGAGCCCCATTTGAGTGGGAAGAAGGGCAGAAATATGAGAAATGCTGTAGAGGTAAAATCAACAAGATTTGGCAACAGATTGGAAATGGCAAGGTTGAGGACTGAAGCAAAGAAGATAGCTGGCGATAACTCTGAGGTTATGAATCTTGGTGACTGGAAAGATCATGTTACCCTCACCAGAAATAGTGAAATTTAAAAGAGGGGTAGGTAGGACTGAGGTAAGATACAATGAATTCTGTTTTGAACATGTTGATAATAATCATTACTATGTTAATTGTATGTTACCATCAAAATAACGGCTATGTTGCTATCAGTGCTGGATTGGTCTCCATGAAGTACTAGAAGTACTTGGGGAAGTTTCTGTAGCAGCATGGGTGGATCTTCTGTGGAAGGTCTCCAGATGGATATCAAGAAGAATTGTATAGTAGCAGAGGGCATGGACAAAGGCTATCTGCCCCAGTGCTTGCAGACTGTTCAAGTTAATGATAACATGGATCTGTTGATAGCTCACAACTGAAAGGCAGCATGATTTAGTGGAAAGAACAGGGGATTTGGAGTCAGAGGATATAAGTTCAAATCCTACCTAGACTGCTTGCTATCTGTGTGACTTTGGGCAAGCCCCTAAAGCTCTGTGGGCTGCAGTGTTCTCATCTATAAAAGGAGGGTTTTGGTCTAGATCAGAGACGTTAAACATGAAGCCTACAGGCTGAATAAGGCCCACAACACTCTGGTGTATGTCTCAAACTGGATTAAAATGTCATTTGAAACTATTTAACAAAATAAAAAATATAATAAAACACAGGAAAATTACATTTTAAAATGTACATTTTAAGTAAATATGTGGCCTGCACAGATCCTTATGTATAGATTCTTATTATGGAAAGTGAAGGGTTAAATGCCTTACCCAGTGACACAAGGTCAGTAAGTATCAAAGGGGGAATTTGTCTCCAGGTCACCTTGACTCCAAGGCGGGCTTTTTATTCATTAATAATAATAATACAGTTATTGTAATATAACTGAGGGAGATAATAGAATAGAAATAGCCTGTTTTCGGGTCAATATGACCTAGGCTTAAGTCCTGCCTCTGACAAATACTACCTATGTGACCCTGAGCAAGTGGCTCAACCCCTAGGGGCCCCTGGACAGTTCTCAAAGACTAGAAACTGTAGAGCTGTCAGAGATCTATATTGGTAGAGGAAGTTCCCTCACAGGAGGGTTCCTTGCACAGATGAAAGCACAGGTCTAGCCTTTCCCCCCAATTATTATACTAAGAATAGCCCCACCTTCCCCATAACTCTTCCAAAGTGTTTTTAAGCATTTCACCTCCTTGTAACTCACAAAAGACTGCCCTATCTTCAAATTCCACAAGCATTGCTTCTTCGTTTTTCTTTAGTCCCCTTCAAACCCCAAATCTATACTTATCATGAGACTTCCCATGTTCCTTTAAATATGAAAATATAGATTTTCTTCAATCATCTTGTCCCTTTACCCACCTGCTCTTTTCATCACACCACTGCTCCCCAGAGTAATATGAAAGAAGCCGTGAATGATTTCTCTGTTAAATTGAGCTTAATGGTTCTATATTATCGCTAGAGATCTCCAGAGAAATAAGGATGAGCTCACTATATCTTCAGTTTCTTGGGGGGGAAAAGTTGAAAAATAAAAGACAACTCTAATCTTCTATTTTAATTTGATTTTATTGATTTTCTTTTTGGAAATTAGGGAGACAAGTTTTCTTTCTACAAATATTATCATGAGGCACAGCTTAATTCCAGTTACAAAGAAAAGTCAGGCTATATTTGTGCTGAGTTATCCTTGTCCTGCAGCATACTGGGGAGTTGGCACTGTGATTGGAGAGAGAATGCTGAACCTCAGAGTCAGAAGATTGGACAGAGCTCCTAGTTTACCTATGAGCAGCAGTAGAGGAGGTGGGGAGTAAAATTGGATTTGGTATCGAAGAGCTGGGTTTGAATCCAGGTTCTGATGTGTGTGACCTCAAGCAAGTCATTTTAATCTTTCTGTGCCTCAGTTTCCTTATTTGTAAAATGAGGTGTTTTTTTAAATCATTACATTACTAAGGTTTCTTTCATCTTTAAATCCATGATCCCATGAATCCTTGCAAGAGAGCTTATGGACCTTAATGAACACCCAAATCATCCTTCAAGGCTTGGCTCAAATGCTATCTTCTCTTGCACTCTCCTGACCCCAGTCAGAAATTGCATTTCCTTCCCCAAAACTTCTTCACGAATGTATTAATATCTAGACTATGGCTCTTGTCTAACTCTGACTTGTATTATAGCTATTTATGTATTTAATCAACTCACCACCCACTACCAATGTAAGATTACAAGCTACTCTCCAATTCATCTGTCTGTGTTGATCTCAGCACATAGCCTTGCATATAGAAGATGCTTCATCAATATTTGTTGAATAAATGCACGCATGAAGTAGCTGTGCTAGCATGCTAACATTCCTCTGGGATTCCAGTTATGGGTACACTCATGTATCTATGACTGTTATTGATCCAAGACCTACTATACTCTTTGTAGGGGAAGGTAGAGGGGAAGGGGATGATAAGGACTCAACAATATTGTCATTTTGTGTTTGTGACTTGTTAGGATAGCATTGACCACACAAAGTATTCAAAGAGTAGTAACTGGTGGATAGATGCTAATCTTCAGGAAAGTCTATAATGGAATACAAAAGGGACTGAGCCTTGGCCCTATTCCATTCCACATTTTTATTAATGACTTGGATGAAGGCCCAGTTGGCTTTCCCAAGTTGACAAATGACAGAAAGTTAGGAAGGATTACTCAACATTGCTTGACAGAGACCAGGTTAGACTAATTTCTGCCTGAGATTCCTTATGTCCTGAGTTTTCTCTAATTTCCATGTGAATTTTGGGAGTCCTGGGTCTGATTACCCCTACTCACTCTATCCCATAGAGCTGGGGTGTTAAATTTTTAATACTTCTGGATAATACAAAAATTACTTTTTTCCCTCTGTATTCTGATGGTTACACCTTATGAGAAGCAGTAAGTGGACCAGCCTGAAATCAGGAAAGAGAACCCAGTACCCTGGCCCCTAATCATGTCCTTCCCCCTGCCCCAGACTAATCTAGCAAAGGTAAATTAATGTATTTTTGTGTGAAATCAGTCCTGTGGTTTTCTCCCCAAACCAATATCATCTAATAAGGAAAAATGCTATGTAATCTTACCTTCAGCCTTTCCTCAAGTAGAAATAACTAACTCTATGATAGTTATACAGAGGAAGTTCAAAAAGAGTTCAAATAGGTAAGTAGATCTTTCCTTTTCCCAAGGTAGAACTTAAAGTACCTTCTGACATAGAGTTCTCTCATTAACATATTTAATCATGCTTTTATCTTTAATCATCAGAATGTTTAATATTGTATTCTTTTTTCTTCTCAGTTGTGGAATAACAACTGGTTCTGTTGTTTTGTGATAGATGCTTTTAATAAAATCAGTAATTACCATCTGTGTGTGTGTGTGTGTGTGTGTGTGTGTGTGTGTGTGTGTAATTCCTGTTCTATTTTATTTTAAATTTTGGCTCTTACATTTGTGCAAAAACAAGCAGTCTGTGGTAAGACATGAAAACATTACAAGTCTAGTGATGAGTGTCTGTAGAACTGGTTCTTGGGTGGTGGAGTAGCAGTGGGATAGGAATACCTGATGATTTTGATAGAAAGAAGCCCTGGACTTGGAACTGAGAGACTTGAGCTCTAATTCTGAGCCCTACCAATTAGAATTGTGTGGCCTGGGTTGAGTCACTTAATTTCTCTGGTCCTCGGGACTCTTGTCTGTAAAATGAAGGGAATAAATGAAATGTTCTTATAGTTGGGCATTATATTATTGTTACTCCTGATAATGACTCTGAGTCATCAAGAAAAGATGGCTTTAAATCTGTAGCCCGAAGAGATAGAAAAAAAAGGAAAAGGACCTATATGTACAAAAATATTTATAGCAGCTCTTTTTGTGGTGGCAAAGAAATGGAAAATTGATGGATGCCTATCGATAGGGGAATGGCTGAACAAGTTGTGGCTTATAATTGTGATGAAATCGTGCTATAAGAAATAATGAACAGGATACCTTCAGAAAAACCTGAAAGAACTTATGTGAACTGATGCAAAATGAAATGAGTAGAACCAGGAAAACACCGTACACAGTAACAGCAACAATTGTAACAATGATCTACTATGAATGATTTAGCTATTTTCAGCAATATAATGACCTAAGGCAATTCTGAAGGACTATGATGAAAAATGCTATCCACCTACAGAGAAAGAACTGGTATAAATGTCTGAATGCAGATTGAAGCATACTTTTTTTTTAACTGTCTTGTTTGTTTTTGGTCTCTGTTTTCTTTTGCAATATGGGTAAGATGGAAATATGTTTTCATGACTGCACATGTGTAATCCATATCAAATTGCTTGCCTTCTCAAGGAGGAGGGTGGCGAGGGGGGGAGAGAATTTGGAACTAAAATTTTTTTAAATGAATTTTGAAAATTGTTTTTACATATAATTGGAAAAAATAAAATATTCAAAAACAAGAAAAGATGGCTCTGTTTAGTGTGTGCTGCTGAAGAATGGCATGAAATGTATAATACATTTCAGGAAAAAAAACTTTCACTCGAAATGACTAATTTTTTAAAATTCAATTTTATTTCATTTCCAATTCTGAATTCAAAAAATGGTCATTGAAGGGATAAATTTTAGTTATTTCATAGTTTATAGTGTCATTCCTGATGATGACAAATAAATGAAGCAGCATTTTGCCACTTATGAAGAATGGCTCTCTTCCCATAGCATAGTCAGCAATCTGACTCTGTGGTAGAAGGAAACATTCCTTTGGAAGGGTTTTGGCTAGAAGATTTTCACGAAGGCAACATGCCAATGTCAATGGGCGGAGCAGAAGGACCTCTGATTTGGACTGCCTCAGAATGAAAATTGGGGTGTGGTAGGGATGGGTTTTGTCCTGTGATTTTAACAGTTTGGGGAACACCTGGCATAGAAACGCCATCATTGAAGACTGGCAATTTGTCCATAACTTAACTGTTTTAGAGAAGTTGCCTGGGGAATTTGCTTCCTCAGGCAAGTTTCAAGACGAGATTCTGGACTTTCTGACTCTGAGACAAATTTTTTATTCAACACCATAATGCCTCTGATACAACTACAGAGTTACAGGTCTGGAAGGAACCTTGTAAATTATCTAATTGGACTCCTCTACCCTTTTTACAGAGAGGGCAACCGAGTACCAAAAACAGAAAAGGAATATGCTCAAGTTAACCCAACTAGGAAGTGGCAGAGGCAGCAGGGTACCAGGTAAATCATGGCACAGTGGATAGACTGCTGGAAGATTGGAGTTTACATCCCACTTTGGACACTTACAACTTGTAGGATGCTGGGAAAATCTCTTAACTTCTTGAGACCTAATTGTATCATGTGTCAAATGAAGGGGCTGAACCCAATGACTTCTAAGGTCCCTTCCAGCTCTAAATATATAATCCTATGATCTCAAACCAAGTTCAAGTTCAAGTTCAAGACATACAGCCCAAAGGCCAAACTCAATAGAGGAAGAGATGCCCCATCATAAGGAGATAGTGACCTGAGATGTTGTATGGTAAGTGAGAGGCAGATCTTGACTTGGGAAGGATGAAGGGCTTCATGAAGGAGCTTCTCAGAGGGGAGTTCACCCCAGCCCACCATATGGAAGCCAGCTATTTTAGCTAATGATTTTTGCTTCCTGGGTACTTAGCTCTGTTGCAAGTTGCAGAAAGACAGCAAGTGCTTCCACACCTCTAAATTTGGTTCCCTGGTAAAAGCCCCAGTTCCTCCACTCTAGTTACAGCCCTGGCAAGTAGGAACAGAACCCCTTTCTTCTGGGTTTTGCTTCTTGTTCATAAATTAGAAATGTGTCAGTGGTTTGCTCACAGTCACCCTTTATACTGCACCTTGATCATTAATCCAAATTAACTTTAATATACTCCCCAAAGGGATTTTTGAAGCCCCTGTTCACAGAAAAAATCCTCACCCTGCACTCTCATCCTGCTGAGACATTCCACTCCTCTTGTGTTCATGTAATGAAAAGGTGTCTGTTACTCCTGCTGCAGCATTACTTCTGACTCCTCTTCCTGGTCAGGTGGATTAGAAAATATTATTCTTACTCTCTTTTTATTATTTGCATGAGATCTCTAATTGTAGGGACTTCATGGCACTTTCTTTTCCCAACAAGACTTTTATCTCTCTGCTGTTTGATATCCCTCTGGCACAGAGCCACATCATACCCTCCCTTTTGCCTGTCTCCAGCCTTCCTACAGTTGTGGCAGCTTAGAATCTCTGTTGATCATCTTCTCCCCACCAATCCTCTGAGACACCAAGTACGCCAAGGCCTGTACTTATGGCTAAGTCCACCCTTTTCATTATTTAACCTCCAAGCTGTTGTGCAGAAGCATTTATATTAACAGACTTGGCATTTTTGTCCTCTCCCATTGTCTCTTGATATCTGGTTAGATGAGTAAGCTTCTTTGTCTCTTCCATTTGTATGGATGCCACGGGCTCTCTTCTTAGCCACTACACTTCTGTCTATTTCAGTCTTAGCTTTGTGCACATGTTCATTCTCCACCCTCTCCCTTTTTTCAGTTTGTAAATCACTCTACCAACTTTCAAAATTCATACTTCATTCATACATTGAGAAGCAGCTAGGCACGGCAGATGGAATTGATCAAGCAATCCATCAACCAGCATATTTTAAGCACCCATTATGTGTAAGGCACATAATAGTCAGTGCTAGGGTTACAAAGCAAAAAGCAAAACAAAAAAGGAACAGTTACTGCCTTCAAGCAGCTAACATTTCAATGTTATTTGTATTTATTTACATAATTAAGTATATACATATCATTTATTTCTATTATATGTTGTGCATATTGTATAATTTATTCATATAAGGAATTTAGTCTTTACGTGTTGTAGTTATATAAAGAGGGATGTACAAAAATGGATGGAAATTAGCCTCAGAGGGGAAGGCACTAGCAATTAGGGGAATTGGGAAAGATCTCATTCCAAAGGTAACATTTGAGTTGCCTTACAGAAAGCCTTGGGATTCCAAAAGTGTTCTGGGGATGTGAGAAAGACAGTACAAAGACACAGAAAGAGGAAACAAAGATGAATGTCACCCAGCAGGAATGATAAGCAGGCCTGATTGTAAAGTGCATGGAGGGGAATACAATTTAAGAAGACTGAGAAGAGTTTTAAATCCTAAGACCTGTGTGTGAATCCTGTCTCCCAACACTTATTAATCATGTGATCCTGAGCAAGTCTCTTAACATCTCTCAATCAAGGTCTTTAGGTTATGTAAGGAAACTGGAATCAGAAAGACCTGAGTTCAAATCCAGCCTCAGATACTTATTAGCTATGTGACCCTGAGCAAGTCAGTTAATCTCAGTTTGCCCATCTGTAAAATGGAGATAACAACAGCACCTACTTTCCAAGGTTGCTGTGAGGATCAAATGGGATATTTTTTTTGTAAAGTGCTACACAAATGCCAGCTAGAATTATTATTGTTGTTATTACTGTTGTTTCCTCATCTGTGACCACAGCTATTAAAATCCCATAAAAAAGTTCTCAGTATCAAAATTGTTGGCACTCACAAATGGTTCAATATTAGAAACAAATGCAAATTTAACAAAGGGGTCAGGTCATTTGGGTAGCACAATGGAGGCCTATTATAAAGTGCTCAGCACAGTGCCTGGCACATAGTAAGCACTATATAAATGTTACATAGCATTGTTATTAATAATACATATTAAGTTATTAATATTTAATAACAACAACAACAATAACAACACAATGTAACTTAATGGAGGGAGAACTGGCCTCAGAGCCCAGAGAAACTGAATTCAAAGTCTTGTTTCCGACACACACTGGCTGTGTGACTGTGGTCAAGCTATTTAACCTTCCAGTTCCTGGTCAACTCTTAGAAGACTAGAAGTTACACAATAGCTCCTGACTTTCATCAGTAGAGGAAACTTCTTCACTGTGAGAATATCCTATGCCAATGGAATCACAGGTCTGGTTCAACAGTGAGATGGTAATGAAGACAACTGACATTTACAAACAGCTTAAGCTGTGCCAAATATTTTCATATATTATCTCATCTGATCTTCATGACAACTCTGTGAGGTAAGTACTAAAGAGCTCTATGTACAGATAAGGAAAGTGAAGCTGAGAAGGGTTAAATGACTTGTCTAGGGTTACACAGCAGGTAAATGCCTGAACCAAGATCTGAACCCAGGACTCTCTGACTCCAAGTCCAGCATTCTATACACTACCTTGCCTACACTATGTTGGGAATTCTGTTTTCTTACTGAGGCACCAGAGGCACATATTTTGAGATGGGCAATTAGAGCCATCTCCTCTTTGCCTTAGCACCTCCTCACACTCCTTGGGTAGTCAATGGGGTGGTTATGTGGCTTTCTACAGCCAACCTTCAGAGAATCAATGACATCTCTTCACAGGGGCACAAGCATTAACATCTATAACTGATGTGGTCTTTGTATGGGGTTTTTAGAGCTGAAATTGACCTCAGATATCATTTAGCTCAACAGAATCATAAAATTCAACAGTTGGGTTGGACTCTGGAGACTGTTTAGTTTAACCTATACCCCCAAAGAACTCCCACAAGAATATGCCTGAAAGCTCCTTCATCTTTTCCACCTTCAAACACAATGTTGTCATCATTGATTCTCCTTGCTGTCCCAGAGTATCCATAAGAATCAGTTTTCATCCATACAATTTCTCTACCCTTTTAGCCCATTTCCCAGAGGCTGCTTCACTAGCAGAGAGGGGGAGAGGGGTAGAGATACAATCAATGTCAGAGATAGACTGAGATATCAGATGGTTCAGGATTCTCAGGAAAGAATACTTGTGACATAATGAAGAAGAGCATGAAGAAGCACACCTTGGGGAGTTGAACTATATCTTTAAAATGTGGAAACATTTGATCTTCAGGAAAAAAAAGACTTAAATATAGGCAGAGAAAAGACAATCTACAGATGTCAGATCATAATAGCTCATTTTTGTAGATTGCTTTATATCCATTATCTCATTGATTCTCACAACAACCCTGCAAGACAGGCAGGGTATGGGATATTCATCTCATTTGAGATTTAAGGATATTGATTCAGAAAAATTAAGTGATTTGCCCAAGGTCACACAATTAGTAAGTTGCACAGCCAAGGCTCCAATCAAGGCACCCTGATTCAAGCACAGTAGGGAAATCTCTGAATTTAAAGTCAAGAGATTTGACTTCCAGATTTGAATCTGACCCAGTTATATGACCTCAGGCAAGACATCTCCCTCTCTCTCTCTCAGCCACATTTGTAAAATACTGAGAGGGGTGGACCAGGGATCTTCTGGCTCTAACATTCTATAAGTGTGTAAGTACATAAGACATCCTGTCCAGTGTTCTTTCCACTGTGACATACTGCCTCTCAAGGCAACCCTTTTTGTCAAAAGAGAAGGAAATTGAAGGAAGGTATACAGAAAGCAAGAAAGATGCCACCCAAGGGCAGTGGGATAATAGTTAATAGCTAGCATTTATATACTACCACATGCCAGGCACTATGTTAAGTGCTTTATGATTACCTCATTTGATCCTACCTTGGGAGGTAGGTGCTATTATTATCCCCATTTTACAGAGGAGGCAAAGAGAGGTTAAATGACTTGCCCAAAATCACTCAGATTTTAACTCAGGTCTTCCTGATTGCAGCCCAGTACTCTACCCATTGAGTCACCTGGCTGCCTCCAGACAAGCTGGGATTCTCAGACTTAGCGATGGGAAAATAGGCTAAATGTTTCCAGATTTGCATAGTTGGGTTGGACAGGCAAGTATCCTAGAGCTCAATGATGAAATATTTACCCAGGCAAAAGAAAAAGAAATTGATGGTGATAGAAAATTGCTTTCATGCCCTTCTGGTGCCCAGAATGAATTACATTCTAGAGAATCTGAAGAAACTGTCTCTTTCTAAGCCATATAGTATGGTGAAATAGAAGTAAAAGTTGATTGGTTTGGGAGTCAGCCACAAAAAAGAAAAAAATATATCCTTATCATTTCTGAAATAGACTAACACCAGAGTAGCATTATTGTGCTTCTGAGAGCATACAGTGCATGTCATCCTGTTTCACATGATAGGGCAGTCTTCACATCGTGTGTCAGAAACCCTTGCAGAATCAAGGTAATCAAGGATTTGTTTCAGGATAAGTTGGTAACTTGGTGATTTGATGTGGCTAGGAACTTGTTTTGGCCTCACCCACTTGCAAACTTCATTTGTCTTAAGAAGGATGAGACATGTCAATGAGCAGAGATTCTGGGCAAGAATTCAGCTAGAAACTAGAAATGTGGGTACTTCTGAAGGTCAGTCCTAAGGTGTATTCTTCCAATACTTCTAATCCATCAGTGTGTGTTTTATTATTATTGTAATTGTTATCATTACTATTATATTATAAAGGAGAGAAAAAAGTGAAGGTTAGGATCATAGATTAATATACAGGAAGTACCTCAAGAGCCTAAGGTGAAAGATTTAGAAATGGACAGGGTCATCTGAACCAACCTTTCATTTTACAAATAAGAAAAATGAGATTCAGAAAAGGTTGGCCAAAGCATCCTGAAGTTGACATGTTCAGTAGTTATCCGAATCAGGCTTCAAACACAGACACTCTGATTCCAAATGAACATAGTCACCTATGTACCATGCTTCCACTCTCTAGTAAGGGAATGATATAGAAAAACACTTGGTATCTACTTACTATGTGCAGGCCCTGTGCTAAGTGCTAGGGATAAAAATCAAAAACCAAGTCAGCCTTTGTACTGAAGGAGCTTAGGGAAGAAAGACCAGATAGGAGAATTCAAGTAAAAAGCAGGTAGGAAGGTCTAGTAGTCCTTGGGGTGAAAGAGGGGCTCACATGGAAATACTAGGAGAGCCAGAAAACAACTGGCAGGGAAGATATTAGGACACAGTGGACTTTAGGAGGTATTGACATTGTCAATGATAAGGTTCAAGGGGCCACTGTCTTCTGTAAAGCTTTGCAATTGATGACTCCATGTTCAATCAAATTATTTGAGTGTCCATTTTGCTGACTGACTACTAAAAAATAGGTAATTATCCTTGGGGTCAAAATAGAGCAGGGTTCTGGCTTCTGATAGGGATGGGAGTGAGGAAGTCAGATGGAGAGAACACTGAATCTGGAGTCAGAGGACCTGGCTTCCAATACTCCTGAAAGATTTTCTATAACTTATTCTCTTCAAGTCTTGGTTTCTTTACCAGTGAATATGGGGACTGAATTGAATAATTCTGCCTCTAACAATGCTTGTATGACCTCGAACAAGTCACTTAATCTGATTTGGTCTCAGTTTCTTCAACTATAAAATAAGAGGGTTGAATTAGATAATCCCCAAGGTACCTTTGAGTTCTAGATCTGTGATACCATAGTCTGATGAATTTCAGCCACCTAATTTTTCCTCATTTCCCCAAAACAATGAAATCTAAATCTATTTGTGAAAGTACCAGTTACAATAGCCAGTTAGGGTACATTGGTGCTTGTGCCACTACATAAATCCATTAGGAAAATATCCAATCAGAACTGGCTGCTCCTAATGGTATTAAATTGCTATGCTTTTGACATCTTATTTTGAATTGGTAAAATTCATTGTGCATGTTTCCAGGAACTTAAAATAACAGAACTCTACCACAATAGTATTCAGTTTCACACACATTTGTTATATGATTAAATTGAGAACATTATTATATGTATAAAGCACCATGCTAGGTCTTAGAAAGGACAGAAAGTTAACAGATGTGGCCCCTGCCCTCACGGAAATTCCATCCAAGTCGGTGGATGTGGCCCCTGCCCTCATGGAAATTCCATTCAAGTCAGTGGATCACAGACATGGGAAGCAAGAGGTATAACTAAAATGCTTTGTGTCATGAACTATGTCTCCAATTCACTGTTACACATAGACATGGTCATACCCTTGACTTTGCCATCAACCACAAGAGTTCTACTTCCATGTTCATGAACTCTGAAATTCCTACATCTGATAATAATCTTATCATTCTATCTTACCCTGTGCATTATGACCCTCAACCTTGTTCTTTATCTTCATTGTGAGCTCTTTTTCTTCTGTCCCTCAGTTACTTCCTACATCATCACCCTTCCACTATCTACACTCTCTTCCCTTCCACATCTCAACTCTGAATAGCAGCTAAGTGGTGCAGTGGATAGAGCAATGGCCCTGGAGTCAGGAGGACCTGAGTTCAAATCCAGCCTTAGACAAACAAACAAAAAACCTTTCTCAACTCCTTGGTGAACCAACCCAACTCTACACTATCCTTCAGCCTTAATTCCCTTTTATCATATCCTCTCACAGGACATGCCTTGCAAAGCACCAATTCCAGATTGCTCCCATTATTCTCCTTTGCTGCTAAATGGAGCTGGAAGGAATTGGAAAGAATCACAGGACCATGCCACCTGGGCCCATTACAAATATGTTATATGATATCAACTGTGCCCTAACTTCAGTAAGGCAAACTCACTATCCTACTCTTCATTGTTGATGTTCCAAACCTTGTTTCTCCTCAAGACTCCTTGGATATCTACTTCTCCCACCCTTACAGGAGCACTCCACTTCATTTTTCTCTATTATCTCCTTCTCTGCTACCCACAAACATGTCCATATCTCCCTATCCTAAAAAAGAAAAAAAAACTCATTTGATCTAACCATCTCTGCTAGCTATCATCTTCCATCTTCACTCTCCTATTAATGACTAAAATCCTTGACAAAGCAGCCTACAATTGGTACCCCTCATTTACCTCACTTTATTCTAAACTGACATCTTCATTCAACTGAAATGTTTCTCTCTAAAATTATTAATGTCCCTAATTGATAACTGGTCAAAGGATATAAACAGGCAGTTTTTGGATGAAGAAATCAAATATATACATATATATGTGTGTGTGTGTGTGTGTGTGTGTGTATGATATGTGTATAGTTATACAAAATGCTCTAAGTTATTGATTAGAAAAAATGGAAATTAACACAACTTTGAGATATCATCTCATATTTATTAGATTGGCTAAAATGCTAGAAGTGGGGAATGACAAATGTTGGAGGGAATATGGAAAAATTGGGACACTAATACACTGTTGGTGCATTAGAACTGTGATTTGATGCAACCATTTTAGAGAGCAAAGCTGGAATTATTTCCGAAGAGTTATAAAACCGTATATATCCTTTGACCTAGCAATACCACTATTAGGCCTGTTTCTCAAGATGATCAGGGGAAAAGGAAAAGAATCTATGTGTTCTAAAATATTTATAGCAGCTCTCTTTGTGGTATCAAAGAACTTGAAATTGAGGGGATGCCCATCAATTGGGAAATGGCTAAACAAATTGTGGCATATGACTATGATGGAATACAACTGTGCTATAAGAAATGGTGAGCTGGTTGCTGTCAGAAAAGCATGGAAAGACTTGTATAAAATAATGAAAGTGAAATGAGCAGAACCAAGAGAACACTGTATATAATAACAGTAATATTGTTCAAAGAATAACTGTGAACAACTAA
Organism: Phascolarctos cinereus; assembly: GCF_003287225.1. Classification (NCBI taxonomy): domain Eukaryota; kingdom Metazoa; phylum Chordata; class Mammalia; order Diprotodontia; family Phascolarctidae; genus Phascolarctos; species Phascolarctos cinereus. Next base: position 323,363,378 of record NW_027555625.1, read on the forward strand.
GTTATTTTGAGTATTATAAATATTCATATCAATGATGAAGGACCTATAAGGGGAGACGCTATCCACCTCAGAGAAAGAACTGATCAATTGAACAACTGATAAACAGAATGGTTTTACACATACACACACACACGCACACACACACACACACACACACATTCTCTGTCACATGATGGCTTTAGTCTCTAGGGGTGGGGAGGGAGGAAGGGAGACAGTTTGGAATTTAAAATGTAACAAAAAATGTGAAATTAAATTAAAAAAAAAAGTTGCTAATGATCTCTTAATTCCCAAATCTAATGACTTTTTTTTTCTTAATCGTGCTCCTTTCAGACCTCTCTACAACTTTTGACACTGTTGATCACTTTCTCCTTTTAGATATTCTCTTCTCCCTAGGTTTTTTGTTATTGTTGTTGTTTTTTAGTGAGGCAATTGGGGTTAAGTGACTTGCCCATTGTCACACAGCTAGTGAGTGTTATGTGTCTGAGGCCAGATTTGGACTCAGGTCCTCCTGACTTCAGGGACAGTGCTCTATCCACTGCGCCACCTGGCTGCTCTCCCTAGGTTATTGTGACACTACTTTCTCTTATCCTCATTTTTCTCCTGCCTGACCTTTCACTTTCAGTCTCTCTCTGTCTCTCTCTCTCTCTCTCTCTCTCTCTCTCTCTCTCTCTCTCTCTCTCTCCCTCTCTCTCTCTCTCCTTCCCATATCCATTAATTGTGAGGACAGCCCAAGAAGAAGTCCCAGTATTCTTTTTCTGCTCTCTAATATCTGACTTGGTAATTTCATCAGTTCCTACTATCTTTTTTATGCAGATGTTACCCAGATCTATATATCCAACCCTAGTCTCTCTGTTGAACTATATATTTCATATGTCTGCAACTGCTTCTTGAACATCCTGGAAGTGGATGTCCCATACATATCTCAAACTCAGTATTCTGAAAAAGAACTCATTATCTTCCCCCAGTCCTTCCCCTTGTCACCTTCCTATTATTGTTAAGGAAACCATCATCCTCTTAGTCATCCAGGCTTGCAAATCAATTTCATCTTCAACTCCACATTCTCACTCAACCCACATATACAATTCCATTACCAAATCTTGTCATTTCTACATTCACAACATTTCTCATCTATGCCCTACTTCTCTTAATTCAGCCCCTCATCATCTTTCACTTGGACTGTTACAATATTCTGAAATCAATAGGCAATTGACTGGATGTGGAAAAAAGAAAGGGTCAAAGATAAGTCTATGCAGTCAAACAAGGAAGATCAGGTGTATCACTGGGACATCAAGAAAAGCAGAGAAACGGAAGGGGGAGAGGTTTTGAGGGAAAGACAATCAGCTGAACTTTGTTCATGTTGAGTTTGAGGTGTTATTTTGCCCCCAAGACAAGAGATGAGAGTCAGTAATAGTAAATCATATCAGAAAAAAATCACAGAACCTTTGGGTTAAAAGGGGACAGAAAGGTTTTCTAATCTAACCCATGCCTTAGCAAACTTTCCTCTCCACCATTTTCACTGAATAGTCATCTAGTCTCCACTTTAAAATCTCTAGTGATGTATAATCTACTATATTTGAGGTCATCCAGTCCATCCTTAGTTCTAATTGTTATGAAGTTTTTCCTTAAATAAAAGGTAAATGTGTTTCCTTGTAACTTCTATGTATTCCTCCTAGGCCTCTCCCTTGGGGCCGAAAAGAATAAATCTAACCTATCTTTCACATGACAGCCTTTCAGATACTTAAAGAGTACTATAATACCCCCTATATCTTACTTTTCCCAGGCTAGACAGCCCCAAATCTTTTACCAGATCCTTATATAGCTATCTCATCATTTTGGTCACTCTCTTCTGGACATGCTCTAGCTTGTCAGTGTTAGTTCTAAAACATGGAACCTGAAATTGAATAAATGAGGCAGATAAATGCTATGGTGGATAGAGGGTTGGACTCTAAATCAGGAAGACCTGAATGTGAATCTTGCTTCTTTTCTCATTATTTTTATTTTTTGTACCATTTATAAAGATATTCATTAAATGTCAGTTTAATTTATAAAATATTTATTATCTTATTTTCATCATAGATGCAGTTTATTTTTATTTTTAAGATGTAAAAAGACTTTTTAGTGAAGTCCTAATAATGTTTTTTTGTTTTTGTTGTTAAAAATGTTCAATTTATAGAATAAAATGTGATTGTGATGAAATATTAATGTGCTATAAGAAATTATGAACTCCACGATTTCAGAAAAACATGAAAAGACTTGCATGAAATAATGAAGAGTAAAATGAGCAGAACCAAGAGAACACTGTATACACTAACAGCAACATTGTTTTAAGAACTTTGAGTGAATAAAGTTATTTTGACTATTATAAATACCCAAATTAACTATAAAGGACATATGAAGAAAGATGCTATGTGCATTCAGAGAAAGAAGTGATAAATAGAAGTACGTATAGAATAATTATACATACACACACACACACACCTATTTGTTTCTAATGTTAGCCGTCTCTCAGGTGCAGGAGAAGGGAGGAGGGAAGAAAAAAAGGAGGGGGGGAAGAAATTTACATGATAATTTTCTTTTATATTTTCAAAGAAATAGCAAGTTGTGTATAGCAGATTTGCAGTTTCATATGCAATCATCTTTTTTATTATACTATGTCGTGAGTCTTGTTTCAAGCACTTACTAATAACATGACCATGGACAAGTCACTTAACCTCTCTTGGCCTCAGTTTTTTTATCTGTAAAATGGGGACAATAATAGAACCTAGCACCTAGAGTTGTTGTAAGAATTAAATAAGATAACATATGTAAAGGACCTTGCAGTTCTTAATAAACTACATAAATATTAGCTATTACTAGCTATTTGTTATAGATGTGGTCTGAGCAGGACAGAATACAGTACAACTATTACTGTTATGTCCTAGACACTAGTCTTCTCTGAATGCATCAACTGAGCGTTGTGTGTGTGTGTGTGTGTGTGTGTGTGTGTGCGCGTGTGTGTGTGTGTGTGTAGAAGCAATGTCAGCCATCACTCAGTGGATGTATTTCAAAAACATTTATTAAGCATCTACTATGTGTTAGTTACTATGCCAACACTGGGGATGAAAAGAAAGGCAAAAGACAGTTCCTGATCTTAAGGAGCTCACAGACTAATGGAAGAGACAATGTGAAAACAATAAGGTATAAGTAAGATATAATCAAGATAATTTGGAGATAATCAACAGAAGGAAGGCATTAGCATTAGGGGGGGATCAGTAAAGACTGCCTGAGGAAGGTAGGATTTTAGCTGGAACCTGAAGGTGGGGCTTGCAGTCTACTAAAACTCGGATTTTTTTTTTCAGATGAGCCACTGGTTAGCCATACTTCCTCTTTCTATATTTGTGCAGTTTACTTCTTGAGCACTGCCTGTAGGCTTTGTTGTTGTTCAGTCATTTTTCAGTCACGTCTGACTCTCCATGACTCCATTTGGGTTTTTTTTTGGCAAAGGTACTGGAGAGGTTTGTCATTTCCTTCTCCAGCTCATTTTACAGATAAGGAAACTGAGGCATACAGGGTTAAGTGACTTGCCCAGGATCACACAGCTAGTAAATGTCTGAGGCCAGAATTGAACTCAGAAATATGAGACTTCTTGACTCCAGGCCTGGTACTCTATTCACTGCACCACCCAGCTGCCCTCTGGTATAGGTAGGACTTCATAGTTATCCCCAGTGAACCTTTATTAGATTTGACCAATTGTTTGAGTCTTTAAGTTTAGATTTCTGGAGTCCTGTCTCTAATATGTTCACTATTCCCCTCCAGCTTTGTATCATCTCTTCAGTGAATCTAGCCTCTTCTAAACTGTAAACCTGATGCTTCTTATCAGAGAGTTATTCTAGGAGACTGGAGAAAGTTAGATTTGGACTCAGAAGAGAGGTTCAAATTCTGCACTCAGAACTTAATAATTCTTACTAATTATTGAATATTTCTGAGCCTCAATTTTCTCTTCTATAAAATGGGGTTAATAACAACCATAGCACCTACATCACAGAGGTTTACATGTGATAATACATATAATTATGCTCCACAAATCTTAAAGTGTCATATAAATATCACTAATTATTATCTGATAATTTGATGTACATTTCATATATATTTTCATACAATTCATGGATAAAAATGTTAAACAGTATAGGCCCAAAGCCAGATCCATAGGTGTACCTCTAGAGATAACCCTCCCATTTGAGAGAGTCATTAGTGACTGCCCTTTGTGTTCAGGCATTCAACCAGGCCCACATCTCTCCATTTTGTCCATGAGGATAGCATGAAGACTCATTCAAATGTTTTTCTTAAACTATATTAAGTAGTTGAAACTTTGGACAACTTGTCAGCCCCAGACAGTGTGTTAGGCATTCCATTTCTGCTAAAAGAAATCTGATCTACGTCTTGTAAGCCTGACAAAAAAAGGAAACAATGTTAGCCTGACATTACTTATTAATAATGAAACCATACTGATTCTTACTAATCAGTTCTTACTGATAACTGTTGCACTTTTTAAATGCTCACAACTCCCTGTTTTCACAATACATTCAATAATTTTTTCCAAGATTCAAAGCCAAGTTCATTAGCCCACAGATAGAAAATGCTACCATTCCCCACTCCTCCAGAAAACCGTACAAAAATTTTCTCTTCATGAGTCCTGGTCTCTATCATTGCTCAAAGACCATTGACTGCAATTGTGGAATTATATCTGCCTGTTCTTTCTGCCCTTGAACGCAGTTCATCCGGGCTTGTAACTTGAACTCATTGAGAGCAGCCAACTTACAGAGGAGTAGGTTTGAGGCTATTAGTCTCTTGTCATTGCCTTAATTAATGGTAAGTGTCTCAATTTCCTTTTATCCATTTTTATTTTATCCTTCCCAGTCTGAAGATCTTCTTGGTAGAGAAAACAGAAACACAGTAACAATCGCTCAGTTCTGCCTTTACTTCAGAGGCTTCTACCATTTCCCAATCCAGTCCGAGCAATGGTTCTGCTCCTCTGATCTTCTTACTTCCAGCTTAGCTACACAGATCCTTGGGATCCCTTGGGTGAGTGCAGCATCAGCACACACTTATTCCAAGTTTTACCAATCTTGATACCATTCTCGTAAGAACTTACTCTTGGAAGAAAAAAAAAACCTAAACTCAAGAGAAAACCTAATTGGCCTCATAGTAATGCGTGGGTGACATGAGGAAGGGAAAGGGAACAAAAATTTATTAAGTGCTTACTATGTGCCAGGAGGCAGCTAGGTGGTAAATGGATACAGTGCCAGGTCTGGAGTGAGAAAGACTCATCTTCCCGAGTTCAAATCTAGCCTCAGACACTTACTAGCTGTGTGACCCTGGACATGTCACTTCACCTTGTTTGCCTCAGTTTCCTCATCTGTAAAATGAACTGGAGAAGGAAATGGCAAACCACTCCAGTATCTTTGCCAAGAAAGCCCCAAATGGGGTCATGTAGAGTCAGAAACAACTGAATAACAACAACCTCATGTGCCAGGCATCGTGCTAAACATTTTACAAATATTATCTCATTTGCTCCTTACAATCAAAGTTATTATGATTCCCAGTTACAGCTGGGAAAACTGAGGCAGGCAGATGTTTAATGACTTGCACAGGGTTGCATAGGTAGTAAGTTAATAGGCCAGATATGTATTCTACATTTAAAGATATCATTCAGTTAGCTTATACCATCCCTCATTGCCTTAGAGATTCCCTGCCTTTGCTCTCTATCGCTGGAATAAATGCAGTAAAGATGCTAAAGTCTTTTTTTTTTATTTTAAAGACTCAAATAAGCAGCTTTTGAATATAAATTTTTGAATTATGGAATCTCCCCAGCTCTCACCTTGAAATTTAGTGAGGCATAAAGAAAAGGAAACCATAAAGGAAGCAGGAAAACTGGATTCTAATTCTGCCTCTGTTTTGTATGTGTCACAGGGCCACTGACAGATCACTTGGCCTCTGGGTGCCTCAGTTTCTTTTTTATCTGTGATATGGAAGTAACGCACAGATACCTCTCATGTTCTTATTGCTGTTGTTGTTCAGTCATTTTCAGTCATGTCCAATTTTTCATGACCCCATTTGGGGGGTTTCTTGACAGAGATACTGGAGTGGTTTGCCATTTCCTTCTCCAGCTCATTTTACAGAGGAGGAAACTGGGGCAAACAGGGTGAAGTGACTTGCCCAGGGTCACACAGCTAGAAAAGTATCTGAGAGTAGATTTGAACACAGGAAGATAGATCTTCGAGACTCTAGACCTAACACATTATCTACTGGGCCACCTAGCTGCCACCCACCCCCTCCCCTGGGCCATGGTCCTATTACATACTCTTCATTTTATTATTCTTTGCACACACCCCTTCCTAGAGTGCAAGCTCCATGAGGCTAGAGACCATATCTTTGCCAAACTATGTAACTTACTCAGCATTTAGTAGCGAGCCCTTTGCACAGTGGATGCTAAATAACATGGAAATGAATCATAAGCCTGAATGTACATAAAAGGCTTTGTGGCCCTCCAGCAGTATTATGTATATAGATATAAGCTATTATTATTTTATTTTCTCTGTAATTCCCAGGCCTAACTCTGTCAGTTTTTTGAGGTGTCTTAGTGTCCAGACTGATAACTACTGGGTGACCTGGGTGCACCGACATTTCAAGGGGGCTTTTAGAGCTACCAAACCATGGACATCACTCTCTCTTTCACAGAAACATGAGGCATATGCTGGAGCAGCCAGCATTCAATTCTTCTCGGTTTGAGAAGAGAAAAAGTACAGTATATGTTCCGGAGGGAAGGAGTCATTTGCCTGGAACACAAGGTAGATGGAGGAGAAGAGTTCAGGACAGGGCATGAAAGGCAGACTGGATGCCAGACTGTGGAAGTCTCTGAATGTCAAGTAAGAGGTTAATATTTCAGGCCTGGGGAACCTGTGGTCTCAAGGCCATATGTGGCCCTCTAGGTCCTCAGTTGTGACCCTGAATCCAAATTCAGTCAAAGGGCCGTACTTAAGAATCTAGAGGGCCACATGTGGCCTCCAGGCTGCAGGTTCCCCACCCCTGGGTTAAATGTTACTTCAGGCAATAGAGAGACCCAGCGGATTGTGAAAAATTTTCCAACACAAAGAATCATTTCATAGTAAATTTCTAATTCTCCAGAGGAGAATGTGGAGCAGCTCCTGTCACAGGGAAGTTGTTGTCATGAAGCAAATCCCTTTAACGTTTGCCTTCCTCTGTTCCCTGAACTATAGTCTCTTTCACCTTCCTTTTAACCTGGGAATAGTTATGGAAACTGCAATTGCTTTTTATTTTTAATGCAACTGGATTAATTGACTGTTCAGCAAATGGCTCAAATCTAAATGATTCTAAATTGCCTCTAATACCTGTAATCTTTCCTTGATCACGTGGCACTAGATACATTATTGAAGGTTTTGCTGAGCAGGGCACGCTCTGGATTTGTTCAGCATGTAACACTCAGCGTTGCAGGAGGCAAGGATTGCGCATGACTTGAGCCAAGCAAATCAGGCTCCATTCCAACTAGAAGGCTGAACAATTGACGGAAAAAAAGGAAAAAAAAAACCACTTGCAGTAGAGCCACAGAGTTGATTTGATTTCAGCAGATTTAGCGGAGGAATTTGCTCTGCCCATTATACAAACTCAGTGGACCTTCTCTGGGATTAGGCAATCAAATATATTCATTTCAGCAGGTCCCAAGCGAGTTTGCTTCCCCTGAAGCTGGGGCAGCATCACTTAACCATTGTCCTCTGCTGTCTGCCTGCCAGAATGTGGACAAAGGAGGGACGGCATGTCTTTGGACAAATTCCCTGAAGCCTGGAGAGACCTGGCATCCAGATGCCAGGACTCCCAATTTTCAGGCCTATGTATGAGCCTCAGAGAAGAGATGCTGGGCTTCATTCAGAAATGAGATCTGGGAAGAGCACAAGTAAGACAGCCCATTCCTATGGTCTCAAGTCACAGCATGCAAGACCTGGGAAGACCCTCTGAGAACAGCGAGTCCAACTTGTGCCTGAATAGGAATCCCTCTCCACAATACCTCTGCATCTCTACCAAATGGTCTCACAGGCTCCCCTTAAAGGTCTTTTGAGCAGCCCTTTCCCCTTTCAGACAGCTCTAATTGTCAAGGAGTTTTTCCTTACCTCTATATTCAGATGAGTCCCCCACACAGCTAGCTGTTCACATGGCAAGTCTTGCCATTTCTATTGTCACGTCCTCTTTTGAATATGTTCCCTTCCCTTTTCCTACACACTTACCTCTCCAGTTCAGGCCCTTGAATGTGACAGACTTCTAATTAGTAGTATCCGTGTTTTCTCTCTCCCCACTCTAATACATCCTCTACACAGCTGCAAAAGTGACTTTCCTAAAGTGAAGATCTGACCATGTCACCCTGCTCCCCTTACTCATTGATACCTAGTAGCTCCCTATTACCTTCAGAGTAAAGTGTAAACCATTTTTTTTGCATTTAAAGCTCTTTACAACCTGTCTCCTTCCTCCCTTTCCAGTATTCTTGTACATTACTTCCCTACATATGTTCTATATCCCAGTGAAACTCCCCTACATGTTATTTCTCAAATATCTCCCATCCAAAGAATTGAAAACAGAGGAAGTGCCCATTACCTGGGGAATGGTTGAACAAGTTACGGCACATGAATATAATGGATCAGATTGTAAGCTGCTTAGAACTAGAACACTGTACACAGCAACAGCAATATTGTATGATGATCAGCTGTGAATGACTAAGTTATTCTCAGCAGTACAATGACCCAAGACAGCTCTGAAGGACTTATGATGAAAAACGCTATCCACCTTCAGGGAAGGAACTGATGGAGTCTGAATGCAGATTGAGGCATACTTTTTTTTTTAAACTTTCTTCATAATTTCCATTTTTTTTTCCGGTCTGCATTTTCTTTTGCAACATGGCAAATATAGAAATATGTTGCATAATTGCACATGTATAATCTATATCTAATTGCTTGCCTTCTCTGGGGGGGAGATGGAAGGAGGGAGAGAATTAAGAACTCAAAATTTTAAAAAAACCATGTAATTAAGAAAAAAATAATCAAATTAAAACAAAAAGATTATAAGCTCCTTGAGGGAAGGGGATGTCTTTTCCTTCTTTTTGCATTCCCTAGTGCTTAGCATAATGCTTGGCACATAGTAGGAGCTTAATAAACATTTATTGATTGATTGACTGGAATACTATTGTTCTCTAAGAAGTTTATGAAGGGGATAGTTCAAGAGAAACCTAGGAAGCATTGTATAAACTGATGCACAGTGAAGTGAACAGAACTAGGAGAACAATGTATACATTACCAACAATATTGTAAACATAACTTTGAAAGACTTAGGAACTCAGGTCAAAACTTAATCCCTCTTGAGTAAGACAATCTTTTTTGACAACAAATATTTGAAGACAGAAATTATAACACCTCCTTTTCTCCACAGCCTTTTCCCTACTCCTACTCCTTGAGCCAATCCAGGCTAAATAGCCCCAATTTCTTCAACTCATGTTTGCATATCAGGGTCTCTCATCCTCTTCTCATTCTGATCACTCCTGTCTGGATGTGCCTCAGTTAGCCATTGTCCTTTTTAAAATGTGGCAGGTAGAACTGATCCCAATACATGCTGCAGATTTAATCTAGCCAGAGCAAAAGACATCAGGGCATCTACCACCCTTGCTCTGGGCAATGTGTCTCTATCAATGGGGCCCAAGATGTGTTTTTGTTTGTTAGTTTTTGACAGCCATGCCTCACCATGGACAAGTTATCATAAAGTTTGATGTACTCCTTAAGAATGTCTTTTGCCATTTTTATTCTTTCTCACTGGCTAGAAGAATTCAGTATAGAAACATCAGGAGGAATAATTGTTCACGGTTAGTCCTAACTCAAATTACTTTTGTAATTATTTTGTTAACACTTGATTTTTCCTTCATTATGTCCATGTCATGGCCCCTCAGCAGAATGGAAACTTTTGGAAGGCAGGAAATATTTTAGTTTTATGCCTGTATCCCCAGTGCTAAGCACAATCACTGGCACATAGTAAGTTCTTAGTAAAAGTTCTGAGTGTTAGAAAATAAAAAAGTGTCAGAGGAGAAATATGTTTCCCAACAAGTAAAGTTTTTCGCTTTCTTCACTTAAGAGCTAGACAAATTGTTACAATTCCCCAGTTCAAATCACACAATGGATAGCTAATCAAATTGCTTTCTGGAACCCAAGCTTTTGAGGGTTCTCCAAGCTGAAAGTGACCTTTCCCTTCTCATATTTCTTAAAGTACTTTGTCCACAATCATCAGATTTACCTTCTGTCAGATTTACTGGTATATATTTCATAAGATCAGAGAATCACCGATTTAGAACTGGAAGGGCCCTTAGAGGCCTGTAAATTGTTCATTCCTCTCTCTGCTACACTCTGGACTTTTTCTATCACGCTCCAGAAAACTCTTCATCTTGGAAACTTATTGCAGCCCTGGAATTCACACATTAGAAGGACCCTCCACCCTGCAGCCCCTCCTTCTTATTGGATTGCTCCTCTTAAAGCCTCTATTTAAGGGGGACACCCAGTCCAGTCATGTCACTGTTCCCTTCAAGCCTCACTACACACTTTCTCTGCTTTGCCCCCAACACCAGGACTCCTAGGTGCTTTCATCTTCCCCACCCCAATTGCCTTTTAGTTTCTTGTTATGTACATTCCCCCATTAAAATGTGAGCTCCTTGAGAGGAGGATCTGCTGGTATTTGCATTCTCTGCACTTAACACAGTGCCTGGCACATAAGAAGCACTTAATAAATGCATGTTAACTGATTGAAATAAAATCCATCTTTCTCATTTTACGTAAGAGAAAATCCCAGCACAGAGGATTTCAGTGACTTACTGAGGGTCACCCAGATAGTAAGTGGTTGAGGCAGGATTTGAATTCAGGTCTTTGAACCCAGTTCTTCCTGACTCCACATCCAGACTATATCATGCTGCCTTTCTTGTCAAGTCATAGCTTCCTTATTCCCATTAATTTTATCCAATTCAATTCAACAAGGGACCTATTATGAATATCATGAGAGGGAGTGTGGCATATAGAGAAGTCCTGAAGTAATGAAGACTTCTGTTCAACTTCCATCTCATTTACATATTAGCTATGAGGCCTTGGGGGTAACAATCACTCAGCACCTCAGACAATGTTCTGGGACTCTGCTTGGAGGAGGAGCTATCCATGTGCTTAGGTGGAGGGAGTTTCTTTACCACAGATCAAAAGTCCTTAGTCCCCTCAGTGTACAAGGCATTGGGCTAGGTGTTAGCCATGCAAAGACTGTAGGCCATCTGAAGACGTACACCTCTGTATGCACAGCCCAGGTTCACAAGTCCTTGCATATAATACACACTGAATAAACATTTAAGAAATCTTTGTTGACATGCTTGCCCATTCCTAGAATAGAGCTTTGACTCAATCTCTGGTGAAGTCTCAGTTTCCTTCATGAAAGCTTCCCTGTCCCTCTTTCTCTCTCCTCTTCCAAGTTGAAAATGATTTCCCTAGGCTCAGATTTTTCCTAGTACTTTACCAGGACTTCTTTTAGACTGATCTTATTCCTTCTTGTATTATAGCCACAAATCCCATTTAGACTGGAGCAAGTTCAGTGATTCAATTAACAAGCATTTAAAAGCCACCTACCATTTGTAAGGCATTGTCTCCTGACAAAGTTAAGTAAACTGTGCTCCTTTTCTGAAGATACTTAGAGTGGAACAGGACACTTGCCATTAGCCATACATGGAAATACCATGTTCTGCCTTATATCAATTGATCAGTACTTATTAAGCACCTATTTATTACCTACATTAATAACATATTACTTATGCCTAATAAGAATTGGGGGACTGAGTATACAAAGTCAAAAGTGACTTCTTTCAAGAAGTTTCTACTCTGTGAGGGAAATGATCTGTACTTACAAATAACACTTAATTACTACAAAATACATGCAAAATAAATAAAAGTGAATGGAGGAGAGATATACTTATAGCTGAAGGTGGTGTGGGGCAGGGATCAGAAAAGGCCTCATATAAGAGGCGGCTTTGAGCTGAATTTTGAAGGAAGCGAGGGAGTGTAAGAGTCAGAGATGAAAGGGAAGTGTATTACAGGTATGTACTATAAATGCACAGGATGGCAGAGGGAGTGTTGTGTGTGAGAAGCAGCAAGAAGGCCATGTTGGCTAGACTAGAGAGTATGTCAAGAGAAGGGATGTGTAATAAGCCTGGAAATATAGGGTGGAGCCAGGCTGTGAAAGGCCCAAACAGAGCAAATACTGTAAATAATGAGGAGACCCTGGGGTTTATTGAGCAGGGAAGGAGCATGATCAGAGTTGTACTTTAAGAATATCTTTTTGATATATGTATGGAGGATGGGTTGGAGTGAAGAGAGACTCCACACAGGAGACTCTTGAAAGAGGCCAGGCAAGAAGTGATGAGAGTCTGAGCTAAAATGTTGGCCAGGTGAGTGGACAGAGAGCATTACATGGGACATATGTTGTGGAGGGAGAAGGGACAACATTTGGCAAATGAATGAACATATGAGATAAAGGAGAATGAAAAATCGAGGATGACTTTCCAATTGAAAACCTGGGTAAGGAAAAGGATACTTTTTGTGAGCTATGACAGAGAAGGGAGAAGGCATTTCTGGTCAGTGTGAAGCCATGACTCTTTCTGTATGCCCAACTCTCCCCCTCCCCCAACCCTTTAGCTCAAGGAAGGCTTCATGGAGAAGAAGAGGTGGAAGTGAAGAGGAGGAAAAAGCATTTATTAAACACCTACTATTTGCCAGGTACTGTGCTAAGCACTTTACAAGTATTGTTGCATTTAATTCTCACAACAACCCTGGGAGATAGGTGCTATTATAATCCCTATTTTTCAGTTCAAGAGATCAAGGCAGAGGTTAATTGTGTCTGAGGCCAGATTTGAAACCACGTCTTTTCACCTCCAGGTCCAGCTGGAGCTGTGGTCATCTAACTCCACAGAGAAGGTGTTATTTGAGCTAGGCCTCAAGTGGCTGGGATTTTGGCCTTCAGTGATGGGGACGTGGGCAGGATTCCAAAAGAGGGAGAGGCATGAGCAAATGTATGGTGATCAGAAGGTCCAAGGCATGACTGCAGAAGGGCGAGTCCTTAGTAGCATAGGAATCATGCAGAATCCTGTCTACAAATGCCAGGTTTTCCAGTATCTTTATACCTGACCTCCCTACCTGCTATTAGTCACAGCTTAATCCACATGGTGCAGAGTGTGGAAGGGAGAGTATTAAAAGATATTACATGCCTAAGGGAGGCCCTTTCCACTGCCCCCCTTTCCAAGCAGCTGGATGTCACTGGGAGAGGTGATTTGCGTCTACTGTATTTTCTGTTTGTCAAGTATGTCATTGTCCATTTTCTTTAAAAAACAAACAAACAAACTAGCTCACTCTCTCTAATGTTCTTTGGGCTAGCTGGCTTTTTTCTTCTGTTTTTTTAAGCAAGAGGACTGAAGTACAAAGGAAGATTCCCAGTATACACTCAGCTCAGAAAATATAATGATCAAATCCACTCTCACAGAATAGAATCACAGCCAGCCATGAGGAAGTACAGTGGATAAAGCTCCAGGCCAGGGTGCAGAAGATGCATCTTCCTGAATTTAAATCTGGTCTCAGATACTTACCAGCTGCGTGATCCTGGGCAAGTCACTTAACCCAGTCTACCTCAGTTTCCTCATCTGTGAAATGAGTTGGAGAAGGAAATGGCAAACCACTCTAGTACCTCTGTCAAGAAAACCCCAAATGGGGTCACAAAGAATCATACATGACTGAAACAACTGAACGTGAACAAATTTGTGACTGAAGGAGACACAGCACAACCCACTTATTTTACAAATAGGGAAACTGATGTGCAGAGAAGCAATTCAAGCAAACAACAAGCAATTATTACTACGTGCTAGATACCATGCTAGATATGGGAGAAATAAAGACAGAAATAAAACAGTGGCTGCACTCCAAAAGCTTACATTCTACGCAATATGACTCCATGAATCAGCCCTGCAACTGGCACTAGAATCCACTTCTCCTGACGCCCAGTCTAGAATTTTTTCCATCATTATACCACCTTTTCCTCTAGCCCAATATTTGTGAGCTTTCAATTCATTCCCTAGATGACTGATCCAGCTAGTCTTTTCTTATAAGACTGTGATAGTATCGGAAACTCAGCATTTCTCCCCCTTCCTCTGCATATATTCTATTTTCTATTAGAAATATTTCAATGAACCATATTGTGATTGTAATATTGGCAGGCTAGTTTTTCCTCTATAAAATTCACAAAGGGTCTAGCTCAGCAGTAAATTCTAACCTCAAGGAATCTGGAAAGACAGACAATGTGGTGAAGCAAAGAGAATGCAACACTAACAATGAGAAGATGTGAGTGCCGATCCTGACTGCTGCTTGCTCCCTGTGCAAACTCGGACAGGTTACTTCTCTCTGGACCTCCACTTCCTCTTCTCCTCTACGAGAGGGGCTAGTTGACCTTAAATCTCCAAATTTCCTTTGAGCTCTGCCATTCTATGGGTCTCTGTCCACATTCGCACAGCCTGCGGGGAAAACACTGACTGTAACTAGCTAGGGAAAAGATTCTATTCCTACCTTCCATAAGTCATTGGTACTTACCTTGTGATTTCTGGCTATATTCTGAGTGTTCATAAACCATTCTACTTGTGAATGTAGGCTGGAGTCATGGCCCTTTATGCATAGCTTTGCCCCCATCCCTGTAGTCACAGATTCTTAGAGTTAGAAGAGGTCTGAGAGGACACTTAGCCCAACCTGTACCTAAAGAGAAAATCTAACAAGTCTTCATTGTTAGCTCACCTTTCTGGGCCTCAGTTTCCTAATTTGTAAAATGAAGGAGTTGGGCTAGATGACCTCCAAGGTCCTTCACAGCTTAAATATATAATCCAATAAGGCAACACATTTCATTTTTGGACAGCTCTGAGTGTTAGGAAGCCGTGTTCTTTTTTTTCTTTTTATTGGGCCAAAATATGCCTTCCTCTGACTAAACCCTCTACCTCCCTTGCACCTCCCCCAGTGCCTTATGTGGGAAGCAAAAAAAGTATATCAAGTAAAAAGCTCAGGTCCAAAGAATTGGTTGGTGGTTCTGTGGCCGGGCTTTGCTCTGCATGGGGCAGGTGACTGAGTGCCAAGGGAACAGATGCCTGTCCCCATGCAGAAAGAGCCCTGTCTGTAAGAGAATTAGGCAGCTGAGCTTATTTCCACCCCATTAGGATCAGTCTTAGAGACAGATCTGCCAAGGAAGGCAGCACAAAAGATTAGTTTTCCCCCTCACTGGCTTAAGTGATGCTTTTGGCTCTGAGAACTAATCGCGCCACTTCTCAGCATTCTGGGAAGATGGCAAAAGGGTATGGGTGTGTGTGTGTATGGGGGGGGGCATTGAGGCAGCCTCACCTCTCACAGGCTTCTACCTTCACCTCTAGGTACTATAAATCAAAGCCTCTGACAAACCTCCATTCCCGGAAGAAAGAGTAAAACAAAAATCTCATAAAGATTCCAACTCCCAAGCAATTTGCCACAGAGGCAAGGGGCAGGGTGAGGTCCCTGCTGAGTGACATGGTGTACAGATGTATAGCAGGTTGAGTACAGCAAGTTGGATACATCTGGGCTGGTTCCACTGAAGGTCACATGAATCCTGCTCAGTGACTTCTAACTGCCAGGTTTCTTAGGCACCAGGAATTCTATATTATCTAGCCAAGATGATATGAGTTCCTTTTAGTGGTCTTGCCAGACTCTTGAGAGGAAAAAGACCTTTCTATGGTACCATAGCAATTACATGCAGAAAGTCCAGGCATAGGTTTTGGTTATATGGTCACTAGCTTGGGAACACATCCCTTCTTCTGGGAACTGTGTATATGTACATGTGCTTGTGTACACATATGTGTACATATACATGTGCATATATGCATACAGCAATATATACATGTGTATATACTTATGCAAATGAATATGATCTAAAAAATTCATCAATAAAATTTCTCCAAAAAATTTTTTTAAGGGATAGATTTACTCAATAAGGTTCCTTCTAGCTTTAAGTGCCATGATTTTCTTATCCTACAAATTTCAAAACTGGAAAGACCTCAAGAATCATACAATCCAAGTCACCCAGTTTTTGTTCAATAATACCTAGTTACAGAGAGCTCACTATTTCCTGAGACTGCTCAGTTTGCTTTTTGACAACATTGTTAGCAAGTTTTCCCTTACATTTTAACCAAAATCTGCTCTGAAAATTCCTCTCATCGTTCTAAGTTTACCCCTAAAGGTCTCTCTCATGGTGAAAAAGGAAGAAACTCTCTCCAAGTACTTTTTCCCTGAGCTCTCACCTTTTCCTTCAACCAAGCTCCATAAGGCATGATCTCAAGGGCACCTTCTTCTGAATGCACTTCAGCTTGTCAAAGTCCTCCACAAATTATGACACCTCAAATTGAAGAGAATACTTTGGGTGTGCTCTGACCTCATGTGGAGTGACTGGTGGAGACAATGATGGATATTAAAATGCAGACTCTGCTCATACCTTCCCATGGCCATATAGCTTGTTAGTAAGACTGACTGAAATAGTTCCAGGTCAAATCTAGCCAAGGGTGGAAGTTTGGGTAGGTATGAGAAATAGATGAGGCCAGAGATCAAGTTCAGAGAGTCCAGCTAATGGTGACTGGGCAGGGGGAGGGAGGGCTGGTTGGAACCACAGTCCACAAATCAGAGTAGGGAAAACAAAGGCAAGAATTCATACCAAGTATTTGGGTCACATGACTTCTGACAAGAGGTCTGGATTGCTATGGATGGGATCCAAGGCACTAGAATGGAGTTTGATGAAAGGTGAAAAGTTATTTGAGTCAGTGATTTCCTGTTTATTTTGCCTAGAGTTCAAAATGTAAAAAAAAAAAAAAGGTTGTACTAGATGGCCTCTGAGGCCATCTCTAATTATTATTCTATGACCTTATGAGAAAGGGTCAGCATCAGGTATGGAGCACTGACTGTGAATACAGCTCTGTCACTTTGTGTGTGACCCTGGGCAAATTATTTGCCCTCAGTTTTCTAATCTGAAAAATAAATGAGGACCCAGATTGGCTGATACTAAAGGTCCCTCCTTCATCTAAATCCCCCTATCTTAGTTCTTGGCTCACTTGAAGAACAAAGGCTGATTCCATCATGATGGGAAAAAAGGTACAACTGTGGTACCTATATGTCAAGATCCCAGGAGAAGAGGACCAGCTTGATCCTCTACAGCTATGATTCTGTCCTGCTTCTGTTTTTCAAAATAATTTAAAGGAAAGAAGTTTAAAACTTGCAGCTGGCTCAAGATGTGGTTCAAGGAGAAGAAAGAGTTATATAATGAAAAGAAAACTGAGGAAAAATCTGGACCCTGAGGTTCCAGTTCAGCAATGTTCTTAATATGCTATATGACCCTGGGAAAATCACCTTCTCTTACTGGGTCTAAGCTGCATCATCAGTAAAAAGAGGTAAATAAGTCAACCCAGACTATCTCCCAGTATTGCCAGTGGAACAAATATGTTCACATTTGAAAAGTATAGAAACGTGATATTTTATTCTTATTAACATCAAATAATGTTAATAATAATAAAATGCTTTTATTTGAGAGTATTTTCTTATTTTTTTCTTCTTTTTCCACCTTTCAGACTTGTAATTTCACTTAGGTATGGACACTCTTGGTATGGAAAATCCATCTGCAGAGTCAACATTTCACCTGCAATTTGAAGTCTTAGAAACCTGTTTTGGGGCACCAAGAAGTTAAGTGACTGCTCCTGGTCAGACATCTGAGATGTATCAGAGGAAGCATATGAACTCATATCTTTCTGACTTCAAAGCCAGTCCTTTATCTATTTTTGCTAGGGTATCTTTCTTACTGTCCTTAATGACCAAGTATATTAATAATTAATAAAGCATTACATGTATTCATTTCTTTCCTTAGGAATACTGCCGATACTCATTTGAAGCAGCCTGTAATTTTTCCAATCCATGGGCTAGAAAGAAATTGGAAACACAGAGAAAAAAGCCCTAGCTTTTTTTCAGATTTTCAATGAGGTACTTCATCCATAAAATGAAAGAACTGGACTAGACAGACTTTGAAGTCCCATCCAGGTCTAGACCTATGATCCTATGATCCCCTCTCCCCCTACTTATCAGAGTGTGGGGAGGGAATGAATATTTTGAATGACTGTACTATCCCCCTCTCAGGTAAAAAAAAAAGTATGTTCCTCAAGGAAATGTTCAGGAACACAAAGAGATGACTCAGATCATAGATGGAAAGTCTGGAAAGTTTGGTTAGGGACAGCCATTCTTTTCTCAGGGCCCAGGATTAATTCACCTAGGGAGGAAGTTAGGTGGCCAAATCTCATTCTTCTAGGCTTGGAAATTTGTGTACATAGTCTGTGGTTCTCTGAGAGAAACTCTAGACTTAAGAACTGATCACCATTCAGCTCTACAGCATGGATACACTGAACTCCTCCCTATATAAAGTAGGGATTAATCTATGAGTCATTGACTTGCACTAGAAGCAGTATGACCACAGCTTCTTCATCAGAGGAGCATCTTCTGGATTGCCACTCTTGGAATTAGTGAAATTAATTGATCACTTATAACTCTGACACTTGGTGCCTTCCATCCACAGTTCTCCAGTGCCATAGTCAAAGAAGTAAGTATACTGAAGGACAGCTCATGGTCCATTTTCATTCCCCTGATTTTGTGGAGGAAATGTGACCTGTCTATGGCAAAGGATGACTTCTCTAATTATTCTTCCTGTAAACTCTACCTGGGACTTGAAAACAAGACAGTGACTTTTCTGCCTCAACTCTAGCTGCCAATGGTTCAGACTTGGGCAGAAACATGGAGATGTGGCAAATGATTATGTCAAGATGGCAGGAGAAGATGACCAGCTTGATCCTCTACAGCTATTTGCCTCTGGGATGCTAATGACAGCAGTGAAAATGTACTTTTCCTTGTCAGTAAAATAAAAATTATGGTTCAGAAAGCACAATGGACTAAGTCCTCCCAACTTTTTTCAACAGATTAATAAACATTTTTCTCAAGATCTCGTTCTGTCTCAAAGTGGTCTATTCCTTGCAGTCTATCCAAAGGGACTGGGGATGACTAGGGGGACCTAGCCAAAAAATAGGATTGTATAGTTAATGACCTAAGAGAATATTACTTGTGACTTCAAACCAATTGACAGCCATTTAGTAAGTACCAACTATTCCAGGTGTTGGTATGAAGATTAAGCCAGCTATGAACCTTGGCCTCCATAAGAATAGAACATTAATGGTGGAATATGGCCTTTATGTAGCACTTTTTATAGGCTGTGGTCTAGTGGGTGGAGAGATGGCTTTAAAGCCAGGAAGTCCAAGGTTTGAGTTCTGCATCTGAAACAAGATTGATTCTGTATAATTTTCTAATTGATCCTATTTACAATTAATTTATTTTGTCCTGTTACTGCTTAGTTTATGGTTCTTTGTCTCTGAATTTAGTTCAGAAATTCAGCTGGCCTGCAATGAGTTAAATTTAGTTCTTTTATCAATCATTGTTCTTTTCTTGCCTCAAGGAATTCTGCTATCCTTAGGGGATGTGGGTGAACACTAGGGAGCCTGGTCTAGTATTTTCGTACCACAAAGCTATCCTTCAAGGAGGTATGGCTTGCTCTCCAAAAGTCTAGGGCTAATCTTTGACATTGCAGGTAGACTCAAATGATGAACATTTCTTAAGTCATAGGAGTGAAGTAGGGGGTTGTTGCTAGCCCCTTGATTCCCAACTTCTGACCAATCACATTGTTCCCCACTATGGAACCAGTCATGTTGCCCTCAACCCTCTGATGTCTGTCTACCCTGTTCTGTCCTTTGTTCTGTACTCCTCAAAATTTATAAAGTAAATCTGGCCCCCTCATTTAGGGTCTTAGCTTACTGGGGAAGCTGAGATTCTATTTATTTGGTAAATTAATGCTTTGCTAACAAATTGATCATACTCAGAACTTTGTTCTCAACTTATGTTATTTTAACTGTTACAACACATCTTGGCTGTGTGAACCTGGACAAGCCCCCTTAAACTCTCAGTGTCCTTGACAACTCTTTGAGACTTTGAGTTGCAGAGAATATACCATTCTGCACTGCAGAGACAGTTTCCTTGTTTCAGATTTCCTTTACCAAGAAAATCACAGATCCTTTTCCCCATTGACCTATTCTTTTAAGCCTCACAATACATTTTATATACATCACCTCATTCACCTCCCATGCATAAATAACTACAGAATGAAACATGCAAATATGCCTACTATCTATGATTTGGGAAAGGACATTTGGTATCCTCAGCGTGGGGGAATTCTTGATGTCTGAAATCAGTTCACCAAGGAGATCTCAACCCATAGCTTAGTATAGTCATTCTCAAAATTTTATTTCACACAGAACAGTATGATTCTTAAACACGGGACTATATACAGACACCAGGGGAGAATAGAGAAACTAGTGCATAGACATAGACTTCATTACAAGATTATGTTATGTACAATTCCCAAGAGACTCATGTATGCATATAAATGGCAAGTATGAGTTTCATACAAGTCGCAGAATACCCCTATGCACACTTTTTGAGAGCTACTGACAGTACATTGATTCCTGGGATTGGCTGAAGTTGTCATCACTTGGTCACATAGAAGGTGTAAAAGTCTAAATTTAAACTCAAGCCTTCTTGATCCAAAGCCCTCTATTGATCCACTTCCCTGGTATGTGCAAAGAAATATGAAATAGAACGTAATAAATATATGAGAGTCTGATCAGGTACTCTGTAATCAAATAAACCTGGATTTTATTAGGGAGTAGTTAGGTGGTACAGTGGATAGACTGTCAGAAAGAGACAGAAAAACCCGAGTTCAAATTTGGCCTCAGATATTTATTAGCTCGGGGTGGCTAGGTAGCACAGCACATACAACATTGGGCTTGGAATCCGGAAGATTCAACTTGCTGAGTTCAAATCTGACCCCAGACTCTTCCTAGCTGTGTGACAGTGGGCAAGTCATTTAACCCTGTTTGCTCTCTGTTCCTCATTTATAAAACTGAGCTGGAGAAGGAAATGACAAACCATTCCAATATCTTTTTCAAGAAAACCCCAAATAGGGTCATGAAGAGTCAGACACAACTGAAAGGACTGAACAACAACTTATTAGCTGTCAGACCTTGGGCAAATCACCTAACAGCTGTTTGCCTCAGTTTTCTCATCTGTAAAATGGGTATAACAATAACACTGCCCTCCCAGGGTTGGGAGGATCAAATAAGATAATAACTGTAAAGCATTTATCACAGTTATTGGCACATAGTAGATATTATATACATCATTTATTTTTTATTATTATTATAACAATCAGAGGCAGAAGGCCAACCTATCCACCCCATTCCCTCATTTTTTATATCTTAGTAATAAAAATAACTTAAATTTTGGGGTAAAATGAACAGGTCATTACCAATGCCTGGATCAAGTAATGCTTTATGAAGTCAAAGGGAACTCTCCCTAGACCAACAGTCAGGTCCTCGAGACTGCATCAGAATGCTGGCACTGTGCTGTCAGGTACTGCTTAGGTCCACAAAATCTCCAGAGGCTGCAGCTGCTCCAAGCCCCTCAGGAGCTGCTCTTTGAGTGAGGACATCTGAGTGTGCAGCATATTCTTTTGAATCAATTCAGTTAAATTCATTGAATATTTACTAAGTACCAATTCTATGTGCTCAGCACTGGAGAAAAGATGAAAAATGACAGTCTTTGATCTCAAGGAGCTTATAATCCACCAGAAGTGATATGATACATAACCAAAAGAGATATAGTATGAGGTAGAATGTGATAATAGGAAAAGGAGAAATTTAGATAAAAGGCTCTTGGACAGTACAAGGAGGAGAAAATGACGTTCAACCGAAGGTAGGGAAGGAATCCAAGACGATTCCACAGAAGGAGTAGCACCTAAGCTGTTTCTTGAAAGAAGAGGAGAATTTCCATAATTGGAGAGGAGGAAGGAAGGAGTTCCAGGTAGGGGGGAGAGCATAGGCAAATTCACGGAATCAGTAGAGATAAAGACAAGATCAGAGAATAGACAGTAGTCCAAGGTGGCTTTAATATAAAGTACATGAGGGGAAATAATGTTAAAGTTTTAAAATGAAGCTAGAGCCAAACTGTAGAGGTCTTCACTAATAAGCTAAGTTTGATTTTGTCTTACAAGCAACAAAAAGCTAGTGAAAGGTTTTTAAGAAGGAAATTGGCATACTCAAATACCTGCATTAAAGAAAATATTTTGGCAGCAGTATACAGGATCTAGCAGACAAAGACACTGGAGAGATGGCCTCCAAGTCAGGAGGACTGAGGTTTAAGTTCTGTCTCTGACCCTGGGCAAGGGATTCAATCAGAGGTATTCTGGTGAACTTCACCATCTGGCTCCCCAAAGGAAAATAATGTATGTAGGGCACATTTTTAAGTTTAATCTACAATATTGACATTTTCTCCATTACTTTCTGAAGTCTACATAATCTACAAAGCAATTTATCAACCCCCAATTCATAGATTTGCAATGTCAAGGGTAAAAACACTCACACTGGAAATTTAACAAAAGGTTCTTTCAGAGTCTATAAGAGCTAGATCCAGCATATCATGGAACTTAACCCCTTAGTGTCCTCAAGCAACTGTCTATGGCTATAAGGTGCATGTCTCTATTGGTAAAGAAAGCTTCCTCACCAATAATTCAATAGGTGGATGGCAAATTGAAGAAACTGGAGTTAGGGAGACCCAAATAGGAGATAGTACAAAGTAGAGGTGATAAAAAGTCTTAACAAGAGTGGTGGCTGAGTGACTGTAGAAAAGGAAAGGATGTTAGAGATTTTATTCATTCATTCATTCATTCATTCATTTATTTATTAATTTGAGAGTGAGTCTCCTTATCTTTCCAAGACTATAAGTGCAACAGCCACTCAAAGGCTCAGTCCCAACACTGAATGGGACAGGAACTTTGACTTACCCCATTTCATATTTGGGCTCATTTTCCCCTCATTAGAAAGCCTGGTGGTCTCCCATGTTATGAGTTCATCATATTGGTGGTAACTTGGTGGAGGCATCCACTTGGTTTTGGACCACTGCAGCTCAGAACTCCCAAACTCAAGTGATTCACCAGCCTCAGCGGCATGCCAGAGATACTGTGAGCATAGAATCAACAGAACGTGAGGACTGAGTGTATAAAGCAGAGGGAAAGATCGAAGATGACTGGGGTTTCAAGCATGAGGAAAGAGAAGCAAGGGATGCTTTCAACAGAAATAGGAAGGCTAGAAGGAGGGGCAGGTTTTAGTGGTGATTAAGTTCAGTTTAAGGCATATTTAGTTTAAGATACAGGCTTACTATCTAGGAGCATACCCAGCAAGCACCTGAAGGTTTTTTCACCTAGAAATTCCCCCACGGAAATATAGATTTGAAAGAAACAGATCTGATGGCTAAAATCATGGAATTAGAACCAAGATATTCTTCTCTATGAGAGGCAAAGAAGGCCAAAGACAGAGTTATAGGGGTGGGGGCACCCATATTTCAAGGATGAGAAGAGGATAGTTCATCAGTAAAGGACACAACCAGAGAGCTGTACTTCAGGTAGGAGAACTAGGGGGAAGGGAAGGAGGAAGGTAATAAGCATTGATGTGGCACCTACTACATGCCAGGAACATTTACAAAGATTATCTCATTTGGACTCTCACAATAACCCTGGTAGATAGGCACTTTTATTATCCCTACTTGACAGATGAGCCAACCAAAGCAAACACAGGGTACATGACTCACCTAAGGTTACACAGCTGGTAAGTGTCTAAGGCTGAATTCAAATTTGAGTCTTCCTAACTCAAGGTCCAGTGCTTTATCCATTTGACACTTAGCTGCCTAGCAGAAATCAGGACCATAGGAGCCAAGGGAGGAGAAAATATCCAGAAATATCCAGAAAACAGGAGCACTTAGCAATATCCTCCTCCCCCAGGGACCTGAGGGAGGGAGAGTGGTTTAGACAAAATGGGGAGGGATTAGAAATTGCATTACAAGGATTCAAGGAGTGAGGGGAGAATACTCCAGAACTTTTACAGTGAAGGAGAGGAAAGGTATGGGATGATAGCTTAAGAGGATGGCAAGATTAAAGTACTGCTTTTTAGGTTTAGAGAACCCAGAAAATGTTCAGCACTGGGGAAACAACCAATAGAGACAGAGAGAATGAAAGTGAGAAATATAATTACACAGTCACTTCTGACAGAGGAGCATAAGTAGAGAGGACAGCTTTAATGAGGAGGGATACCTCCTCCTTTGAACTGGACTAAAGGAGAAAAAAATGGGTGAGGACATAGAAAAGGCTTGGAATGTGAAGGATAGGAGATGAAGCAGATAATGACAGATGACAGTAAAATAGGGAAATAATTTACCAAAAGAAATCAAGATGGGGGTGAGGTTGGTCCTTGATGAGAGAGGAAGAGAAAGGGAGCAATTTTGATGACTGTAAATCTTCATTCTTAGAAAATGAACTTTACTTTTAGAAACAGCCATAAATCAGTAGGAAGCAAACCTGGTGGAAATAGTCGGAGATGAATGTGGATTTTGATATTTGAGGGACAAAAATGAAGTCGCACCAAAACCAAGAGGCTAGTCTCCTTGCGTATTGCTCTGAAGGCAATTATCAGAGGATCCTCCAGATACAGAAATGGCAGCCTCAGTAGAATATTACGTGCGCCCCAATCCCGGAGAATAGAAAACATATGGATGGTTTGGTATATTTGTTAATCCAGCCATCTCATTACTTCATAATCACACCTTATATACAGAAAGGTAGTTGAACTCATCACACTTCACATTGGTAAGTATCCTCATCCTTTTAACAAAAGTCCTCAGAAACATATGAAAAACAAGCTTAGTGGTTCATCCTTCCTCCTTTCATCCATAGACAAATTTCAATAATTATCTTAGTCAACCCATTAATTAGTCTAAATTTGCCCAAGCATAATTGAAGCTGCCCACACAATTTTCTATAAAAATGTGAAATGGTGGCTAAACAGGAGGGTTGTGTTTTTAATGGGGGGGTGGTGGTGGGAGAGTAGCTATGTCTGTCTGTTTCTTGGCAGAAATATGTTGGTATTTTAAAATGTGCCATTTCTGTTACTCTTAGATTCCTAGAATTTAAAGCTGAAAGAGACCTCAGATGTCAAGCCCACTCTTTCACCAAGTACAGGAATGTCTTCTATAAAGCCTCCTGGACAGCATGGCTCCCTCATCATAATAATTGCTCACATTTATACAGCTCTTAAAGGCTCAGGAATGCTTTAGCTATGTCATTTCATCTCATCTCCACAACCCTAGGGTGGGGGTGGGGATTCAGTATTCATTTTGCAGATGAGGAAACAGGCTGTGAAAGATTAAGTGACCTGAGGATGATCACACAGCTAGTAAATCTGAGAGGCAGGATTTGAACATGGCAAACTCTCCTAACTCCTGCCTTTGTCATGGAAAGAACTCTGAATTTGGAGGTAGAGGACCTTGTCTTGATTCCCAGTTCTGCAACTTAGAACTTATGTGACATCACACAAAGTATTGAACTTTTCAGAGCCCCAATTTCCTTATTTAAAAAATAAGGTTGTTCAGCTCAGGGGTCTTTACATTCCCTTTTAGCTGTATAATTCTGAGTCCAGTGTTCTTTTCATTACATTACAATCTGGCCTTTACTTAAATATTTCCAAGGACAGGGGTTTATTACCTCTCAAACACATTTGTTTCATTTTCAGACAGTCCTAAGTGATATAAAGTTCATTCTGCTAAGTCAAAATGATCCATTGCTTTACTGAACTCTGGTATGGCAACTTTACTGTTTTTACACCAAAAGTATTCAGTGAGGTGGCTTTTACAGTAGTCTTTATTTGTAGATATAGTTGGCAGTGCACAGACAGCAACCTTGCTAGTGTGAATGAGTTATAGACTCATAATATTTAGAGTGGAAAAGATAATCTCGTCCTATCTTTCAGATGAAGGAAACAAGACCAGGGGAGGTGAAGTGACTTGTACAGGGCCACACAAGTAGTAACAGTGGCAATCAGACAGAAGCAGCAGGATTTGAACACAACACTTAGGATGTATCCATCAAATTCCCTATCTATTTTGCAATTCATTATAGAACTAGGAAGTGGCTGTGCAGGTCATATTTGTCACATCCTTAAAAGCTTGTTGCACTCACAGCAAAGAAAGTATCCTGACCCTGTGACCATCCCTGATTTCCAACCTCACATGTAGATTCAACTCTCCCACCATCCCTATGAATTCATCTTTCTACCGCCCCATCCCCAAAGTTACACCCTGCTCCCTAAGACACTCCCTCTCTAAGACATATTTCTCTCTCTCTCTCTCTCTCATCTTTCTCTTTCTCACTTTCTTCCTTTTTTTTTCCATCTATCCCTATCTATTCATCTAGCTTCCTTCCTTCCATCTATATCCATCCAGCTTTCTTTTTTCCTTCTTTCTTCTTCCCTTTCCCTTGCTATCTTCCTTCTTTCCATATATATCTATCTGCCCATCTATCCATTCATTTATCTACCCATCTATCTCTTTTTAAATTTTCTTTGCCCTCTTTCTGTCTTCCTTTCATCTATGTCTATCTGTGTGTGTGTGTGTGTGTGTGTGTGTGTGTGTGTGTGTTTGTGTCTCCTTCTATCCAGGCAGCTAGGTTGTACAGTGGATAGAGAACAGCTTGCAATCAGGAAGGCCTGAGTTCAAATTTGACCTCACATACTTACTACCTGTATGACCCTAGGGTTACCCTTACTCACTGTGTGACTTCTGCCTCTATTTCCTCAACTGTAAAATGAGTATTATAACAGCACCTACTTCCCAGGATTATTGTCAAGATCAAATGAGATACTATTTGCAAAGTACTTAACACAGTGCTGGGTACATACTAGGTATCTGCTATATTTTTATTTCCTCCTCTATTGTGGATCATTGATTTTGTATGTATATAGGATTCCTCAAAAGGAAATATCCTGTATCAATGCAGGTGAGCAACAACTCTTAATTAATAATCATAGAAAATTGCTTAGAGCCCTGAAGTTTAAGTGACTGCCACAGAGTCATACAACCAGTATTTGTCAAAAATGGGACTGGAAGCCAGGTCTTCCTGACTCCAAGGCCTGCTGTCTATACACTGTCTCTCTAGGACACATGTCTATATCTACTCTTTGGTGACTCTGACAGCCTTAGAATGCAAAGAAACCCTTCAAGGTCTCTCTCCAAAGCACTTTGAAGTCATGTTTCATCTGAAGTAAAAGGGAGGTTTAAGTACTTATCTAGTAATTTCAAGCAATGTAGACACCAATCAGGACATTTTATGCCAAATCCTAGCTTTCTCATGAATGACTCAGGGTAACTATTTGAGCAATTTTAGCCTAACACATCAGTTAAAATGGATGGTTGAAATTGGTCTTTGTAGGAGAAAAGGAAGAAGTCATACAAATTTGTCTTTAGTACATGGCTATCTACTTGAACTGCATCCCTAAGAACCTGAATGCAATCCACCTATTTATCAACCACTACTCTTATCCATCTACATATCAGGGTGACCAATGCAAAAGTCTTTGTACACCATAAAAATGGTAAAGTGGGGAAATCATGAGTCAAGAATTCAATAGATCTAAATTCTAAGCCTGGCCCTACTGCTGACTCATTGCCATCTACCCTTTATGTGCTCCAGTTTCCCTCTCTTTATGTCAAATAACAGGGTTAGACAGGCTGTTCTTCCTTCCTAGCTCTAACATTTTACAATTCTAAGTGACTCTGAGGGAAATAGGATGGCACTGAAGCCAAGGAAGGATGAGTCTACTTCACTGTGGAGGAATGGGCCTGCATGCAGGCCACACTAAGAAACATCAATATGGAGAGAAAGCAAAGTTTCCCTGAACTCCAGGCTCTTTTCTGACTCTCTAACTCCATTGTGATTTTTTATTTTCCTTTATTTCAATATACATGGACAAAACATCTCAATCTTTTCTCTCTGAAGGAAACTATTCAAGTTTTTTCTATCTTCCTGATGGTAGTTTCCATAAAAGATGAAAGATGGGTGGAAGACGAGCTCACAACCCCCATTAGTTTCAGAATCAGCCCATATCCTTTAAAAAAACAGCCTGATTTGCTTCAGGCTCCATTGGACTTGTACCATCCAAAACAGCACATCAAATGGGAGAATGGACTAACAGAACATCTGAGACAACATCCATTGCTTATGAGTCCTACCTGTTTGACATAAGGAAGTTCATTTAACTTCCCTGGGCCTCATTTTTATCATCTAAAAAATGAGGAGATTAACTTGAGGGCCTCTTTAAGCTTTAGAACTATTAGCCTACAAATTATTTCCATAACATGCCATTGATTTCAAGTTGTAGTAAAAATAGGAAAGAAATTTAGATCAGCATCATGAGAAGCTCCAAGTGGACAAGCAACCTAAACAACAATTGTGACAGAATTTAAAAATAAAGAAAAATAGAAGGTCCTTTTCACACATAAAGTTAGGGGACTCATTCATAATAAACAAGCAACAAAGTTGATTATAAAGATGAAAGAGATATCAATAAAATTTTTAAAAGTTTTACAAGAAGGCCAAGCTAATATAATAAAAACAACAATTCTACCTATGCTAATTTACTTATTCAGTGCCATACCAATCAAACTACCAAAAAAATATTTTATGGAGTTGGAAAAAATAATAACAAGATTCATTTGGAAGAACAAAAGGTCGAGAATGTCAAGGGAACTAATGAAAAGAAATGCAGGGGAAGGTAGTCCAGATCTTAAATTGTATTATAAAGCAGCAATCATCAAAACTGCTTGGTACTGGCTAAGAAATAGAGTGGTGGATCAGTGGAATAGGTTGAATAGGCAAGACACAGTAGTCAATGACTATAGTAATCTATTATTTGATAAACCCAAAGACTCCAGCTTCTGAAATAAGAACCCACTCTTTGAAAAAAAAAACTGCTGGGAAAACTGGAAAAGAGTATGGCAGAAACTAGGTATAGACCCAAATCTCATACCATATACCAAAATAAAGTCAAAAGGGGTTCATGATTTAGATATAAAGGCTGACACTATAAGCAAACTGGGAGAGCAAGGAATAGTTTACCTGTCAGATCTATGGAGAACAGAAGAATTCATGACCAAACAAGAGATAGAGAACATTATGAAAAGCAAAATGGATAATTTTGATTACATTAAATTGAAAAGTTTTTGCACAAACAAAACCAATGCAGCCAAGATTAGGAGGGAAGCAGAAAACTGAGAAAGAATTTTTACAACCAGTCTCTCTGATAAGAGCCTCATTTCTAAAATATATAAAGAACTGAGTCAAATTTATAAGAGTACAAGCCATTCCCCAACTGATAAATTGTCAAAGGATATGAACAGACAGTTCTCAGATGAAGAAATTAAAGCCATCTATAGTCATATGAAAAAATGCTCTAAATCATCACTGATTAGAGAAACGCAAATCAAAACAACTCTGAGGTACCACATCACACCTATCAGATTGGCCAACATGACAACACGGGAAAATGATTAATGCTGGAGAAGATGTGGGAAAATTGGAACACTAATGCATTGTTGGTGGAGTTGTGAAATGATACAACCATTTTGGAGAACAATTTGGAACTATGCCCAACGGGCTATAAAAATGTTCATACCCTTTGACCCAGCAATAGCACTTCTAGGGCTATATCCCAAAGAGATCATACAAATGCGAAAAGGACCCACATGTACAAAAATATTCATAGCAGCTCTTTTTGTGGTGGCAAAGATTTGGAAATTGAGAGGATGCCCATCAATTGGGGAATGGCTGAGCAAGTTGCGGTAATATGAATGTAATGGAATACTATTGTGCTATAAGAAATGATGAACAGGCTGACTTCAGAAAAACGTGCAAAGACTTGTATGGTCTGATATTGAATGAAATGAGCAGAACCAAGAGAACGTTGTACACAATAACAGTCATGCTGTGAGACGACTAATATTGATAAACTTAACCCTTCCCAGCAATACAAGGATCTCAGACATCTCCAGAGGCCTCGTGATGGAAAATGCTATCCCCATCCAAAGAAAGAACTATGGAAGTTGAATAACTATCATTTTTTTCTCTTCCATTGAGTTTTATTTCCTCTTTCTGATGGTTCCTTCTATTGGTTCTAATTTTTACTTACAACACCACTAATGTGAAAATATGTTTAATAGGAATGTAAATGTATAGCCTGTATCAGATTGTGCACCGTCTTGGGGAGGGTGGTGGGGAAGAAGGGGGAGAAAATTTTAAACTCAAAAGCATATGGAAGTGTTTATTGACAAACCAAAATAAATTAATAAAATTTAAAAAAAGTTTTATGAGAACAAAATCAACGCAATAAGAATCAGAAGAGAAATTACTCAGTGGGAAAATATTTACATCAAACATCTCTGTTAAAAGACTGATATCTAAGATAGATGGGGAATTTATAAAGATATACAAGATCAAGAAGCATTACCCAATAGATAAATGATTAAAGGATATGAGAAAATAGTTCTTGAAAGAATTGCAAACTATAAATAGCCATATGAAAAAGTTCCAAATCACTAAAACATCCATGAGGTTTCACCTCACAACCATCAAGTTAAAAAAGATAAAAGAGAGAAATAGTTGATGTTGGAGGTGTTACAGGAAGACAGAGATATTAATAAACTATTGGTAGAGCTGTGAATTGGTGCAAGCATTCTGCAAAGCAATTTGGAATTGAGTGAAAAAAGTTACTACTCATTATAACCTTTGAGTCAGTGATCCCACAGCTGGGCATACAAATATAGGTTCCACACACAATAAAATATTCACAGTAGTACTTTTTGTTATAGCAAAATACTGGTAATAAAGTGTGTGCCCATTGGTTGATTGTAAGGTATGGTTACCATACAGAATTGCACTACAGAAATTATGTATGGGAAAAATTCAAAGCAACACCTGGTGAATTCCTACCTCCTCTAAGGAAGTATAAAGTCTTCTAGACTTACAGCATTCTGGGGTTGAGGGACTTTAGGAGGGGAATGGACTAAGGGATCACTAGAAAGTCAATTCCCTTAATCCCAGACTTCTACAATTCATATAACTTGCAGTGCTATTAGTCTAGAGGTAAGGTGGAGTTTACTATATCAGTGTAGGTTGGCTTTCTAATGATTCCAAGTGTTTTACCTCGAGGGATCTATCTCAACCCTTGCATTTTCCATTAGTTGAAGGCTATGAGGTGAGGGTGAACTGAGACTTATAAAAGGGTGAAGGGGAGTTGGCTTAATTGTTTATGTGCTTAGGCACAGGTCTTTTTTTGTGTTTTGGATTTTCTGTTGGGTTAAACAAAACCCGTCCTATATTCAACATACTGTTAAATTGAGTGTTTCTTCCTCTACATCTTTGGTAGAAACCTCAAAATATATTCCGATGCTCCCAAGGAAAATTCTGGGTGGGGCATAAGCCATTGAACCTAGTTTATATAAATTCAGAACTTTTGTCCTGGACCACAGTTACTAAAGAAAGAAAATGTGTGTGTACATGCATGTACATTCGTGTATGTATATATAAATGTATATGTATATGTGTATGTCTTTATCTATATAAACACTGCTATTATTGATAAATTGATACTAGCATTATTTAAGCAATATGTGGTTAAAAGAACAGTTCAGTGTAAGACTAGAAGGGATATACAAAACTTTCCAGAGTCTTCATACAGTAAATGCTTAATAAATGTTTGTTTCATTAAATATCACTAGACTATGCATAATTAATTTTTGAATAATGAGGGCAGACAACTGTGCTTAATTTCCCTTTGTTACTACCCAAGAGAATTATCATGAGCCTCAATTCCATGGCCTTCCATCAAATTTTCCCCTTCTGTGACCCTTCTCCCCCAGTGGTATCTTCTTTAATAGCTCAGTGAAGAGGGCAGTAGAATTTCACTACAAATCTTCACATATCATCATGGTTGTCACATTCTTCATCATTGATAACAAATTTTCATTGGGTTCTTGCTATGTTTCTGGCCTAAGGATCAGCAGTATGGAGGTATATGGTGCATGCTCTGCCTACAAGAAGCTCACAATCTAATTTGCGAGATAATACTTAGATAACAAAATATTTTTAAAAAAACCCACCAACATCAAGCAGCAAACACAATGACTACCCCAGTAGAAGCATCACAGTGCTCACTTTTTTTTTTTTTTGGTGAGGCAATCAGGCTTAAGTGACTTGCCCAGAGTCACACAGCTAGGAAGTGTCAAGTGTCTGAGGTCAGATTTGAACTGAGGTATTCCTAACTCCAAGGCTGGAGCTCTATCCACTGCACCACCTCGCTGCCACTCCACACTGCTCACTTTAGCTTGGACCAGTGTGACAAAATAATCAGGAATCGTAACAGCTCTAGGTCAGCTTTCTAGTTTATCGTTGGATGCTCCAGAAACAAGGTGCTTTCTGTCTTAGCTTCTATGCTACTTTCTTCCCAGATTCCAAAGTCTAGTTCAATGTCCATTCCTGGGTTTCACTAATAGACATCTTCTTGAATTAGTATCTCACTTCCTGTCACACAGTTTTAAACATGTGCCCACGTAAGGCTTCCTGCCTCATCCTTCCTCCTCATCTTCCTCCTTTCCATTCTCTCATCTTTTCTGACATTTTAGTTCCTTCCTCACCATCACCACCTCTTCCCCAGATCCTAAATGCTTTTTTTTCCTCATCATTAATCCTCTAACCTACTGACCCACCCACTCTGAATCATAGTTTTCAAAACTGGCATTAACTTTGTGTCCACAGCCTTCTCAGTAGACAGTCACTTTTCTGCAGTCCCACCAAGTCATTTTGATTCCTCCCATCCCATTGTGGCAGTGTGTTCAAAATCCACATTTTTTCCTTTTGTATGATGGGACAGAATGTGTGTATTCTTGGCAAAAAGCATCCCATTATCCAATTTAGGAGCCATTTCTTCAAGGAGTAATGTCGTCTATAACATAGGCTGATGGTCCACGAGAGCTTTGGCAATGCTCTGGACACTTAAAAAGAAATGGCATCATTTTATTAGCACTCTCAGCAATGGACAGAGGTGGGGCAAGGCCAGTCTCATGCTGAGCCCTCTCTAGGAAAGTCTTACATCATCCCAGAGTTAACCTTACCCTACCAAAATTTTCAATTTTGTCTATTGATTATTCTACACAATTCCCTTCCACTTGATTGACACAATTGTTTTCCTTTTTTTCATCAACAGAAAGTTATGGTTTAAAACACAGAGTTACTTTGAATACAGTTTTTGAAGAAGGCCAAGGAATGTTTATCTCTGGATATGATAATTTTAGGCATATTTTGACAAATTTCTGGAATCAAGCTACCAGGCAGAATTGTTTACCTGGAAATGCATTGAAGATGAATAGATGAAAAAAACATAACGCTAAAAATTGAAAGGGCCTCCCAACCTGTCATAAATACTCATACTACTTTTATAAATCAATATGCATGTGACCTTAAAGCTCTCATATGAGAATTTATTTATTATCAGGCCAAAAAAAACCCCAAACAAACACTCTTCCCATTATCCAGTTTGCAAGACTTTTCCTCAAGGACTAACATGGCCTAAAATACTGACATTATAGTTATAATAAATAATGATTATACATGGATTTTATTTTGTGACTTTCCCCTGGACATTTATTATTAGGCCCTATATGATACAGAAGCTTCTACATCATATACATAAATATTGAGTTTATGTTTTGACATTTAAATCCATGCTATTAACTAATAACAGAGCACAGGAGGGCTCCCTCCAGTGTGGTTCAGGGAGAAGAACCCTGGCCTAGAAGTCAAGAATGCCTGGTTTCCAGTGCTAGATCTGCCACTCTGTAGAGTGAAGTGGCTATATGTTCTTCTCTAAGGTTCCTTTTGGGCAGCTAGATGGAGCAGTGGAGAGAGAGGTGGGCCTAGAGTCAGGAAGACTCAACTTCCTGAGTTCAAATCTGGCCTCAGACACTTCCTAGCTGTGTGACCCTGGGCAAGTCACTTAACCTTGTTTGCCTCAGTTTCCTCACTTATAAAATGAGCTGGAGAAGGACATAACAAAAAACTCTAGAATCTTTGTCAAGAAAACCCCAAATGGGGCCATGAAGAGTCGGCCATGACTGACAAATGACTGAACAACAATAAAAAAGGTTCCTTTGTTGTACCTTCTGAGAAAACTCAAAAAGAAAGAGAGGGCAAATAGGCATGGAGTCAGAAGGCCAGAATTCTAGCTCCCTCTCTGACACTGTATGACCTTGGGCAAGTCGCTTTTCTCAGCTTCATTTTCCTTAACAGTTAAAAGAGGGAAAACAATAGTAGCAGGATCTTTCACTGGGCTATTGTGAGGAAAGTGCTTTGCAAAGCCTAAGGCACTAGACAAACATTATTAACACTAATAAAATATAGTCTAAAATACTAAATTATTTTACATAGAATGATATTACCTCCAAATATGGGGAGGAGTAGGAAGCAGGGCATCTATATTTAATTTTCTTGAGACTGAAGATCTAATTAGCAAAGATTTAGTTCAATAGTCAACAGGCTCATCTTCCAGGCCTCCTCTGTCCTTAGGAGGCAATTGGTATCAGGGCTTAGAGATCATGGAATCATGTAGCTAGAGCTCCAAAGGACCTCAAAGACCATGTAGCCGAAGCCCTTCATTTTAACGTAGAGGAAACTGAGGCCTATGGAGTTTCAAAGACTTGGCCAAGGTCATATAAGTGGTTTATGTCAGAGACAGAATGTGAATCTGGGTCCCGTAGCAGTAAAATTATTATTAATTTTTACAGATGAGTAAACTCAGGGCCAGGGAGATTAAGCAACTTCTGTAAGATCATATATGGTTTGCTGATGAGACTAAGAAATACTTCTATCCTGACTACTGTTATACACTCTATTAAAATACCACACTAGCTTACTGGAGTATCCCTTTATAAATCCCCTATTTTACAGGAAAACTAAAACTAAGAGAAGTGACTCAATGAAGATGATATAGTTAGAGATAAAGCCAATTCTAAGACTTATGTCCTCTTTTATTTTTTTTTTTCATCAGGCCAGGGCTTTTTCTACAATCCTGTCCAAAGGAGTGGTGTTTGACCCATCTCTCACTTGAATACTCCATAGCTCTGATCATGTTATTTCCAGGCTTATATCCTTCAAGAGCTCTTTACTAAAAAAAAATGCATATTCCTTTGTCAGATATTCTAAACCCACTGTGATTTGAATTCAAACTAAACTCCAGCCCACTCTTTGCCTTCTCTTTCTTTCTATGTATGCTACAAATGGTCCAGCCAAGCTAGACAGTGCTCCTCAGTTAGCTATTTTCATTCCTTTACCCATGCTATTCTTTTGGGGGTTTTTTGACTAGGCAATGGGGTTAAGTGACTTGCCCAGGTTCACCCAGCTAGTGAGTGTTATGTGTCTGAGGTTGGATTTGAACTTGGTCCTCCTGACTTCTGGGCTGGTGCTCTATCCATTGCACTACCTACCTGCCCCCCATGCTATTCCTTTTGCCTGAATTGCTCTTCTCCCCAACCATTTCTGTCCACACATCATCCAAGGTCTAGTTTAGGTGACAATCTTTCTGTGAAGTCTTTAAAATCTCTCCTTTCCTCACCCCAAATTCAAGCAAAGTAATAAAATTATAATTCTAGAGCCAAAAGGGACTTCAGGGGCACCTAGTCCAATATCCTCATTTTACAAATCAGGAAACTGAGACCAAGGAGGTTAAGGCATCACAGTGCTCTTTCCTTTCAAACTACCACACCTGTTTGCACCTCTCTTACTGCATGTTCGCATTATACACATTGGCATGATTATTGGTGGCTATGTCATTTCTCCTATTAGACTATATACTCCTTGAGGAACGAGGAACCAGGCTTAATCCTTTGTATTGTCCACAATTCCTAGCACAGTAAAATCCAAACTCCTTTTACTATCATGGAGATCTTCCACAACAGGTTGCTCCCCTATTTTATATAGTCTTATCTCACAATACTTCCTTCTACTTATTATACTCTCCAATCAAATTGGACTTCTCAGTCTCTACAACATCAGCTATGCTTTCCTGACTCTATACCTTACTTCTTCTGTTCCTCACACTTGGGATATTCTTCTCTTCTCCCTTTTAACCTATTGAATATCTATTCATCCCTTCTGAAGAACACCTTAAACGCTACCTCCTCCATGAAACCTTCTCTACTGCGCTAATGAACTTCAGACCCTTACATAACTCTTTGTTAGCACCTGCCTGACACACTTATTATGTGACACTGTCTTTATAGTTACATCAGGTCAAGTCTTCTCTCCTTATTCTAAGAGCTCTGAGGATGAATGGATGGACCGTTGCTTTTCTAAACTATGCATGCCACTCCAGCGCCTAGTAGTGTTTTCTCTGCACCCATCAATTATTTAGTAAGTGTTTATTGAGTATCTTTATTTGCTGGTGAGATATAAAACTTTATAGCCTCTAAAGAATTGAAAATTATTATAACACAGAGAGCAATGTAGAGACACTTGGAAGGTGTCATCAGGTCACTGAATATAAGAAAGAACTTCAAAAAGAAAAAAAAAGAGTAGAAAATGTCATTGAGAAAATGCATGATTTAAAACTGGGTGGGCTAGTCTAGTGGCAAGGATGAGGGCTAACATGGAGATAGCCTGAAAACTCTACCAGTATCCCCTCAATGGCAGGAGAAAGCAAGAAAGGGCTGTCATGTACAGTGGGTCAAACATAGGGAAGAATGTGGACAAGAGCAGTAGTGGGTGAATTGTAATCCACATCATTGGAGAGAAAGAGAGCATTGATGAGATCTCAGAGCTATTGGAGTATATTTGAGTTTTTGTTGGGCAAATCAAATGGAAAAATGAATATCCTATGTAAAATGGGTGATTAATTAGTGGCTTTTGAATGAAAAAGTAAATGAATTAGTCATGTCAGGACCTTTCTTTCTCATTTTACAAAGAAAGGCACTGAGACCAAAAACGGTGATCTTACAACATAACAGTAATGAGAAGAATGGGTAGGCTGGAATGCAGACCCAGGTCCTCTAACTCCAAGTCCTCCATTCCTCACTCATAGTAACTGCACATAGATTAGCGATGATTCACGAGAGTGTCGGCAGAACTTCTAGATAAAGAATTTGCTACTAAAATGGAAGATAATTCACTATTAAATACAGTCTTTGTGATCCCAATATATAGTACCAGGGACAGATAAGTAACTGAGCGCAGGCGAGAACGTATGTGTGGGCCAACACATACCAACAGATTTTATAGTATTATCTTGCTAATAACTCACAGCACAATTACTGCAGGATCTGACAACAAAGCTGAGCTCTCCTTGCACATAACGTGCCAGCCAGACAACAGGCACAGCCCATTTCTGACATTAGCTGCCGGCTAGGGATGAGCTTAGTTTTGCCTTCTCTGCTGGGTTCCTGGGAGGATGGGTTGAGACATTAGACATGAAAGCAGCACTATTGAAGTTAATAATAATAATATTCTCTTGCTTCTCTGGCAAGGTCTCTGTTCAGGTCAGTACCCAGTTCTAAATGGAGAGAGTTTGATAAGAAGTGGCCAGTGCTCAACTCAGGCCAAACAAGAACTGCAGGGATTTAATGTATGAGTTGGCTCAGGACAGGCAAGGCTTGAGAGTTCATGGTCCACTGGCCCCCATCTGGTCCTCAGATTCAGCCCAGAGGTTGTTTTTCCAAATTCAGTGACATTGGCCACCTCCATGCCCTGCCACTGGTCAGATGCAGTTGCGTGGCTTTCTGAAAAAGGCTTCCAGCTGGAAGGATATTCTAACCATGGACTTCCTTCTCTTGATGGTCTCTCTGTGCCAGAATTCTCAGAGAGAAATGTGTTAGCAAGGACAGGGGGTGGTGGTATCCAGTTGTTATGGCCTTTCCCAATCCTCCAAGGTATTAGTGTCCCTCCACTCAAATTACCTTGTGTTTGCATATACATGTCCACGCTATCTTACTTCCTCTTCATACTCTGCCATCCAGTAAGACTGGGCTCCTTGTTGTTCCTTACACAAAGCACGCCATCTCCCAGCTCCATTCATTTTCACTGGGTACACCCTATGTCTGAAATGCTCTCCCACCTCACCTCTTTTTTGCTTTTCCTGGCTTCCTTCAGGGCTCAGCTAAAGTCTCAGCTTTGGCAAGAAACCTTTCCTAGTCTTTCTTAATATTAGTGCCTTCCTCCTGAGACCACCTCCAATTTATCCTTTGTTGACCTCCCAAATCTGCACTGTTGTTGACTCCACTGGACTTTTCCATCATGCCCTTAGGAACCTCATATTGGGAAACCTCATCATCCTGCAAGATCCAATCAGCCTTAGCACCCCCACCTCATCAGTACCCTCCACCCACCTGGCTCTGCCCTTTTTGGTACTTCTTCATCATGGCCCTACTTTGAGTATCTTCTCCCTCCCGCCCCCACGCACATTTTCCAGCTTCCTTTTGAGTGTTGTTTTGACCCATTGGATTGTGAATTCCTTGATGCAAGGATTGTCTTTATTTTTCTTATTTGTTTCTCTAGTGCTTAGCACAGTGCCTGGTGCAAAAAAAAAAAAGAGTTTAAAAAATATTTTTGACTGATTGATATAATCTTGTTTGTGCATAGTTATTTGCAAGTTGCCTACCCACATTAGACTGTGAGCTCCTTGAGAGTAGAAACTGGTTATTTTTATTTTCTGTTTTCCTTTGTCTCCTCAGTGCTTTGTACAGTGACCAGAAAATAGTCAACAATTAATAACAATTAATAAATGTTAATTTATTGATACATTTATAATTTTATTTTAATAATTAATAAATGTAATGAATAAATGAATGATGCTTAATAAATGCTAATTGACTGTCTCTCCCAACAGAATGCAAATTCTTTAAGAGATGGGACTGTATGATTTGTGTCTTTGTATCTCCAGTGCCTGATGCTGTAGGTGATTCATAAATGATTATTGATTGATTAATAGATGAGACCATGGCCATTTATAATTAGAAAGGATCGGGGCAGCAGGCTTTCAAACAGAGAGATCTAGCTATGTTATGTTATCTAGTTATGATCAAAAGTCTTCAGTAGTTTCCTATTACCTACTAAATAAAAGTTCTTCTATCTGGCTTTCCAGATCTTCCACAATCTAGAATGACTTCTCTTTCCAGAGTTACCTCATACTACTCATCTTCATTGTCCTATGCTCTTGCCAAAGCAAACTATTCTCTGTACCAACAAATATTCATTGTCATCTCCTGCCTCCATATCTTTGCTCAAGGCTTACTGCATGCCTGGAATGTTTTCCTTTCCCTTCTTCACCTGTCTAAATCCTAATTATCCTTTAATGCAAAACTGAAATGCTAGCTTCTCCATGATTTCTTCCCCAATATTTATCATACAATGAATAGAATTTAGACAGAGTCAAGGAGACCTAGTTTCAAATCTTGCCTCAGACACTAGCTGTGTATGACCCTGGGAATCTCATTTAACCTCTCTGGGCCTCATTTCTTCCATCTCTATGATGAAGGGGATGGAATAGATGGTCTCTAAGCTGCTTTCCAGCTCAAAATTGATGCTTCTATGATACTCAAGACCTCTCGTAGTACTTGTGCATACCACTGTAATGTACTTATCCTAGCATGAAAGGACCAATTAATTCAGAGCCAGAAGGGACAGTGGAGGTCCTCTGGTTTTTCCTCCTCATTTTTATTGGGGAGGAGCCTAAGGACCCAAAAGAGGATGTCACCATCCAAGATTGTAAAGCTAGCAAGTAGCAGCACTGGGGTTAGAACAGAAGTTGTTTCACTTTCATTTCAGAGTTTATTCCACTCTTCTATTCTGGTTGAATATGAAATATACAGAGAGAGCCAAAAAAAGAAAATCAGCTTCAGATCAGTTATAGAAAAATTGCTCTTGGCAGCAGAAAGCATGGTGGAATATGCTCACCATATAATACTTTAATTAACGTTATTATTTAATCAATTCATCCTTAGACCAGTGGCAGGATACTGACAAGTTGTATCACCGAGAGTCAGAAGGCATGTGGACATAGGTAGATCAAAAAAAGGAGACTTCTTACAGCTGGGATGATAACTTGTCAGTGTTGGGAAAGGATTAGAACCACAGTACTGCTGGGCACAGAAATGATTTTCAATGGAAAGTATATCAAATGCAATAGATAAACAGCATAAACTTAATTGGCTAAGAATTGCATGTTTGCAGGGAAGTTTGATCTTAAGGGCACCTAAGAAGGGTCTAAAGTATATGAAATAGGTAAATAATATGCTCTTATTGGCTGAAACCTCTACCTTTGCAAAGATATCTACCCTGAGGTCATTAAAAAGGGAACTGGAATGGGGGTGGGGGCAGAACTGGGGCAAAGGGCATGAGATGAGGGAAAGAAAGATATTGAACAAATTCAGTAAAATGTCTAAGAACTTCCAGATTCAGGGGTTTTT
Organism: Phascolarctos cinereus; assembly: GCF_003287225.1. Classification (NCBI taxonomy): domain Eukaryota; kingdom Metazoa; phylum Chordata; class Mammalia; order Diprotodontia; family Phascolarctidae; genus Phascolarctos; species Phascolarctos cinereus. The sequence goes on from NW_027555625.1 coordinate 323,403,994, forward strand.
CAATCCCAAAGGCATCACATATGTTAAGAGGCAAATATGCAGATGCAGAATGGAAAAGATTACATAGCTGCAGGCGGGAGGGCTGGAGGTTGTGAAAACTGTGAGATTGCTCCCAAATGTGCTTATAGGTGGTATTTAAATACCTATAGGTCTTTGCAAGGATCAAAAAGGTGAGTCAAGCTCAGAGCATACACTAGCTCAGTCCCTCATGGGGAAAAGAGAGTGGGAAAAGGATGTATTTAGTGGGAAATGAAGACACTGCCAAGATTTATCCAAATTACTCTCTGTCCTTGGAGCTAAGACTCCAAGAAGGGAAGAGATCTCCTAGTCATTAAGTGAGGAAATTATTAAGTTTTTAAGAAAAGTGAGGAAGAACAGAAATATGACTAAGTATTCCTCTTCCTTGGCCCCATCCTAAAAAGAGATGTCTCTGTTAGGAATCAAAAATGGAATTATATAGAGGAGTAAACAAAATTATGGTATATATCTGTGTGTATGTATGTATATAGATATATGCATGTATGTTATATATGTAATTGTATATGTATGTATATGTATATATGCATATGTATATGTATGTATGCATATGTATATATATGTATATGTGTGTGTGTATATATATATATATATATACATACACATACATATATGATAGAGAGAGAGACAGACAGATAGATATTTACAGCGAGCCAAGGCATTGGGTGCCTGCTTTCTGTAGAGGTCTGATCATGTCATCGACTTATTCAGTAAACTCCAATACATTCCCATTACCTTTAGGATCAAATATAAACTCCTCTGGATGGCATGTAAAGATCTTCATACCCTGCCCCCTCCTATCTTGCCTATCTTAAACATGATTCCCTTCCATGAACTCTATGGTCCAGCCATATTGGCTGACTAGCTATTCTTTATGTGAGATGACCTATCTCCTATGTGCCTTTGCACTGGCTGTCTTATCAGTTCCTAGAATTCATACTTTCCCTCTTAAAATAATTTCCTTACTTCAAGACAGCTCAAATGTCGCCTTCTGTCACCTTTCCCAGTGCCCACAGCTGCTGCTGCCTTCCTCTGTAAGATTAGATTCCACTGATTCTCCATGTGGTTTGAATGGATGTATGTATGTATCTACCTATATCTATGTATATGTATATACATATATATGTATGCATATATTTATATATACATACATATATAGGTTGTATGTGTGTGTGTGTGTGTGTGTGTGTGTGTGTGTGTGTGTGTGCCCATAAAGGCAACAAAATCTAAGAATAAGCTATCCAAGTTCAAAGTCAAGGCCAGAGTCAAGAAGATGTAACTGTGATGTTCTTTCCTAGGACTCTCTATCCAATCACTTCTGTAAATACTTGTTTCTGTTTCTTGGCCATCCCATTTGTAGAAGTCGTTACTCTAAGACTCTAAAGCTATAATTCAGACTTTCTCATCTAGGGCTTGCAGGAGATCAGAAGTTTTACACTAGATGAAAATCAGTGTGAGAAATTGGAAACGGAGTTTTCTTGTATGAACACACTGATGCCAAGTAAAGAAGCAGAACCAGACAGCAACTTAAACAATGACCACAATAATACACAGAAAAACATTGAAAGCAATAACTTATCCAAGTGGTTATCAATCTTGACTTCAGAGAACTGAGAGCATGAGGTATGCCACCCTCTTCTCAACAGAAAGGCAGTAGACTATAGGGGCAGAATAAGACATACACTGTCAAACATGATCAATATGTTGGTTAGCTCTGCATAGCTATGGGTCTGTGTAACAAAAGAGATTTCTGGTTGGTAGTAGTGGAGTAATTAGAAAATGACAACAATATTAACAAAAACCTTTTCTAAAAGCGAGTCTAAATGAGGATCAAAATACATACTTTTATTGCCCTACCTCAGGAAGAACCAAGTCTTCTATTTCACATGAAACAGAAACTTTTTGGTTTCCTTTCTACCTGCTGGATCCTCAGTAGACCCAGCCTCAGGTCACCCTGAAATGTAAAACAGACAGAAGAGAATCCCTCCTATTGATGAGTACCTTGAGAAAGAAGGGAGGAATCAATGGCCACAACTTCCGTGGCTGCCACTTTGTTTCTCTTCTTAAGGAAGTGACCAAATCCAGGTTCAGTTATCTGTGCCTGGGTCTTATTTCCTTTATAAAGAGTAATAACTGAGGTGTTGCAGAAAGATCACTGCACTTCAGAAAATCTGGGTCTGAATTCTAGCTACTACTTAAAGCCTATGTCACCTGCCCTTCTCTTGGCTTCAGCTTCCTCATTTATAAAATGAAGGGATTGACTAGATGCTCTCTGAGGGCCCCTCCAGGTCTAACTACTAAGAGGCTATGATCATAATATGATCTTTGAAGGGAGTGACTGCGTCTCACTATATTATCTGGCACTTATATAGTTTATCTGGCATTCATTTAATTTATATAAATTTTAAAGCTTTTTACATTGATTATTTCATTTGATTCTTGCAACAAATTCATGAGGCAAATGTTATCTTATTTCCATTCTGACAGATAAGGAAACTGAAGCCCCAGAGATTAAATGTCTTGCTCAGGGTCCACATAACTAGTTTCTAAGGTGAAATTTGAACCCGGATCTTTCTGACTTCCAAGTACACTCTATCCACAATGCTATTGTGCATGTCCTTATTCAACTTTAAAGTCTTCCAGCATCTAGTACAGGCTTTGGACAGAGGGCTAATGAAATATTAATGAATGAACAAATGAAAGATGACACTTGAGTCTTAAACACTGCCAAGAACCTCCAAATCAGGAAACCTTAACCTTTTCTAAGTCACAGACTCTGTAGGCAGTTTGGTAAAGCCTTTGGTTCCTTTTCAGAATAATGTTTTTTAAATGTACAAATTAAATATAATCAATTATATTGAAATAAGGATGTGCTTTTGCCCATCCAAGTTTATGAACTCCCTGAAATTTGTCCATAGACTTAAGGCTAAGAAGCCCTGCTCCAAAGGGTTCAATAATTATCTCTATATAGATGACTCCCAAATCTCCTCTCCTTTCTTCTGTCTTTCTTTCTCTTTTTCTTTCTTTCTCTCTTCTCTCTCTCTCTCTCTCTCTCTCTCTCTCTCTCTCTCTCTCTCTCTCTCTCTCTCTCTCTCTCTCTCTCCTCCCTCTCTCTCCCCCCTTCCTCTCTTTTTCTATGTATGTATGTATGTATATAGATCCAAATTCACTTTCTCTTCCGAGCTCTAGTCTTGTATCACCAACTGCCCATTAGACATTTTTAAAATGTCTAATTTTTTAAAAGCAACATATCCAAAACAAAATTTGTTATCCTTTTCCCTCCTTCTGACTGGGGTACCACCAACCTTCTAGCAATACAGATTTACAACTTCAGAATCATTCTTGACTCTACTTTCTCTCATCCCCTACATCCAATCAGTTGCCAAATACTGTTGATTTTATTTCTCATATCTAACCCCTTTCTCTCCACTCATGAAACCATGGGAGCTAGGTGGTATAGTGGATAGAGTACCAGGTCTGGAGTTAGGAAGACACATCTTCTGAATTCAAATCTAGCCTCAGACGCTCACTAGCTGTGTGAACCTGGGCAAGTCACTTAACCCTGTTTGCCTCGGTTTTTCACCTGTAAAAATGAGCTGGAGAAGAAAACGGCAAACCACTCCAGTATCTTTGTCAAGAAAATCCCAAATGTGGTCATAAAGAATCGGACTTGACTGAAATGACTGAACAACAATAACTATTCCTGACCTGGAATAACATACTGTAACAAATTCTTAACTGGTGTCCTTGCCTCCAACCTCTCCACCCAGCTGCCAAAGTGATGTTTCTAAAGCACTAGACTGACCATGTCACTCCCTAGCTCAAAAGGTTTCAGTGACTCAGTGGCCACTGGATCAAGTATAAAACTCAGTTTGATACTTAAAGCCTTCTATAACCCAGCTCCAGCTTAACTTCCCAAAGTGATTAAACATTAATCACCCTCATTCTCAAGCATTCAGCCAAATACGCCTCCTTGTAGTCTGTCACACATAACATTCCACATACTATCTATGTGCCTTTGAATAGGCTGTCCCTCATGGCTGCAATACACTCTCTTCACCCTTGTCTCTCAGAATCCCTTGTTTCTTTCGAGGCTCATCTCAACTTCCACTTCTACACAACGTCTTTCTTGATACCTCAGCTGCTAATGACTCCCCTCCCATCTGTTTAATAGATAGGACAAATAGATGAATTGACAGAGAGAGAGTGAGAATGATAGCTAGTTCCTACTTCTATGGGCTCCTGTTTTTTCCTCCAGTAAAGAAGAAGCTTCTTGCAGAAGAGAATATTTTGTTTATTTCAATGTTCATTGCCTAGAAGAGACCCCGGCACATAGTAGATTGATTGATGATGATCGTGATGAGAATGATGGTAGCCAGTATTTATGTAGCACTTTAAAGTTTACAAAGCACCTTATAAATATCTCATTTGATCATCGCAACAATCCTGGGAGGTAGGTGTTATTATTATCCCCATTTTGCAGATTAGGAAACAGGCACAGGGAGGTTAAGTGACTTGCCAAGGCTCACATAGCTAGTAAGTGCCTGAGATCAGATTCAAACTCAGGTATTCCGACCCCAATCTTGCACTTTATCTGCTGTGACAGCTAACTGCCAGTAAATTAATAAATGCTTCTTGATTGTTAATTACAGTGCTCCTAGGTATCTACCTCTGATTCCTCTTTCCTCCAGTTCTGTATTCTGGGGAATGAGCTCAAACTTTGTGATATCTCTATATAAAGTCATACACACACACACACACACACACACACACACACACACACACACACACAAACACACACATACACACACACACATTTAAGTATGATATCCATCCTTCAGTAACTGAAAGGTCAGCGCCAGCTGCTATCAAAGCTTTTAGAATGGGGTAGATGAACCCTATGTTTAGCTAACCTGAGGCTTTGGGTAGGTTGGGGGCAGTGCCAGAAGGCTGTGATTCTCCTAAGCACAGCAATCCTCCAAAGGAAGCTCTGCTTTGAAATACCCTGGAGAAGACAATACCAGCTTTTCTTTCCCCAGAAATATAACCTCAGAGATGACCTCCTCTTGCATCAGCAAACACTTTTGTCTGTGTCCTTAAAAAGATTTTTCCAGATGTTTAAATCCTCCTCAAATACCAAGAGAAAAGAGTGGCCTTCGATGAGCATGTCTATGCTCCATACCACGCTCAGGTTTCCCAAGAACTCATCTCCAAGGGGGTAAGTAGATTCATATTGTCTGGTAATGACAGCTCCTGTTTCACACTTTGTACTTCTGATGAATTCACAATGTATATATTCCCTCCACCAGTACCGATTGAATGTAATTTTTGTCCATATCCTTCCAAAAATCCTTCATGTTGACTATGCACTGGACATCTTCCTTTGAATCTCAGACTGCTCATTTGTTATCCTTCATTTTTGATATGTAAGCAGACTGCTTTATTTTCTGGTCATACATATCCTTCCTGGTATTCTATTGTGATACTTCTTCCTCACCATTCATTGGTGGTAATACGCTATAGCCCATTTATTCCCACAACACAACTTTCTATTGAACTTTGGGTCACCTGAGCTTTCAATTCTTTTGAAATTGTGAGTTGAGAGTATTATTTTTTCATTACCCAGAACTGTGATTTCTTTTATGGAGAACTCCCAAAGAGGAAATTGTGTTTACTGTTGCAGATCAACATCTGTTTTGCAAGTTATAATCTTGGAGATTTGCTTGAGACACGGAGAGTATATTACCCAATGACTTACCCAAGGTCTCATGGCCAATAGGTGTCAGACACAGGACCTAGGGCTTTCTGTCTCACCAGTAAGCTCACTAACAATTATGCCACCTTGACTTTCTCTATCAGGAGAAAGGACAGCTAGGTGGCATAGTGGGTAGAACAGCGGCCCTGGAATCAGGAGGACCTAAATTCAAATCCAGCATCAGACACTTACTAGCTGTGACCCTTGCCAAGTCATTTAGCTCTGTTTGCTCAGTTCCTCATTTGTAAAATGATCTGGAGAAGGAAATGACAAACTACTCCAATATCTTTGCTAAGAAAACCCTCAATGGTGTCATGAAGAGTTGAATACAACTAAATAACAAAAAGTTAAGAGAATGATGATTTTTTAAAAATGCAATTTGATGACCCAGAACAACTCAGGTTCATTAAAAGTGTGGCATAACTTAAATACAAATTAGCCTGCTCTTTTCTGAGTCAATACTCTGCTAACTGACCAGTAGAAGTATCTAAGACATATATGCATTTAGCCTAACTTTTGGTACTGAATACAATGTAGGGATTCAACAAGTGCTTGATGAATTTAAATGAGATAAATTGAATTGAAATTAATGGCCTTTTCTCTTCCCAGTTCATACAATAATCTTCACCCATTTGGGTTTTCCTGGGTAGATGGTTAAGCTGATCTCTTTCGAGTGCCATGAAGTTCACTGAGTAGCTCTGTAATGTTTGAGCTCTGGTACAATCTATACAATTTTATTCACAAGTAAGAACATCTGGAAAACTTCACCATGTATATCAAACGCCAATTCTATTTGATCTTTATAAGGACACCCCCTCCCATGATTGTAGTGAGTACCTTTGACGAAGATGCAACTTCCTATTTTATGTCTTGTTTGATAATGATCACCAAGAGATCACTGAACAAAGGTATTTCTGTGATTTCAATCATAAAGGAATCTTGTGCAGTGAGTGTACATGCATGGGAGAGTCTCTCTAAAGGTGTCTATTCCTCTACCAAGTCAAATTTTCTTTTGGAATCAAGAAACAATAAGTATGATGAGATCTTGTGTTCTCTACATCTCGGTTCAGAGTACGACTTCGTAGTGGCTATGAAGATTCGGTCCTCTATACAGCATCATCTGCGAAGCTTTCCTGTTGCCTTTTCATATTTTCATCCAGGATACTCTCCGTGGTACACAGACCACTACCTTAAGAAAGTGGCACATGAGCCAGTAGTTACTATTCTTCTCAGGTGCTCCCTTTTCAGCAAAAATATACTCCATGCCATTTTTTCTTTCTTTGGAAAAAGAATACTGTTCTATTGTTTAAAGGCCAAGTTTACCACTTCCGCAAAGCCTGGACATGCGAAGGTCAATTCTTCAGCCATGGGTATTCCCAAATCAATGTTCAATAGAATCTGGAATCTTTCCTACTCAACACAGGTCTCAGGACCTGGAAGAATAAAGAATGGAATGTCCATAGTCAATATATTTATAAGTATCTTCAGGGATTTTAGATATTTATGGCTGTCATTAAGTCATCTCTCTCTCTCCTCTAATATTCTGAAATTATTTTGTTTGGCTGTTCTCAGGCTTTGTTACATTTTTCCTTGTATCATACTTACTTCTGTGCATGTACCCCTCCACCCCATCCATTAAATTGTGATAGTAGTAGAGTGGTAGTGGTGGCGGTAGTAGTAGTAGCAGTAGTAGTAGTAAAAGTTGTTGTAGGAGTAGTAGTAGTGATAGTAGTGGTGACGATGGGAGTAGGAGTGGGAGTAGGAGTAGTAGCAGCAGCAGCAGCAGCAGCAACTGATATTTCTTTAAATCCTGGAAAGTATGTTATAGATATAACATAATCATTCCTTATTTGGACATTTCATTTATTGAAAGGGATACAAAAAGGGGAATATTTTTCTAAGAAACATTGAATAAATGCAGCTCTAAAGAGCTGAGAGAAAGCAGTCCCTCTGATAAAATTACTGGGAGGACCTGAGATAAAACGGCCCCTCAGAGGGAAAAGTACTTACTGAAGGCAAAGATGGTCCAGGTGTCTTTATTCACTATCTAATTTACATTTGACTATTATGAGCATCTTAAGGTTACTTGTTGGGAAATTCTGATATCTATAACTTTCCAGTGACTGCGAGAAGATTGCATATGAACTATTTGTTTTGTATATGACAGAAATATGGATTTTCTTTTCTCACTCTAAGATAGAGGTGATTCACATCACACCAGGGGACCCTACTTTGATGCAGGAGAACATGCAGAAGTCAATGAAGAAGGAAAATGCAGAAGAGGAGAGCATCTATGCCAACCCTAACCCAAATGAGACCAGATGAGGGAAGCAAGATAGACTTTTCAACTGATGTTAAAAGCTGATCTGACTAGAGGAAGACAGGCTTTGAAGCTATTGCTAGGAATTAATCTGATAGAAAAATTCCACTGTTCAAAAAAGTTGATTAGAGGAAAGAATCTTTAGCTATGTCAAGAGTGGCTGGAAAAAGAAAAGCTTAGTCTGTTTTGCCCTTTTATAACCACTTACAGCTTAAAATATGGAAACCCCTCAAGCTTTTTCCTAACTTTTTTTCTTTATTGCTGCATATGGACCGAAAGGGTAAAACTCCTCTGAGGTTACTGAGCAGACCTGAATACCTCTGTGGATTCCTGACTTAAAGAAACAAAGAGTTTTATTTAGATAGTTAATGCTGAGGGGGCAGCTAGGTGGTGCAGTGGATAGAGCACCAGCCCTAAAGTCAGGAGGACTTGAGTTCAAATCTGACCTCGACCAAACACTTGACACTTACTAGCTGTGTTACCCTGTGCAAGTCACTTAACCCCAATTGCCTAAAAAAAAAAAGGATAGTTAATGCTGCCTCAGAGCTAGCCAAGGTAGCATACCTGCATAGTTCTGCAGACCCCAGGCTTAGGATCTCTATTTTCTAGAAAGAAAATTAACATTGTTTCAGTGGTCTGAGAATAACAGCCAGTATGAGAAGCTGCTATATCCAGCAATAGGGTAGTGGGGCCAAAAAGTGGTCTACAGTCTAAACCTGTAAATTGGACTTTTTTCCTATTCATGTACCTCTCTGCCCACTCTCTCCCTCACAGATACAGTGTGCACTGGTGGAAGAGTATGACCCAAGATTCTGTGGGAATGTTATACTATTCTTGTTCTTGCATTTGCCTTGATGGCTTATAAATGTTTCATGATTAAGAGCTAATGGCATGATTTGGAATGATATGTTTAAATGGGAAGCACACTAGTGGGGCTCAGTGAGCACAGTAGTGGTGTACAACTCTATAGCTTTCCCACACCTTTTAGACTCCTAAAAATGAGTTGTAGTTCGGTAGTTCAATCCCTTCTGGAGAATCACCATGACCTTGCCCAAGTAGATGCAGATGGGATGAGTGAACCCCGAGCCCAGAGAGAGAAAAGAGTTAAGGGTTAATGTAACGCCTTTGCTTCTTACATATTATCTAGTATGAGCCTCATTACAGCCCTGTGAGATAAGTTAGGACAGACTTTATTATATCCATTTAATAGATGAGGAAACTGAGGCTGAGAGGGAAGCTATTTGAGCTTGCTCACATAGCTGGTAGCAGAAGCAGCATTTGAAGCCAGATCTTCTTGACTCCAAATCCAGTGCACTAACCACTGTACCATCCTTAACACTCCTTGACGGGTCTCTATACAGGGCCTTAAACACAACAGGTGCAACATTATGAAATTAATATGAATCCATGTGTGTATCTCATGGAACCTCAAGCAATCTGGTACTGAAGCTTGCTGCTTCTGAAGCATTTTTTTAAATTTTTTTTTAAAGTAGCAATAGCAATAACTTACTGGGCGAAAAAAGACTTCCCACTCATATCATGGTCAATGAACAAGAATAAGGCCCAGGTAGATGGTCTTCATCAAAGCAGGAGACATCAATTTTCCTTAACTAAAAGCTTGCCTCTTTCCTCTGATCTTATGTTTGGGCAATGCCTTTCTCCTGAAAGTAAAGGGCAGTGGTTCTTTAGAGTGAATATATTTTGTAAAGGAGTTCTAAGCGCACCCCTAACAAGGATGCCACACTGCAGATATGTGGTTACGGACAGCTACTGTAAATAAAAAAAAATCATCCCTCACCAACATACAGTTGCATGGATCAAGAAGTCTTAATGTAAGAGGTGGTCTTTGAACTGTGTCTGGAAGGAAGAGAAGGACTCTGAGGCAGAGATAAGGAGGGAGGGTATTCCAAGAACAGAGGATGGCCATGCAAAGGTATGGAGGTAGAAGATGTGATATTATGGGTGAAGAACAAAAAGAAGGATCTTTTGGCTGCATTGCAGAGTTCAGGAGGCAGAGTGATGTTCTAAGACATCCAAATGCAACATTTTAATTCTGATTTCAGTGACTAGAAGTAGATATATTTGCATGGATATGAACTTGGGTTCTTGAAAGCTATGCCAGTAGAACAGAAACTCAGGCTAGTTCTAATAAGCTTGAAAACACTTCTGGCATAGCCCTGCTAACAGACTATATTTGCATTGCGAAGACCAGTTTAGCTAAATATGGAAGGGCTCACTATCAGTAAGAGGACCATTTTAGCAATGGATTCTTTGGCCTTAGCAATCCATGAAGCAAAGAAAAATGCAAATTGGTCCTTAAGCCCTGTGTGGCCCCCTTCCATGGGTGCAAGGATAATAGGAGAGGGACATAAAATACGGTAGAACATACTAAAAATCACACAGTTTTTACACTGTCAAGAAACACTGAATTTTTGGCACTAATGCATATGAGAACATTGTCCTATAGTGGGAAGATCACTGGACTGGGAGCTTGGAGATATGGGCTCTAGTCCTTGATAGAACTTAACTGTAAACTGGACCACCTCATTTCCTATCTTTAGCCCTATTCCTACTCTGTAAAATGAGAGAGCTTGATCAGATGGTCACTGAGGTCCATTCCAGTTGTGTCAGACCCTTTCCCTGGATGATTACAACTTTCCTCTTCATCCATCATGGAAGACTGCTTTACACATCATCATCATCATCATCATCATCATCATCATCATCATCATCATCATCATCGCCAGAATTTATATAGTACTCTAATGATTGCAAAGCTCTTTACAAGTTGTCTCAGTTGAACTTTATGACCCAAGTAGGTGCTATTACAATCCTCATTTAACTGATGAGGAAACTGAGACTGAGGCAGGTTAAGTGACTTGTCCCAGGTTACATAGCTAGTAAGTGACTGAGACAGGATTTGAACTCAGATTGTTCTGACTCCAAATCCACTACTCTTACTACTGTGTATTATGGTTATCTGAATCTGAATCTTATCCTCCTCAGTGCTCTGCTCTCAGTAGGTGTTCAGTAAATGAAATTTGATTTATTGATTGAATGAGAGAATGGTTCTGTCTGATATATGACATGACCATAGGATCATAAATTTTGAGTTAGAACTGGGCCAACCTCATAATTTTACAGATGAGGAATGTGAGGCCCAGAAAGGTTAAATGTCATACAGAAAGTGACAGAGGCGGGATTTGAACCTCTGATTCCAAATGAGAATGTCATGTCAATAAATAGCCAACCATATTCCTTTCTGTCCAGCCCAGATACGGACTTTATTTCAGTGAAACAGTGTAGTGCAGTGCAGCGCCATACTAAATCTTCATCCAGCCAAGAGTAACAGGAACCATAGCTCCCCAGAGAGCTGACAGGCAAAAGACCAACATTTCTCCCACTCTGCCTGGGAGGCCCAAAGTTTAAAGGTTAATCAGCTGCCAGTTTCCAAGCAATGCATGCTTTTTCCCCTGCCCATCAGAAATCAGCATGGGTGCACTGGGCTTATTGAGGCAATCAAAGGAATACACTCCACTCAACACCATTTATCAATGTCAACCAAGGAGCAATTATATTTCATCCAACTGAAAATAAATAGACAACAAGCCTCACAGCTCAGACGACAGGCATAAACATCAGCTATGCTGGTGCATCAGGTCCATCAAGACCATCTGTTTGTGTGCCTGTGTGTGCACGTGTGTATGCTGGGGCTCTTCTTGTGAGAGTATATGCGTGTGCTCCTCTTTGTATGTGGACATCTAGCTGCAACTGAAAATCTGGGCAAGGAAAGATGAGTCAACTTTGGCTAATAAGAAAATCTGTAGAAATTTATAAACTCATAAATGTTCTTACCCCACCTATGCCACAAACTAGCTGTGTGACTTTGGAAGTCACTTCTCCTATCTGGGACTCTAGGTAGATAATATAATTTGCGATGGGGGGGGAGGTGGAAGGGTTCTGGATCTGTGGTTACATTGATGCAGAGAACTCCCAGTATGGAAACCTCTCCTACCAATATAGATTAGCAACTCATCTATAACTTATATTCTTAGAGAATTGCCTGTGGACACAGGTTAAATGACTTGGCCATAGACACACAAGGTATATGTGTTAGAAGCAGGACTTGAAGCCTAGGATTTCCTTTACAGCAAGGCTGGCCCTCTATCCAACTGGGTTATCCAGTCTCTCCATATCCATGATGAGGTTTAAGCAGTGTCATTACAGGCTGCTCTTTGGGGGTTGTCAATAATAACTTGATCCCAAGGTTATGGCACACCTATGATGGAATCATTTAATTTTACTGGGATTTTTGACTAGATTTAATACCCAGTGGTAGATTGCTGTCTAGTGTGTGTTCTGGCCAGTTTGGTTACCTTCACGGCTAAATCAGATTTGCTGTTGACTCTACTGCAAGGCATGTCACTAGTAAAGGAGGAAAAGAAGGAACCCCCAAAATGGTCCATTCAGAGGGCCAGGTTTTGCAGACTTCAAGTTCCCTATAAATGGTAGCATTGAAAAGGTAACGTTCTTTGAGACTATATTAAGGGAGGTACATTTTCTACAGCAAGGATGTGAGTTCCATTGCATTCTGCCCTGGACAGACCACATCTGGAGTTATCGTGGTCAGTCTTGACATTATACTTGAGGAAGGAGACTTACAAGTTGGAGTAAGGCCAAAGAAGAGTCACTGGTATAGGCAAGGGACTGGAGCTTATGCCATTCGAGGGGCAGTTGAAGGAGCAAGTCTTGTTTAGGTTGGAGAAAAGAAGGTTTTTCTAGGGAGGAGTCAAGATTGGAGCATGATAGGTATCTTCAGGTATTTAAAAGGTTACCACAGGGAAGAGGGATTATACATGCTCTGATAGGTCATGGAAGGTAGTACTAGAACTAATGTGGGCTGAGGGTAGGTAATGGGGGTGGTGAGAGTTTCAGAGAAAGAGATTTTGACCACATATACAGAAAACTTCTCAACAACTGGAGTTACCCAAAAGTGGAATGGGATGCCCCATGAGACGATGAGTTTGTCATCACTGGATGTCTTCCAGGGGATGCTGATTAATTGTCAGGAATGTTCATACATCCCTTCCCAAGTGTGGGTTTGGCTAGAAGGCCACTGCAGTCTCTTCTAGCTCTAACAGTCTATGATTCTGTGACAAATAATGGCAACAAAAACTCCATCATTATTTTGATACATTTTTGAAAACTATGTCACATGAAGAATTTATATGAGAAAGTCAATCTGTTTCCCTTTCTGCTTCCCTGGATATGATGCTGAATAAAAGCCACAAATAAATCTATGTATGTGTTGGGGACCAGCTGCAAAAAATACAGATTAGCCAGACCGTACGATTCCATTGTACCTGAGGAAAGATCCCAAAAGCATCTGGAAAGTACCCGCAATGTGTCTCTTGGGAGCCTTCAGCATAGAACTTACCTTGAGCTCAGATAAATTCCCAAGTTTTAGGAAACTTAGAGAAACAACTAACTTTTTGACATCCCATTTCTCATTGATTCCTAGTACACGATGTTTTAAAATTGTGGAATATTTGTGTTAGATGATAGGATCATGATTTTGGATTTGAAAAGAACTTCCTAAGCCTCAAGAAAGATTTGCTCAAAGACACACAGTAAATCAGTGACAGCTCAGAAGCGGAACCCATGTCTCAATTCAGTCAGGGATTGTTTCTTCAGTGTATTCAACAAATAGGTATCTTGTACCGGCTAAGCATAACGCCTTGTGCTAGGTGCTGTGAAAGATATGAAGATAAACAAGAAATGTTTTTGTCCTCAAGCAGCTTACAGTCTAGTAAGGGAGTCAGGACAGGTAGAAAATAATTACAATAAAAGAGATGACAATAGGCCCACTTCAGTGTAAACAAAGGGTTAGAAGGGCCTTGAAGGATAGGTAAGATTTCGATAAATGGAGAAATTTGGGACTGTTCCAGACATGAGAAATAACTTGAGGAAGGGGACTAGTTAATCCATGCTAGATAGGTTTTCTCCTACTGACAACACCCTTCCTTTAAAAGAATCACCAAGGGATTTTTCATTCAGTCATGCATGACCAGTGGATTGTGATGATTCAATCCTTGGTACTATGTCGGGCAGTGAAGGGATGATTACCTCTGAGCCCTGGTCCCTAGCCTGTCTTTAGCCCTAAGCTCAACTAGTATTCAGACCCTAGGCCTGCCTGTTGGTCTGCCTCAAGCCCCTAGCCTGGTGTGACATGATTCATTTTTATTCACATTTGTCATTTCATTAAAAAGTCACCAACCCCTCAGGGCGGGGATTTCAGAGTGATTGATACAACTCCCAGGTGTTTCAAACCACTCGTTTCCAGATTCAACGTCCTAACTTCACCTAATGCATGCTATCATCACCCACAAATGTGCTGCCTGGCGTGTCTTTATTGCTTAATTACCAAGGTGAAAGGCTCACAATGAATTAGGCATTTAATCATCAATGCATACATTTCCAGGTATTGCTGCAAAAGAGTTTAGACAGGAAAGCCCTGTCATCTGTAAGCTCTTGCTTCCACACCCAATAGGAACATGCCAGTCAATTAGACTATTATTTTTGAAGTTAACCATGTGGCAGCCCCTTTGATAAAAGAATGTTTTGATAAAATATGACTCTATATTTTATATTATTAGAATCATTCTGTACTCCACTAGTTATGTCTGCTCTGCTCAACACATAGCCTGGCACAAAATAGGTACCCAGTGAATACTAATTGAGGAATGAAAGTATAATGTCCACTCACTTTCCCATCTGTCTCTCTTCCTTTCCTTACTCTAAACCTTCTCCCCATTTCTCTCTCTCTTTCTCTCTCTCTGTATGTGTCTCTCTGCATAGACACACACACACAGTATAAATGGGAAAGAATGACAGAATCTCCTAGTAGTAGCATACTAACTAATGCTTGTATTCCATATCTTCAACAAGTAATTGTTCAGCATCTGCTTGGTAAACCTTCGATAACAGAAATCTCACTACTTGTAAGGTAGCTCTGATTGTTAAGAACTTTTTCCTGTGGATAAGCTAAAAATCTCCTTCCCTCAAGTTTCTACCCAATGGTTCCTGTTCTGCTTTGTACAATTAAAAAAAACAAGTCTAATACTTCTTCCATACAAAAGCTCTTCAAATATTTGAATCAGTTATTAACCTCCCCCCCTAAACCCTCACCCCAATCAACAAAGTCTTTTCTTCCACAGGCTAACCTTTAAATAATTTTCATATGTCTTGGTTGCCTATTCTTTCATCATCTTGGCCAGCTTCCTCTGGACATTCTCAAGGTTGTCAGTGTCTTAAAATGTGACACCCTAAAATCAACCCCCAGTTTCAGTGTTGAGTGAGGGGTCAGATTACTTAATACCTGAGGTCCCTTCCAACTATGATTGCATTATTCTAGGCTGCCATGGAGGGCACTCCATTTTCTGATGTGGCTATCAGAGGTTTCCTAAGTTAGAGAAACCATGGATAAGACCCATATTGGAAACACTTGGATGCCTTCATTTTCCCTCTGTGCTTCAGGCCTCAAAGGTAAGACACACTACAGTAGGAGGAAGAAGAGATGTACTCCAGAGTCCAGTTAGGTAAAATGAGGTGAGCAGGGGTGGAGGGAAGATGAAAAAACTTAGTTTTGGAAATCAAAGGGCTGCAACAGTTGGAGAATCACAAAGTTTTGGTCTGTGAATCATTTTTGAGGAGGGAGGAAGAAGTTGGGTGGGGTGTGCAACTTTAATGGCCCTTTTGAGCTAAAGGACTTTGCAAAGCCTGAGAAATAAAACTTGAAATGGGAGATAAAAGGAGCTCTGGAGAAGAACAAATTGCATTGCCTTTAAGTGGGAAAAAATTGTGATCTTTGGAAGCAAATATGCTTAAGACATCGTCATTCTAGCTCAAAATAACTCAGTTGGAGGAGGGAGCAGTTAAAGTATGCATGGTGGAATTCACATTACTGTCTGGGCTCCCGCCTGGAGTGTTATTGGGCAATTTACAGTCCAAATCAATAAACAACTTAAATTCTGCTAAAGAAATAACTGAAATGAAAGAATAAAGGAACAGAGAAACAAATAGCCAATTTGAAGAACAAAGAAGCTGGGATTCCATCTTTTGTAAATCAGCCCATATGGAGCACTCTCTAGTCACTTGATAAGTGCTAAATGATTACAATGATGATGATACTGACAATGAGAATGCAGCAGCCCCCACCCCTGCCCTCAGCCCTTCAGCATCCTAACAAGATGAAACAACGCCTACTTCTGTTTTATTGTTCCATAAAGTCCAAATTCCTCCACCTGGCATTCAAGGCCTTCCCATAATCTGTCTCCATCTTGCATTTCCAGCCTGATTTCTCACTGGCCCAAACCAGAGAGTTTTGTGAAGATAAATTGGGTCATCTTTTGTCTGGATTCTTAAGTGTCCCTTAGTCATTGAATGGGCATTGCCTCAGACAAATTGAGACTGGGGAAAGACCTTGATTTAGAAAGGCCAAAGTCACCCACTGCATCCTGGACCAACACCAGCCATCTTGACTTTTATCTTGCCACTGCACTTCAGGGATTCTGGAGGACAGAGTAAGGCTAACAACTGTGCAATTCTGCCTCATTCAAATCCAATTCACACCAAGTTAAGACATCACCTTCTTGATGTCATTGGTCCTCTTTGTGAATGAAGGATGGACAATAACAATCCAAACCACTCGAGGCTGCCAATTTTCATACTGCCCTCTCCCATTTCCATGTCTTTGCTCATGCCAGTCTCTCTAATATAGAAGTCTCTGTCCATTGCCACCCCTCCCCCCCAATATTCTTTATTGATTGAAATCATCCTCTTATTGCAGTGCTCAACTCTGATTCCTCAGTCTTACAGCCCTCCTTGGTTGCCCCAGATGAAAATGAGATCTTCACCTGAGCTCAAAGTATGCTGGAACTCTCCTTTGTACTTACTATAATCTAATATGAGACATGGTTATTTGTGTACATGCATACTTTCTTTCCCAAATTAAGCGGACACATCTGGAGAGGACTTGGGAAACTGAGTAAAAGATAAATCAAGGAAAACAAACTCATCACATTTCTTCAAAATTAACTCCCAGTTTTGACTTCCCATTTTTTGCTAATGAGATTGTCATTATTTCAGTTAACTTGGGAGTTCAAATGAAGGAGTCTTCCTTGATTCTTCCCTCACCCACACTCTATTTGTCCCTTGCCCCTTCCTTTCCATTCCCACAGTCAGTGGTCGCTATCATAGGGTGGGACTCACTTTGGAGGCCATGTGCTGAATTCATTTTTTAGACACCTTGAGTTAATATGATCATGGGGCTTGTTTTGCCATTTTTCAGTCATGTCTGACTCTCTGTGACCCCTTTTGGGATTTTCTTGGCAAAGATACTAGAATGTCATTTCTTTCCCTGGCTCATTTTACAGATGAGAAAACTAAGGGCAAATAGGGTTAGGTGACTTTTTCGTATAGCTAGTAAGTGAGGCTAGATTTGAACTCAGGAACATGAGTCTTCCTGACTCCATGCCCAGTACTCTATCCACCGTGCCACCAAGCTGTCCCCAGATCATGAAGCACTGAAGTGGAAATGTCCAACAACTAAACAGGTCATGGTAGATGAAGGCAATCTGTTTCCTCTTTGCAATGTCTGCCAGAGCTGGGATTAGAGGAATCATACTTGGCCATAAGGAAGATTATTGTCTACCTAGACTAGACATTACTAAAATTCAAGATTTCAGTGCATAAAAATAACGATTTGTATATTTTATAAAGTCTGTACCTTTGTCTTTCTTTGTACTGTTTCTACTTAAAATAAAGAATACTTATAATGAGTTAGAATCAGGGAAATGCTTCTATCCTAGCTCTATTATTGGCTCCCTGTGTGACCTTAAGCAAATTAATTACCCTCTCTGGGCCTAAGTTTTCTCATCTGTAAAAATGAGGGGGTTAGACTAGATCTGCTCATGTTCTCTTCTAGTTTTAATTCTAAGATACCATGACCTTTCATATAATAGGCATCAATATATTATTCTTGCCACAAAAATAAGGCCCATACCACTCTGGTATAATCAACTGGAATCAGTCAATTAATGAAGTTAATTAAATCCATCAATTAATAATTAAAGTTAATTAATTAAATCAGTCAAATAACCAATATTCAGTCTATATGATTCCAAGAAAGTTAGCTTATTGATATGGTTGAGTGTCTTTCTACTGAATTGGTTGGTTATTTGAATCTGGTCTCAAACAATGCTACTGTATTTTGGCTATACACCCATGGGCAGGTGAGGCAGATGTCCATACACAGGGACTTTCTGGCTCAAATCAGAGCAGATAACTTCCAATGTCCACAATGTCCAGTTTTCTTCTGGTCCCAATATGAAGTTCCATTTGTGCAATGCCTAGGCTGTTAAGAGTCCTGATTCACATAGAGACAACACCATGTAGACAAGGTGGATTGACTGATTGGATGGCAACTCACATTTCCAATTTATTCCAATGGCTCCATGGAGAGTTGTGAGTGGGACTCCTGAGAGCTGAAACTTTTCTTAGAGACTATCATTAGTCTTAGAATGCACTGAGCTTCAGGGAAATTCTTTTGTTTAAATCAAATTTATATTGTGTTTTACAAAAAAAGATCATGTGTTATCCCTTGGAGAGTTATTTTGGTAATTCCCTGTTTTCCTCTAAAGTGCATAAACTTCCATATGAGATCTTAAATTTAAAGGGATACCAAGTATGAGCTCTTCCAGAGCTGGAATTGGCATGGAACAAGTGGTGCTTTGCTTCAGGAACTAATATGTTGGTGGTGGGGTTCTTACTCCATGGGAGAGCATATTTTCACAGGCTCTCCTCAAGACAGCCACAGGCCTTAAGGGTTTCCTCAAAGGTATAGGGAACAATTGTCCTTAGGAACTGTCTAGGAGTTGGTCATTCCCCCCAAAATGGAACTATTTTATGCGCTGCCATGCTTTCCTCCAACAGATGCCGTCAGACTCTGTCAGACTCAGACTGCCTCCATATCTATCCTCTCCCAGTAAGACTATCCTCTTTGCAGCTCCCCAACACCACCCAGTGGAATTTGCCCCAGGCATATTTTTGCCTAGTTACAGCTCTGGGCGATTTCTAAACAGTATGACAATATTAGACTCAGAATCTCCATTGCTATTAACAAAAATTTAACAGGTCCATATTGAGACCTGAAAATTAACCTTCCATTTATCCCACCACCTCTTTTCAATATGCACACACAGACACAGACACAGAATATCTTTACCACTATGCCACAAGAAGCAGAATGTCTGTGCACTAGCCAAGATAAAAAGCTTAACCATGAAGTAAGGCTTCCCTTTCAGCCTCGTGGGGTCTTAGTTAGCATAAAATCACCAGCAGCTGCCACTTATCACAGAATCTTACTCTCAAGGAAGCCACTGACTACCTGTACAACAGCGAATAGGAATATCCTTGTGGTGGTTTAAATGAAGCTGCCCTTTCTCAAGGGACAAAAAACTAATGATATTTTCAATCTGATTCCCAAAGAACACTTCCAAGCACTTATGGCATACAGAGCCCTATGCTTGGTGCTAGAGGAGAAACAGAGCTTATCTAAAGCCCTGCCTTCATGGAACTCAATAGTCCAGAAGAAGGATAAGACAGATACTCAGGTAACTAATGCACAGTATTACACAGGGATTGGAATAAAGTGCATTACAGAAATATGCAGCCTAGGTAGTACAGTGGATAGAACACCAGGAGTGTAATCAGGAAGACATGACTTCAAATACAGCCTCAGACACTTACTAGGTGTATGATGCTGGCAAGTCAGCCCCTGTTTACTTCAATTTCCTCATTCATAAAATGGGGATAATAATAGCACCAGTGTTGTTGTGAGGATCAAATGAGATAATAATTGTAAAGCACTTAGCCCAGTGCCTGACATGTAGGAAGTGCTATATGCATGACAGTTATCATCTTAGTAGTAGTAGTAGCAGTAGTAGTAGTAGTAGTAGTAGTAGTAGTAGTAGTAGTAGTAGTTGTAGTAGTAGTAGCAGTCAGAGTTAAGTAGGATTTCAACAGGTATAGAGGTTGAGTGACAATTCAAACCATTGGGAATTATAAGCAGATATAGGAAATGCAGGATGTATATAAGAGACAGTGAGTAATCAAATTTGGATGAAATATAGACTATCTCATAAGAGTAATATGCAATAGCTTTGTGTTGTAGAAAGCTTTGCATGCCAGGCCAAATAGTCTGACCTTTATTCAGGATGACATGGGGAACCATTGAAGGATTCTAAGCAGAATGGAAGTAGCCATTCATGTTTCTATAATGTTTTATAGTTTATAAAAGCTTCCTTACAATGACCCTGTAAGAAAGATAATACAAATATCATTATTCCCATTTTATGGGTCAACAAGACAACTGAAACTCAGAGAGGTTAAATAACTGTGCAATAGAAATTTCTTTCTGGAGTGACCCCATCATCAGAGCTCTGCCTAAAGAAGGTCAGTATGGTAGCATTACAAATGGGGACTTGAAGAGGGGAGAAGTAAAGAGTTCATTTGGAAGGTTATTCCAATAGCCCAAGTTGATGATAAGGAAGGACTTTACTAGAGAGAAATGGGAATGGAAGGAGGGATGGACATGACAGACACAATGGAGGTAGAACTGACAGCAACTGGAAATCAATTAGAGGAAAAGGGACAAATCAAAGACAAGAACAAGGCTCCAAAGATTAAAAACCAAAACAAAACAGATTAGCTATTCCAGTTTGTCATAAGCTAGATTTGTGGCATGTTGAGTTCGAGGTACCAGGGGAATGTCCAAGGGCAGCTGTCCTATAGGTAAGTCAGAAGTTTGGGCAGACAGTTTAGGAAAGAGGTCTGGGCTAGGATACGATTTAGGAAGTTATTAGTTGAAGCCATTGGATTGGGTGAAATTGTTAAGGGGAAAAATTTAAAGAGTGAAAAGAAGAGGATCAAGGATAGAGAATCTCCACAGGGCGTGGAACATGATATTCCATAAGGCAAAGGAGCTTGGACTGCAGCCAAGGATCAACTACCCTGTAAAAATGAGCATGATTTTTTCAAGGAAGGAGATGGATATTCAATGAAAAGGGGACTTCCAAACCTTCCTGATAAAAAGACCAGAGCTCAACAAAAAATTTGATCTTCAAGTACAAGATTCAAGAAAGACATAAAAAGGTAAATGGGAAAGATACAATATGTTGTTAATAAGGGTGGACTGTTTATATCCCTACAAGGGAAGATGACACTTGCAACTCTTGAGAACTGTATTGTTACCACAACCATGTTAAAGGAGTATACATAAAGGGGGTGGATATTAGTTGACTTTGATGTAATGATAAAAAAAATCTAATCAAGTGGGTTAAATGGATCCAAGTAAGTGGATTAGTCTGATCTTAGAAAATGTACTGAGAAAGGAGGAGGCAGACAAGAGTAAATTACATTACAGGAAAAGACAGAAAATCCTATTATAGCAGAGGGGAAGAAGGTGGGGGGTGAGCATTATTTGAACCTTACTCTCAGCACATCTGGCTCAAGAAGGGAATAACATAATCAGTTAGGTATAGAAATATGACTTGCCCTATAGGCAGTAGGAGGGAATAGGGGAAAGAAAAGGGAGGAGGAATAGAAGGGAGGGAAGAAGCAGTAAGGGTAAAGGGGAAGAAAAGGGAAAGGGATAATAGAAGGGAGGAGAGACTGAAGGAGGCAGTGGTCAAAAGCAAAACACTAGTGAGGGAGGGAAAGGAGAAAGGAGAAAGAAAAGCATAAACAGGGGGGAAAGCATGGAGAAAAATCTATCCTTTTTTTTTTCTTCTGTTGAGTTTTGTTTCCTCTTTCTGATGGTTCCTCCTATTGGTTTTAATTTTTACTTACAACTTCACTAATGTGAAAACATGTTTAATAGGAATGTAAATATACAGCCTATATCAGATTGTGAGCTGTCTTGCGGAGGGTAGTAGGGAGGAAGGGGGAGAAAAATTTTAAACTCAAAAGCATATGGAAGTCAGTGTTGATAAATCAAAATAAATTAATAAAATAAATTTTAAAAAAAGATAGAGAGTCTTAAAAGAATATAAATACATAGAGACACAGACACGTAACCTGGGGAATAAGAAGAAGAGTCATTGCAGGGCTAGAGAATGAGAGGTAGGAGGAGAATCAAGATAGTTCTATGTCTCTGAAATCAAGGGAGGAGAGAGTTTCTAGAAGGAAGGAGGAGTCAACAGCACCAAAGGTGGCAGAAAGATGAGGACTGTCAGCCTGATGCAATGCAATGTACCCTAGGTTTGGCATCAAAAGATCCACGCTCAGATTCCAATCATGTTGCTAACTTACTAATGAATAGGAAACTTTTGGCCAGTTGTTTAACTTCTCTAAGCTGAGTGTCCTTACTTGTAAAATGAGGAGTTTAGATTAGATGGTATCTAAAGGTCCGGACATGGATAGACAACACACTTTGCAAGTTAGGGTACAAGTCTGAAAAACAAAAGAAAACACTTGAATCCATTATTAGAAGTCATGGCATGGAAAAGCATTTGTTAGCCCACAGAGAAAGGAAGTCTTCACGAGGTCAGAGGGTTTCTGAATAAAAACCCATAGAGTCTTATAATAATATACAGAAAACAAACAGCATGGTGGTTGATAACCAGTCAGCCATTAGTCTTGAAGGCAGTTTGTTGTATTTCAGGGGAAGTCATAAGAGATTTCATCAACATAGTTAGTCATTGGCCTTGGGAGGGTGGCAGTGGAAGACAGGAAAGACTCCCAGGATGGTTTTTGGACTTGTATGAAGGAATAAGGGTTTACTGCTGTTGTTCACTTGTTTTAGTAATGTCCAACTCTTTGTGACTCCAATTCAGTTTTTTTTTTGACAAAGATATTGGGATGGTTTTCCATTTCCTTTTCCAGTTCATTTTACAGATGAAGAAACTGAGGCAAGTGGGTTAAATGACTTGCCTAGGGTCACACAGCTAATGTCAGAGACCAGATTTGAACTCAGATTAGAACTCTTCCTGACTCTAGGCCTGACACTCTATCCACTGTGCCACCTAGCTAGCCGCCTAGGGAATAAGGCTAGAGGAAGCAAAACATATGAGTTACATGAAACTGAAATGATTCAACAATTACAAGCACATTTCATTAAGAATATTCCTCTTCTATGAAGGTGCAGTGAAAAGGTGTGAAGGAAATGCTTGGGAACTGTTATTTCTCTCTCCACATCTAGGAGGAGATGGGGAATTTAGTGAGAATTTGTGTATAGGTCATTTATATCCAAGCGGCTTTCCACAATACACAGGAGTCCTCTTCTTTTCACTCTTTAAACTCTCCATTACCTCTGGAAATGTTATTTTCTTGCTCTGAGTCTCATTTTCCTTATCTGTAAAATGAAGGGTTTGGACTAGATAATCATTAAAGCCCCTTGCAGCTCTAAAGTTCTATGATTTTTTGTCTAGGAAGGTGACCATGGTGCTGAGATATTTGGCAACTATGTCAGGAGAGGAAACATTGAAATAATTGGTGATGTTTTTAGCTCAGAGAGGAGCATGCATGATAGCTCTCTTTAAACATTTTAAAGGGTTAGTATGTTAAAGAGGGAACCAACATTCTATGTAGCTTCAGTTGTCACAACTACAACCAATGAATGAAAAGGGGTATATAAGGGCAGATATCGGTCCATTATAAAGATTTTATAACAATTGGAGCTGTCCAACAATGGAATTGGCTGCTTTTTGAGATAGTGAGCTAACCATTACTACAAATGGAGGCTGAATGACCTCTTACCTGGGAGGCTTTGGTGGATAATAAGACTTTATGACTTGTAAAGTTTCTTTTAGATCTGTGACTCCAGGAGTTTTACAAATGAGGGCTGTTAGATAACTTATGAGAATATAGATAGTTGTGCAAACCAATCCTCACTCTGGGAAATTCAACTCATAGAAATCATAGACTATAAAAGGTGGAAGAGACCTAAAAGGGACAGTGCAATGAGTCTTAGATTTTGAATCAAAGGACTTGGGTTCACATTCTGGCTCTATGACTTATTCACTATGTGCCCATGGATAAGTTACTTAAAAGTCTCTCTTTGCCTCAGTTCCTCCTCACTAAAAGGAGGAGATTGAACTAGAAGATCTCTAATTTCACTTTTAGTTCTAAAGCTACAGTCTTCTCTTAGGATCATTGAGTGCTACTACCTTCTCATTTTATAGAGGAAGAAACTGAGACTCCATAGGAGAAGAAGCTTACACAAGGGCATATCGTGATTCAATGGAAGATACAGAACTGTAACTGGGGCCTACTGACTCCTACTCTCTTTTATTTACTTTTTTTACCCTACAAGTACCAAATTTCCTGTCCCACTAGCAGTGGGTCAGGAATATCATCTCTCAATAGGAAAGAATCATTATCTTCGCTCAGATCACCACAGTATAACAGTCTGGCTGCTGCCACCAAATTAGGAAAAGGATCATAGCATTTCCTGTTTGCCTGGGAGGCAAAAATTCATCAGCAATTCATAAAGTCCCTGCTGTGCCTAAGAAGGTAGCCTCTGGTCAGTTTTGCAAATGTGACACTTCACATTGCCTGCAGAGAAATTGGCTACAGCAGCTGTTGCCAACACTACAAAAAGGGATAATTTCTTCATAGAGGTGATTACCCAAGGATTTCTCCATCCTCAGACAACAATGAGCCAGGGAAAAAGGGAAAGGTTGGTTGGTGAATTCTCTCATGAGCCATGTCACATGCCATCTATGACCTTTCTCTAATTTTCTTTTGCTTGCAGAACCAATAAGGATTAGTCCCACAATACCCCCTTCAACCTTGTTTACATTATGGTGTGATACCTCTGAGAACAGGAGTGATCAATTAGATTGTTGGGGAGGCTAATTTGACTCTTCAATCTGTGTGCCAGTCATAAACTCAAAACACTCACTCTGGAAAGAGAAGGATTAAAAGAAGACAAAAAGCTAAAATAATCCAGTACTCTTGGATTTGGAGAGAAACTTTCCTCAAGAACTGAAAGCATTTAATAGCTATTAACCCATGAATTCTCACATAAGCCCCTTAGACAAGGGTTATTCTGGTACCATATGCCTTTCAGGCACTGTAGCATCTCTGCACCTGATTCAGTGAGGGGCCAGGTATACTAGCATATTTCTGACCTCCTTATGACTCTGATTAGTATCTGTGGGCTCAAGGGTCAGATACACATGGGAATTGGAGTAGGGTGAATAGAGTGCTAGACCTCAAGTCATAAGAGCTGGGTTAAATCCCACCTCTGACATTTACTAAGTATGTGACCATGGGCAAATCACTTAAGCATGTTGTACCTCAGTTTCTTCATCTATAAAATGGAAATACTAATGCCCATAGTAAATACCTTCACAGGTTTGTTGTGAGGATCTAATAAGTCAATATATGTAAAGCACTTTACAAATGTTAAAATGTTAATGTCAGCTTTTATGATTATTATTACAATATAGGGCAGAGAGCCCTTAGCCTTTGCCCAAAGGTGAGAACTCAACTCTGACTCTCCTCTTTATCATCATTATTGTCTGAACCCTGACAAGGAAGTCGCTATCTACTTGCCTTTAGTAACTCCTTGGGATCAATTTCCTGACAGATAGGAGATCATAGTATCATAAATTTGGAGTTACAAAGGACCTTAATGCCTTTGAGCCAAACCATTTCATTTACAGATGAGGAAACTGAGGCACACAGTAAGTGTCTGAGGTAGGATCTGAACCCAAATCTTCTTGATTGAGTCCCATTCCCTATTCATTTTGTCATGCTCCCTCTTGTCTGTCTCATAATGTAATGGCTTCACCATCACTAGAAGTGTTTGTAGAAAGAATGGATGATCACTTTCCAAGGATGTCCTACAGGGGATTCATGCCTTAGATAAGGGGTTGCACTAGAAGACCTCTCATTTATCTTTAAGCTCTTAGATTTTATGATGGACATTTATTTGAGATTCTTTGCTCTTCTTCTGATGGTAAATAAGATAATGGAATATAAGGTCTTCAGAAATGAATGGTACCTTAAAGGCCATGCAGGTCAATCAGGTCATTTCTATAGATGAGAAAACTGAGGCACACCTGGTCATAGCTCTAAATCTGGAAGGCACCTCAGAGAACATCTACTCCAAACCTTTCATTCTATAGATGAGGAAACTGAGGCCCAGAAAAGTTAACTGACTTACCAACTTCACACAAGCAACAGGTGGAAAAGCCAGGTGTATCTCTAACTGTTTGGAAAGTAGCACCTATCAGACACTTACTGCCAGCTCTTCCCATTTGTTATTGCTTATATTGTCAAATAACGCACTCATCATACAGTCCTTCTGACTTCTAACCATTGACAGGACTAAGCTGATCACACCATAATTCAAGTCACTCATTCTAACAACTCAAATAGCTGGTTACTACAAGTGTTAAGGGGACTCATGTATGAGGACTTCAATACCCACATGCCATATAGCATTTATTTATACACAATATTGAGAACTGAAACCAGTATTCTAGATACACTAAAGTGGAAGAGTTCAAGGCTTTAAAACCAACCAAGTCAACTTAATACATCAACTGGACACTAAACACTATGGATACATATAAAGGCAATATTTTTAAAAACCCAGTCCCTTCTGTCAAGGAGTTCACAATCTAATAGGAGAGACAACAAGCAAACAAGTATGCAACACCATATATAAACATGTATCTGTAAAATGAGTGTGCACAGAGGTGTAATATACATATATATTATCTAATAACATTATGTATATATATATGTATATATATATATATATATTATGAACAAACTCTGAGTGTGTGTATGTATATATGAAAAGATCTTAACATCACTAATAACTAATATGGTATGGTTACTGATGTAGAGCCAGACATTCTGGAGAGTGAAATCAAGTGGGTCTTAGGAAGCACTACTAATAATAAGGCTAGTGGAAGAGATGAAATTCCAGCTAATTATTTAAAATCCTGAAAGATGGTGTTGTTAAAGTGCTACATTCAATATGCCAGCAAATTTGGAAAACTCAACAGTGGCCACTGGATTGGAAAATATGAGTTTATGTCCCAATCCTGAAGAAGGACAATGCCAAGAAAGATTCAAATTGCCAAACAACTGCACAAATTTCGTATGTCAGCAAGGTTATGCTTAAGATTCTGCAAACTAGGCTTCAGCAATACATGAACCAAGAATTACCAGAAATTCAGGCTGGTTTTTGAAGAGGCAGAGGAACTAGAGACCAAATTGCCAACATTTGTTAGAATAAGGAAAAAGCAAAGGATTTCCAGTAAAGCATCTACTTCTGCTTCATTGACTACACTAAAACCTTTGACTGTATGGATCACAACAAAATGTGGCAAGTCCTCAAAGAGATGGGAGTACCAGATCATCTTGCTTGTCTCCTGGGGAACCTGTATGCAGGCCAAGAAGCAACAATTATAACTGAACGTGGAACAACTGATCGGTGAAAGATTAGAAAAGGAGTACAATAAGGCTATATATTGTCACTATATTTAACTTACATGCAAAGTACATTATGAGAAATGCCGAGCTGGATGAATCAACAGCCAGAATTAAAGCTGCTGGGAGAAATACCAACAATCTCATATGTGCCACTGTGATGGCAGAAAGTGAAGACAAATTAAGAAGCCTCTTGATGAGGAGAGTATAGAAGCTGGTTTGAAGCTTAACATAAAAAAAAATGAAGATTTTGGCAACTGGTCCCATCACTTCCCAACAAACACAGGGAGAAGAAATGGAAGCAGTATCAGAATTTATATTCTTGGGCTTAAAGATGATCACAGACAGTGACTTACAGCCATGAAATTAAAAGATGCACCTCAGAAGGAAAGCTATGGCAAATATGAACAGCATATCAAAAACTAAAGGCATCACCTTGCCAACAAAGGTCTGTATAGTCAAAGCTATGGTTCTTCCAGTAGCAATGTGTGACTGCGAGAGTTGTACTATAAGGAAAGCTGAGTGCTGCAGAACTGACACTTTTGAATTATGGGGCTGCAGAAGACTTTTGAGAGTCCCTTGGACAGCAAGGAAATCAAATCAGTCAATGCTTAAAGAAATTAATTCAAGCTATTCACTGGAAGGTCGAATACTGAAGTTGAAGCTTAAATACTTGGGCCACATAACAGAAAGACAAAATTCATTGGAAAAGACCTTGAGGTTGTGAAAGATTGAAGGCAAAAACAAAGGGGGGTGGCAGAAAAGGAGATGGGTAGATAGTGTCATGGAAGCAATGAACATGAACTTGGATGGACTTTGAGAAGTAGTGGAGGACAGAAGGGCCTGGTGTGCTATGCTCCATGGAGTCACAAAGAACTAGACACAACTGAACAACCACAAAAATGTGTGTATGTGTATACACATATGTGTATATGTATGTGTATATCTGTATGAGTATCTATCTATCTATCTATCTATCTATCTATCTATATATACATATATATACATGCATATTTGGGTATGTACATATATTTGGAGGTAGTTTCGGAGGGAAGGAACTAGCATTAAGGGGGATTAGGAAAGGATTCTTGCAGGAGGTGAGATCTTAGCTTAGGCTTCAAGGAATTAAAGGTGGAGACAATGAGGGGGAACAATTCTAGGCATGGGGGACAGCCAGTGAAAATGGAAGGACCTAGGAGAGACTATCACATTAGAGGAACCACAAGGAAGCCAACATAAATTAAAGAAAAAAATAGTTAGAAAAATTATTTCATTTTTGAAGTAGTGAATGGAATATTATAAGATATTAGATATTCCTGTATTTGACAAATGAATGCAGCCCAAAGATCCAAGACTGGCAATCAGAAAATCTAGGCTCCAGTCTTAACTTTTCCCTTAACTCTTTAAGTGACCATGGACAAGTCAGTTCTCTTTTCTGGGCCTCAGTATCCCTCTTGGTAAAATGAGAAATTCAATCATTTTCTAAACCCCTTTTCAGCTCCAATATCCTCAGATTTGACCTTCCCACAAACAAGCAGAATCTGTGGGAGTTAAACATGGCCAAGGCCAGAGTTCTTTTTAACATCTGCAAATTTTGAGAAGAATATTCAGAGCTCTCCATGTGGCTAAGGAAGTTACAGGAAGGAAGGAAGATAACCATTCTCCTAGGAAGACTAGATAGACATTTGCAATAGAGCAGCTGGGTCAAAAGGAGCCTCCAGCTCTCTAAACAGAATAAACATCATCAGGCTGGGGACATTAAGCCAAAGACTTTCTCCTATGCTTCTTAGCTCACAATGTGGAGTTGGCCTGTCTGACTAGTCTGATAAACAGAAAAACCAGAATGAATAACAAGGGTATTACCCAAAGGTATCACATGATCTTTCAATATTTCAGAATGGTGTAAAATGCAGGGCACATACACATGCCCCAATGCCCCAGTGAGTAAGGGCTAAGAAATAATTTTCCAGGGTGCCCATTCATTTGGAAACCTATTTTTAATGACCATAGCTGGGTAGTTGCAGCTAATCTGCAAAAATCCACTTATTTCTCCTGAATCAATTTTAAATACTATCCAATACTTCAACCAGAAAGTTGATGAGCTATATATTTTCCCCCAACATTCAATGTGCTGGGTAAGGGAGATAAAACTGCAAGAAGAGAATTTGGAGGAAGGAAGATAGGCAAAAGTCAGCTTAAAATTGGGGACAATAAGGAGCAGAAGAACATAAAATAAATATAATATTGGTGATAACAGTCCTCCACTGACATCCTTCACCAATGCCCCTCTGTGGCACAGAAGCAACACTAGTTTTGCTAGGCTGAGGCCACTGGAGCATTAACTGTTACCAGTCTCACTCAGCATGAAAGGCTTAGCACATGGCCCAGTGATGTGTGTCTGTCATCCAAAGACCATAATAGCTAGTTAGAAGAGACTCATCATAAGACACATGGCCTCTAGATTTTTTTTCTCCACAGCAAGTCATGAAAATCATAACATGGAAGAGCTGTTATCTGCATTGGTGAATGATGAAGTCAGACCTTTTGAAATACTTGAAGAAGGTCATAATTTATATTCCAATAGATCTTTTAACCATCAAACAGAACATTATATAAATTTGATTTGATTAGGCCATCACCATAGCTGGGTAAGGTAAAGAGCTTAAGTATTATCATCAGTTTTTCAGATAAGGAAATTGAGATACAAGAGAGGTAAAGTGTCTTTCTTGAGTTCACAAAGCTTATAAATAAAAAAAATCTAGGTTTTGTTTGCAGGCCTGATGACTCTAAATTCATTGCTCTTACCATTGCACAAAAGAATATTATAAAAATTTGCATACTGCTTTACAGAGCAAATAAGGTATATTATCAACATACATAACATACACATATATATATATATATATAGCAAGATAGATGATGCTTATATGTGTTTAAAATATATGCATGCATTCACACATATATTAAAGAAGTAGATACTGGAACAGGGGATTTGGAGTCAAGAGATTAGCTCCCATACAGTAGCAATGTATTATCTTGAGTTAGACATAGCCCTCCCCCCAGCCTCAATTTCCTCTAATGTAAAATGGGGGTAACACTAGTTATATTGCCTACTTTACTGAAGTGTTGTGGAAAAAAGTGCTTTGTAAACCATAAAGTGCCATATAAACTTGAGTTCTCATTATTATATTATGTAATTCCTCTTTTTTTTGGTGAACATTAATTTCTAACTTTGGCTTGGAAGTAACCCTGGGTTCTTGAAGACTATGCCAGTAGAACATAAGTTCTTCTAGATCTATCAGTCTAAAAGTGCATTGAGTATGAGGCCCCAAGGTATTCTCTGTGTCTATTATCTGAAGGCTAGCTTAACCAAATGTTGAGTCACTCATCAGTAGAAGATTTACCACCAGAGAAAGAATATTTTATCCACAGCAACTCATGACAGCCTACTAAAGCATAGAAGAATTGTGCTTTCAATTGCTAGAAAGGTTGCCTCACACTGATGAAATTATGGGTCTTTGAAAGTTAGAAGATCCTCATTATTCATGATTATCTGAGGATACTAGAAAAAGGCTCTTTAAAGTGATTTTGTTTAAAATGGCCAGGAAAGGAGGGGGTAACAATTCATAGAAAACAGTGAAATAAAGGTCTGATTGAGGCTTTATCTTGGAACATTAAGCTAAAACTATGAAAAGTTTATTTTATATTACATATTTTAAAATGTTGGATTATAATCACATCTATTCAGTAATTCTTACATTGAACAAAGACTGGCATCACTGGAAGGGGTGGAGACTTTTTTGGACAGATTTATGTGACAGCACAATATAACATCCTTCACCTTGTGTTTGACTTTTAATGTCTTTTTCCTTTTTTCAGAATTATGAACTTAAACACCAATAAAGAGAGAATATTTTCACATACACTGAAGAAGAGAAAAAGAGGATTCTATATGAAACTGTTTCAATATCCTTCAAATTTTGCTTCCACTATCTTTTATTTCATATTTGACTGCAATTTATAGTACAATCATGCAGAGAGTTATAACTGCAAAAATATTCAAGAGATTCACCAGTTGTTTTTACTTGTTTTTTTCCCAAAGACCTCTCTTAATACTTTGATATTCAATTCATTCTTTCCTGGAGAACTTATAGACCATAAAGATGTTAACCTAATGAGTTGGGATAGGATAGGCAGTGAGTCCACTAAAGTTAAGCAGGGAGGGATGTTGTGTAGAGATTAATTTTTGAGGGTTCAGTTCACAGTTGAAGATTTTTGTACATGTTAGGACTACTTGTGCTTCTTTCACAACCTCTCAGAAAGGCAGTAGGGCATAATGGGGAGGTAGCCTAAGCATCAGGAAGATTTGGGTTAGAGACCTGCCTTTGGCATGTGCCAACTGTGTGATCCTAGGCAAGTCATTCAATCTCTCAGTGCTCTGGGACGCTAAGATAATGAGTTACAGAAGAGATTATCGTCTCCATTGTTAGGGGGAGGGTCCTCACCAAGAATTCTCTAAGTCAATGAAATCATAGGTTTAGATCAAAACAAAACACAACTACGTAATTGCAGGGACTCAGATAAGAAACATTCCAATAACAAGGATATCCATAAGGGAAAAAATGTATATGTGGGCATAGACTATAGTATAGTTTCAATAACAAATTGCACACAAAAGAGATTATACATATATACCAAAGAAATGCATGACCATAAAAGGAGGTGACCACAATCACAGATCTCAAACAGGAGATAACATATGAACGACCAGTGTGCCGTACAGGTTTTGTCAATAGACTGACAGGTTGCTAGTCTGTTATTTAGGTCCTTATAGAAGACAAGAGACACAAAGGATTGGAACAAATGGATGGGTTGTGACTTATACCACTGGACAGTACACTGATGAGATCACAGATCCATTTGAAGCATGTTTATACATGTGATAATGGAGCACACTGCATGTTTACTTATGAGGATTTCCCAAGTGGCTACAAGAGCATTAGCAGCCCACTTGCAACTTGTGTTGCAAGCCTACAAAAAAGCAGACTGTCTCTTAATTAATTGATTAATTGCTTAAATGGCAAGGGAGAATTATATATAATTTGTAGACAAGATTACGATACATTCAAGCCACCAGCAAAGAGGTTTCAACATTGCATGCCCAGCTTGCATGATTAACTCTGATGAAACTTTGGACTCTCCAAAGGCTACAGGATCCCCACTGATTACCAGAGGGCATTCATCCTAAAAAGTTCTTTGTCTCCAACCACGCTGGGATCACAGAGCTAGTGGCGCAGCAGACAGAGGTCCCAATACAATATTGATCTAAAAATAATAATAAAGAAATCTCAACTGGCTAAATGCAACCCCACGTCTGAAGAATTTCCTTCATTCTGATCTGACTGTCCACATTGTGGCAGTGTGGTTTATTAAAACACAGAAAAGTCAAAATTCTCAAACATCAGAGCAGCTAGGTGGTGCAGTGGTTAAAGCTCTGGCTTTGGAGTCAGGAGGACCTGAGTTCAAATGTGACCTCAGACCCTTGACACTTACTAGCTGTGTAACCTTGGGCAAGTCACTTAACCCCGAATGCTTCACCAAAAAAAAATTTTCAAGCATTCCCCTCTCTTGCATTTTCTAGTTAAGCTCCAAGCTTCCTCCTGATCTACAGATTAAAAGGATAGCATAATTGCAACCTGCTTAGATTGGCTCCAAAAACAATGCAGAAATAGTTGAGAAGCACTAAAAGTTGGGATCAGCTTTCTAAACCTCTCACTAGGTGTTAAGGTTTTAGGGAAGCTGACTGTTTGGTCCCATCCCATCTCTGCTTTTGATCACTGCTCTGGCACGCCTCTAACGACATCATGCCTCTGCTCTCACAGCTCCCCAGGATCTGCCCTAGTCCTGCCTTCACTTCTCCTAGTTCAGGCTGCAAAGGCCTCCTTCTCAGAGCCAAGCCCCAAGGAAAGAATTAAGGGCTGCATGGAAATCTCTCACAAAGGCAGAGAAAAAGGAAGAGGGAATCTTGGGACCTGTATAACTGTACACAACTCCCTCTACTCCCAGGTGACCCATTTATCTATTTCCACTTGTCGGGACTTTCAAGAGCCCCTATAGCCTAAGGATAAGTTCTGTAAATTTGCTATTCCCTATGTGAAGTAGGACTTCATTTTATTTGTCCTAAGCTTCTTCTCTCTTCTCAGACTTTAAGACATTCCCTCTTTCAAGTCTTCTAAGTCTTGATAAACAATTCACCCTGTTTTTACCTTCTATGATTATCTTGATTTATCTCCTCTCAGCCTCCATCCTTTTAGACAATCTGTCCTCATAAAGCAGACTTCTCCTCTTCCCTAACTTCCCTTGATCATTTTAGTTGACCATCTTTGAACCATCTCCAGCCCCATCACACCTTTATTTCTTTTTCATTTTCTTCTTTTTGGGACCACGGCTTAAGATGCCAACATATTTTACTTGCTAGGTAGTGATCAAATATCCAAGGTGTTCCCAGTGTGAAAACACCCCAGCTTCCTATAAAAGGAATATAATATCATTTTCTGCCTGGTTTTCCGTCTTGGATGATGTATAGTGTTGTGATGGCTCACATGGGTGCAGCAACATATAGAGACAATGTTTTAATACAACCATCTGTGTGAAGGGTTCTTAACTGTTTTGTGTGCTACAGATACCTTTAGCAGTCTAGTAAAAGTTATGAACTCTTTCTCAGAATGAAGTTTTTAAATCCATAAAATAAAATACATAGAATTATAAAGGAAACAAATTGTATTGAAATATAGTTATCAATTTTTTTTTAAAAGTTCATGCATCGTGGCAGTGAGGTGGCACAGTGGATAGAGCACTGGCCCTGGAGTCAGGAAGACCTGACTTCAAATCTAGCCTCAGATACATGATACTCACTAGCTGTGTGACCCTGGGCAAGTCACTTAACCCCAATTGCCTTGGAAAAAAAAGTTTATGCATCCCAGGTTAAGAATCCATGATCACTAATAATTCTGTATGGGGTCATAACTGAGAATTCAAAATCTTTTATCAAGAGCCTGAATTATGTTCCTTTAAGTGAGTGACCTTGTACTAAAGCATGTTGAAACTCATAAGCCACATTTATATCTCTTCCTCACCTCCCAAAAATCACAGGATCATGAATTTCAAACTACAAGAGAACTCAGAGATTGCCTAGTTTCACCTCCACATTTTACATAAAACAAAACTAAGGTCTAGAGTTTCTTATGTGATTTGTCCAGGGTAGAAAGCACAAGAGCTAGGATTTGAATACAGGCCCCCTGACTTCAGATCAGTGTCCCTCCCCCCCCCCCAGTGCACTGCTTGCATACCCTTCCAATTTATTATTGCCCATTAGTCTCCAAAGCTCATTTTATATCATCTGCAAGCATGGCATTTTCACTAAGTATTCTCTTTTCAATAGTAGTCAACCACTACCACCATTCATTAACTACTGTGTAGAGAGCACTGTAGGTTCGGGGTGCTATGCTAGTCATTCCTCTAGATCCTTTATGAATATTTTAAATAAAGTCAGTCAATAGCACTTATAAACTGACACCTGGCAAGCCCTAGTGTTTGCATTTGTCAGTCTGGAGAAGTGTTCCTTCACCACTACTCTTTGCTTCCTACCTTTAAGCCAATTTCCTATCCATCCCTCCATACTAAAGAAACTCAGAATAAATTTACCAAGTGAACATCGCAGGGCGGGGTGGGGTGTGCTAAGATGACTCATAACTCATTAGGACTCACTTGGTTCCAGATTTTGGAAGAATAATAAAGGACCAATCTACCATGATTACAGGGTTAGTCAGGAACAAACAAAGCTAGGAGTTTCATTTCTCACATTTCTTTTAAATCCAGTAGTGCTGCTAGAGAAGTGTTAAATGGATTGAACAGTTTCAGAAAGATGTGAAGAAAAAATGCAGAGGTGTCTCATCTCTGAAAGAAATATCAACTCATAAATGATGCCCTGAATGTTGCATCAGTCTCTCCTAACGAGCCGGTGGGCTTCCTTCCATATTTATTTGTCATTAAGACCTCAAACAGTTTGCAATTTGGGTTTGTGCCCTAGCCTATCCCCTTTGGATTTCTTCACAAATAGGTCTCACTGCACTGAATAAGCATATTTGGAGTCCCTGCCATTTTAAATCAAGGAACTTTGAAATTCATTTTCTCTCTCTCTCTCTCTCTCTCTCTCTCTCTCTCTCTCTCTCTCTCTCTCTCTCTCTCTCTCTCTCTCTCTCTCTCTCTCTCTCTCTCTCTCTCTCTCTCTCTCTCTCTCTCTCTCTCTCTCTCTCTCCATCTCCTGATAAGAGTTCCCCAATTTAAGAGCCTGTGATTGGAAATAACAAAGATGGCTCCTCTGATTTCCAACTCAAATTCCCTGGGAGTGAAACAATCAATGGGTTCCCACAGTTGGAATAGCACAGCACTTGGGATACGATGGTTCATTAAGCTATTAATGGATCAAACAGAATAGTGGGTGATTCTTCCAACCAAGTAATAGGGCACCTCTATGTGGCTTTCCTTTTATACCCCATCAGAAAGGCTGGCTGTGGTAAATGAAATACAGCATCCAGTTTCTGGCCCCCTACAAAATTCAGTTTGCTAGCCTGGAGTTATCTGTTTGCTGACCTGGAGCTATCTGTCCTGTCATTTTCCCACACCATGCAGTATATACTTTAGGCAAGCCCAAAGAGAAATGACTGGGTACTTGGTGCAGGTGAGAATGAGAATGGGAGGGTAAGGCAGAGGCAGTAGGGTATGCACACCCTTCCCTCACACTCCCAAACAAAAGTAGACTGGGCAGGACTGAGGTCAAAGCATAGGGAATGTAGGTTACAAATGGGGAGGGAAATGAACATACATATGCCAGGTACCAAACTCCATTCTCATTTCCAGCGTTCTCTCCATCAGGAGCAGCTGGCTTTGATAATTTCACAAAGTATGTCACCAATAAATATGATCTACATTGAACCATTGCTAAAACTAGAAGTGATCTCATTTTTCTTAAGAACTCCCACTTGCCTTGTTTATACCTCACTCATGTAACATTTGTTAAGCACCTACTGTGTGAAGAGCACTGTGTTGCTAGGTACTGGGGTTTAAGGAAGACAGAATTAAATAACCCAGACTACCTTCTCTTATGAAGCTTACAATCTAGTAGATGGGGAGGAATATGGCAAATATATAAATAACTAAAATAATATTTCAGTCTTTCATCTGTGGGGATGTTCACTCTACTCACATGCACTGTAACCCTTCTACAACACAGAGGGAGGATCTTCCAGAGCTACTGGTGTCCTGGGGATGATCCTTTCTGAACTTCACTGGGCTTATACTGAATTTCATTAAGCAGCTAGCTAGTGGCACTGAGCACTAGACCTGTAGTCAGGAAGACTTGAGTTGAAATCCAACCTCAGACACTTACTAGTTGAATGACTCTGGGTAAGTCACTTAGCCTCTTCATGTCTTAGTTTCTTCATCTGTGGGGAAAAAACATCTTAATCTATTAAATAAAAAAAAACCCTACCTGTCAGGATAGTTGTGAGGATAAAATGAGATAATATTCATGAGGCACTTTGTAAACTTAAAGTGCTATATAAATACTAGTTATTAGTATCCTCATTGTTATTATTATTAGTTTGTCTTTACATAATGGATATCCAAGTGGTACTTGAAACTTTTCCAGTTTGGTAGGACTTTCCAGAATAGGCATACCACTGGAACAGCTTCTAAGAGTCCAGGGTCATTCCTTCCATGGAGGTAGTGAGATCATTACCAAATTGAGTAAGATGAAGTGAGTTGTGGAAGCCTTACTGGAGGAAGTGGTATTCAAATGAGATTTTAAGAAATGGTTAGGATTCCAACTGGTGAAAGGCTGAGGAGGGAGAAGACCAGCCCATATATGAAGAAACAATCAGTCAACTAGTATAGTGTGACAAGAGTATGGATTGTAAATGAGAGTAGGAGAAAAGTCTAGAGGCAAAATAGATTTTGTATAAAGTCATCTATGTTCATTTTATACTCTTCAATTGACTTTTATACTCAATTTCAAGTTTTAATGCTGAATCTGTGTTTTATTTGTCTTAACTCTCTCCCTCCCCCAATCTAATGCCTTATGCACAATAATGACTTAATAAAAATATACTGAATGAATACTTTCTCTTTTTTTGTTTTTTAGGCCAATCCCTATCAAATCCCCCTTAAGTCCAGCCTCTATCCCCACCTTCTTATCTCCAGAACCCTATTTCTACTTCATCTGCTGCTATATACCTTGCCATCTGTTGAGAAAAGGTAATGGTAAATATAGGAAAATGGATTCCTCAGTCACTTCCTCCCTTTCTGTTCTATCTTTATCTCTCCTCTCTCTTCATCTTCCTCTCTCTCTTCATCTCTCCATTTCCCTACATCTTTTCTACTTCTCCCCATCATTCCCCACCTCCCCATTTCTCTTTGTGTTCCCAAAGAATTACTGCTTTCTCTAAATGCACAGTCCCTGTATGCAGCCACATCTTAATGGATGTTACAAATATCTTCATCTCTGATTCCTGTGAAGAATGTTTGGTAGTAATTGGCAGGAGCCATGGATATCCATCCCTGCCATAAGGTTTCCTGTGCCAACAAATCCTTTTTCTTCCCCTTCTTGTACATGCTGTTGGTTATCTGTAGTGCTTTAATACTTTACACTGTCCTCTCCTAGTTCTCTGCCCCCTGAAGTCACCTTTCAGTGAAGGAACATTACTCTTTTAAACAAGAAGAAAACCCCAATTGTCAATATTTCACTTAAAGGCTGAGAATTAAGAGATAAGCCCAGCTGAAGCGTGCATGGGGCTGTCACTGTGCAAAGGCCCCAACCTGCAGCAAGATCATTTCTCAAAGAAGGAGACATTGATCTTATGACAACATTTCGTGTCAGGGACATTACTTCTTTGACATCGAACACTACTGTTTGGATGAAACCACTCAGTCCAGGAGATGTCAGTGCTGCCCAGAACCCATCGGTCAGTATCATTATTTAACAGCTGTCTAGTGATTGGCCAGGTGGATGAACAGAGCTATATCAGATTCTCCCTGGGCAAACTTCCATAACTGCTTACAGAAGCCATTTGAAAAAAAAATATGATCGATGACTGCATGAGCCACAATAAGCACTATTCCTTTTA
The DNA here is from genome assembly GCF_003287225.1 of Phascolarctos cinereus. Lineage (NCBI taxonomy): Eukaryota > Metazoa > Chordata > Mammalia > Diprotodontia > Phascolarctidae > Phascolarctos > Phascolarctos cinereus. The sequence continues at coordinate 323,442,800 of NW_027555625.1, forward strand.
TCTGAGTGGCCCACAAGGTTTTTGGTTAGTTGAATGTAAAAGCATATCAAAATTTCTGAGAAGAAAAAAAAAAGAGCATCAGGGTGATCAGAACCAAGTAGACAGTTATTTCTTCAGTTTCTTATATGTACAAAGTGTCCAAACTGATCATACTAAAATTTCTAAACCTTCCCCAATTTACACCATTGCCTTACATAGAGACCTCAACCCCAACCTTCTCCATAGGATCTGCATGACATCCCATCTCCTGCCTCTGTGCCTTTGTCCAGATAGACCTCCATGTCTAGAATACATTTTGTCTTTACCTCTGCCCTCAGAGAGTCACTAGCTTCCTTCAAAGCCAAACTCAGGTTCTGCTTAATGGTTGAGGACTTTGGGTATAGAGGCTCCTTCCCTCTTATATTCATTTCAATGATCTGCACACACTTTGTATTTGCTAATCCCTCTCTCTATATATATATGGAGAACCCAAATTCCTCTATACAGGAAACTATATATGGCAAGAAAAATTAGAAATACAAAGTATATGCTAAGTAAATGAAATTAGTCTCATCCATTATACATAACTATGTATATGTGCACACATATTCATATATACATATATGCAATATATATATATACATATACACATATATGCAATATATATATATATATATAGGCATACATATACAGATAGGTGCATATAGATAGATAGGTGTATATATATTATAGATATAATAGATAGGTGGATAGATAAATGTGTGTGTGTGTGTGTGTGTGTGTGTGTATTTAATATGTTGTAACTTGCTCCTGCTCACCATTTGCCCCTCCATTGTCTGGTTTTCATCTTCAGTTCTTCAGAGACTATAATACATATAGACTAGGGGCTATACTGTGTGTGTATATCTACATATATGTGTGCATGTATATATACACATACACTTACATATATGTGTGTATGCATGTGTATGTGTATATATATACCTATGTATACGTAGGTATATATATACACACACATTATAGTCCCTAGTCTATAAGCATTATAGACCCTAAGGAAATGAAGATGAAGATCAACCAATGATGAGAGAGAGCAGCCTGCAATACCTTATAAATAAGGAATTCTGAAAAAATAATTAATTTAAAGGATATTATTGAAGAAATATGTGAACACAAAAGAGGACAGGCTAGTCACAAGGTAAAAATGAGAGATTACTTACGGATAGCCTACATACTTCATTGGTATCCTTGAGATGTCAGGAGGACTCAGTGAAGCACCCTAGTGCATTGAATGCAAATTTTTGAAAATATATGTACAAGAGTGAAGCAGGATGTGCCATCAGGGCTGCATGATACCTCCATCGAGGAGACCATTCATTCCCTCCCAGTAGAGTATAAACTCTTTGATGGCAGGGGCAGTTTTGTTCTTGTCTTGGCAGTCTCTGTACCTATGACAAGAGCTTGCTTATGGTGGAAACTAGATCAATGTTCATTGAATTGAATTGAACTTCAGCCTTGTAATTACCAAACTCATGCCTCAGTTGTTCTGTACTCTCAAATCTCTTGCTCCCTTGTCTTGTAGGCCCCCATTCATTGGTGGACCCCAACTGTGGACCATTACTACTATCTACCTCCTGTTGAAGCTATCACCATTCTTCCAGTCTCCCAGGTTCATAATCAAGGCTTCATTCAGTGCTCCTAACTCTCTCTCACCCCACCTATCCAATGAGTTGCCAAACCTTGTTGTTTCTATCTCTATATCTTTTGTATTCAATCCCTTCTACTTACATAGCCACTGCCTTTGATCAGTCCCCTCATCACCTCCTACTTAAGACTTTTGCAGCAGCTGGTTTTTCTGACTCAAATTTTTCCTCATTCCAATTCATCCTCTGCACTGCCAATAAAGTGATTTTCCGTAAAAGTAGGTCTATCCATGTCATTCCCCTACTCCATAAACTCCAGTAACTCCCCATGGCCACTAAGATCAAATATAAACTCCTCTGTTTGGCTTTTGAAGCCCTTGACAACCTGGTCCCAACCTGTCATTCCAACCTTATTATAAATTACTCTCTTCCTGAAATCTCTGGTATGGCTACATTAGCTTTCTCTCTGTTCCCCATGCACAGAACTCCCCTAGACCTAGAATTCACTCTCTTTTCATCCTGCCTCAGAGAACATCTGATTTCTTTCAAGATGTAACTCAAGCAGCACCTTCTACATCAGGAGTTCTTAACCTGGGGTCTGTGAACTTTTTTTAATTTAAAATAACTATTTCAATATACTTGATTTCCTTTGTAATCCTATGTATTTTATTTTTATGTTTTTAAAAATATCATCCTGAGAAGGGGTTCATTGATTTCACCACACTGCCAATGTGGTTCATGACACACAGAAGATTAAGAAGCCCTTTTCTCCATGAAGTATTTATATGTCTTTATGTTGTTCCTTAACAGAAAATAGGCTCGTTAAGAGAAGAGATTCTTTCACTTGTTCTCTCTCTCTTTCTTCCTTTCTTCCTTCCTCCCTTTCTTTTTCTTTCTTTTCCTTCCTTCTTTCCTTCTTTCTTTCTCTTTCTTTCTTTCTTTCTTTCTTTCTTTCTTTCTTTCTTTCTTTCTTTCTTTCTTTCTTTCTTTCTTTCTTTCTTTCCTTTGAATCTCTAGTGCCTAGCATAGTGCCTGACAGTAGGCACTTAATTTGTTAATTGATTAACACTTATTCTGCCATATCTAGAATGCATGCCTTCATCTTCTGCACCAGAGGCAGCATAGTACAGTGGTTGAAGCAGTGGAACGGGAGTCAGGAAGAACTGGCTTCAAATCTAATCTCAGACTTACTAGCTATGTGATGCTGGGTGAGTAATCTAATCTTTCTGTACCTCACTTTCCTTCTCTGTAAAATGAGATGGCCAGACTTGATGGCCTCAAAGGTCCCTTTAAGCTTTAAATCTATGATTCTACGATTCCACGATCTTTCCACTTCTTGTATGGAGCTTTCCCTGATCATATATCCCTTCCCCAACTAAAAGTTCTATTTTCTTTTAAAAAGATCTTCTCTCTCTCTTCAGATTTTCCCAGAATGCTTTGGATCACTCTTTTACCCCACTACTTCCTGCTTTGGATTATATATAGATATACATCTACACACATATACACATATAGTATTATATATCATATATATAGTGTATATATAATATAAGGTATATAATATATATGTCATAATACAAATATTAATGTATATTATGTGATATATACTATATTTTTGTGATATAAATATCTGTATATGCTATATCCATTCTTTCAAGCAGAATGTAATCTCTTTAGTGGAGGAAATGCATCATTTTTTATCTTTATATTCTGGATTCCTATGACTTTGCACATGATGGGACCTTAACATATAGTTGTGATTTTTTGGTTGACTGGTATCTGAATAGAAATCTCCTGTTCTCCATCCCTGCCAGCTGCTTGAAGACCTCCAGTACAAGGGATTCACTACCAAGCCATTCTAATAGTACTCAAATATAACTATATGGTAGATACTCAAAAACTATAGAATGAATGTTGAATGTTATGTTCCAAAAACAATGCACTGAGGAAATGCAATACAGCAGAGCTAACCATTTCTCTGGAGCCTGAACAATTTCACAAGAACATTAACAATCCCAAAATTGGGGTGGGGGTTAATTGCCGAGAGATAACAATGACTACATGAAAAAATGAAAAGACTCCTAGATGGGGAATTAGGAGATCTATCTCTATCCTTAACTAGCAGAGTGACCTGGTTCAAATCACTTTTCCTCTTTGGGCCTCAGTTCATTCCTATGTAAAATGAGATTGGAAGGCTTATGGAATACTGGATAGTGCATTGTTCTTGGACTCAGGAAAATCTAGGATCATATTTTACTCCAGATATTTAGTGTGTGAGCCCAGGTAAATCACTTAACTTCCGTGCCTCAGTTTACGCACTTGCAAAATAAGGGGATTAGCCTCAATGCTCTTCAACTTCCCTTCCAGGTCAAATCTATGTTTCTTTGATTAAGTGATTCTTACATTTCTTGGAAGCTCCTATAGCCTATAACTATCTAATCCAACATCCCCATTGCTCAAGTGAGCAAACTGTGGTCCAGAGAGGGCAACTGACTTTGCTATGACATTGGAAGTCTAGGTAAAGGGCCTAGATATGCTGAGACATGAAAAATTTGGAAATGTGGTGTTAAGTGGACAAGTTATAGTGTTAAAAAACAGTGTTTATAATTTATTTTTAAAGGAAAAAAGGTGATCGTTTCCCAACTGTCATTCTTTCGAGAAAAAAACCCTTTCAGCTGTGGCAACAATACATACCCAAGCTTTCCAGGCAGGTAGAGAGCTGTTTCCCAAGGCTGTCTGTCACTCGGAGTTGGCATGAACATGTTTCCTCAAAGTCCACATATCACAAGAATGCTCTCAGACATCTCCCTGCCAGATGTAAGCCCACAACTACAACTTCCCATCATCCCCTGATCCAGCAAGAGGTTTGACAGCAACAAAGCAAACTCAAACTGAATCCCTCCCTCTTGCCTGCCCCCAGGAATACATAGCCCAAGGAAGTATTTGGACTTGCTAACTTTTAAAAGAGCTATAGAGACACCATTTACTGAAAGAGGCAGAAAATCTCAAGAAAGAAAAACAGAATAGAAAAGGGGAGTATTTGGCTCGTTTAGATTGAGGATAGAGGAGAAACACAATAGAGAAGATTGTCATTAATTGGGCAATAAATGCACTTACATGTGCCAAAGAACAAACTGCCAGATATTTTCACTGAATTGACGGGTAAGAAGTTCCTCCTCTCTGGAGGTCTCCTAGCAGAGTCTGAGTGACCACTCATCAGGGATGTTGTAGAGGGGTCCCTTCTCAGGTAGGTAGTGGACTAAGAGATATTTTCAATGCCTTTCAGCTCTAAAGATTCAGTGATCCTGGGACCAGTGGTCCTTTTGTTTCAGTGAGGATGGGAATTTATAGGTTCACTTTGGGAAAAATTCATCCCCGCCTGCTTTATGGCCAGTGCTGCCCAAAGAAGCAGGAATTGGTTTGAGGTTCTTTCAAGTTTAACACTTACAATAGGCTAAGCATTGGCCCAGGACCAAATACATTCATTCTGAATCAGGACAAAGTTCAGGGACATTTTGCCCATGGACCCTGGAGGAATACATTGTTACCAGAACTGCTAAGGTGAAAAGATACTTGTTAAGAGAAAACAGGACTTCCCAGAGCTAGTAGGCAAGGGTCTCTCTGCAGCCCACATCTAGGCTGCAAGCATACCTGTCAGAGGAGGCATGGCATGTATGGATGACTGGGAAAAGCAGTAGTTCAAACTAATAACAATAAATCAGAATAATAATGGTGATAGTGGCAGTGGTGGTAGCATAGTGGATAGAGTGCCATGCTTGAGACAAGGATTTAACCTGTATTTTCATCATTATAGGGGACTCCCAGTGAGGAGCTCCCTCTACCAGTGCAGGCTGGTACCTTTTCTATTGTGGTAGAGTCTTAGAGAGCTATCTAGAGCACTGGGAGGTTGAATGACTTGCCTGGAGTAACACAAATTCTGGGCAAAATTTGAACACAAGTCTTTCTAGCTTTGAGGACAGCTCTCAATCCATTATGCCAGGGATTGATTCATCAATAACCAGGTTTAGATTTAGCCCCTAATACTATCTATGTGACCATAGGCAAATCACTTAACTGTGCCAGGGTTCAGTTTCCTTATCTGTAAAATGGGAGTAATAAGAGTACTACTTCATAGTGTTATCATAGGAACCAGATGAGCTAATTTCAAAAAAAAAATTGCCAGATACAGAAAGGGACTAGACCTGTGATTTCAATGACTTAGGGAACTCCCAGTTGAGAAAACTGCCTCTGCCAATTCAAGTCAGCACTTTCTCTGCAACTTAGTCTTAGAGAGTTAAATGACTTGCCCAAGGTGATACAACTAAGATATGGGACTTGAACCTTGGTCTTTCTGGCTCCGAATACTGGGATACATATGTGTGTGTGTGTGTATGTGTATCTCTATATGTATGCATGTATGTATATATACATAAATACATATACACACATGTACACGTGTATTTCTCTGCACCTTCTTACGTATACACACACACACATTTATGCGTACATACACATATACATACACGCACACACTCTACAGGGCCATCTCTGCAAAACTTAAGTCACTATATAAAGGTAAGCTCTTATTAATATGCACTTTAAGCTTCACCAATCATTTTCTTTATAATCACCCCATGAAATAAGCAGTGCATGATTAACAACATTTTAAAGATAAAGAAATTAAGGTAAAGCAAGCCTAGGTCATCTCCCCACAGCAACACAGCAAATGTCAGATCCTGGAATATGAGCCAGAGCTTCTATTTACTTTATGCCATCCTTCCTCTCAGTGATATAATAAGTCATGGGCTCATGGAGCTGGAAGAGACCTTCTAGACCATAGAATACAACCCCCTTCTATTGCAAATGTGAGAGAACTGATGCCAACTAATAAGAAGGGGATTCCCTAGAATCATTCAGTAAATTTGGGGCACTCCTAGAATTAAAACTCAAGCCTCCTGACAAGTGAGGCTAGGCTCCTTCTACAGGGTCTCCTCTGCTCTCTACAGCCAAACTGGACTATTTTTTATTCTGCAGACTTGACTCTCCATCTTCTACTTCCATAACTTTGCACAGGGCTGCCCCGCACCTCGAATGCCCTCTTTCTTTCCTTTTCCTTGAAATCCCAAACTCGAGATGAAGTTCACATACCTGCCACCTCTCACACAAGGCCTTTGCTGGTCCCACCAATATTTATTTTTCCCTCCCTGAAATTATTTGGTATTTACCTCTTCCTGAGAGAACATAAATTCCTTCAAGGTGAGCACTGTGTGTGTGTGTGTGTGTGTGTGTGTTTTCATTTTTTTCTCGTATTCCTCAATTCTTAGCATAATGCCCAGCACATAGTAGGTAGTAAATGTTTCTAGAATTAAATTGAATTGCGGCCCCTGCTTGGAGATGTCGGACAATTTATTCAGGCTCAGCTTCTCTTTCTAACACTGCTTTGGCTTTGAATACAATGACCACATGAAACACTTCACTGCTTCAAATAGAATTCAGAATTTGCTGAAGCTTTAAGCTACAGAAAAGACAGGATCCTCCCCCCCCACCCCCAATGCCTTCATCATTGCTTATTTTTTTTTTTCTTCTGCTTTGCTGCTGCTCCTGCTCCTTCTTGGTAAGCCCACCCCACACTGGTTTATCACAAGCCTTTTCCCCTGGCAGTCTATCCAATGAAGTCTGTTGGAATACCAGACTGAAGCAGAGCCTTGCCTCAGGTAGCTATTTGAGAACATGACCACCAGAACCTGCTCAGCCACAGAACTCCCTGTGCCTGCCTTCTGAGAAAATAACAAAGAAAGGGGCTCAGACCATTTCTGAGCAGTGAGAAAGTTAGAGGCTTAAGGAGTGATTTGTGTTTTCAGGGAAGAAAGGCACAGCTGGAAGCCTGCAGTGAACATGCTGGCCTGGCTGAATTAATTTATAGAGTCTGCCGTCTCTGTTTTAGCTCTGAAAAGGAAAGAAGCCTCATGAGCAGATGTGAGATCGATTGATCTGGGCAGTGATCTTGCTTGTCTTTATAACCCTGGACAGGTAGTTTCTCCTCTGGGCCTTGATGTCCCATTTCATAAAATGAGGGGATGTTTGATATACAATCACTTATGACATCAGTACCTAGCACAGATTTCAGTAGGAGGTGATTCCCCTTTTGACTCCATCCCACAACGTTTAATGCAGAAGGTACCTGAAGGACCTCTTTGTAATAATGTTTTCTATGCTTCCACAGCATGGACCCCAAGAATAGTGTGATGGTAAAATCCAAGGGTAAAATCCACATACCCAGTACCTTTATTTCTCATCCCCTACTTCCACTTTTCAGCTCTCTTTTGGGGCTTGTCTTTCCCCATTAGAATGTTCCTTGAGGGTAGGGATTGTCTTTTTTTGTTTGTCTTTGTATCCCTAGCACTTGCTGGAACACAGTAAGTGCTTAATAAATGCTTGTTTCCTTAATTCCTACAGACCTTCCACAGCACTGCATTTTGAACTTCCCTAACGCACTTTTATACTCTCCTCATATATTCAGTAAGATGCCAAATCTTGTCATTTCTCTTTCCAAATCTCTCATTTATGTGCCCTTCTCACCACTCACCCAGTCACCTAGTGAAAGCTTTTACCCTCTCTCTGACACTATTGTAACAAGCAGCCTTGTGATTGGCCTCCCTGCCTCAAGTCTCTCTCCACTCCAAAGGACCCTCTACACAGTGGCCAACATAATTTTCCTAAAATACAGACCTGACCATGACCCCTCATCCCCTTCTGCATTAAACTCCACAGACTCTCTGTCACCCCAAGATCATTATCTTTTCTCTTTGGCATTTAAAGCATTCATGACCTGACCCCTTCCTATATTCCTATCTTCTTTCACATTTCTTATACCGTTCCATTTACTCTATAGGTCCATCCACTCAGGTCTACTTAGTGTTTCTCATCCCATTCCCAGCCCCCCACTGCATCCCTTTTTACTCACTGTTCCCTACATCTGTAATATATTTCTCCTAATGTCTGACTGATTCTTAGGATTCCTGACTCCTTTCATAAGTCAGATTAAATACCAGCTTTGGCAGGAAGTCTGTCCCAGTGCTCAAGCTGTTGGGTTACTTTGTATCTACTCCATACATTTCGTATGTATAACTATTTATATACACATTGTTCCTCACATTAGAACATAAGATCCTTGAGACTTATGATGGAAAATGCTATCCACATCCAGAGAAAGAACTGATGGAGTCTGAATGCAGATTGAGTCAAATTTTTTTTAACTTAATTTTTATTTTTCCTGGGTTTTTTTTTTTTGCTTTGTGTGTTTTGGGTCTTTACTTTTGCAACATGGCTAGCTAGCTCAGTGGAGTCTCTGAAGGAAAGCGGAGGAGAGAAGAAGTATTAGACTGACTACCAAACTGATGGCCTACAGAGCCCTTGTGCTGTCCTCATTGTTGTATGCTTGTGAAACCTGGACAGTATACCAGCGCCATACCAGGAAACTGAATCGCTTCCATTTGAATTGTCTTAGGAAGATTCTGAAGATCACTTTGGCAGCATAAGATGCCAGACACTGAAGTCCTTTCTTGAACTAAACTACCAAGCATTCAAACTCGACTGCAGAGAGCAACTCCAATGGGCTGGCCACATTGCTCGAATGCAAAACGTATGCTTGCCAAAAAGAGTATTTTATGGAGAACTCACATATGGAGAATTCATATGGTGGTCAGAAGAAGCAACATAAGGACACTCTCAAGGTCTCTCTTAAGAACTTTAGAACTGACCGCATGATATGGGAGGCACTGGCACAGGACCTCCCAGCATCATGTTCCCTCATCAGAGAAGGGGCTGTGCTCTATGAGCAAAGCAGAATTGAAATAGCTCAAAGGAAACACAGGATGCGCAAATTTAGAGAATCCACTGCAAATGTTCATATGAACCACTCGTGCCTGACCTGTGGTAAAACATTCCAAGCTCATATTGGTCTGACCAGCTACAGTCGCACATACTATAACATGACTCCAGCACAGTGATGTCATTTTGGTCCTCTTTGAGAATGAAGGACAACCAACAATATGGAAAATTTTTTTGTTTTGCATGTTTTGCATGACTACACATGTATAATCAATATCAAATTGTTTACTTTCTCAAGGGGAGAGGAAGGGGGGAGGAAGGGAGAAAATTTGGAACTCAAATTTTTTTTTTTAAAAAACCAAATGTTTAAAACTGTTGTTTATATGTAATTTGAATTTTTTTTTAAATCCAAGAAAAAAAAATGTAAGTTCCTTGAGAACAGGAACTATTCCTTCTTTTTTTTATTTTATTCTATTCGTATTATCATTGCTTAGCCCAGTGACTGGAACATAGTAAATACTTAATAAATGCTTGCTCACTGGTTGAGAGAAGCTGCAGAGAAATTCATATCTTACCCCTTTCTAGACTGCAAGCATCAGTATTACAGGAGTCACAGATCATCTCCATGTGACTGTCCAGGGTTTTACACACAGTAGGTAATTAAATATTATTATTAGAGAATGATCTAGATCAAAGGTATCAAACCTATGTCAGCAACCTTCAAAACTTCCCAAGGGCTTAAAATATAAAAGGGAAATATTTAACAAAATAAATAAAAATATAGTAAAATATAGATATAATTGATTTGTAGTTTTCTAAGTCAATATGCCACCTGCAGGGATCCATTTGCATTTAAGTTTGACATTCGTGATCTAGACAATTTCTCAAGATTCCCCCCACCTACAAACCCACCATTCATCCTCTTCTCTCTGCTTCTGCAACCTGCCCATTCATCTCTCTACTAATCCATGTCCATCACCTCCTTTAAGACATGATGCAAATTCAACTTTTCTCAAGAAGCTTTCTCTGATCATCACCACCCTACTCTGGCCTATCTATCCTATTTATGTTTTAGGACCCATAGGATCCTGAAATAACTTATCACTGAAAGAGATCATTAGAGATAATCTGGTCTAACTCCTTTTTGTTGATGTTTAATCATTTCAGTTGAGGTTTTCTTAGCAAAAATATTGGAGTGGTTTCTATTTTCTTCTGCAGCTCATTTTACAGATGAGGAAACTGAGGCAAACAGTGTCAAGTGACTTGCCCAGGGTCTCACAGATGATAGTTGTTTCAGGCCAAATTTGAACTCAGGTCTTCCTGACTCCAGCCCCAGTGTCCTATACACTGTGCCACCCAGCTCCCCTAACTCCTTCTTTACAGAAATAAAATCTCTTGCCGAAGATTATTTGGATAGTTAAATGGCAAAGTTTACATATGAATTCAGATCCTTCGGTTTCAAGTCCAGTTCATTTACACTATTGCACAGTCCCCCAGCCTCAGCCTTCACTTTGGTGCTACTTTTTTTTCATTTTTCTTAAGGCTCCATAATTTCTGGACCACCACTCCCAAATAGACATGGGGCCTTGAACAGGGTTCAACACACAGGAAGAAGGGATGTTAACTCCAGGTATCTCAGCACTTAAGTACTGTACTATGGATCTATCTCTCTGTCCCCCTCCCTTCTCTCTCTCTCTCTCTCTCTCCTCTCTCTCTCTCTCCTCTCTCTCTCTCTCTCTCTCTCTCTGAATTTGGAGTATGGCAGTTTAACTTACTCCATTTAAAGCTCTGCAGCTTTTATTATTCTATGTTTGATCAAAGGCTTGACTGTTCTGCTCTCTGTACTCATTACTTTGCATTTCTAATGAAGTATGTAGCTGCTTCCTATAATACACCGTGTCATTAACCAGGGTAATCTACCAGTGACAAAGTAGGACCACCTTCAATGCCCCACCTTGTTTCATTTCTACTGCCCTGGGCTCTAAAAGGACCAATTTTTGGCTGGAAGGAGAAGGACCCCGGCTAACAGTTTTTCACTTCCTACCAAGTTTCAAGAATTGAGATATTGATATTAGAATTTGAAATAAGATTATAGGGAACAGATTGTGAATTGAAAAAAGTCTACCTTAATATCAACCAAAAGTCATTTTTAAGTACCTCCTATGTTCTAGACATAGTACTGGGAACTAGAATACAAAGGCAAAAGATGAAACCATCCATGTTCTCAACATGCTCATGCTTGGCATCAATCATATTATGATCATAAAATCACAGAATAAGACTTATCTTCCCAAAATGCATCTTCAAGGCCTTTTAGTCCAATGTCTTCATTTGGCTGATGACACTGAGGCCCAGAAAGGCGAAATGACATTTCAAAGAACTAGTAGATGAGATCACATCCTGCCCCTAGAACACTGAAGAAGGATCTGGTTGTCTCAAGATCCAGTCATGATCCTCAAATCATTTGGCCCTGATCTCAAATTCATTCTCCCCTTACTCCCTCCCCCTTCACATTCACAATATGAAAAGAAACCATATTTGACCCTATATAGCTGTTCATGAAATCAACTTCTCTAGTGGGATTAATTCTGTGGTAGTCATCCCAAAATCTCAGGACCTCTTTGGGCTTCATTTATCACATCCTTTATGAAATGGAAAACACATCCTAATTCTTCTCCAGCCATGGGAATCCAGAGTAGAGCCTGTCCCAAGGAATTTCTTGAGAAGCCATGAAATAATCAGCAAGGGCTAAATATATGAGTTGCTTAGGCATGAAGGAAAGGAGGAAACAAGAGAAGGAAAGAAGATGCACTGCGTGACAGTAACACTACTGGTATCCAAGAAAAAGCCAAAGGAACAGAGGAAAACACTCCACCATGTTGGATAGATCTCTTACAGATATTTTGTAGAAGGACTTGGACAATAATTATACATGATGAGAAACTACAGGTGAGTTGTGATCTATATTGGTAAAGATAAGGAGAGCTGACATTTAAAGAGAACTTTAAGGTTCTTACAATACTTACTCTAACATGCAGTATCTATTTTGATCTTCTAAAAGGTAATTGTGAAGTAGCTGTCCTCATTATACCTATTTTAGAGATGAAGGAAGTGATCTTCAGAGAAAATAAAGTGACTTCTCTATGATCACAAAGTTAGTGAGCATCAAAAGTAGGATTCAAACCTACAGCTAACTCTAAGTCCAGTGATTTTTCTACCATGCCATACATACAGAATGTGTGCTGATGATATAATAGAAAGAATCAATAAACTCCAGTGGCTATTACATTTAGGAACAAATTAAAAAGTCCTCTGTTTAGCATTCAAAGACCATAGCCTGGCTCCACCCCATCTTTGCAGCCTTAATGTATATTATCTGCCTTCTTGTACCTTCAGTACAGCAAAACTGTCCTTTTTTACTCCTCTTCACTCATGAATTACCTAGCTCCTGTCTTTGCACAGGCTGTCACCTATGCCTGGAATACACTACCTCCTAAACTTCACCTGTTAGAATCCCTAGTTTTTATCAAAGCTTAGCTCAAATACCACTTCTAAATGTGACATTCTCAGATTCTCAATCACCTACATATAGGTCCTTCCCAAATTTATCCCACATTTATTTTGTACATATTTTGCATAAATTTATTTTGTAGATTTGTAAAGGTGGGAGTACTACTTCAACACCAATTAACAGTGATGTTATAAATGTGTAAGCAAGATACTTCACACTCTGTGATCTTTTTATGAAGTGTAAAACTCCTCAAAAATTGGGTCAAGAAGGGAATAGAGTGATTGGTTAATCATTCCATTGGGACTTTGTATAGCAGTAAAACTTCAGTAGTGGAATGCTGGTATTAGGAGTATCTTGAAGAGGCAGCCCTTCCTGTCTATACTAGAGTACATCTAGGAGGAGAGAACCCAGAGTAAATGCTATACTCCTCCTCCAACATTGAGCACAGTATTAAAGAGTCTGGACCAGTTTTTAACAATACTTACAGAAAAAACCAAGGATAAATAAGGACACAAAAAGATACAGAAGAAAACCCATAGGAGGGAGGAAATAGCATCAGGAAACCCTTCTCTTCACAGTAAAGGGGATGCCTGCTATTTCTTAAGAAGTCACTGAACTGGGGCAGTTAAGTGGTGTAGTGGATAAGCTCTGGCCTTGGATTCAGGAGGACCTGAGTTCAAATCCGGCCTCAGACACTTGATACTTACTAGCTGTGTGACCCTGAGCAAGTCACTTAACCCTGATTGAAGAAGAAGAAGAAGAAGAAGAAGAAGAAGTCACTGAACCTCAGAGTCCACCAAAAAGCTATAAGGGGAACTTCTTGAGGAAATTATGGAAAAAAAGAATTTCCAATAGCTAGGAATTGTGAATTATACCTTTGCCACACAGGTTCCCTATGTGAATACCTTACTGCCTTGGTACCTTAAGTTTGAGTCCATTTTACCCAGGGACCTTACGTGTACAGAGAAAGAGTGTTCTCCCATAATTTTTTTGGGGGGGATGTTTTATACCAACTCTTCTTACTCTATCCCATTAGTAAATATCCTTTTCTAAAAGCTAATTGAAGTCATTGGCTTATACTCAAAGGGATGCATAGAGGTAGAGACTGATGAATGGAAGACCTAGAAAATCCAGACCCTTGGGGTTACTCCTAGAATCCTGAGAGTAAATAATATCTTCTCCGTGGAGACCCATACTACTGATATAAATGGGAAGTGGGAAATTAGCCTTGGAAAGGATGCTAAATTTGAGTGTATTCATATACGTTTTGTACTGTCCACACTAAAAGAATGTAAAATCCTTGTGGGTAGAATATTTCATTTTTGTCTTTGTATCATTGGCACCTAGTACAGTGCCTAGCACAGAGTAAACTCTTGATAAATGTTTTCTGATTGATTGGTTGAACCTTTAAAGTGTTCAAGAATTACTCACTAAATCTCAGTCAGAATGAACCTTAGAAGCCATTGGATCACAGTATCATATATTTAGATCTGGAAAGAACCTCAGATTTAATTTAGTCCAAATCCCTCATTTTTCAGATGAGGAAACTGAGACTCAGAGAGATAGTAAATCTCTGCCTCCAAGTCCAGTGATTTTCCCACTGTATCATCTGCCTTCCATACATCCTTTCATATCTGTTCCCAAACCAACTTCCTTGAAGATGCTGGACCCTTCAACCCCCATAATAGAACCTAGATGCTCCTAGCGTTTACTGATCACAGTGCAGGATGCCAGGCATTCTGCTGATGAATATGAAATTCCAGGAAATTTTATTTCAACCATTTAGAGAAAAAAATAATTAAATTCCATGGATATTATGGTAGGAATAATTGAGGCCTCTTTGCCTCATTACCAGTTCTACTTTCTGGATGTCATTGCCATCTCCATCACATTTATTCCTACTCTGCCTGCAGCTCTTTTCTTGTTCACAAAGGTAATTTAGTGGGTGGGTTTCCCTCCAGCTCTGGGTCACTAACACATTTATTTCCTGCTTAGCTTCTGAGGCACACATTCCCTAACTATACAATGGGCCCTGTGAATCACCATGTTCTCCCACAAAGGGCTCACTTCACAAGGACATCCCTTCAAAAATTACATGGGGTTCTTGTGACAGGGCTGAGGAGCTGCCAGTGTGGTCTCCATCTACTGAAAAGGACCTCAGAACTTACAGACTTGAAAACCCTGCTCATAACAAAAAGGCAAGAAGGTAGAATCAAGCCTAAAAGATGGGACTGTGGTGCACACAAGGAATCAGATCCTATGATCCCACTAGCGGAAACAACACAGGTTCTAGCATCACTGAGAACCTGGGACCACCATTTGACTTGTGGAATTTCTGTTAATTTTATATATATATATATATATATATTTATATAGACCAACATTGAAATCCTGCCATTTTTCCATCCATTAACAGCCTCAAGAGTTCTTTAGCCAACTGAACCACAGTGGTTTACTGAGTGCCTGCTTTTTGAATGAAAGGAGGGGACGAAATAAAAAGGGAGGGAAAGACTTCCCCTTCTTTAATTTCCTGAGAGCTGATTATATTATCTGTTCTCTACTCTTTATCCTTTTGGTATCTCTTTAGATACATGTAGTCTCTCCTCCTAGGATTAACACAAACTCCTTCAGGGAAAGGATCAATTCTTTTCTGTCTTTGTATCTCCAACACTTAGCACAGCATCTGACATGCAGTAGGTGCTTAATGAATGCTTGTTGATTGATCTCTGACCCAGGTCTCAGACATGGAGTTTTGTGCTCATCCTAGAAAGTTAGCCAAGCTCAAGACTAATCAGCTGGGGCCAGACCAGAACTGTTAGACAGTACCCAAAAGCAAGAGTTGATGGACTCTCTACTGCAGCCTTTCTGACACGTGACATTAATTTACTACCTCCTCAGCTGTCTTAACAAAAAGGTCAAGGACTGAATGAATAATAGTAACTGAACTCATGCCTTATCCCAGAGCAGTTGTGTTCCTGAGCTTAATATTCTCAAGTGGCTTACAATTTAATCTTAGTATTCTGATGAACCATTGAGGTAACTGCAGGGATGTCGAGAACATTTTCCATGTTCTCAAATGTTGTTGGTGATCAAGCGACATGTTAAACATTGACATAGTGCACTTATTGTATAATGATTTATCCTATCTTTCATTAAAGTTCTCCTCTGATGCCTCAGAATAATGTGCAGATAACCCCAGGTTCTCAAAAGCTATGTTAACAGAGCACAAAGCTGGAAGGAGCCACACAAAGCAGGAAAGATGTCAAGCTTAAGGCTAGCAATGGATTACATGCCTGCCAGCTAAGGATGTGTCTTCCTAAGCCCATGAAGGCTTATCACTACCCAATAGGTTGGCCTTTACATGATCTATTTTTTTGCCACAGAAATGTGAAAGCGAAGTCCTGGACCTCCAAGGAAGCAGCATTCTACTATAGAAAAAGAATTGGATCTAGTATCAGAAAACCTGGGTTCAAATTCCAGCTCTGTCACTCACTACCTGTGTGAGCCTGAACAAGATACTTCTCCTCTCTGGTCCTCAGTTTCCTCATCTGTAAAATGATGGGGGGTGGGGGGTGGAGGTTGGACTAAATTGTTTCTGAGGTCCCTACCAGTTCTAGATCTATGATCCTATCACTTCCCTGATTAATTTTAATTTTCTTATCTATAAAACCAAAAGATTGAATAAATTACTTCTATGGTTCCTTCCAGATCTTTATGTGTGACCCTATGGTTCCATTATCTTATGAAGACCAGACTCCAAGGTGTGAAGTGGGATATCTTTGTCATGAAAGGAATGGTAGCACCACTGATAGAATACTGGGCCTGGAGTAAAGAAGACCTGAGTTCAGATCCTTCCTCATACACTTATTGGCTTGTATGACCTCGGGGAAGTCACATAACCTCTATTTGCCTCAGTTTCCTCAACTGAAAATGGGGATAATAAGCAACTACTTCTCAGGATTGTTGTGAGATCAGGTGAGACAATATTTGTAAAGTGCTTAGCATAATGCCTGGCATACAGTAGGTACTATATAAATTCATATTCTATAGTCCTTTCCCTACCCACATCAATGAAATCATAGATGTTTTGACATACTCAACAAAATTACGTGTGTGTGTGTGTGTGTGTGTGTGTGTGTGTGTGTGTATGTGTTTGAATATTTACTTGAAGGATCTATGACTTTATCTGGGCCTACCTTTTACTAACAGCTCTGCCCCTTAAGATACGATCTTTGTGAACTGCTAAGACTGAATACTCATGCTCCTACAGACAGCCTGGTAATAAGTCTAATTTAGATAGGCTGGCTTGCAGAAGACAGGCACGCAACCTATCTCTTGGCTTTTTCTAATAACTTTCCAACTTTGGAAGACATTGCAGAGCTTAATCTCTGCTGGTACAGACTTAGGGTCACTTCCATGCCTCAAGGAGGCATCAGGGAAGAATTCTGAGAAGAATAACACGGGAAAAGTACAAAGTAAAATAATCAAGAACATCGAATGGTGAGAAGCAGCCACTTCCTTCCAGGTGAGCAGACTGAAAAGACCTGTGAGGCTCCAGGAGGTGTTCCTGCTGCCCACTCCATGGCTTCTAGCTGCAGCTGTTCTTGGAGCTCTCTGGCTGTTCCCTGTGATTGCTCCCAAGCTTGTGTTAAATTAAAAAAGCTATCACTCTCCCTTGGAAATCTGCCACCCCCTCCTCTCCAGCCTTTCCAAAGGCAGCTTCATTACTATGGAAAGGATATTGGATTTAGATGCAAAAGAACTGGGTTTCTACTCTGGCTGGAACATTCACAAGCTGTGTGATTGTCCCTGAGCCTCAGTTTCATCATTGATAAAATGGAAATAACAATACTTGTCTTAATCCTCACAAGGGTTTTTTTTTGTTTTTATTTTTTAATAGAGAAAGGATATTAGTGCCTTAAAGCACTAAGGCAGTCTAGTGTAGTCAAAAGACTACTAGATTTGGACTCAGAAGACTTATTTTTCAGTACTCTCATACATTTTGCACTTTGCTATTTAAATGTTTCTAAGCCTCAGTTCTATCACAAATGAAAAGGAAACAATATTTGCATTAACACTAACAAGGTTTTTTGTTGTTGTTTTTTTAATGGAGAAAGACCTTTATAAGTCTTAAAGTATTATAGAAATATGAGTTATTTCTCATTATTATTGTTAGTGTTCATTCTTCAAGGGAAAGCTCAAACTTCATCTTTTCTAGAAAGCCTCCCCTGACTGCTCTAAACCACACTCATAAAATCAGTGTCAAATCTGAAAAGGCCCTTAGAGTTCCTCTAGTAAGATCCCTGCCATATAACACATGAGTATATGGAGACCCAGAGAGGGTAAGAGACATAAACAAACTCACACAGCATATTCCTGCAAAAGCTCAGACCCTAACTCAACTTTCTTGCATGCTACCTTGGGATGCACTCACTCACTCTCTCCCTCTCTTTCTCCCACATACTACCTTTCCTAGTAATTTTTATTGTTTTCTGAATATCTATTGCACTTTAAGTCAGTACCAATATCTAACACTTCAACACTTAGTTGGTCGCTGATCGCCACATATATGTATCTTCTGACCTCATTGCTCAATTGAAACTTCCCTCTCCAAAGGTACCAACATTTTCTTAATTGACAGACCTGACGGCCCTTTTCCAGTCTTCATCATTCTTGACCTCTTTGCTGTGTGTGATACATTTAACCACCCTCTCCTCCTGGATATAGTAGCTGATTTTTTCATGACACTATTCTTTCCTGGTCCTCCTACTGAAATGCATCTTTTGACCTAGTTGTACAAAAATATTCATAGCAGCTCTTTGTGTGGTGGCAAAGAATTGGAAATCGAGGGGATGCCCATCAGTTGGGGAATGGCTGAACAAGTTGTGGTATATGAATCTAATGGAATACTATTGTGCTATAAGAAATGATGAGCAGGCAGGCAGACTTCAGAAAAACCTGGAAAGACCTACATGAACTGATGCTGTGAAGTGAGCAGAACCAGAACACTGTACATAACAGAAACATTGTGAGATGATTAACTATGATAGACTTAGCCAGGGGTGGGGAACCTGCGGCCTTGAGGCCACATGGTGGTCCTCTAGGTCCTCAAGTGTGGCCCTTTGACGGAATCCAGACTTCACAGAATAATTTGGTCAAAGACCCACACTTGAGGACCTAGAGAACCACGTGTAGCTTTGAGGTTCCCCACTCCACTCTTCTCAGCAATACAATGATCCAAGACAATTCCAAAAGACTATGGAAAATGTAATCTCATTTAGAGAAAGAAATATGGAGTCTGAATGCAGATTAAAGCATACTATTTTCCCTTTATTTTTTGTTTTTTCTTTCTCATGGTTCCCTCTTGTTCTGATTCTTCTTTCACGACATGACTAATATAGAAATATGTTTAACATGACTGTACATGTATAACCTATATCAGATTGCTTGCTATGTTGGGGGAGGGGAGAAAAATTTGGAACTCAAGATTCTACAAAAACGAATGTTGAAAACCACCTTTACACATGATTGAAAAAAAAATACTATTAAGGAAAAAAAAGGAAATGCTCCTTTTCTGTTTTCTTTGCTATATCATTACCCATATCATGCCCCCTAACTGTGAGTGTTCCCCAAGTCTCTGTCCTGTGCCATCTTTCCTGCTCGATCTGTCATCTCTTAATGTCTTTGTCAGTTCCCATGGACTTAATTATCATTGCTATGCAGATGACACACAGCCCCATTCTCTCCCCTGAGTTTCAGTCCAGCATTAGCATTGCATATTGGACATTTCAAAGCAGATGTCCAAGAGCCATCTTGAACTCAATATATCCCAAAACTGAATTCAATACATTTTCCCCAAAACCACCCTTTCTTCTATAATTCCCTATTTCTGTTAAAGGTAATACCATTCTTCCTCGGTTCATAATCTTGACTTTCTCTTTGACTCCTCACTTACCTTTCCTCCACATATCCAGCTAGTTGCCAAATTTTGTTAGTTCTACTTCCACAACATCTCTACTATAAGGCCCCTTCTGTCTACTCACACAGCCACCATCTTAGTTCAAGACCTAGATTACTGCAATGGTCTTCTAAGTATTGTCACTGTTTCAAGTCTCTCCATTTAATAATCTATCCTCTGCACACCTTCAAAAGTCCTTTTCCTTGAGCAAAGATCTGCCCCCATCAGAATATGGTGCAGCCAACTTCCCATCCTCCTCAATATTTACAATCTATTTCAGTTGGAAATAAAGAAAAAGGCCAAGAGTTTACTGAAAGCTATAAGAAATTAATCTTCTCTATAATTAACAATTTCAGCAAAGTTGCAGGATATAAAATAAGCCCACATACATCATCAGCTTTTCTATATATTACCAACAAAGTCCAGCAGGAAGAAATAGAAAGAAAAATTCTATTTAAATTAATTGCAGACAATATAAAACACTTGGGATTCTACCTGGCAAGACCAACTCAGGAACTATAGGAACACAATTACAAAATACTTTTCACACTGGTAAAATCAGATTTAAACAACTGGAAATATAGTAATGGCTCATGGGTAGGCTGAGTCAATATAATAAAAATGATAATCCTCCCTAAATTTACTTATTTAGTGCCATACCAATCAAACCATGTAATAATTATTTTATAGAGCTGGAAAATAACAAAATTCATCTAGTAGAACAAAGGTCAAGAATATCAAAAGAATCAATGGGAAAAATGTGAAGAAAGGTGGTCTAACAATATCACATCTTAAACTGTAATACAAAGCAGTAATCATCAAAACAATCTGGCACTGGCTAAGTGGAATAGATTAGGTACATAATACATAGTAGTAAATGACCATAGAAATCTATTGTTTGATGAACACAAAGATCCAAGAAATGAGGAACAGGATCCTTTCAGGAAAAACTTCTGAAAACTTATATGAATTGATGCAAAGGTGAAGTGAGCAGAACCAGGAGAACACTGTACACAGTAACAGCAATATTGTATGGTGATAAACTGTGAATGACAACTGTGACTCCTCCAGGATCTGATCTCAAGCAATACAATGATACAAGACAATTCTGAATGACTCATGGTGAAAAATGCTATCTACCTCCAAAGAAAAAACTGATAGAGTCTGAATACAGATCAAAACATACTTGTTTTACTTTCTTAATTTTTCTTTTATTTTGGCCTTTTTTTCTAACATGGCTAAGATGAAAATATTTTTGCTTGAATGTACATACATAATCTATATCAAATTGCTTGCCTTTTCAAAGAGGGGCAATGGGAGAGAGGGAGAGAACTTGGAATTCAAAATTTTAAAAAAATGTTAAATTTTTTCATTTGTAATTGAGAAAAAATAAAGAGGAGAAAAACAAAATTAATCTTGTCATACCCATCATTATATATGAATTTGCCTTCATATTTTTATTCCAACTGCTATGAATTACCTTTAAATCAGATAACAGGCAGAATTTACAGAAAGAAAAATATAAAGATTGGCTTGGGCAATACCAGTCGCTAGTAATTCCTAAAAGCAAAACAGGGAGTCATATTTTGAGCCCCCATAGTGATTTTTGGATTTTAGATTAAATACTAAACCTGCTGGAATAAACACCTGGGCCTCAAGTAATATTTGATTCTGTTTATGTTATTTCCCTTTATTCTGTTATAATTTCCTCAAAGGCCAAAGAAAAAATGGCTTTTAGTACTAAACAAGCACCAACTAGACTTTAATCTCACTGAGGGACCATGACATATTTACTATTGGTACTTGCCTTAGGCCTGAGCATGGATGGTAGGTGTCCACATAAATATTGATTAATTAATTGTCATTGTGATCAATATTGTTGAAGTTTCCCTGAAGAATTTCTTTAAAAAAAAGTTCAGAGAGTCTGGGGACATTGTCTGGGGGACATGTCTTCAAATGTGGAAGAGTGTCAAGTGGAAGAGATAATATTAGATTTGTTCTATTTTTCCTCAGAAGGCCAACTAGGAAACAATGGGGGAAGAGGGACTAGAGAGAGGCAAGCTTGGAGTCCAATAAGGAAACAATTCCTTACAGTCAGAGCTGTAAAAAAGCGAAATGGATTGCCCCAGGAGGCAATGTGCTTACTATTAGAAGAAATCATTTAGTAGATACTAGGTGGCCACATGACTTGTATGGATGTTACAGAAGAGTTCCTACTCAGGCATAGGTGGCACTTTTCAAGTCCCTTCTAACTCTGATATTCTGTAATTCTATAATTCTTAAATTGAATGTAAAATATAAGCATGTGTACAAATATCTCCCCACACCCTCCCACACACAGACACACACTGACCCACACACACACACAGACACAGACACACCCACATAGACACTCACCCCACCCCCCCACACATACACACACACACACACACACACACACACACACACACACACACACACACACATATATCTTAAAAATCAAGGCAAAAGACCTGTCGAAATTCTTGCCCATATTACAATGCCCAGTTCAAAGGCTATTTGTTTCATGAAACCTTCCAGGATTCATTCCCCAGTTGTTTAATCTCTATTTTCTGTCTCCCTGCAGCATTATCCTCAGCTCCTCACTCTCTTCTATGCCCTACCCCCACCAGATATTATGTGATGGGAAAGTAAAAAGTTTGGTGTGGGGTCAGAGGATCTGAGTTCAAAACTCCATCTCTGACATTTATTACCTGTGTGACCATGGACAAGTTATTTCATATCTCTAGTCCTGTTGACTCTTGTATAAAATGAGGCACCTCATTGGCCCCTAAAGTCCCTTCCAGCTTCAAATCTGTCATCCTGTGACTTTGTGATCCTGATACAATGGTAAACCTTTTCATTCCTACATTTCCAATATTTCTCAAGTCCTTTCTGTTCTCTGAATTCATACAGCCACCACCTATTACAGCCTCTTGTTACCCACCTCTCTCCTGGACTACCACAGGGGACTCCTAATTGGTGTCTCCACCCTCTCTCTCTTTTTCTCTCGCCAATCTATACTCCACACTTTCCTAAAGTACAGGTATGACCAGGTTACTCCTCTGCTCAATTAACTCCAGTGGCTCCCTATCACCTCCAGGATCAAATACAAAATCTTCTGTTTCTCTTTTAAAGACTATCAGCAACAGTCTCCAACCTATCTTTCCAGGCCTATAGCATATTACTCTCCTGATCACCCTCTGTGATCCAGCCAAACGACCCTTCTCTTGATTCTTCACATAGGGCACTCTTATCTCCTATTTTCTCGCTTTGTATTGGCTAACCCCAATGCCTAGAATATGTTCCCTCTCTATTTGCTTCTCAGAATTGATCTTTTATTTCCTTCTAAACTCAGTTCAAATGCTACCTTCTACATAAAACTATTTTTGATCTTGCCATCTGTTAATATCCTCCACACAAAATTATATTTTATTTACTTCTTACATATGTGTATATATATGTGTATGCATGTATATATGCATGTATATGCATGTGTATATACAATATGTATATATGTGTGTGTACATACACACATACATACATGGACTTCCCCTTGATAGAATGTAAATTCCTTAAGAACAAGGGCAATTTCATTTTTTATCTTTTATGTTGGGTACTTAGCATGGTGCCAAGTATATCATAGGTACTTAATAAATACTTGTTTATTGATGGATTTGAACCCCTTGGGTTCCATCTACCACATCTCACTTCACAGTACAGTTATTTTGCATATACTTTGTCTCATATACCAGACCGTGAACTCTAGGAGGTCAGGGATTCACTTTCTATTTTTTTTTTTGCCTCTTTCCTCATTGCTACATGCTGGCATCTTCCATCACATATGATTTCTCTAATAATGGGAGTGACTTTAAGCTTAGCTGGTGAAATCAAGCATTTGCTGGCCGCATCTAGAACACAACTGCATTACCATTTGGATATCCTGATTTGGTGGGACACTATGACTGAGCTCTGGAATCGGATGAGCCATTTTTCTGAACTAACATGGACACCCATACATGCCTCAAACTCACTGCAATAAAGACATCATGGACAAAAGTCCAAGAATCCCATCTCTATGAGCAATGGCAATAACTGTTCTTACCTTGTCTCTCTGCCTGTAATCTTATCATCCACTTTACTCACAACCACAGAGAGTCTGGTTTGATCAATAAAACATAAGTTCTGCTCCTTCCATCTGATTTTTTAAAATCCTAACTAGTTAGCTTCCGATAAAAATGAAAAAAAAAATCTGCCTCCCACTGAATGTAGAACTATTTTTTACATATCCTACTTGGTAGGACTATTCTTGGAGAATCAACTGCAAGCTATTTGCCCCAGATACTACCTTTTCCTTCCACCTCTATACCAGCATGGTGCCCTATTCTCTCTTGAATTATGATAAACACCAAGAAGTTGAGGTTTTCTTCCATACAGTAGATATTAAATAAATATGTATCACAATATATTGGCTTGAACCAAAGAGTCATAGATTTGGAGTTGGAAGGCTCCTCAGAAGATATAGAAGACTTCACTCTATAGAAAAGGAAAGTAAGAGACAAAGACAGTAAGGTTGCACAGCTATAAATTATCTGAGGTGGGATATGAATCCAAGTTTTCCATCCTCCAAGTCCAGCACTCTACCCACACCAGGGTTATGTCATTATGAGGATCTGCCTATCATCATGAGATCCAAGGACATTGCTCCAAATTTTTTAGGAAGTCCAATTTCTGTTCACTGCCTTTCTCCATATGTTTGGTTCCAACCCCTGGACGTGGATTCCTGTGTATGTATTTGAACAAAGTTGCTGCCTATGCTCTCCTGCATGGAAAATGTGAACTCCACTCCATTTACTCAGATGCTTTATCTTTCTTATTCCTCTGAATTGGCCTAGAACACCACACTCTGATTTCTACCACCTGCCCCTCACTCCCAGTCCAGACTAGGGCCTCTGACTTGAATACCATACTCCTGTGTTACTGTGAAAAAGGCATTCCACACGGAGTCAGGACACCTATGTTTGAATCCTGGTTCAAATATTCATTAGCTGTGTGGCCTTGGGCAAGTTACTTTCTTTCTATAAGCCTCTGTTTCCTCATGTTTAAAACAGGGATAATCATATTTTCCTTATCTACCTCAAAAAATTATAAGAAAAGTTCTTAATCTATATAAATAATATATATAAATAAATCATCTATAATCTATATAAATATATAAAAACATATAAAGAAAAATCTATATAAATAATCTACTTAAAATATATAAAAATCTAAATAAATAATCCATATCAACTATGTCTCTTATTAGTAATTTATTATTAATAAGTCTCACAACCTGCTATTCCAATCTAGATGGGGAAAGGAAGAGAACAAGCATTTATTAAGCACCTGCTATATGCCAGGCACTTTGCTAAGCACCTTACAAATACTATCTCATTTGATCCTCATAAAATCCCTGGGAGGTAGGTGTATTATTATTCCCACTTTACAGCTGAGGACAGTGAGGCAGACAGTGGCTAAGTGACTTGCTTAGGATCGTCTGAGGCTGTATTTGAATTGGTGTCTTCCTCACTCCAAACTCAGTGCTCAATTTACTATTCCACAAAGTTCTGGAGAAAATCTGGGATGGGTTAGTCCCCTTATTTTGATTCTCTTATTGATTAATATCCATCATCACATGGTCACACAATAGTGATACCTCATATTCACACACAACTCAACATCTTACAAATCACTTTCCTCACAAGTAACCTGTGAGTCAGGATGATTATTTTTATCCCCATTTTACAAATGAAGAATTGGAATCTCAGAGAGGGATAAATGACTTGCCCAGGGTCACAAAGCTGGTAAAGGTCAGAGCCTGGACTCAGATTGAAGTCTAACTCCAAGCATAACATCATGCTGATTGTCAAGAATCGGAAGGCAAATACTGTCATAATTTTGCATTTATATGCCCAGTGTCATGCAAAGTACATCAAACACAGTAGACATTTTTTAAATGTCTGCTGGTTAACTGATTGACTGTCATGAGTGGAATTTAACAAAGGGCAGACTGAGGTAATTCTCCAAGAGAGATATCCTTTATTAGCAGGGCATGTAGCCTGGTAACAAAGGGGTCTCATGGCTAACTTCCATTTGTGCCACAGACCTAGAGTGAGGACTGACAGCATTTTTAAACCTAGGTGTGTCTTCCTTCGAATTGGCCTGACAGTACATCATATGAACCTTCCCTGGCAAACATAAGGCAACCCTGATTGGTGAACATTTCAATGAGGAGATGGGCTAAGAGTTCTCACCTCCTCCCTATTACTTCATCATTGGGAGGCCAGGTTAGGAAAAGCAAGGATACAAGAGTCATTCCCTGGGAAGGGCCTTAGCTCAAACTCACTTACGGAAGGAAGGAGCCCCACCAAGGCTAGTAAATAGAGGCCTCGGGGGTTGGGAGTAATCACCTTCATCATGCCCTTCAAAAGTAGGATCTGTCAAAATAAGGAAAAGGATGGCTCACATAGAAATATTGGCTATTAAGTAAGGCAATCTAATATTAATCTTTCTTCATTTCCATTGTAGCACATCAGTTAGTTGCCATATATTGAGTAACTTAGAACATAATCTTCCTGACCTCCAGAATTGTCTCACTGCTGTCCTTATATCCTTGGCACATGATGCAACGCCTTAGGCCTAGGTGATATTTGGTCCATAGTCCTTACTTCTGCATTAGTAACCACCTGACTAATTCAGCCCTGGTCTAGACAGAGCCTGGGCCTAAGGATAAACTCAGGCACATTACATTCTGGCATGCAAGGACCTGGCATATGACCTTGGGCGAAGCATCAGCCTCTTTATCTTGGTTCCATTATCTGCCAAACAAGGACAATAATGCTGACCTAATAAAGGGAGATGGTGTTACGATGGATTAATTCATTAATGAATATAAGGAGTTTAGAAAATACAAGTGCAATATAAATACTCAGTGTTATCATTTCTGCCCCTCTATGTTCAGAATGAAAAGGCCTATAGACATCCGATTTTGGAATGGATAATAGCTTTGATTTTGTGCCAAAAGGAAAGAGAATATATCTACAGGATAAACAACAGCTGTTCACACATAATAGACTCTGGAAGTTAGAGAAAAGCTAAGGCTTTGTCACAGTCCATGGGAAGAGCCTCATGTCCCCGTTCTCTGATACAGAGCAATCCTACTCAGAGCAACTGCTGTGTAGGGAAATGAGACCCCTAACTCTGTCCTTGAGTTATATATAATGGTAGGGCTGCTCTCTGGGCATTGGTACTGAGTTCTTTGTTGAGGCCTGGGATTGGATACATTCAGAGCTATCCACACTCCTAACCCAATCCCTACTGTGATGCCTGGCCTGGGTTAGGAGGTCAATTTGTGCCTGGACAAAGGGGTAATTCTGGAACCTGGACCAGGTTGAGTCAGCAACTCATCTGGCATAAGCTTAGGACTTCCTGATAGGTACAGGTTGACCAACTCTGATAATCGTATTTGCTATTTGTTGATGATTAGGACAAAGGAGGCCAATGGGGAAAGTTGGGGCACGTGGTATAGATAAGCTTCATGGTGCAGTAGCAAGTGTGTTGGTCCAGAAGTCAGGAAATCTGGATCAAAAGCCCACCCCCCTCCCATTCATTTACTTGGAGATTTTGAGAAAATCATTTTCCTCTTGAGGGCCTCCAATCTCTGATCTCTAAAATGAAGGAATCAGACAACACAGTCTCTAAAGTTCCTTCTAATCCTAAACTGTTAATATCCAATTTTTTTTATGATAAAGATGCTACAGCCTTACTACCTATTTTTTAAGTTTTTGCTACACGTTTACTTTTTTAAAAAAAATCAGCAATTTTTACCTTTATTTTAACAAAATACTTTAGTACTTTTTTTCCTTTGATATACTTTTTCTCACATTAGTGATGTTGTAAATAAGAATTAGAACCAATAGGAGGAACCACCAGAAAGAGGAAACAAAACATAACAGAAGGAAAAAAATAGCAAATAGTATGCTTCGATCTGCATTCAAACTCTATAGTTCTTTCTTCGGATGTGGATAACATTTTCCATTATGAGGCCTTTGGAGATGTCTTAGAGCCTTTCATTACTGAGAAGGGCTAAGTCTATCAGTATTAATCATCACATAACATGGCTGTTACTGTGTACAATGTTCTCCTGGTTTTGCTCACTTCACTCAGCATCAGACCATGTAAGTCTTTCCAGGTTTTTTTGAAGTCTGCCTGCTCACCATTTCTAACAACACAATAGTATTCCATTACATTCATATACCACAACTTGCTTAGCCATTCCCCAACTGATGGGCATCCTCTCAATTTCAATTGCCACCATAAAAATAGCTGCTATAAATATTTTTGTACATGTGGGTCCTTTTCTCATTTGTATGATCTCTTTGGGATATAGCCCTAGAAGTGCTATTGCTGAGTCAAAGGAAATGCACATTTTTAATTTGCTACCTATTAATGATCATTATTTAGCTAGGTGGCACAGTGGATAAAGTGCATGAGTTCAAACGCAGCCTCAGATAACCAAGTAGCCAAACTATGCAGTGCTCATTTCCTTAATATTGGACTTACAGACTTAGAACTAGAATAAATCTTAGAGGAGATCCAGGCCAACCCCTGAAATATCATTTAAGGAAACTGAGGCTTAGAAAGGCCCAGTAATTTGTCCAAGGTCGTATAGATAAGGAACAAAGCTGAGATTCAAACCTGATGGCAAATCAAGCAGTCTTGCCACACTGTCTTTCAAAGCTGCTTCTGTGAGAAAAGAGTGGTGGCAGGCATCTGGAAAGGCTAATTACCACCTAACGCATTTTGTAAGCTGGGCAAAGGTAGGCAGCTCTGCTGTAGCTTTTCTGAAAGGGCCATCATTGGTGCTTTCAGAAAAATAGACATAAACATTTTCATACACCATGTATGGGTTCATCCAAGTGCATTCTAATTTTTAAATATACCTTATGCCTCCATATGCAGACAACAATGACATGCGACAAATGTGTCTTGACCTACAAGATCTGTTCAACAAAGAGGCGTTTATTCCATTTGATTCTGGAAATTTAAGGCTTGGCAGATGAAGTATGCACAGCAAATAGCTTATGTTTTCATGGAAACAAAATGAGCGATTGAGCTAAACTTGTAGAGTCATAGGAAAAGGCAGAGAGAAAACTTAATTAGATAGTGGGAACAACTTCCTGGCTATTTCTAAACGAGTTATCCATTCACAGGATTATTTCTACCATAATAGGATTCACTTCTGGAGAAGGGTTTTATTAATGATAATGTTATAAATAATTACAGGATCATAGATTAATAGCTGGAAGGGACTTTAGAGGCCATCAAATCCAACCCCTTGATTTTATATGTGGAAACTGAGTCATAGAGAAGTTATATAGAGAGGCAAAGACTTGCCCAGGGTGATGCAAGTGTCTGAGGCAGGATCTGAACACACATCTTCCTGACTCCAAGAGAAGTATTATATCTATTACGACACACTGCTTCTGACTCACCATGCTGTCTCTCATTACAATCACTACAGCTTATGTTTATAGAGAGTTTTACTGTTTACATCCCTTGAGGTTGCTATTCTGCAAGTATGCTGGACAAAGAAACTGAGAGGCTCAGAGAAATAAAGTGAAGGTGATGGCAGGACATAGATCCAAGTGCTCTGCTCCTTTACAATACTCAGCATTTCCTTAATAATAACCAAGTTCTTCAAATATGCTGAAAGTGATTACAATTCCATGTGTAAAGTGATTACAATTCCATGTGTAAAGTGATTACAATTCCATGTGTAAAGTGATTACAATTCAATGTGTAAAGTGATTACAATTCAATGTGTAAAGTGATTTGCCCTGAAGTCTAATCAGGAACATATCTGGGGTATATTGATTATGCATGTGTGTGACACACACATATACACGCACACACACACACACACACACACACATATATATTTGCCCAAGAAAGGGAGTTTGGTCTGAGAGATAAGTGGAATCTGGAAGCGAAGGACATTTGATTGACATTTCCTTTCCAGAAATAACAGTATGCCTGCAGCAGCAAGGTATATTGCAAAATGATGAGATAATCCAAGATGAATAGCTATATGGGATATGAAGCATTGGCTGGTCTGAGGCCAACTAGATATGGCAGACTAGGTCAATCTGCAGTCGCTCATTAGCCAATCAGGACAGCTCAGATCCAGGGAAGGGGGTTCTCCCTGGAGAAGGTAGGAGCTGGTAAAGGTGCCTTCGTCACGCACCCAAGAACGAGAAACGAAATTTTACAGAGTATTTAGTCATCTGCTCTTGTAGTGGCCATGGTAAACCTAAGGAAACTATCATAAAGCTAAATGCAGCGCATATTCTTGTGTCTACTGCAGAGGAAAATGAGAACGAGAAGTTCCATGAGGAACTTGATATACCAAGTCAACATATATCTTGATACTTACACTGCCTTTAATGCTAAGAAGCAAAAATAGCAAAGAACAAAACATGTTGGGAATTTTGGTTTAGAATTAAGACATGAAATAAACCTCTAATTTTTAAATTACTGAGAAACCTAACTCCTACGAAGAAATATTGACAACAACCACAAGATTTTTACATTTGATCTTAGAGCTGATATGGAATTACTGGAGTTTACTGAACAGGGGGTGACATGGTCAACCTCATGCTTTGGGAAAATCCCTTCGATAGGTGAGTGGAAGATGGACTGGACGGAGTAGGGAGAGAACTGAGTCATGCAGACCAACAAGCAGGTTATTTCACTAGTCCAGGCATGAGGTGATGAGGTTGCACCAGTGTGGTGGCACTATCAGAGGATAGAAGGAGACATATGTAAGAGAACTTATGAAGGTAGAATTAACAGGACCTAGCAACAAATTGGAAATAGAGGTGTGAAAAAGAGCGTGGAACATGACACCTAGGTTAAGAGCCTGGGTAAGACCAGAAATCTGTACCCAACTGAATCAATGCTGTATCCTTGCTGAGTACATTTTCCATGCTACCATTAAGTAAACTTTCTCTTTGTTAGATGTTAATTCTAAAAAAAAGGAATACTGGTATCACTTCCCAAATGACTAGATGCTTCTAGCCCAGCCACCATAGCCATTAGCCAGGGAAGCAACACTATGGAGAAGTGGTCAGTCATCACCTCCAACTGCTACCAGAGCAGGGGTAGAAAATTGTGGCCTCGAGGCCACATGTGACCTTCTAGGTCCTTGAGTGTGGCCTTTTGACTGAAACCAAGTTTTACAGAACAAATCCTTTTATTAAAGGGATTTGTTCTGTGCAATTTGGATTCAGTCAAAGGGACACACTTGAGGACCTATAGGGACACATGTGGCCTCCAGGTCATAGATTCCCCCACCCTTTTATTAGAGGGAAGGCAAGTCGGCCTATTTGAAGCAACAGGGCACCTTGAGGAAAGATAGGAGGCAACATGTACCAGGCAAGTCAAACTACTACCTTGACCACTGTCTCCCCTTTTACCCTGGAAGATGGCCCAGGGCCTTGGGCCCAAGACCAAGAGCCTTGGGAATAGTAGTGCCCTCCCCAACACAAACTATTTAAGCAAGCTGTTGACTTCTGGAAAATGGGAAATGGATGAAAGTAAAAACCACTGATTCTGATCACTGCTATTTCTCAAAAATATTTAGCCAATAAAAAAGATTGTTATGAAAAGGAGGTAAACATAGCCTTTAGTAAACTAATACTTCATTTCCTGACCAAGCAGACAAGGGAACCAAGGGCAATACCAGTTTGGGATACAAGGTAATTTGTAAAATGTTAGGGAGGAATAAATAAATGAAATGTGAAGGAGGAGAGCAAATAGATGTGAAATGGAATAGATCTGCTACAGTATCATCATCAATGACAGTGGAACCTGCATATTCAAACATAAACATTATCTAGTATCCTAAGGAAGTGAAATTCAAATATATAGATAATGAGATTAGGAAGAGCTGATAGGCAAAATCAAACACATGTGTATGTGTGTGTATGTTACATTTGTATGATTTTCTTGGAATAGGGAATTCTTTGTGAGAAAACTTCTATCAATGTAGATTAGCAACTATCTTGCAATTTATAATCATAGAGAGTTGCCTAAATAGAGAGATCCAGTGAGTTTCCCCAGCATATACTACCCATATGCACCAGAGACAGCCCTTAAATGCAGGTTTTTTCAGACTCTAAAGTCATTTGGGGGGCAGGTAGGTGGTGCAATGGATAGAGTGCTAGGCCTCAAGTCAGTAAGACTCATCTTCCTGAGTTCAAATCTGGCCTCAGACACTAACTGTGTGACCCTGGGCAAGTCACTTAACCTGGGTTGCCTCCATTTCTTCATCAGTTAAATG
This sequence comes from Phascolarctos cinereus, assembly GCF_003287225.1. Classification (NCBI taxonomy): domain Eukaryota; kingdom Metazoa; phylum Chordata; class Mammalia; order Diprotodontia; family Phascolarctidae; genus Phascolarctos; species Phascolarctos cinereus. The sequence goes on from NW_027555625.1 coordinate 323,475,121, forward strand.
AGCTAGAGAAGAAAATAGCAAATCGCTCCAGTATCTTTGCCAAGAAAATCCCAAGTAGAGTCACAAAGAGTTGGACAACGAAAACAAGAAGCCATCTTTCTATCCATTATGCCATCCTGTCTCAGCAATCAAATACATATAAAAGAAATTTAAGGTTCAGATGATATAATTTTAAAGGCAAACAAGTATAAATTTATAAGATATTGAGAGAAGAGAAGATTCCAAAAAAAATAAACAAGTTCAAGGAGAGTATTATTACAAAAAAATATTAAGAATAATCGGCGGCTATATTGAGTGTTTCAGAAGGACAGAGCACTGGACTTTGAATTACAAAGCCCTAGGTTCAGATTCTGCTTCAGACACTTACTAGCTGGGAAAGTAACTTAACCTCTTTTTGCCTCAGATATCTCATTTGTAAAATGAAGAGGCAGATGATATGACCTCCCAGGTCCCTTTCAGCTCCAAATCTATGCTCCCATGAGGCACAGGACTTCCTCCAGCATTTAGCATAGCATTTTGCACGTATGAATTTCTTAAGAAATAGTTTGTCCAGTAACTCATTCATCTTGAGGATAGCCTTGTTGAAAATAAGAGTATGAACCAGGTAAGCTTTCACAGACACAGTGTGTCTACACAGCGCACTGTATCTTCATAGTGACACCAATGGCTGACATGTAAAGAAAATAAGATCTCATTGTGTTGATTATTTGTTGATTACAAAAGAAAAAAAGTGATAGAGAACATTATAAAATGCAAAATGTATAATTTTGATTATGTTAAATTGGAAAGTTTTTGCACAAAGCCAATGCAACCAGAATTAGGAGGGAAACAGAAAGCTGGGAAAGAATTTTTACAACCAGTGTCTCTGATAAAGGCCTCATTTCTAAAATATATAGAGAATTATGTCAAATTTATAAGAATACAAGTCATTCCCCAATTGATAAATAGTCAAAATTTTAAGTTGAATAAAATAGTTATTTATACTCATATGAAAAAAAGTGCTCTAAATCATTATTGATTAGATAAATGCAAATTAAAACAACTCTGAGGCACCACATCACACCTATCACATTGGCTAACATGACAATACAGAAAAATGATCAATGCTAGAGAAGATGTGGGAAAATTGGAACACTAATTAATTGTTGGTGGAGTGGTGAACTTATCCAGCCATTCTGGAGAGCAATTTGGAACTATGCACGAAGGCCTATTAAAACTTTGTATACCCTTTGACCTGCAAAACCACTTTTAGGTCTGTATCCCAAAGATATCATACAAATGGGAAAAGGACCCACACGTACATAAATATTTATAGTATCTCTTCTTGTGGTGGCAAAGAATTGGAAATTGAGGGGATGCCCACCAGTTGGGGAATGCCTGAACAAGTTGTGGTATATGAACGTAATGGAATACTGTTGTGCGATAAGAAATAATGGGCAGGCAGACTTCAGAAAAACCTAGAAAGACTTGTATGAATTGATGCTGAATGAAGTGAGCAGAACCAGAAGAACATTGTACACAGAAACAGTCACATTATGTGATGAATAGCTTTGATAGACTTATCTTCTCTTAGCAATGCAAGAATCTAAGATAACTCCAAAAGACTCATGATGGAAAATACTGTTCACATCCAGAGAAGGAACTATGGAGCCTGAATGCAGATAGAAGCATATTATTTGCTTTCTATCTTTTTCTTTTGTTTCTTCTTTCTCGTGGTTTCTCCCATTGCTTCTAATTATTCTTTATAACATGACTAATGTGAAACTAGGCTTAATATGAATGCAGATGTTGAACCTATATCAATTTACATGCCATCTAGGGGCAGGGGGAGGGGAAAGATGGGGAGAAAATTTGGAACTCAAAATCTTATGGAAGTGAATGTTGAAATCTAAAATTAAATACATTTATTTTTTAAAAATAAAAGAAAAAAGTTTGACTGGTATAAAATGGAATCTTAAACACTTTTCCAGCAAGGTGCCTGCCATGGCACGTGGTTAAGATAATACAAGATTCCTTGATAGATAATTCCAATATGTTAATAGATCTGTGATCTCCTCAATGTATATAGTCCTTCAAGGGATACAGTTTATAAATCATCCATACTTGCCCATTTAATGCAACTCTTGTCCATATCTTCCCACAAATTCAGCATTGGGATTGACCCAACATGCTGAGTGCCTTCTTTCCATTCTCTTAACTTTGTGTTAATAACCAATGGATTATACAGAATCTGTGGCTTTTCCTCTATGTGACTCTCTCTCTCTCTCTCTCTCTCTCTCTCTCTCTCTCTCTCTCTCTCTCTCTCCCTCCCTCCCTCCCTCTCTCTCTCTGTCTTTCACAAACACACACATACACACACACACACACACACACACACACACACTTCATTCATTAGCTATTTCTCTGTGCTCATTTATCACCATTTAAACTTGCAGTCTCTTCACCCATCCTCTTTTTGTGATCAAACATTCACTTACTCAATGAAGTCTTCCCAAATAACCCTTCATTTCCTTCCCACTTAGATAGAGGCAACTCTAAGACAGACTTACTCAGAGCTGCTGATTTTTTTTCCACATTTAAAAACTCAGATTCCCAATGAGACTTAGAAGTCTCCAAGGAAAGGGACCAAACTTCTTTGTTCTGCCCTAGAGGACCTAGTATAGAGTTGTGGACCAAATAGGGAACTGATTATGCCTGTAGGATGAGTGACCATCTCCACCAACCACGATATGCAACTATCTTGACTTCTGGAATAATTATTGTGTTCTTCATAGGCCTGGTTGTATCGCCTTTTTTTTTTTTAGGGTTAGGAACTTTCTCTTATATTTATGTATATATACTCCTCAGTGTCTAACACAGACCCTTACCTTTCATAGTTTCACATTATTGAATATTGAATTAATTAATTAATATTAGTAAAAACATAGTGTAACAGAAGAATAACAACGAACTTAGAGTTTGAAATACTGTGAGACAGGGATGGAGGGCACCTAACAAGAGGTCATAAAAATACTTTTGTCTAGAATTTCCAAATCTAATCAAGAATTTAAAAGGAGAAAAGTAGAAATGGGGAAAGTTGTATACAATATGGTATGATACAATGTAATACAATATAGCATTATAATACAACAATGTAACATACCATGTATGTAATATACATATAAGTATATATGTAAGTATAAATGTCACAACCCATACATTTTAGGGTACAGCACTCCCAACATAAGGAGAAGAATACCAGTTAGACATCTAGCAACTCATAGGAGATAAAACACAAAACAGGAACTAGGAATATTTCCTACAGCCTCTAATGCCACAGCATAGGATATGGCAGCTAAGTGGTGCAGTAGGTAGAGCTCTGGGCCTGGAACCAGGAAGCCCTGAATTCAAACTGGGACTCAAACACTTACCAGCTGTGTGAACGTGGGTAAGTTACTTAACCCAGTTTGCTCAGTTTCCTCAATTATAAAAACAGAAATAATAACAACACTTACCTCACAGGGTTGTTGTAAGAATCAAATAAGATGACATTTGTAAAGCACTTCTCACAGTGCTTGGAACCACAGATGCCATAGAAACACTTCTTCCCTCCCCTGCCCCCCTCAGCAATGACTGTATACAAATGCAGTAAGCTTGGGTACCAAGCATGATGAATTACAGATTCAAACACAAGAAAGCTGGAATATGTCTGAATCTGTCTTAAAGCAATAGAAAAGATAATGGGATGAGGGAAGGGAATACTAACAGTCTGATAGTAACTCAATATCTGAACTGGGGTTTGAACTTAAGTCTCCTGACTCCATGGCAAACCACCATAATGCCTATCAAAAAGGTGATATTTAACAGAGATAAATGCCTCGGAATTGTACTAGAAAAAAAATAAACAGCTTAAAACCCACAAGTTATGGGAAATGTGGCTGGGCAAGTTTGAAAGAAAAGAAAAACCATGATCTACGGGTTCATTGGACTACAAGTTCAAACAGAACATGGCAGCCAAAAATCTAACACAATCGTAGGCCGCATGATGAGAGGATGAGTGCTGGAACACTAGAGGTGAGAGTTTCATACACTCTCCACTGATCAGACAAAATGTGGAACACTTTGCTCAGCTCTGGGTGCCACACTGGAGGAAGAATACCGACAAACTGGAGAGTATCTAGGGCAGGGGTCGGCAAACGACGGCCCAACGCCTGTTTCTGTACAAGGGGCGGCAGGCCATAGTTTGCCGACCCCTGATCTAGAAGGTCACTAGAATGATGAGAGGACTAGGGTCCATGCCATATGATGACTAGCTAAAAGACTGGGGATGTAGGCTTAGGGCAAGCATGACAGCTCCCTTCTAGAGTTCAAAGGGCTATTACCTAGAAAACGGATGAGATTTCCTCTATTTGGCGACAAATTGCAAAATTCTGAACGATGGGGAGAAATTGCAGAGATGCAAAATGAGGTCGAATGTCAGAAAAAAAATTCCTAATAGTCAATATTGGCAAATGGTGAGATCTCCCTCACATGAAGCCCCTTAGGGAAAGCTGGATGACCATGTAGTTGGGGATGTTTGGAGGGAACTCTTAACTTACGTGATTACAGAAATTTCCAGTGAAGTCATTCTCTGACTCTGTTATCTCCTAGAGTCAGGAAACTTGCTCTGACACTTATTAGCTATACATCCCTGGGTAGGTAGGTCACTTTACCATTATAGCCTCAATTTCCCCATCTCTAAAGTTGGGATAACAATGCTGACAGTAGCTACTTCACAAAGTTTTTGTGAAGAAAGAACTTGGTAAGCGTCAGAGCACTAGAGGAATGGGAGTGATTTTTATGACTTTCAATTCCACATCATGCTCATGCAGCTGTCAATCTACCAGGCTCCCTCCATCTCCAGTAATTGCAATAATAATGATGTCACATTACCGAGAGCCTCTCAGAATTCACAATGGAAGTGCCCCCCAGAAAGTGTACTTCAGTTCCCTTCCCTCATCCTCATCATTCCTAATAAGGAGACAATGCACCAGAAACAGGGCACCCACCTCTGTGATGATACTGATCTCTCTGTGTTACCTCGTCTCCTGCCACAAAGAGAGACGGGATGTCAGAAGAGATCAGTCTGAATGCATTTTATTTATATAATGCACCTCTTAGTTTATCCTCCCTCTATTGTTCTCTGATGTATGACAAAACTCACACTTTATCACACGTTTAACAGCCATCAGAATAATCTATTCACCACACATTTTGCAGAGCTTTTTCATTTGGCACAACTGTCACTGAGAGCAGCTTATGAATTCCTGTCATAAGGAATGTAAGGAGGAGGGATATCAAAACACCCTTCTCTGGTGAGTCATGGCCCCGAACTCATTAGTGCAGAGAAAAAGCTGCTTTCCAGAGCTAACCAGGCTATGTGGGATAATCACGCTTAGCACTTACAGCCACTTTCCATACAATGCTCTCCCTGCTTTGGTGTTTATAGAAAATTCCTCTCCATGTTGTCAATGTGAAGATCAGGTGATACATTGCTCCTAATGGTTCTCACATTTTGGATTTCAAAAAGAGCAAGGGACAGCAGCCAAAGGGTACATTTCTCAGAAGGTCCTTTGTCTTTCTCCTAATGCCAGGCTTGGAATAGACAACCTTCAGTAGGAGACTAATGTAGCACCTAGCAGCCACAGGTTATCATCATCACCATCATCATTTTTTATTTCATGGGAAACTTTAACCTTCAAGATGTGGGCTTTATTCTATTCTGAAGGATACGAATATGTCAGAGAAGGGGGAGACAGAGACAGAAAGAGAGGTAGGAGAGAGAAGGGGAGGAAATAAAGATGGGAGGGAGGGAGGGAAGGGGGAGAGAGAGAGAGAGAGAGAGAGAGAGAGAGAGAGAGAGAGAGAGAGAGAGAGAGAGAGAGAGAGAGAGAGAGAGAGAGAATATTGTAGCAGTGACAATTCAATATTAATGTTTTTCAGGTTTAAAAAACAGAAAATGCACATATGCCCTGTGTGTGAACACCCGCCCAACCTCAGTGTGAACATAGCTTCCATCTGGTAATTGTCCTATTTCCTACTTGATCAAACAGTTCATATCTCAAGAGAGGTATTTTTTAGATGAGTTTTTTGGTCCTTTTCAGATCTAAATCTATGAATCTGTGGTTTTCTTACAGGCTAGTTTATTTTTAATGCATGTTCTCTTGAGTTCATGCAAACATAGACCAAAGGCAGATTAATGTTTGAAGCAAAGAAGAACATTTAACAAATTTATGAACCCTAATCCAGTTTCTCTTTCTTTTCTCAAAGGTCCATTAGTAGTAAGAGCTATAGTCAAAATGGTGATGGCAACAATGACTCACAAAATAAATGAGCAATGAGCACAAAGTCAGAAGAAATATCTTGGCTACTCACTAGCAATAGGAGGATGAGCAAGTTGCTCTTTGAGTCTCAGTTTCCTCATCTATAAAATGGGTTTTAGAACATATCCAATACTTCACAGGACTGTCAGGAGGACAGTGCTTTCCACTTTTACTTATTTAGCACTCCAAGATTTATATAACTTTGAAAAATGCATGGAGCATTTTCCTTACATGAACTCTGTAAGGAAAGGAATGCAAATATTATTATCTCTAGTTCATAGGTGAGGAGTTGACAACTTAAGTGAAATCTGGACACAGGTCTCCTGTCCTTGAGTCACATTTTCATTTGCTTAACAGTGTTCTTTATATAGTTGAAAAACGGCAGACTTCAAATCATAAGACTTTGATTTGACTCCTGGCTTTACCTCTTCCTACCTGTGTGATCTCAGGCAAGTTTTTTAACCTCTCTGAACCTCAATTTTTAATATGTGAAATAGAAAAATCACACCGCTCTTACCTATTTTGTTGGACTCTGGTAATCATAATGGCTATAAGTGCTTCAAAACTAAAAGTCCAATTTATGTTTCAAAGCTTCAAGGTACCCATGATCCCAATCAACATGGTACTCCCTTCACCAGTATAGATTACAGCCTATCCATACTTTCATATCACATGTAACTCCAGCATGCCTTACCATAATTCCTCTAAGGAGCCACCCAATGCACCTAAGGCCTTCCTCTAGGTATTTTAATATTTCTTGGGTTCCATTACTTGGGCCTATAACTGGTTATCCTTCACATTCACAGCATGATCAGTCAACATCCACTGTCAATTATTTGTATCCTTGATAATATATTTCATGCCATTTCATGCATATGAATCATCAAAAATAATATACTGCAACTTCCTTTTACCCACTATGAGCTGCTTCATTTTTATGTCAGCTATTATTGATTAAGGAAACATGTACTTTGATTGCAGAGTAAATTAAAATGTTGACTGAACCTTGCTCTCAAGTATGAAATACAAGTCTTGCAAACTTCAAAAATTCTTGGAGAAATTAAAATATACAGAGTGCCACCAAAAATATGCACCCACTTTCTCAGCCCAAAACTCTACAATATTATTTTCCAGAAAATAAACTTAATAATTTTATCCAAAGTCGATATACATTTTTGGGTATACTCATAACTTAGATGACACCCTTTTCATTTATTAACCAAATTTTAGAGATAGTATATTCATGTTCAGAAGTAGAATGTTTTATTGTAACTAGCTTTCCACATAACAGCCTCTGTCATAACCTACAAACTGTATTCCAAATTTTTTGTTTTATTCTATAGTAAACAGAATTTATACTCCGACGACTTTTTGACAGCGGGCACTTTTTCATTCACACTCTGTGATACCATCTTGAACAACATCTGTCCATATGGACTTAAGCACACTGACTTTTGAAAAACACAACTTGCTCCCTCTACTTTTTGACTTCATTAAAAATTTATGTTTCTAGTATAGTGAGCAAATTGTATGAAAGCTTCAACTATTCTAGTTGTAATGCAGGTACAGTACGGAAATGGGAGAATAATAGAACTTAATATACATACAGCATTCAGATGTTTAAAAATAATACCTAAAGTGTTCAAAGTTATTTTGTTCTGTGAGTCTCTTATATCTGCCATTCTATACATACGTGATTCACTCTGTACTACCCCCACCTCTGCTTTATTCAATGAAGCCTTTTCTCATCTCCTTCCCTCATCTCACTCCTGGAAATGAGATCTTCCTTCTCTAAACTTAAAGCACTTTGTTTTGTTGTTGTTGTTCTTTTTTAGGCAGTTGGGGTTAAGTGACTTGCCCAGGGTCACACAGCTAGTGAGTGTCAAGTGTTTGGTCTGAGGCTGGATTTGAACTCAGGTCCTCCTGACTTCAAGGCCAGTGCTCTATCCACTGCGCCACCTAGCTGCCCCTAACTTAAAGCACTTTGGACTAGTCTTATGCACTTACTGTACTAAAGTTATTATAAATCTGTCATTCCCCTCACAAGACTGTAAGCTTTTTGAGGTCAAGAACCATATCTTATTTATCTCTAAATTTCATTAGCACCTAGCAGAATAGATGCTTAAGAAATGTTGAGGAGTTTTTTGTTTGTTTGGTTGGTTTTTGTTGTTTGTTTATTTAGCTGAGTGAAACTACTATATAACTGTGGTTTTAAACTATTGTTTACTGAGTTTTGGCAAAATGGCAAAGTGAAAAATCAAGAAAGAGTCCCTAGTCCTCAATTCTGCTTCCTGTCTGCCTCCATATGAATAGATAAATACTTCTGCAGAACTTTAATAGGGTAGAGCAGATAATATAAGGCAGTCCTAGAAGCAGGTGGACACAGTTGCCCTTTATTTGATATACCTAAAAACACAGACTATTGCAGAAATAATTCCATTGGGACAAGAACTTCTAGGAACTCTAGAAAGTAACTTAGAAGAAAATAGGTTTAGATTAGCATTTCATACGAAATATCATAATGGGTTCTGAATAAACGGGCACCTTTTAGAAGCATGACTCACAAGTGAATTCATACCGAACATGGATTATGGGATATCACAAAGTACAAAAGAGACAGGTTTGATTATAGAAAGTTAATTGATTGGTTAAAAGTGTTTGCACATGAAGCACTTGGGACCCCTTTACCCAATGCTTTATCTAAAATTTATCCCAGGTTCAAGGTACTTTCTGGATTAGAATACTCTCCAAAACATAATTCTCCCCTACTAAAATATTTCTTTCTTTCTTTCTTTCTTTCTTTCTTTCTTTCTTTCTTTCTTTCTTTCTTTCTTTCTTTCTTTCTTTCTTTCGTGAGGAAATCAGGGTTAAATGACTTGCCCAGGGGCACACAGCTAGTGTCAAGTGTTTGAAGTCACATTTGAACTCAGGTCTTCCTGACTCTAAGGCTGGAGCTCTATCCACCTAGCCACCCCAAAGTATTTACTCTTACTAGTAAGTTGTAGGTTGTATTTAGTTTAAAATAAAGTCATTTAATTAAATAGCATAGTAATAAAAGTAACAATTGGACCACTTCCCATAAACTTTGAGCTTATTCTCTCTCTCGCTCCCTCACCCTTTCTTTCTCCAGATATAAATATATGTATATCTGTCTATAGCTATATATTTGCCATTCTATACATACATGATCCACTATATACCATCCTTATCTCTGATAAGTGTGTGTGTGTGTGTGTGTGTGTGTGTATGTATAATCCCTGATTATACCTCACTCCCTCAAGTGAAGCAAATGCCCTTCCCTTTTCAAAAAGAAAAGGGGTTAAGTGGAACACCGGTAAAGAAACAAATTTAACTTCTAGCAATAAATCACAGATTAGTTTCTCTACATGTGTACAAAATGAAGAGAACTAGAATAAAAAGGAAAGCTGTGGACTGAGTAAAAATTTTGCCATCAAATATCTCCAATAAAAATGTGATATTCAAGACAGAAGAAGAACCATTCCCCAATAGATAAGGTTTCAAAGAAATAACTAGTTCTCAAAATTTTAAAAAAGGTAAGCTGTCAATAATTAGATATGAAAATGTTTCAAATAACTATTAAGAGAAATATAAATTGAAATAAAATTGTCTTGTTTCAATTTATGCTTAGAAAACTAACAGAAGTGATAAAACTGTAAATAGATAAAGTTGAAGGGGCTGTACAAATATGAATACATTTATGTATTATTGGTGGAGTTTGAAATTGGTCTAACAATTCTGGAAAATAATTTGGATTTATGCAAAGAAATTATTAAATTGCTTATACAATTTGACCCAGAACATACAACTTCAAAAGGCCAAAGAAAAGAAGGTTCCACGTATAACAAAATATCAATAATTGCACTTTTAGGACAGCAAAAACACCCAAAAACAAACTTAAAAACAAATTCAATGCCAATTGGAAAAATGCTGAATAAATTGTGGTACCTAACTATAATGGGATACTACTGCATGGGAAATAAGGATTAACATGAGGAATCTGAAGTAACGTAATAAGACTTGGATGAATCAATTTAGGGCAAAGAAATAAAAAGTAGGAGAGTAAAATATACCACTACAATGATATAAATAAAAACAACATTCAAAAATCAACTGAACAATGAAATGGGTAATCTTGGTTTCAGAGGACAAACAAACCATTTCATTCCTCTTGGAAGAAAAACAGGGAAGTGAGAGTGTGTAATGTTGCATGAAGTCCCAACAGGTTGTGCAAGTTAGCTTAGCTATTTTTCTTTCTTTCAAGTCAGGGTTCTTTTAGGTGGCACTTGGCACATCTGAGAGTAACACTGGTCTACAAATCAAAAGCTATTAATAAAACTAAAAAAGAAATCAATGGCACTATGATTTCATCCATCAATAAACATTCATTAAGCTCCTACTCTGTGCCAGACACTGTACCAAGCCCTGGGAATACAAAGAAAAGCCACAGGCAGTTTCTGATCTTAAAGAGCTCACAGTTTAATGGGGGAGATAACAAGCAAACAACTATGTATAAACAAGCCATATATAGGATAAATTGGAATTAATCAAAAGAGGAAAGGCATTAGAATTAAGAGGGATTAGGACTGTCTGGCTGTAGAAGGTGGGGTTTTACCTGGGAATTAAGAGAAACCAGGAGAAAGAGGAGGAAAGAAAACATTCTGGCCATGAGGGACAGTGAATGAAAATGCCCAGAGCCTGGAGATGGATTGTCTTGTTCCAGAAACAGCAAGGAGGCTAGTACCATTGGACTGAAAAATGTGTGTCTGTGTATGGGGGGATGAGAGGGGAGGGTAATTATAAGAATACTAAAAAGTTAAGGAGGGGCCAGGTGTGAAGGGTTTTGAATGCCAAACAAAGGATTTTATATTTGATCCTGGAGGAAATAGGGAGTAACTTGAGTTTACTGAGCAGGGAAGTGAAATGGTCAGCAACATCTTCTCTTTCTCTGCAATTCCTGTCCATGTTTTCCTATAAATCCTTCAAAGAGAAGCTCTGTAATCTGCTAGAGCATATGTGTCTTTTTTATATTTTGAAACAGCACAGTGCTTGGACCATTCAGCTTTTCCTCCCTTGAGATATGACTCCCTATTGTGTACAGGATAAAATACAAATTCCTTAGTCTGGAGAGCAGTTCAAGTTCTGGACTGACTCTCCAAACTCCCACATGTGACTGGCAGGTTGGATGACCAAAAGGCAGCTACTACTTATATCCCTCCCCCCACACACACACAGTCTATATAGTATCGAGGCGTTAGGAATAGCATTGTTTTTCTAGTGTTACTGTTCACAAGCCCCACCAGTGTGCTTCCCCTTTCCTCCCCACCTCCACCTCCCTATATTAGTGAATATTACTTAGCCAGAATTAATTAATTTTTAGAAACAGGTATTTACTCTACTGGTTTAGTTGGTACAAAACATCCCAAACCCTTACCCCACCCCACCAAGAATGCATTGCATATTTTTTCCACAAGTAAATATAGAACTCAAGGGAAAGTGGGTTCAAATTTGGAGAACATGATATTGCAAACACAACACATTAAGTGGAGTGAGATAATTAATCAACCAACCCACAGACTATCCCTTTGTATTTGCATTTAAATCCCTTCATACTCTAGTTTCACCTTATCTTTGCATAATTATTCTACATTATTCCCTTTAGATAATCTGCCCCAGTCTAGACAAATTAGCCTGCTTATCCCCTATACACAGAATTCTGTCTCCAAACTGCACACCTTTCCATAAGCCTTCCTTGATCCTAGAATGCTCTCCCTCCTCTCCTTTCCTTTTACAACCCCCTGCTTCCTTTAAGGCTCAGCTCAAGCACTACCTGCTTCTAGAGACCTTTCCTTCAAATGTCACTGCCCTCTCCAGCGGACTTAGCCAGTAGAAATCTGGACATGGGAGATGTGATGTCATGTGTGAATAACAGCAAGAAGATGAACATGGCTGGACTATAGAACACATGGAAAAGAGTGATACGTCATGGCCTATGAGATAAGAAGGGAGCAGACTGAAGAGAACATTCAATGCCAAACAGAAGAGATTATAGCTGATCCTAAGGAGCCAGTGGGGTATACTAAACAGGAGGAGGAAGGTGACATGGTCAGAACTGAATTTTAGGGTGACTGGATAGAGGATGGATTGGAATGGGAACCAACTTAAGGCAGGGAGACCAATTAAAAGGATATCGCAATGGGGAATTAAATTAAAAGGATATTGCAATTTATAGGAAGCCCTGTGAATGGAAGGAGGAGAATGTTTGTGAAAGACGCCATTTATAGAAAATGAGAAGATTTAGAAACTGAGTTGATATATGGAGTGAGGGAGAGTAAGGAGTTGAGGATGGTACAAGGTTTGCAATCTGGAGACTGGAAGAATGATGGTACTTTCAGCAGAAATAGTGAAGAAAAGGGGTGTGTTTTGGGGTGAGAGACAATGAGTTCTGTTTTTGTCATGGTGAGTTTGAAATATCTAGGGGACAATCAGTTTAAAATGTCCAAAATGTCCAAAAGAAATCCATGATCTGGGACTGGAGTTCAGGGGAGAAATTAGGGATAGATTTATAAATCTGGGAGTCATCTGCATAATTAAACCCATAGGAGTTGATGAGGTCACCAGATAAGAGGTTATAGAGAGGAAAGAGATTATAATGTTGCAGAATTTACAAAAATTCAACATCCCTAGGAGGTCACTTGTGTTATAAAGATGGATTTTTGTGTGAGAATGGAGTTTAGGATTGTGATTTCCAAAAGCAACGTATAGCCCCTCTATGTCTTCCTATTAAATTCTGGGTCCAAGTTATTAGCCATTTGCAATATTTATCCTAGACACATTTCAGAAAGTTCTGCAGACTTGAACAGCCAGCCTGAATGGAGACACAACGAATTTGACCCAAGCCACCCCTCTGAATGATTAACTTTATCTGCAGGCACTCACTTTAAAAAGACCACACCCCCAAAAGGAGTCTTGGAAGAAGAAGTGGCCTAAGTGATGACAAGCATCTCTGTGAGAGAATCTGTTCTGAGATGGGAAGACCAGTCAAATAGGTGAGGCTAGACAAAACCCACCTTCTTCCCGCCTTTAGATGACAAAGCTCAGAGCAGAGGGAATCAAAGAAAAGAGGTTTCTGCCTATCCTAGACTACAAATACTTGCCCTTGCTGAAAAGAACATTGTTAACATTCAACTGAGCTGGAAGCTGCCCATCACAGAGGAAGCCCATAGAGTCTCCAGCAGAGACACCACACTCAGGAAGGACACCAGAGGGTGACGAATATATTCAGGCCAGCTTTGGTAGCAGTAGCCAAGCAACTGAGGATCTGCTCAGCCTAGTCTGGTAGTCCAACAGCAGAGTAATTGTATCATGATAAAAGGAGCCACTTGCAGTGAAAGTATATAAATTTAAAATATATACATATCTAATAGCATAGCAATTATATATTTAAAGGAAAAATAAATTAAATTACAAATGGATCCAGATATAAAAACATTATTATTGAGAGATTACATTACATTTCCTATAGAGAGAGAACTGATGGGCTTGTAAGACATTTTAATTTTTACTGAAAAGGGCAAAGGACGTTTTTTAAAGAAATGATCACACTCTAGGTCATAAAGAACTTATAAATAAATGCATAAAAGCAAGAATTTTAAACACTAGCTTTAAAGACCATTACCATTCCAGTTTCAATGTGAATAAAAAATAGTATCAAAAGATGGAGTCTAAATGAAGTATTTTTGTTTTAAAAATTGTTTAAGAAGAATTGAGTCAAAGGACAAATTTAAAAAACAAAAATCATATTAAAGATCATAGCTAATAATGTACTATATCAAAATTTATGGAATGTAGCTACAGCCACTCTAAGAGGTGAATTTATTTCCTTGAATGCTTATATTAACAAAGGAGAAAAAAAGGATATTAATATGCTTAGTTTGCAGTTTAAAATACTTTAAATTATGGATTTCTGACAAGATGGTAGAGTGGTTGTAACTAAATTCAGCTTCTCAGATCACCTTAAAATAGCAACAAAAAGTAAAATTATAGCAACATAATGAAAGAGAAAAGAAATTTCACAGGGAAAGCATCACAGGAAAATTAACAGAGATTTAAGATAACATAAAAACAAAAAGTCCCCAGTATAATGATGAAATACAAGGATGAAAGAGAGGAGACCTTATAGAAGGCAAGAAAAAGATTTTAACATCGAAGTCTTGACCTCTCAGAATTGAGAACAGGCATAGTATAAGAAATTCAATTACACTTTAGGAACTCAGTAAAATGTATAAAAGAAGATTGAATACCTATAAAAAGGAATTAATATCAGTGAAGGAAGAATGTATGAGGATAAACATGAAAATCGTCACTTTAGAAAAGTTTGTGAAAAAGTTCAGTTCACATCCAGGACAGTAACTGTTGTGGAGAAGAGCCTGCAAGCACCATCTACCAACCAACTGTCAATGAACAAACAAGCCCCAAAACCATAGGCTATAGCATTACTCCCCAGACCATCAATTCCATCACCACCATGGGCCCTGTAGCCATCATCTATTATATTCCACTATAATACTGAATATGCTGTTAATATGGTATCATATTTGATATATTCCAATATAATAATATTGGAATGCCATAATATAGAATAAATATCAAATAGCTAAACATTTATATAGTGCTTGAAGGTTTGTAAAGTCTTTTACCTCTATTATCTCACTTAATCCTCACAAAATCCTATGATATAGGTGTCATTGTTATTTACATTTTATACTTTATGGTTGAGGAAACTGAGGCTGAAAGAGATTAATTGACCATACACAGAACGAAGAATATGGATTGGAAAAGGAAGAGACTTGAGGCAAGGTGACCATTAGGTAACAACTGCAATAGTCTAGGCAAGAAGTAAGAAGTCCCTTAAATAAGATGACAGATGTGTGAATTGAGAAAAGTGTTGGATGTGAGAGATTTCACAGTCTGGAAAATGATTAGATATGTGAGGTGATGAAGGATCAAGTGTGGAAGGTGAGACTGAGGTTCCAAACCTGGGAGACTAAAAGGATAATAGAGACAGTACTGAACTAGAACCAGAAACACACAGTAGTTTAGTCTTCAATAAAATGAGAACATAGAACACTGGGTGAAGTATTCATTATGCAACCAACAGTTTTGGAAAACTGGATAGCAGTTTGGCAAAAAATGGAAGCAGACCAATAGCTTGCACCATACACTGAAAAAAATGCAACATGTCTAAATGGTCTTAATAAAAAACAAAATAAAAAAGCCAATAACAGCAACAAGACAAGAAGTTGTTTTATCTTTTATTGGCATGAAGGGTGAAAAATTCTAAGAGCAAATTATAAATTATGAAATAAATGAATTTGCATAAAAAAGCCCTTTACATTTCATATAAATATAAAAGGCTTTTCAACAAGAAGCAATGCATCTAGCATAAGAAGGGAAATAAACAAAGTAGGGGAAATATTTGCATGTACTTCTGATAAAAGCCTAATATCCATAATTTATTTTTTTTAAATTGACACAGATATGTATGAGCCATTTTCTGATAAATATTCAAAGGATATGGCAGTTCTCAAAAGAAGAAAATAATCTGAACCACCATATGAAGAAATGTTCAGAATTTCTAGTAGTAAATCAAAATTAAAGCAACACTGAAATTTCACCTAACAGCCACCAAACTGGCAAAAATTCTAGAAGAGAACAAAATTTCACATTGGCACAGTTGTGGCAAAGTGGGCATGCTATTATAATTATAGATATTCCTAAGGCTTTTGGAAAATGCTATGGAATTAAGCAACAGAAATTATTTTTTAAATGTGCATATACTTCAATACAGCAGCTCCGCTGCTGGGTCTTATGCCCCTAGAAACTTATCTAGAAGAGGAAAATAGAAACCATCCTAGCTATACAAATATTCATAGTATCATTATTTACAGAAAGAAAAAACCCTAGAAAGAAAATAGATTTAATCAATCGGTGAATGGCTGATTAAATTATAGTATATGAATGTAATGAAGTATTATCCTACCATAAGAAATAATGATTTTTGAAGAATTCAAAGTAACACTGGAAGATTTATGTGAAGTTATTCAAAATGAACAAAATACAGCCAAAAGACCAATATACACACTAGGTCATCAGTGCAACAAGATCAGAAAACAATCTATATTATATACGTATTAGCTTAAGTCAGACAAATAATGAGAACAAGGATAATCTTAAAGTTATGAGTACTTTTAAAAGCACCATGATAAAGCCCAAATAAGCATCTTTTAGAGTCGAGTTAATAATCAGAAAACATCATTTTTTCCAACACATGTACAATTATTTACAGTCTTTTATTGTGTTTTTTGTTGTTTGCTTGCCTGGTATTTTTACGTACCCACTTTTCTTGTGGTGCTATTTAAATGTTTTCATTCTGTTTTAAAAAAATATACTTAAGAAGTTCAGAAATCAGTTCAATAGCACTTATTAAGCACCCACTACAGGCAAAGCCAAACTTTTTTAAATAATTAAGGATCTCATTTAGGAGTCTGTGCAATGCTCCAGGGCATGATGCCATCAACCCAGTAAGTAACAATCACAAGTGAAATTATCTGAAGCCTTGTAGGATCACGTGGAGCTAGTTATAGAATGGAAGAGCCCTCTAATCCAGCTAATCCAATCTCTTCATTTTAAAGATGAAGAAAGACTCAAGTATTAATAGATTCTCTCTCTCCTATTTCTGCTGGACATCCTTCACAACAGTAGCAAACACCTTTGATGAGAATGCATCTCCCCCTTTTGTGGAAGACTTGACATGAATAATCTGACAGTAATATTCTTTTAGTGATGGTATATGGTTGTAAATCATGGAAAATCACAGTCTCTGAAGAAAAGAAGTTATAAGGTCACTCAATATGAAAAAGGAGAAATGTATAGGAGGTATAGGAAGACCGCAGCATCTTTCCAATGAAGAGCTGAGTACCAGAAGCAGTTGCAAAATATAACAACCAAAAGATATACAACTGGACGAGGCAGCAGGGCAGTCATGTAGCAAGAGCAAATGGAGACAAATGAAAAGCCTGTAATTCTCTGATGATACCCATGCAACACCTAGAGAACTAAAGATAGAGGCCTAAAATGTTGGGTGAATCCACCATGGGGGGTTTATGGGAATATGTGAACAAGAGCTGGACAGAAAGAGAAGGGATGGAGAGGCTTCAGCTTGCTCCATTCAGGTAAGTCCCCACTTTGATGAGATTATAGAGTATCAAAGTAACAAAAAAGAGTACAGAGCACTACACTAGGTATTAGGGAAGAGATAACATTGGATAAGCCATACATACGTGTATAGTATAACACTGTAGAGAGTATATGTTGGATAATATTGTATGTATAGTACATATAACACAATATAATATTGTACCTAGCATTGTATAACATATATGTGTATATATACACATATTAACAGCTATTCTTTCCATATTGCAATTTTCCCTATTTGTGGTTTTGACATACAATGGGTCAACATAGGAAATTAAATGAAAATTTGTGGGGGTGAGGAGTTTTGCAGAAGCCACAGATGACACACAAAGGCCAGCAGATGACACATAAAAAGTTTAGAAACTTAGAAATGCATAAAACATATTTAGAGTATTGTATAATATCAATATATTTTATCTTTTAATACCATAATAATTCAGACTTCTTCTCTGGTATTGAGGGGAAGGCTAAAAACTTTTACATGAATCGTTGTGGTGCTATGCCCTTAAGCTCCATGATATGGAAGGGATAACTGTGTGTATATGTACGTATGTATGTATACACACACACGTACATAACCGTGTATATGGCATATTGTATAATATACATACATATATATATATATATATATATATATATACACATATGCTTATTATACACATACTCATATACATTCATACATACATGAAGCAATGGCTAGGACAGCCATTACTGGATTTCTTATGGAATAACATTTATTTTTTGTAAGTTTTTGTTTTCCTTGCTTATTTTTTAATGTAAGTGCACTTTACCCCCAAGAAAGAAAAGAAGGCATGTTTAACAGGAATGTGTATGTATAGCCTACATCAGATTGAGGAGGGAGGTGGGGAGAGAAGAGGAGGAAAATTTTAACTCAAAAGCTTATGCAAGAGATTGTTGATAAATCAAAAGAAATTAATTTTAAAAAGAAAAGAAAAGAAAAGAAGGCAGCATCAAAAGTTCACATCAAAGGGAATTATTTAATAGAGTGATTCCAGCTTTGTACCTTCCTTTCCCACCTAAACGGAACTCCTTCAGTGTGGCTCTCCCTACCATACTGCCTGACTTCTCTCATTTGTGAATGGAATGCCAGGCCTGAAGTCAGGAAGACTCATCTTTTTGCATTCAAATTCAGCGTCAGACACTAGCTGTGTGACCCTGGGCAAGTCACTTAACCCTGTTTGTTTCTCTCATTTGTTTCAGGACAGCAGTTCAGCATCGTGTAGCATATACTGTGCTATTCCAAGTGGTGCCCTGGAGGTGAGTTACAAACCAAAGTTTTCTCCCAGGTGCCAATCTAGATAAGGTTTTAGGGATATGTGCACAGTGTAAGAATAGCCAGGGCTTTTTAAATAGGCACTGCATTCATTTGCACACAGGGCCCAATACCTCACCTTCTGCCCATCCCCTCAGGACACACAGGCCTTCATAGGGCATATGCCAGATGGTCTTGACAGCAGATGGTCATACTTCCTTAAAATGAATCCATAGATATGAAGGAAAGTTGCACATGAATATAACATGGTAGTATTAAACTATAAGAAATGCTGAATATGAAGAAATCAGAGAAACTCGGAAAGACATGTATGAACTGTTGCAGAGCAAAGCAAACAGAACCAGAAGAAAAATTAATTTAATGACTCAGTCTTTTTTTTTTAATTTGTCTCTGACTCTTTGTGACTCCATTTATGGTTTTCTTGGTGAACATACTGGAATGGTTTGCCATTTTCTTCTCCAGCTCATTTTACAGGTGAGGAAACTGAGGCAAACAGGGTTAAGTGACCTGCCCAGGGTCACACAGCTAGTGTCTGACACTGAATTTGAACGCAAAAAGATGAGTCTTCCTGACTCCAGGCCTGGCATTCCATTCACTGTACCACCAAGCTACTCAAATTCAATGACTACAATGGCATACAGGAAAACAACCCCAGACAGACTTCAGAACTCTGACCAATGTAGTTACCAATCATAACTTCAGAGAACGTGAAAGTGAGACATGCTTCCCATATCTCAACAAAGACATGGTGAATTATAGGTGTAGAATTAAGCATATATTTTCATACATAGTAAAAGTGTGTGTTTTGCCTTTTTTTGGGGGGTGGGTTGTTTTGGTTTTGCTGAATTGTATTTATTTATGGGGCAGGTAGGTGGCATGGTGGATATAGCATTGGGCTTGAAGTTCAAATCCGACCTTAGACACTTACTAGCTGTATGACCCTGGATAAGCCACTTAATTCTGGTTGCCTCAGTTTTTCATCTGTAAAATGAGGTGGAGAAGGAAATAGTAAACCACTCCAGTATTTTTGCCAAGAAAATTCCCCAGGGGGGACATGAAGAGTCGGACGTGACTAACAACAATGTATATATGTATTTATTTATATAAAGGAAGGTTGCACTGGGGAGAGGAGTCACTAAGAAATATCAGTTATAAGGAGAGAAAGAAAAACCAAGAGAGAAAGGAAGAGGGAAGGAAGGAAGGGAGGAAGGAGGGGAGGAAGGAAGGAAGGAAGGAAGGAAGGAAGGAAGGAAGGAAGGAAGGAAGGAAGGAAGGAAGGAAAGAAGGAAGGAAGGAAGGAAGGAAGGAAGGAAGGAGGAAAAAACCAATAAAATGTAATAGAAATAAACTGAAACATTTTGGAAGAGTGGGTATGACTTCTGTTTCCTCTATTCACTGGCTTGAACAATCCTCAGAGAAGGACTATATTTATGGCCTTTTTTTTCTTTCTTATTATGAACCTAACCTACTCCTCTGACCCACAACCAGATGTAATATGAAAGTATCTCTGATCTAGATAAAGGGCCATGTGGCTTCAAAAATAAAACTATTTTATCTCCATTTTACAAAAGAGGGACCTAAGGCTCAGAAAGTTTAAGGAACTTGAACAAGGTCACACAGCCAGTAAATGTCAGAGTCAGGATTTGAACTTCTTTCCTGACTCCAAAAGAGCAAAATAATAACTAACACTTATGTGCTGCTTTCAGGTTTGAAAAAAAGAACACTTTAAATATTATCTCATTTGATCTTCACAATAACCCTGTGGGAGAAGTACCATTATTAACTTGATCTTTAGATAAGGAAATTGAGGTGGCGAGAGGCTAAATGACTTGCCTAGGCCCACACAGCTAGTAAGCGAGTAGACAAGATTGGAACTCAGATTTCTCTGACTGCCCTAGAGCCCAGCGCTCTATCCATCCATGGCACCTTATTGCCAGCTCTCATCCCAGCAGACCACCACCTATTAAACAAGCAGGGATCTGCAACAACCTGTATCACAACTAAGGCCTCAGTGGTGCAGTGGAGGGAGTGCTGGGCCTAGATTCAGACCTGAGTTCAAATTTGGCCTCAGATACTAGCTGTGTGAACCTGGGCAAGTCACTTAATCCCTGTTTGCCTGAGTTTCCTCATCTGCAGAATGGGGATAATAATAGCACCTACCTTCCAGTGTTGCTGTAAGCATCAAATGAGATAATAATCATAAAGCATTTAGCATAGTGCCTGACAAATAGTAAGCACTATATAAATGTTAGTTGCTGTTGTTACTACTGTTATGATTATTATGATTATAACAAGAAGGTAACTGGATAGCACACAGGAGAAGCCTTTAGCAATCCAATATTCTCTCAAACCCCCCAAATATACGTCCTTGAGTAACCTCTCAAGAACTCTGTAGTGTCTCCTGTTTCTCCCACAATAGGTGGTCATTTTCACCCTGGTTCACTACCGTGATGTCAGATAGTGTTTAAAGCATGAATTCTGGATATTTTTCTTACCTCCCCTGACAAGTCATGCTTTCTAGCCTCCTTTAGAATGTGAACGCCTCCTTTAGACCACTCCATAGTTGCATTGTAAATGTGAGTCTTCTAACGCTTTTTAACAGTCAACAACGATGTGTTAAGTGCTTACTATGTACCAGGTGTTATATTAAGTTTTGGGAATACAAAGGATAGATAGGTCACTTAAAGAACACCTATTTATGTGGGACTTTGAGGTTTACAAAATATTCTCTTCCCAATGGTCCTGTGAGGAAAGAATCACTAGAATTACTGTCATTTTGTGGTTGAAGAATTTTGTTATTTTTGTGGATGCCACCTGTGGGAAAGACACATTCATCAAACTTGCAAATGTAGGAAATAGCTATCATGGAGGGTGACGTAAATGAGCAGTTATCATGACACAGATTAGATTCTTCTGTGGTCTCAAATTGTCCAAATCCCTAGGGCCCCCCCCCCCGCTTCCCTGAAAGTCAGTCAGACTTTCCAGTAATTCTGGGAATCTCTTCTCCCGCCTTCCAGCTCCAGCCATCTGGAAAAAGTCCTTCCTGGCGTCCTGATGGGTGCCAGGGGAAAAAAGCGGCTGCCAATAATTTGTGCTATTCAGTTAACACTTAGTGACAGAGTACATAGATCTGGCCTCATCTTCCCTAGTCAAAATAATCTTTCCTTCCTTGAAACTCAGACACTTCTCCTACCTAAAGGCTTCCCACTAGGGAGAAATTGAATCCTTGTTCATGGGATTTTAAAAAAATGGTGTCATGGTGCATCTGGCCCACTGAAAACCAAAACTCTTCCCTATGATGCTCTTTCATGCCAGGCTGGCTCAGTTCAGCCCTTTCTTCTTTTCTACTGGCATCAGGGATCAGGTCTATATGTTCTCTCTTCCCCTGCTGCCATACACTCTCCCTTCCTAGGTCTTTCTTTCACCGGGTCCCAGCAGAACATGAGGCTGTGTACTGCAGTAGAACGAGCAAATAGCACTAGTTTTAAAGTCAGAAGACTTGAGTTTGGATACTGGTTGCACCATTACTAGTTGTATAGACCTGGATGAGCCACAATCTGTCTGCAGTTCAGTTTTCTTGTGTATAAAATAGACTGGGGAACCTATATGACTGACGTCACCTTGAAAGTCAATGATCTCATGATTTTATCCTCCCTTCTTGTTACCGAGAAAGCCTAAAGTCCTGGTGAGGTTTTCTGGGGGGTCAGGGGGTGGTTTACCATAAAAAATCTATTGAAGCAAATGTGGGCAGAGGGAAGCCAGGTTTGAAAAAAAAAAAGATGGGGAAAGCTCAGGGGAAACTTTATACTGTTCGTTTTTAGTTCATCATCTGCTAGTGTTACACAGGAAAGTCATCTTGGCTCATTCTAAGATGCAATCCTGATGAGATCCACCAGGAGCCCTTTCAGTCTTGTGAAGTCAGAAGGTCGTCACTCCATAATCCATAGCCACCAAGCACCACTGAAATTCCATTGTTCAAGCTGGTCAGGGCTTGACTCCTCTACTCCTCTACTCAAAACCCTTCAACGGCTCCCTATTTCTTCTTAAGGCCCAGACTCTTCAAAATGGCATTTGAGTGAAGGTGATGGTTTCAGAAAAACCTGGGAAGACTTGACGGAGCTGATGCAAAGTGAAGTAAGCAGAATGAGGAGAAGACTGTAAACAGTAACAGCAATACTGTGATGATAATCAACTATGAAAGATTTCCTAGTAACTGATCACTACAATAATCCACCACAACTCCAAAGAACTCATGATGCAAAATGCTATCCCCCTCCAGATGGAGAACTGATGGAGTCAGAGTGCAGACTGAAGCATTTTTTCCCCTTTCTTTGTCTTGACTCGGGGTGTGAGAGGGAAGATGGCTAGTGTGGAAATATATTTTTCATGACTTATATGTATACTGGGAATATATACTATATATATAATGGATACATATATATATATATATATAACATATACATACTAATTTTATATGTATATTTCTTGCCTTCCTCAGTGGCTAGAGGAGGAGCTTGAGAGAGGGGGAGCATCTGGAACTAAAAACAGAATTAAAAACAACAGCACCAACAAATTGTATTCAAAGCCCTCCACAATCTAGCTTTCCATAGATTTCCTTTGTGTATGGGTTGGAGTTGTGGACACTAAGATTCTTTCCATCTCTTAATTTCTGTGAATCTAGGATACCTTTCCAGTTTGCTATCCTTCATTCTACACTCCAATCAAAGAAGATTCCTCAATGTCCTTTGCATACAACCTAAAGTTGCTCACTTCTGTGCCTTTGCTTACACTCTTTTCTGGGCCTGAAAAGTTCCTCTTCTGTTACCTGTGGAAATTTAGCTATCATTTAAAGAGCACTTCAAATACCACCTCTCCTCCATGAAGCATTCCCAGACCTCTAAAAATTATCTTACATTCCTTGCACCTCATACAACTTATCTGAATCTCTCCTCTGCACTCAATCAAGTTTGCATGTCATACAAGGACTTCATCTCTGTGTCCCCAGAATGGGGCATTTCACAAAAGCAATACATAATAAACATCAGATGAATTGTAGTTGAATCCATCCATACAGAGACTTCGGGAAAGCTTTTTTGACAAGATGCCAGTGGGAGAATGGACTGTGACCCAGGAAAGAATTCCAGCCCACTTGGGTACTCCATGCTGTTGGGTGGAGTGGAGCCGATGTTCCAATAGATTGAGTTCCAGGATCCTTCCAACCCAGAGGTGCTGATCAGCTTTCCTAATGTGTCCTGCCTCACAAGGTGCCTAATGGCACCAGCACAGTTGAGTGAGTATAAAACACCTTGCAGTAATTCTGCTTAGAATATCATAATTAACTTTAAATTCTCTTCTGCCTGCTGCTATGTAAATGGAGAAGTCAGCTCTATGCATTCATTGACAACTATAGTTCCTTTCACTTTATTTAGAAACAAATGTAATTACTTAAACTAGAGAAGACAGAATTACTTCTCCAAGAAAGTCAAAAAATGCATCAACACTCATTTCAATAATTATTTCACCCCCAAATAAGCCATCCCTGGCATCTCTCTCCAGTGATGATAGTTTTGGAAGGCCTTTGGCAATGAATGAGCCATATGAATGAGAAATATGCACTCTTGTGAACATCTCCATACAGGAATCACAGAATTTTGGGACTAGAAAGAAATTTAGAGATCATAGCCAAGCTTCTCATTTTGTAGATGAGGAAATTGAGTCATGGGAAGGGGAAATGACTTATCTATGGTCTCACAGCTAGCTCATGGAAGAGGCAAGACTAGAACTCAGGTTTTCTGACTCTGAGTCTTTCTCTATTACACAAGATCTAAGAAATAAGGTAGGGTCTTATATGGCTAAGAGGTGACAAGCTATCAGTCCCACCAAGCTATAATCTAGCCTGAAGCACTCTAGTGGGCTCCAGCCATGTCACCCCACCAGATTATTTTCTCAGAATAGCTATATCAATTACCTGTGTTATCAAAGCTCATTCCTCCAGGTAATGATATAGCATAGCAATTTCCAATCCATTGGCCACAGACCCGTGGGGAATGGAGAGCTGCAGAGCTACTTCAAGGCGTTCACAAATCCTTAAGTGCATCAACCATATTTTGCCATTATTTTCTTTCTTAACCCATTGCTACTGATAATACAATTACTATATGTGGATGTCCAAGACATTTTTTTAGCATTATAAATAATAAAAATAGCACTGGTTCAAGAGTCAAAGAACTCTGGGCTCAAATCTAATCTGAGGTTTGCATAACTCACTCAACCACTTTATTCAGTGTTCTCAATGTACAAATGAGTATAAATGAGATAATTGTTCTAGATGGCTTCTGAGATTTGTTGTCAGGTTGATGATCTTATAATTAGATGAAAAGCATGAGAAGTACTAGACAGCTAGGTGGTACAGTGGATAGAGTACCAGGCCTGCAATCAGGAAGACTCATCTTCCTGATTTCAAATCTGGCCTCAGATGCTTCCTACCTGGGTTACCTTGGGCTAGTCACTTAATTCTGTTTGCCTAAATTTCCTCATCTGTAAAATGAGCTGGAGAATGACATGGCAAACCACTCCAGTTTTTCTGCCAAGAAAACCTTAATGTTTACTCACAAAGAGTAAACAACAGCAAGACAATGGACAGAAACATGGATACGAAATTAGAAGACCCATGTTTGCACTGAGGCTCTGTCTCTTACTACCTGGGTAAACTTAAGCTGATCACTTAACACCCCTGGGTTTCAATTTCCTTATCTATAAATGAAGGGTCATTAGAGTGAGATATTTAATGTCTTTTCCAATTTATAATCTTTTGCTACTACTATGAATGTATGACTGAAAAAAGTTTATTAAGTGCTTACTATGTGCCAAGCATTGTGCTAAGCTGTGGAGATAAAAATAAAAAGGCAAAGACGGTACCCTCAGGCAAGGAATTTACATTCTAAAATAGAGGAGATGCTATATATAGGGGACTGCTTGGCAGACTATATTCATTTGGAAAGTTATAGTGTTGGGGAACAGAGCCATAGGAGATATTGACACACCATTTCCAGGAGAAAATATAGAGCTGATTGGAGTATGGTTCCAGAACTAGAAAAAGGTAGGATACACCAGAGTCATGTTGGCTGGTGAGATGTCCAGGGAGTGAAATGAAGCATAGCTGGAACATATCAGAAATGGATTGAGTGACTCAGACAACTACTAGTCAACACCACAGGGCTCCAAAGTGGGAGTTCCAGGCATGAAAGTTTTCTGATCTCCAGGGCTTGGTTTCTGGTCTAAGCATCATGGTAGCTTTCTGGGAAGTGAAGCTCTCCCACGGTCTACCATACTGAGTATGAAACTCATGCTAGCTCACAGAGCAGAAAAGCAGAGTGGGAGCAGTCCAGCTTTAGGTTAGCAATGGCCTCTTCTGCCCTGCCTTCCATGCCCTCCACCAATTATACTTCTGAACACACACTCACAAAAGGCTTTGAAGATTAGAGGAGGATGGGGTCTCCCTAACCAGGCTTACTTCTGCTCCAAAGTTGTTGCAAAGACCCAGGCTCTAAACACAAAGAAGCAGCAGATGTGTTCAAATGTAGAAACAGGGTGGAAATTGGATTTGACAGCCTTCACTTCCACGGGTTATCAAACAATGGATTCTCAACTTGCTCAGGGCTTTCAGCTTTGAGACAGCAGTTTTTTCTCTTGATAATTTTATAAAGAAGAGTGGACTGAAAAGCTATACTACAGAAGTGATGTCCTCCCTGGGCTCAAATCCTCCAGCTCTCAGTGACTTCCCACCAAACATAAACTAGTTCTAGGGTGTCAAATAGGGGGTCCTTCCACAGCAGGTTATGTCAAGGCCCATACAGCATGGCAATGGCCACACAACTTCAAGATACCCACTGCTACCAACTGAAAATGAGCCAGTCAGTTCATTACTATTGAAAAAAATTTGCCTTGACCCATCATTTTATAAATGAGAGGCTGCACAGGAAGCTAGGTAGTGCAGTGGATAGATTGCTGGGACTGGAGTCATCAAGACCTGAGTTGGAATCTGGCCTCAGACACTTATTAGCTGTATGACACTGAGTAAATCACCTTTCTACATGCCTCAATTTCGTCAGTGGTAAAATGGGGATAATAATAACACCTCCCTCTTTGCGCTGTTTGGAAGATCAAATGGGATATTTGGGAAGGGCTTTGCATAGTGCCTGGCACACAGTAGGTGCTAAACAAATTCTTGTTTCCTTGAATTATGGGACCTGATTCTGTCATTCTGTCTTCACTCTATGTTTCTTTTGCACACATATTGGATATATTTATATATGTATGTGCTACTTCCTTCGACAGAATACAAACCCTTCATGGACAGGTGTTGTTTCATTTCTCTCTTTGTATCTCTACCACCTAGCACAGTGGTCGGTATGCAGTAAGTGCTTACTAATGGTTGTTGACTGATCATTAAAAACTATAGCGTGTACCAGGGTGGAATGGGTGGTTTCAGCAAGTAGTGGGTTCCCTTTTGCTGCAGAGCTTCAAATGGAGGCCAGATGAGCATCTGCTGGTGATGTAGCAGAGGAAATTTCCAGGTCATGTACCCATTGGACAAGATGACATCTGAAATCCCTTCCAACCCTGAGATTCTGTGGACCTTGGATTATTGTGGCATTATTACTGTTCCTGTTTTTTACTTTAGAATTTCAGAAGATCTCCAGTTTCTCTGGTGTGGGTACTTCCCCTGGTGTGGGTCAGCACTGCTGAGTATCCATTCCTCCATACCTCAGGAGATAGCAGCATGAGTTACCATAATTTATCATCATCACCACCACTACTACCACCACTACCACTAACCACAAAAATATACTACCTGGTGATGAAGCTTACAATGGGGACCTTCTCTGAACAGGGCTAGCTTGTTCCTTGGACAAGAGACATACCATCTGTGTGCTGCTAACAGCTTTCCAGGTTGATGGGACCTGCCAGGATGTGTGTATTCAGCTGGCATTGCTTTTAAGAGCCCAGGGTCACCACCACACCACAATGAGGCATTGGAGCAGGATGTTAGAGGAAGATTCTGAATAATAATCACAATAATAGTATGTTGGATGTATACAGCTTTTTAAATCCATTATCTCATTTGACTCTCCCCACAACCTCATGAAACAGGTAGTGAATGGATTACCACTATTATCCTCATCCTGCCTCCCTTATAGAAAGCGTTGTCATGAGGACCAAATGAGATAATGGATATGAAAGTGCTTTCTAACAGCATAGCACCATGCAAATCAACAGGACTAGAAATACATAGATGGAATTGACTTTTTTCCCCCTTTTTAAGTATCTGGAATTTAGTGTATTGTCACAAAACCATAAAGCCACAAAGAAGAAAGCTGGAAGGCATCTTAATGCTCAACTCTTTTATTTTTCAAATAAAGAAACAGGTTTATAAAAGTGAAGTGACTTTACCAAGTTCACCCAGCAATTTAGCATAAGAGATGGGGCTAGAACCAGAGCAGCATGGCTCCTGGAACTAGGCTCTGACTTAAACATTTGCCACTTGCTGTGGTCACTACCTTCAAGGTCTAGTGGGGGAGCTGAAGCTTCTAATGGGATGTTTAGAACATGATGAAGAAAAGAACAAGATCAGACTCACAAAACTTCAGGGTGGAAAGGGACCTCAGAGGCCATTCAACCCAACCCATTCCTGAACAAGAGTCTCCCCTACAAAACATCAGACAAATGGTCACTCGGTCTTTGGTGGAAGAACATAGTTTCAAAAAAGATGCCGTAAGGGGTAACTAGGTGGCACAATGGATAGAGCACAGGCTCTGGAGTCAGGAGGACCTGAGTTCAAATCTGGCCTCAGATAGCTACTAGCTGTGTGACCATGGACAAGTAACTTAACTATGATTGCCCCCCAAAAAAAATAATATACATATATATGAGAGAATACACTTTGCAAACCTTAAGGCACTATATATAATATACAAATATGTGTATGTATGCATATGTGTGTGCATATATATATATATATATATATATACACATACATACATACGCGTACACACATACATTGTATGTATATATGTATGTGTGTGTATATGAATGAAATTTGTCCTTATCACAACCTGTATCAGGAGGTTGTGGGGAATCAAAGGAGATCTCACACACACACACACACATATATACATACATATGTATAAATGGAGAGAGAGAATATGTGTATGTGTGTATAAAATCTCATTTAAGCCCCACAACAACCTTGAAAGGTAGGTGTTCCATTTTACAAATGAGGAAACTGGAGCTGAGAAAAGTTAAGTGACTTGTCCAGGGCCACTTACTGAATAAATGTTTGAAGCATTTAGTAGTAGAACTCAGGTCTTACTGCTTTGGTGCTAACACTCTACCCAGGTAATAGATATGACAAAATGCTCATCTGATTTATGATGCCCTGGAGGTACACAGGGATGAGATTCCACAACACATGGTACTAGATTCTGTACCATGTAGAATGGGTTTCTGCAACACATGGCACATGGCCCTAATTACACTCTTGGAAGGTAATGTTCTACTATTGCACAGGGCTACAAATTAGTAAATTTGATTTAACTTTACTTTTTAAAGTATCTGGTTAGGCCCAGAAATTAAGCTGCCTCAGACAAATCCACATGCTGACAGGCAGTCTCAGGATAGAATCAAGCCGGGCGCCGTAGGCTTAAATGGCATATGGAAGAGAAGGGAGCCAGGAGCCTCCAATCCAGCTCTCTCAATAACATAAAACTCTGAAGGGTTCCAGTGCTGCAGATGGGCTTAATAAGGGAAAAGCAAAAACGAAAAATTGAAATTACCTTTTCTTTTTTTTTTTTCCTATTAGCAGCTTATGACTCACAGCCTGGCATCATTTGACCTTTTAAGACAGAGCCAGCTCAGAGAAATGTCCAAATTAAAGTGTGGCTTCTCTGTGAAAGACTTGCCCATCAGCTACCCCATGTCTGACATTTGTACAATTCTTATGACAGGCTGTTTCACACAGTCACTGCTTTATAGGGCCACTGGTCAGACGCAAAGAAGCCACAAAACACAATGGAGATGAAACATTGTTAGGACTTCTACCACTTGTTTCTATTTCTAGATCATTTTTCCCACCTAGGCTACAAATTTGGATGAAATCCTATACACCAGTACTGGAAATAATAATTATTACAAACTATAATTAATAATAATAAATAGCTAACATTTATGGGTCACTTTCTCCAATTAGTTTTTTCATTTGATTGTCACAATAACTGCGTGAGATGGGGGGATTTACTATCCCATTTTGCAGGTCAGGAAACTGTAATCCTGAGGCAGAATTAGAACACAGGTTTTCCTGACTCCAGGTGCTGCAATTAGTCAGTCAGCAGGTATTTATGAAGAGCTTACTATGTGTCAACTACTGTACTAGGTGCTGGGAATATAAAGAAAGGTAAAAGACAGCCCCTGTTCTCAAGGGCCCTCAGTCTAATGGAAAGACAGCACGCAAACAACTAAGAACAAATAATATAGGTACTGGGTAATCAACAGAGGGAAGACACTAGCATTGAGGGGGACCAGGATACGCTGCTTGTAGAAGGTGGGATTCAGGGGACTTAAAGGCAGCCAGGGAAGCCAGGAGGAAGAGAAGAAGAGAGCAAGAACTCCAGGCACGGCAGACAATTTATGGAGTTAAAAGATGGTATTCTGTGCAAAGGACTGCAAAGAGCACAGTATGACTAGTTCACAAAATATATGTGGAGTGAACAAGGTATTAAGAAGACTGAAAAGACAAGGGGGAGCCAGATTATGAAGGTCTTTCAACATTACATAAAGGATTTTCTTTTTGATCCTAGAGATTATATGGAGCCACTGGACTTCATTGAATTAGGAGATGGGGTGAAATGGTCAGGTCAGCACTTTAAGAAGATCACTTTACTATCTGAGTGGAGGATGGAATGAAATAAGGAGGGACTTGAGGTTGGGAGACCAATTAGAAGGCTACAGCAATAGACCAGGAATGAGGCAATGAGATTCTCTACTAGGACAATGGCTATGTCATATACAGAGATGTTACAAAGGTGAAATCAATAAGACTTGACAACAAATTGGATATGGATATGGATATGAAGCAGTATGAGGAATCGAAGAAGACACATAAATGGAAAGCTTAGGTGACTGGGAGGATGGTGGTTCCATTGACAGTAATAGGGACATCCAGAAGAGGACAGGATTTGGGGAGAAAAGTTATGAGCTCAGTTTTGGACCTACTGAGTTAAAGATGTCTAAGAGATATCCAGTTTGAAAGGTCTGATAGACAGTTGGAAACATGAGAATGAAAGTTAGGAGAGAGGTTAGGGCTAGGTAAGTATGTGTGTGAATCATCAGACTAGAGATGATACATGGATCCATGGGAGCTGATGGAGTCACCAAGCAAAATAATCCAGAGGGAAAAAGGGGGCCTAGGACATTGTATTTTGGGATACCCATCATTAGCGGGCATGGCCCTAGATCAAGAACCAGCGAAAGAGACTGAAAAGAATTGGTCAGAAAGGTATTAGGAGAACCAGGATAGAATTCTGCCACAGAAACCTAGAGAAAATAGAATACCAAGAGGGTATTCAACAGTGTCAAAGGCTACATGGAGATGAAGAAAGATGATGATTGAGAAAAGTCCATTAGATTTGACAATTAAGAGATCATTAGTAACTTCAGGGAGAACAGTTTCCACTCAATGATGACGTGAGAAGCCAGAATTAACAAGAGAATGAGAGGAAACAGAGTGGGGACATCAATTGCAGAATGTCTTCCCAAGGAGTTTAGCCACCAAATGGAGGAAAGATAGGGGACCATAGCTAGCAAGGATGGAAGGATCAAAAGAAAGGGGTTTTTTTTGAGGATGGGGAAACAAGGGCATGCTTGTTGTATGAAAGCAGTAACTACACAGGAAAAGATTGAAGATAATTGAGAGAATAGAGATGATAGAGGAAGTAATCCATTGGAAAACACAAGATAGAATAGGATTACTTGTGCAAATAGAAGGCTTTGCTTTGGCAAGGAGAAAAGTCATCTCTTTATATACAACAGGGGTGAAGGAAGCGATAGCGGCAGAAGGCATCTCAGTGATGGGAGATAAAGAAGAGAAAAGAAGGCTCTCTTAGCAAATGGCCTAATTTTTTTCAGTGAAATATGAGACAAAAGTCACAGCTGAATATGTGGGGGGCAGGTGGAAGAAGAGAGGGAGGAGCTATGGGAGCTCTCCAGAGGAGTGAAAAGGTTTGGAAAAATTATTGTGATGAGTGAGAAAATGGGTCATTTATGAAGCTGTAAAAGGATTGCTTTGCTGCAGTGAAGACCCATTTGAGATTTCTTAACATAAGTTTCTAATGGATATAGTTAGTACAATTTCACCATTTTCTCCAGCTTCATTCAGTAGCATGTGAATAGGAGGAAAGGCAGTAGATGGTGAGTATAATCCGAGGTTGAGCCTTGGCAGGACAAAGTTTTGATAGGATAAGGAGGCAAGTGACTTGAAAGAAGGGAATCACTGTAGGGTTGAACTGCTTCACCAAGGGACTAAGCGAAGGTGGTGGCGGTGATGATGATGATGATGGTAATGATGATAACTATGAGGACTACAGTGACACATTAGAACGCTGTATGTTTTTTTTTTCACAAAATCCTGTGAGGCAAGTACACTGCCATCAGGCTACTTATTTTACAGATAAAATTGAGGCTTAAGGAAGTTCAGTAATTTACCAAGGATCATAAAGCCAGTAAATGTTGGAGCCAGGATTTCAAGTGAAGACTCCAAAGTTCAAGTCCACTGCTCTTCCTAGAAACAAGTGGGGTATACCACACTGTTTCATGTATTATCTCATTTGATCTTCATATTAATTTTGAGACTAAGCCTGAACTCTCGCAATATTGATAAGAACCTTCTTCCTCCCCTTTCTTCCTCCTTTCTTAAACTCCTCTGTCCCCCCTTTTCTCCATTATTCCAATTTAATTCAACATGTATTAAGTGGATACTAAGTGCAAGATACTGAGAATCCAAAAATGAAGATCTACCCAGTGGCTGCCCTCACGATACTTATAATCTAACTGGGGATGGGGGTGTTAGCATGTACACATAAAACTGATTAAAGATCAAAGGTTATTATGAACAAAGGATATATTTAGAAGAAGTTTTTCTAAGATTTCTGGGTTTGAAGGTGAAGGGCGAAGAGTTGGTAAAAGGAGATGTGCTCCCTTATTTTATAGCAAAGTAGCTAATTTTCTTTAAAAAATGAAAATGGAAATTCAGTGGCTATACAATCAGATAATTTAATGAAATATTCAAGATTACTGATTTTGAAGTATTGTATCTCCAACTTGAATTTTCTCTCCCCATCTGGGGAGCATGTGTTTAAACTGACACAGTCAAGGAGTTTAGTAGGTCAATTTTCCCCTTAGTTACTTAAAGTCATTTTTTTCTGGGTTTGTTCTTTAAGAGAGGGTTAAGAATAGAATCTATCCATTTTCTCAAACAGAAGATAACCTAGGCAGATAGAAGATAACTAGAAATTGTAGCAGTGAGTGACAATTTTTTTTTATTCCCAACCATTATCTGTGAACACACCAAAAAATATTCCAAGTTAGTAGGTCCCCCATATTCCCAGTATATTCCCTCTCCATGCCTCAGCTGTATTCTTTCCACAACTCCACATCCAAACCTTTATCCCACAAGCTATCTCTTCATGATCCATAGTTGAGCTAGGTTGTTGGCATCTAATTTGACTCCCTTTTCTTCCCTTTCTCTACTTCATCTGCCCCACAATAGCTAAGAAACCACTGCTAGTCTTTTTCTCCTTAGAGACGCAGCTTGGTGAGGCAGATAGCTCTCTGTATTTGGGCATCATAAGACCATGGTTTGAATTCTGTTTCTAATACTAGATATGTAGCTCTGGACTCAATTTCCACATTTGTAAAATAGGTATTATAATACCTATGGTACCTAAGGTTATTAAATAAAATTCTCTAGGCAAACACTTTTTAAAGCACTAAATATCAGCTGTTACTACTATTATTTATAAAGCTTCTTTCTTAAGGCTCCAGCCAGGCTTCACTTTATTGTCTAGTCTTCTCACCAAATGTCAGGCCAACCAGATCAAAAACCAAACTCTGAAAGACTCATCTCTTTTATGTTTGGAATTCTAGCTTGCAGAGTGATTGCTGATTGGTGGTTGTCTCAGTGGCCCTCTACCTCTAAAATTGGCTGAAGCTATACTTTACTTCCAGGCCATCTCACCAGCTACCATACAACACCCCCATCTACCAGCCCCACATTTGGAAACCCAACTTCATTTCAAGTTCTTGAATTATAAATCAAATCAACTCTGCCATTGCTCCCAGAAAGGGTGTCAATCTCTTCTGCTATGGCTCTATTCACTATTTCTTTAACTTTACAAATTAAACTATTTAAATAAATTTAAACAAATTAAAACTCCCTGGCCAGCATATGCTTTGTCTCTCTTACTAAAATGCAAGTTTCTTGAGGGCAGGGACTGTTTTTACTTTTGTATTAATATTCCTAATGGGGCCCATCTCCAGTTGTCCTGATTTATATATTGCCACTGGACCCAGATGGCTCTGGAAAGAAAGTGAGGCTGGTAACCCTGCACAGCCCTCCCTCACTTAAATCCAATATATTTGCAAGTCATGGAATCATCTTCCTGATGTCATGGTCCTCTTCAAGAAGGAAGGACAAACAACAACAATATTCCTGATGCTCAACACAATGCTTGCCACGTGGTAAGTACTTAATGCTTTTTTCCATTTATTGATTCATTGGGGACCAAAAGAGCAAGTCTCTAACAAAAGGATTATAGCTTACATAAAACTGGAAGATGACTTTTTGTGGTGGCTCTGAATGTGCATAACCATCGTGTGTGTGCCCTTCCCATACTCCCCTCTCAATGGCTACAACTGCACAGGTTGGATCTCCATTTGTCCACCTGGTTTACATAAAAGGTAAAAGCTGTATCCTCAGAAAGTGGAACCATTCTTCAGGCAACCTGGCCTTTGAAGCAAGAAGGAGAGAAAAAGGATGTTTAAAGGAGACAATATAAAACCCAATCATGTTTCTTAACTGGTGAGCACTTAGGGCACTACTGAAAGCATGAGTTTGTGAATAGAATCTCTTCCAACAAAGGAGGCTATAAGCCTGTATTTCACACTAGAGAATACTGAGCCACCAATAGGGAGGTAACTAAAAGCAGGAGAAAGAGATTGGATTTAAATGCACCAAGGGCATGGAAAAAATGAACATTCTCAATTATCTCAGAAGATACACAATTGAAATACATTATGTATACAAAGGAAAGGAACTGAAAATCTCTATAAACTTGACTTTTAAAAAGATTTCCAATATTACTCCAATTCTAGGAAGACCTACAATCTTATAAGACTTCCTTTCTTAGAAAAGAGGAGTATTTTAGAAGGAACCCTGAATCTGTAGCCAAAAGACCTCAGTCTGAATTCCAGATTCCTCTACTTACTGGCTGTGTGGCCTTGGGCATGCTACTTAACTTCTATGCCTTGATTTTTCCATCTGAAAAAGGAGGCATTAGATCACATTATCTCTGTTACCTTTTGGCTCTGTATTTCTATGATTTTGTTATTTATAGGATCATAGATTAATGGTGTTACAGATTTTGGATATCCTCAATGTGAATACTCCTCTACAATAATACAGGTCACAACCCATCCATATCCATGTGTTCCCGTGAATCCTCCATATGGGATTTACCCAGTACACTGAAAGTTCTCCATTAAGGTGTTTTTACTGTTAGTGTTTTTAAAAACCATTCTTTGTGTACCAGCGTAGCACTTGGGCTGTCCATCAGTTATCCCTTCCTGTTGTTCCATGAGTGGCATGCATGATTTTTCTGATTATACATTTCTTGGATGACACATTATCAACCACTTACTTCCTATGGTGCCATTAACCTTTGAGTCACCCGATATTTTAATTCCTTAGAGATTCTGTGTTTTGTGATTTGGAGTTACTAAAGATTAAGATTGCACAAAGGCTTCAGGACTTCCCTGTGTAACATCAGCAGGAGGATACTAGTGTTTAAAAGATGTTCTTTGTTTTGAGGCCTTTGAAAGTGCTGTGCAGTTTCCCAAATGTAATCAAGCGTCCTCTCATCCTCCTATTCAACCCTGTGCCTACCATGTTCTCCACATTTAGTACTTGTCTAAAATATGTGCACTGATGGAATACCTTACTCTCATTACACAACAGACATAGCTACTAAAAAAAAAAAGAAAAAGAAAAAAATATACACCAAGCATTGTCCAATGGCTCAATGGATATGGTTTTATCAATGGAAACAGTGTTAAAGAAGATAAATTAACATGTACCTTGTTGCTGTATGTTAACCCTGGGCTTTTCCATTTGACTTACAGCTAGAACTGACTCCACATATACCATAGCATATCATATCTCCCTTATATCCAGCACTTAGCACAGTGCCAGACACATCAAAGACATTTAATACATGTTTATTGATTGATTGATTTTATGTTTTCTCCCCCTATTAGAATGTGAGCTCCTTTGGAGCAGGGATAGTCTTGCTTTTTCTATTTCTATCCAAAACACTTAGCATATGCTCTACTTATAGTAAGAGCTTAATAAATCACAAAACAAGATCATCATTACTATTTGCTCTTCTAAACACTGAGAGTGGAAAACCTCATATGATGACTGCATTTCTTCTGCCGTTTAATGATATTCAGCCCATGAAAAGTTTTCTAAAATAAAGTGCCTATCAACAGTGACCATTACAGTTTGTTTGTTTGTCCTGCTGACCCACAAAGAAGCAGCCTCTAGGGGACCTGGGATACTTCATCAACAATTGAAAGAAAAACTGCCTCATGGATGTGGGATCCATGTTCAAAATCCTTCATTTTACAGGGGAAAAAAATGAAGTCAAGAGAGGGAAAATAACTTTCTCATGGAATTTTAACAAATAAAAATTGACAAAATTATTTCTGATCTTTAAGAAAAAAATCATAATGTGTCAAGTACTGCCATATTCCTCTGCAAATAGACTAGTATGTGTATTATAAAGTCCATGGGCTCTGTAAATATGAGGGCAGATAATCAGTGCAGAATATCATTTATGCAGAAATATGATTTATCACTGGCTAGGCACTAAAGATATAAACCCAAAAACGTGAAACTTCTCCAACCCTCAAGAAGTTTCAGTTCCTATATATGGGACTAACTGGTAGCAGGAGGAAGAGTTGATGACTTGATGAAATTACAAAGGGCAAGTCACAGAGATAACAGGATGTTAAGGTCTTAAACAACACCTTTGTTAACCCTTTATGAGGTGTGGGAAAGTTGTCTGATCAAAACTGATAGGATTAGAGGGCAGTTAATACATTGCTTGCCCAAAAGATTAGCAATGGCTCAAGTGAGACATTTTACTGGTCAGTGACCTTGTTCAATTCACTTTATCTCTTTTGCCTTCAGTTTTCTTGCCTGTAAAAAGTAAATAGTATTAGCATCACTACCTCATATGACTATAAGGATAAAATAAGATAATGAATGTAAACTATTTTGCAAACCTTAAAGTGCTATATATTAGCTATCAACTCTAACAGAGATGATATTATTACCATCATTATCACCATCATCTCTAACAGAGCTTGGCAGAGTATTTGGCACTTAACTACCTGAGGCATGAAGGAATGAACCTACTTTAGTAGGTGAATCAGAATGTTCCCTATTTAAGGATATCTGGCCTTAGGCTTTTCCTATTCACTGCTGACTCCTAGCATTCCAAAGATCATTGTGAATCTCTGCCCCATTGTTTTCCCTTAGCTATTTCTGCTTCTAGACTCCTTGGACCTATCCTTCCTGGCCCTCTTTTCTGGGGAAGAAGAGCATGACTAATGCATTAATGATCTAGCCTAGAGCAGGCAGGTGCATTTGTGGAAAACAAAGGGCAGTTTTCCCAGATAACGTTCCTTCCCACCAGGCTTCAGCAATCAGGTGGGGGAGATGAACAATGGAGGTCTGCTAGTCCAGGATCCCAGGGAGAGAGACACAGGCAGGCAAACACAGCTTCCCATTAGCAACATGAGCCTTCTGGGGAAAGACTAGAAGCCTTATGAACTGCAGAGACCTTGCCATGACTACAGTGATTCTGGAAGTCTTGCTCGTGTCCTTAAGCAGGGAAGGCTCATGCTGTTGGAGATATGTGCACCTGTCTGCACTGGATGTCCCCCCAAAGCCCACAGGCAACGGATGCTTCATAGGGACCAGGATACAATGACTCCAGGAGGGTTCTTGCCAGCTGGACCATTCCAACTGCTTGGATGAGACAGTGCCTCATTTTTTTTTTCAGGCAGTAAGCAATAGGATCTGGGGAAAGCATGAAATCTGAGTTGAATACACTGCGCTAAATGAAACCCAACTAGTCTCAAAACAGAAAAGGAACCGAAATGCAGAGTAGGACGTCGTCTGCTGTCTACAGACAAGCATGCAATAAGTACTTAACAAGCGCCTACTATGTGCAGGGTTTGTATTTGGTGTTCAGGATTTGGTGTTCAGGAAAGGTTTCATGAAGGAGATATAGTTGAGCCTTGAAAGAAAGGACTCTGACAGATGCAGAGAGTGGTAAGGAGACTCCATCTCAAACACAGGCCTGGAGATGGTGGAACGATAATGGAAGCCACAGGGTAATTCAGTCTCACTGGAAATTAGAATAAATCTGATATTATAATTTAAAGCTGGAAAGTGCAGTAGGAAATAAATTAGGAAGGGTCTTGAAGGGTGGCATCAGGAATTTGTACATTATTTGGTATTCAGTGGGAAACTATATTTTTTTCAGCATTGAATAATCTGATTTGAGACCTGCATTATAAGAGCTAGCATTTATATAGCACTTTGTTTGCAAAGTACTTTATATACAGTATGTTACTTTATCCTCCCAATGACCTTGGGAGTCCAGTGCTGCTATTTCCATTTAACAGATGAGAAAACTGAGGCAGACAGAGGTTAAGTCACCTGCCCAAGATCACGCAGCCAGTAAGTATCGTAAGCCAGACTGGAACTCAAGTCTTCCTCACTCCAGGTACACATTTCTAACTTCTGTACCACTTAGCTGCCTCATTAGTAAGATTAATTGGACTGTGATGTTTAGACTAGATTGGAGAAGCATTCACTGATGACAAGAAGACTAATTAGGAGTCACTACAATAGTCTAGGTGAGAAGGAACTAGTACTTGAAAGAGGATGACTGTAGTAATGATAGAGAGGAAATGACTATGAGAGATATATAATATTACAAATGGAGATGGGACTGCGGAACAAGGTTGGGATGACACAAGAGAAAAGCTTCAGGGGCAGCCATTTAAATGAGCTCCATATTGTTTTTAGTCTCAGTACACATTGTTGGACTGGCCCAACTTTTTCAAGATGAAGTGTTTGCAATCATAGAGAAGGATATAGCTAGGTAAGTCGACAACCCTCTAAGTGACCTAGTTGTAGAGGTCCATGTTTTCTATTTTTGTACCCTCAGTGATGTTGTATATGGTCCTTGCTGCTGTATCACCAGGGAAGGCAGACAGGAATTTATGTGGCATATCTTTCTTCTTCTCTGGGGTAGTGTCTCATGTGGTCTACATTACAGATCTTGTGATGTTATGGAGCCAGGGCACAGAGAACATTGAAGGAGGGTCTGAGTAGTGATGTTATGTCCTGAAGTTTTGGCTTAAGAACTATGTTTGGCTTTAATTCCTCATCACTAGGGAAAATTGCTGCCCAGAGGAAGGCATCTTTGAGACAAGTAATGAGCTTGATTTTTTCTAATAAAAATGCCAGAATTTATCCAGCCAAATGAGTGTTTATTCCTTGTAATGCCATACACCAGTTCCATTAATGTGGCTATTGCCCACAACATGTCTGAACTCCTCTTTGGGAATTGCCCTCAGAGAAATGCAATTTGTCAACACCCATATGAAAAATGAACCTAATCACTAATAATAAGAGAAATATGAATTAAAACAACTCTGAAATCCCACCTCATAATCATCAAGTTAGCAAAGATGAGAAAAAAATGAAACTGGCAGTTGTTGGAGGGGATATGGGAGGACAGGCACACTAATATCGCTGACGGTAGAACTGTGAATTGGTCCAGAAATTCTGGAAATCATTTTACAACTGTACCCCAAAAGTCACCAAGTTGTATATACCCTCTGATTCAGCAATAACACTACTATGCACACACCCCAAAGAGGTCAAAGATGGAGGGAAACAGCAAGGCATGGTGGATGGAGGCATCAGCCTTAGAGTCTGGAAGGCCCAGGTTCAAGTGTTTCATACATATTAGTGAGATAATGAGATAATAGGCAAATTGCTTCATTTTTCTGTTTCCCAGGTGACTCTCTAAGACATTAAGTTATAGACAATGGGCTGCTGATATATATGCCTAGAATTCTCACACTGGAAATTCCTTCATGAAATCACAATCTGTATAAAACAAACACCAAACGTGATTCAAAAGATTGTACTGTACATAGATTTTTTTAAAATTTGGGTTTGTTTCTTTTTTTTTGCTAGGCAATGGGGTTAAGTGACTTGCCCAGGGTCACACAACTAGTAAGTGTTATGCATCTGAGGCCGGATTTGAACTCAGATCCTCCTGACTCCAGGGCCGGTGCCGCCTAGCTGCCCCTGTACAGAGATTTTTATGGCAGCATTATGTGTAATGGCAAAAAACTGAGAGGAATGTTAAATGTCCAACAATAGGGGAATGGGTAAGTAAATTGTGGTACAGTGATAGGATAGAATACTACAGTGCCATTAAGATCGACAAGTATGAGAAATACAAAGAAACTGGGAAAGAAATTCATGAAATAATGTAAAGTGAAAACAACAGAAACAAAAAAAAATGGGCATATGTTGTGACCCTATAAGAGGAAAAATGAATGAGAAAAACAACAAAATGATAAAAAAAAATAATCCTGATAAGAATTTAGAGGGAGTAACAGAAAAACTATACTTTGGGGGCTGAATATAGAGACTTAGCAAATTCAGTGGATTTTACTGGTATTCAATGTTTAGTTTTTAACAGTAAATTTCATTTTAAAATATGCTATAGACTCATGCAAATCTCAATCTTGTGAATAAGAATCCCCAACCAGAATTATCCTAGGGACCTCCCAACCATATAACTTACATGGGCAGCATTCATTACTATGGATAAGTTAAGGAACCAGAAGTTCCTGGGCATGAGTATTTCCTGATTCCCCTTCATCTAGGTGAGATACATCTGAAGGTCTGCTTGCGAGTCATTGTTCTTGCTGTGGGACATGTCTCTCCTTCCTGTCATAGAATTTATATCTTTCCCTTTTAAAAGCTTTTCTATGCTACATGGACTTTAATGATTACCTGCATGAGAAAACACCCCCTGAGAGGAGAGCCCAGGTTTGAGACTGGAAAGAATAGATATGAGTCAGATCTTGCCCAGCCCCAATCTCCACAAATAATACCTTTTATTCAGAAAAGGATCTGTCGGGGTTTAGTGGTTTGCAAACTCAATATGACTTAGCAGTGTAATATGGAAGCCAAATAAGTTAATGTGATCTTGGAGTGTGTTGGGAGGGACACGGCTTCCAGAAATAGCGACAATCTTACTGTGCTCTTTCCGGGTTAGCTCTTATCTGGAGTATTTCATTGAGTTATGGGCACCAAAAGGGTATTGATAGTCTGGGGAGAATCCAGAGAGTACTCAGTAATGATGGTTAAAGGCATTGAGTTTATGATATGTGAGGATCAATTGGAGAAATTTGGCATATTTAATTTGGAAAGAAGGGAGGCTAGGTAGCACAGTGGATAGAGTACCAGGCCTAGAGTCAAGAAGACTCATCTTCCCAAG
The DNA here is from genome assembly GCF_003287225.1 of Phascolarctos cinereus. Taxonomy (NCBI): domain Eukaryota; kingdom Metazoa; phylum Chordata; class Mammalia; order Diprotodontia; family Phascolarctidae; genus Phascolarctos; species Phascolarctos cinereus. The sequence goes on from NW_027555625.1 coordinate 323,516,967, forward strand.
TTTAAATCTAGTCTTAGACATTTACAAGCTGTGTGACCTTGAGCAAGTTACTTAATTCAGTTTCCCTCAGTTTCCTCATCTGTAAAATGAACTGGAGGATGAAATGGCAAACCACTCCAGTATCTTTGTCAAGAAAATGTCAAATGGGGTCACAAAGAGTTGGACACAATTAAAACAACTGAAGAAAGTCTACAAAGAAGAATACTCATGTAATATGATAGGAGGGCAGATTTGGGTTGGGTTTTTTGTTTTTGTTTTTGTTTTTTTTTGCTTCAGAGGACAGAACCAAAATCAATGGATAGAAGTTGAAAAGGAGCAAATGGATGTAACAGAAAAAAACCAAACAAACAACAACAACAAAAAAAACCTTCCTAACAGAGCTGTCTAAAAGGAGAATGAGCTGCCTCAAGAGATTCCCTTTGTTGGGCAAGTTATAATGGGGTTTGCTTTGGTATATGTATTGGACCAGATGCCCACTGAGATCCATTCCAACTCTCAGATTTCATGATTGTGTGATTCTGGCACCATGACTGGAATAAGAAGCACTTGGAGACAAGATTTCACCCAGCCTTCCACCACTGCCTCTGAGCATCTCATCTTCCTGTATGGATTGGTGCTGTTCTCCATCATGGTTTTAATAGCATTGTTATTGTTATTCAGTCATTCTTGGTCATGTCTGATTCTTTGTGACCCCATTTTTTTGGCAAATATACTGGAGTGGTTTGTCATTTCCTTCTCCACCTCATTTTATAGATGAGGAAACTGAGGCAAACAGGGTTAAGTGGCTTGCCCAGGGTCACACAGCTAGTTCAGTGTCTAAGGCTGGATTTGAACTCAGGAAGATGAGTCTTCCTGATGCCAGCCTGGCACTCTGTACACTACGGTGCCACCTAGCTATCCTTTTAATGGCTTTAGCAAGGCATATGAGTTCATAGGCTGGACTAGGAAGTAAAAGAAAAATAAGTTCTCATTGTTTTGTGCACATGCCAGGTGTTCATAGGATTTTGAGCCGGAAGAAATCTTAGAGGTCTCTAATCTGTCCCTTTATACAGACAAGGATGCTGGGGTCTGGAGAGTTTAATTTCAGCATTTTGTCCAAGGTCATACAAGAAGTAAAAAGCAGAACCTGAAATTAAACCTCTCTCACCTGACTCCAACCACAGGGTTCTTTTCTACCATCCCAAGCTGAGTTCATTTATTTCTAGGACACAGTGATTTCCAGCATAAGATTTTTCCTGGAAGTATTTTGCAGAAATAAGGTAGTAGGGATGAACATTTGCTTGTCCCTTACCTATTACTGATCCCCACAGAGCACTTACAAGATGAATGCATGGATAATTTCTTTTAATTTAAAAAAGTACTGATTTAAAGCATTTTATAATCACCTTTATTCCTGAACATATCTCTCCCTGCTTACCCAGAGAGCCATCAAATGAATAAAAAAGAGGGAGAAAAAGTGGTTCCGCAAAACCAACATCTCATTAACTGATTTTGCCAGTATTACACATGTAGAATTTAGAGCCATATGATCCTACGGAGTCTGAGACCTAGGTTCAAATACTGATTTGAGTCAAATGCCAGACAGAAGACTTGGGAGCCTCGGCTGTCTCTCATATAAAATGGGAGTGCCACCTTGCTTACAGATTTGTTGTGATGGTCAAACGATGATCAAAAGCCAAAGGATGGTCAAAGTATGTAAAGCACTTGGCATACATGAAAGCACTCCATAAAATGCCACTTGTTGATATCTAAAATCTCTGCTTAGGCTGTGCCTCTTCTGGCTTCACCTCCAGCTTCCGCTGTGACTGCATATGCTTGCTTGCATTTACCCAATTACCTGGCTCTGAGTCAGGTTCCTATGGGAGTTTCAGCAGCCCTTTCAGCTCTCTGAGGGGTCCTTGGTGGCTGGTTCCAGGGGCTGCCTTTATGCACAAACCCAGGAGACTGCCTACCTGTTGTAGCAGCACATCAGAGTTGCCAAGAAGGCCCTCCTCTCCTAAAATAAATCTCCTTCATCTGATGCTGCTGCCCTAAATTGTACTATTAAGGTGACACTATTCCTTGGGCTTAACAATGCTTGCATACTACCCCTCCTCTCCCAAAGCCAAATGCCCCTCATAAGATTTTCTACGTACTACCATTTGGCCTTTGGCAAATCACTTAACCTCTCTGGGCCTCAGTTTTCTCATCTGTAAAACTGGGAATGTTAAGAGAAATGACTGCTGAAGTCCCTTTGCAGCTGTACATATATGATCCTCTGACTTTATTTATTTGTATCTTACTATGAATGAATTTAAGACTTTTTCCTGAAGTGAAAACACATTAAAGGGTAGAGTAAATCCATAAGAACTCTGCATATTTGAGGGACAGGGCCTTCTAAAAATGAGAAAAGGAACAGCATGGAGGAAATGGAGGCAGAGCTGCACTTCATCCTGATCACCTTCGGCTAGTTCTGGCTGTGTAGGGGAAGCTACCTGCCTTTCTTTTGTCCTCACTGCTTAGCACAGGGCCTAGCACACATGACTGTCGACTGATGGAACATCTGACTAAAAATGTTATGTTCCACTGTCAAGCTCACTAAAATTTTAAGAAAAGCACATTGGCTCCTAGGGGAAGAGTTGAATTCAGTTGCTAGAGTGACTGGTAAGATGTAAGATCTGCATGTCATCATGGAGAAACCACTGAATTTAGAGGGAAAAAACCTGGGTTCAAATTATAGCCATGTTACCCTTGGGAAAAACCAATTATCTTCAGTTTTTCTCAGTTTATATGGCTATCAAGCGAGGACTGGGTTAGACCAGACTCATGGCCTATGAGTCACATGTGGCCCACAACACTCCCCAGTGTGTCTGGAATCAGATCAAAATGTAACTGGCACAGAATCCCACAGTCTGAAAGCTGGAAGGACACTCAGCCTTAATCTAGCACAGGGATTCTTAACTTTTTGGTGTATCATGGACACCTCTGACAGCTTGGCGAAGCACATGGACTACTTTTTTGAAGGAATTTTGGATCCAGGAGCCAGCCCATAAATTTAGAAGCCAGAAAAAAATTAAATTTCTAATGGAACAATAAAGAATTTGTCACCCACAAAAGAAATGTAACTGCGATTATTGTATTGCTGAGAATAGCTAAGTCATTCATAGTTGTTCATTGTATAATATTTCTATTACTGTGTACAATGTTCTCCTGGTTCTGCTCACTTTACTCAGGATTGCACATGTATAACCTATACCAGATTGCTTACCATTTCAGGAAGGAAGGAAGTAGGGGAGGGAGGGATAGAACTTGGAACTTAAAAATTAAAAGAGAACTGCTAAAGCTGTTTTTACATGTAATTGAGGAGAAAATAAAATATTGGGTTTTTTTAAATGTAACTGGAAAATACTGAACAAAATGAAAAATAGTATAACAAAACAGATAATATCACATTCTAAAACTAAGTGAATATGTGGTCCTCAGGGATCTTTATGTATGGTTTAGTGGCCCTTATTTCTATTCTATACCCCTGGACCACATGATCCCCAGGGCAGGAGTGCTGTTCCACCTTTAACCCTAAGATCCAGGTGCACTAACCCCAATTAAATGCACATCCCCTACTAGCTTAAGAAATCAAAGGTAACATGGAAGTAAAGTATGTGGGGTATACCTAGGGTTCTTTGCCTAGTGTCCATGAACTTGAAAAATATATTTTGTGAACAATATTTCAATATACTTTTCCTTTGAAATCATATGCATTTTATTTTAGGCATTTTAGGACATTATTCTGAAAAAGAATATATTCTTTATCAGACTTCCAAAGTAGTCCATAACACACACACGCACGTGCACTAAAGTTTAACAACTCCTGATCTACGGGAAATGAAGAAGTCACTTTCTTAAAAAAATAAATAAAATGAGTACAGGAGAAAATATCTTCTTGTTACCAGAGAGAAAGGTATATGGCTTCAGCAGTAAAATGTTTTCTTTGGCTAATTTTTTCTCTCGCTTCCTCAAATGTGAAAGAAGTACTCAGAAAGTAGAAAATAAACCCAAAGCTTGCTCTCTGATTATCTCAAAAAATAGTTAAAAGACTATCACTACAGAAGTGATAATAAGTAACTGGGAGAAGAATGGCTATAACAATATTCATGCCAAGATAACTGGAAGTTAGAGAGTCATTCACATACATGCTTCAGAAAGTTTTTTTTACTTCATAGTAAAATAAGCATGGTGGCTCACAAAGGAAGAATAAAACCAAAGTGAGTTATAACATTAAGTTTAGAATAAACTGATAAATGAAAAGTTAAAAAATTAGAGGAAAAGGTTAGCACTTTTCTGTCCCTAAGGGTTTATAAAAAATTGCCTTAAAAGTATTAACTACTATGCTTTTAGGGCAAGAACTCACTATTTGACAAAAAGTGCTTGGGAAAACTGCAAAACAGCTTGGCAAAAGCTAGGTATAGACCAGTATCTCACACTGCATACCAAGATAAAGTCAAAATGCGTACACAATTTAGATATGAAGGGTGATATTGTAAGCAGATTAAGGGAGCATGGAAAATTTTACCTGTCAGATCTATGGATAAGAGAATAATTTATGATCATAAAATAGAGAGGATCATAGGAAGTAAAATGGATAATTCTGACTATATTAAATTTTAAAAGTTTTGAACAAACAAAACCAAGGCAGCTAAGATTTAAGGGAAAGCAGGAAACTTGGGGAAAAAATTCTAGCAAGTTTCTCTGATAAAGGCCTCATTTCTCAAATATAAGGGAACTGAATCAAATTTATGAAAATGTGAGACATTCCCCAAATGATAAATGGTCAAAAGATACGAATAGGCAGTTATAAGAAGAAGAAATCAAAACTACCTATAGTCATATAAAAACACTCTAGATCATTACCGATTAGAAAAATGTAAATTAAAATAATTCTGTGGTATCATCACGTCTATCAGATTGGCTAATGTGATAGAGGATGACAAATACTATGATGGATGGGGAAAAACTGGGACACTGTTGGTAGAGGTGTGAACTGATCTAGCCATCCTAGAGAACAATTTGGAACTACGCTCAAAGGTCTATAAAACTGAATACCTTTTGACCCAGAAAAGATATTGAAGAAAAAGAAAAGGACCTATATATACAGAAATATTTATAGTAGCCCTTTTTGTGGTGGCAAAGAATTGAAAACTGAGGGGATACCCATCTATTGGGGAATGGCTGAACAAGTTGAGGTATAGGGTTGTGATGAAACACTACTGTGTTATAAGAAAGGACAAGGGAGATGGTTTCAGAAAAGCCTTGTAAGACTTATATGATCTGATGCAAAGTGAAGTAAGCAGAACCAAGATAATATTGTATACAGTAACAAGAATATTATAATGATGATCAACTGTGAAAAACTTAGCTACTCTGATCAATATGACTCAAGCGAATTCCAAAGGAATCACAATGAAAATGCTATCCCCTTCCAGAGAGAAAACTGATGAACTCTGAGTACAGATTGGAGTATAGTTTTTCACTTTACTTTCCTTGGTTTTTTAGACACAATATGACTAATATGGAAATATGTTTTGCATGATTTCACATGTACAGTTTATATTATATTGCTTGCCTTCTCAGTGGGTGGGGGAGTAACTAGAGGGAGACAGAGAATGCAGAACTCAAAAAATTTATTAGACCAGTAAGATCTTTGAGGGCAGGAAACACTATTCATTATCTTTGAACCTCTGAAGTGCCCAATATAGTGCTATACATACCAGAGGCTAAATTTTTGTGGAATGAATGACTTTAGAAATATAACAGAAATAGAGTGACTATGTTATATCAGTCTCTTCACTGCATTCAGAAGGTGTATTGTTCCTACTGCTTTCTCCATTTACAATTTCCACCCTTTTATTTATAACCATACTCCAAAGGTATAATTTTTATCTCATCTAACTTCAAGAAGTCTTCCTAAGGGGCAGCTGGGTGGCACAGTGGATAGAGCACTGACTCTTCTGACATCAGGAGGACCTGAGTTCAAATCCAGCCTCAGACTAAACACTTGATACTTACTAGCTGTGTGACCCTGGGCAAGTCACTTAACCCCAATTGCCTTAAAAAAAAAAGTCTTCCTGAACAGCTTACATGGCTCGATCTCGATTATTTGATTCATACCTTATGAAATCTATCTGGTGGCTAAGCTTCTAGTGATGGTCCTTCAGTGTTGCTTATCAAAAAATTCATCACTCTGCAGCAAACATCAGAAAAAGCCTCTCCAAACTTTGTTTTTTCCCAAGGACATAAGTCTATTAGCATGCCTGCATCCCAAATCTTTCCAGTATAGAATACCCTTCCAGAGCTGGAACTCTACTGGCATAGACTTTGAGGTCTCTGGGTCACCACCATGCCATGATTGGGCATCAGAGAAACCTGTGGCAGAAGTCTGTCTTTTGTTGAATGAAGGGAATACCCACACTGATGAATTCATGGACAACCTATCTCACATCATAAGTTGTAAGAGGATTGCTCTATATAAAATCACCAACTATTCATGTGACTGTGATATGCTATAATTATTCTTTTCTTCTTTTTTCAGAGAGAAATGGTCCTAGAAAAAAGTAGCTATCCTGCTATTATTAATTTATATTTTATTTTCTGTGGTCTATTGTGTAGGTAGAAAGCATAACTGACTTTCGAAATTGAATAAAATTGTTAGGATGTAACCTCATCTTCTGCAGACTCACTGAAAGCAGCTTTGAGACAACTCTAGCAGCAGACAAGATGACAAGGAATGCCATGCACTACCACATCTTGTTTCCACATGGTTCTGATGATAATGATCATTTCTATTTGCCATTTTATTAATATGTTTGTGCTTTTATATCATAATAATTCCCCCACATGTAATCCTTCCTCTTCAAACCCTCCTTTCCCCTGCCATCATGGTCAGGTAAAACTATTAGAATGATGTGTCCACCTGAATCTGACCATTGGATTTCATTTTTGTCATTATATTTAGTCTGAATTCAGCTGCTTTTTGGTATTTTTTTATTTGAATTCATAGTTAATGTGGGTATTGCTCTGTCTGCACTCCTTGCTTCACTCTGCATCAGTCCATACATGTCTTCCCCATTTTGTTTTGTTTTTCTTTTCGGCTCAACCCATAATTTCATTGGTAAAGAAAGCCCCAGTACAAGTGGGCACCTTCTCTGCAACTCAGTCTTAAGATTTGCCTGGGGCCCTGGAAACTTAAAGAACTTAACCAAGGTCTTAGAGCAAGTGTATCTCAAAGGCTGAAGTCAGTTTTCTAGGTTCCAGGGTAACTCTATAACTACCATCCAAGTTATTCCTCACAACTTCCACTCTTTTATCTGAATTATTCCTGTCATTTTTTACTGCATAATAATATACCATTACATTCATATATTGCAGCCTATTCAACTGTTTCCTAATCAATAGGTACCTACTTCGTTTCCTGTCCTTTGCTATGAATATTTTACCATATATTATACCTTTCTCTTCATCTTTGACTTCCTTAGGTTACACATCTAAGAGTGGGAATGAGGGATCAAAAGGTACAAACAACAGAGTCACCTTTCTCATGTAATTCCAAATTGTTTCCCAGAACAGTTGGACCCCTTAACATCTCTACCAGCAGTGTACTAGTGTCAGCTTATTTTTTTTTTTATTGTTTCCATTCTTCCACTCAAGGTCACATAGTTTGCAAATGGCAGAACTCAGTGGCAAGCCCAGATCCTCTGATAGGAAGTCTTTTGCCACGAGGTGGGCCTAAGGGAGGACGTCCAATATGACCCCACTGAGCAAGCATTTATTAAGCACCTACCACACTGGGCATTGGGAGCACAATGCCAAATAGCTAAGCATGCTGGGAAGAGGGAGGACACATCAAAGGCTACATGGATGTCTTTGGTTTTTAACCAATTTTTAGGATCTAATACTATAACAGTAGATGACAACAATTAATTGTTTTATGCCACTATTCTGAGCAGAGATCTGGTTGCTATCACTAGGACAAGCACTCAGTGGTCAGAAGCTTTCACTCCATACTGAAAGCTACCAGCTTGAAATTGAGTAGTCAGATCGCTGAAAGGTCAGTTTTATAGATAGAAATGAACCTATAGGTCACCTATTCCAACCCCCTCATTTGACAGATAAGGAAACTCAGCCCAGGAGAGGTAATCAAATTTGCCCAAGGTCACATAGGCCAACAGTGACAGAGCAGGCCTTCAAACCTAGGTCCTCTGAATCCAAATTCAGCGCTCTTTCCATTCAGCTTTACTGCCTAAAAGATGACTCTTTTCTTTGATTTCAGTTGGAGGACAGGAGAAATGACCGCTGGTGTGTTCTCTCTAAGCTCCCTCCTACTGCTCTCTGCATCCAGAATGATTAGTCTAATTTGATGGATTACTGGCAGCTAAAAGGAGGATTTGTGAAGCCAGCAAGAAGAGCACAGTATTAGGAAATGCCTATGTTTCTGCAGGCTGGAGGGACCAGGAGGGCAGGGTTAATGATTCAGTAGAAGAGAGAGATCTGAGAGTTCTCCACATGAGCCTTCCTAGTCTGCTGAGACTTCATTCCTCCTGCCAACAGGCCTAGCTGAGGCCTCTCCCACTGCAAAGGGGAGCCTGCAGAGCAGGTAACTTACAGTAAGCAGGGGAAACAGCCTCTTCCTTTAATTGTTTGTTTATTTATTCCAGCTGTGATGCTGGGAAGGAAGCCTGTATCATCAGATGAAATGGCTGGAGTTGGCAGGAACGAGAAACTCTCCCCCGTTGGGGAAGACACTGAGCTCCCTCAAAGTGAGAGTGTGAACAGGGAATTCACACATCAGAGCCTAGATGACAGGCCTTCCCACAACACGTCTCTTGGTCATCTATCTGTTCCTGCCCCCTAATTAGAGACAGAATTCCTGAGCTGGAATGCTGGTGTCTGTCCTCATCATCTATTTGGTCTTAGTAAACAAACAGAAAGCAAAGATGGTTTTCTACTCCTTTTACCTTAGTAGTTAGTCCACCCCCTTAAAATTATGTGAAGACAGTGGTGATGATAAAGTATATTTAAAACAGGTTTTGTCACATCATGAAAGAGCCATAGAATGTCAGCATTATAAAGAAACTTAGAGCAATGAAAATAGAATGTTAGAGGCTTGAGGAAAACTTTAAGCATTCCATTAAGCCCAGGGAAGGCAACCTTCAGAATCTCAAACTTGGAAGGGATTATACAGGCCACTGAGTCCAACCTTTACCTGATCAAGAATCTTCTAGACAACATCCTTAGCAAGTGACTATCTAGTCTTAGTTTGAAGATCATTAATGAATGGAGACCCACTATCTCCCAAGGCACAGACCATTATCACTTCTGGACAGCTTTGTTAGGAAGTTTTACCTCTGTGTCTTTTTTTTTCTTCTATATTGACCCTAACTCTGTCCTTTGGGGCCAAAACGAACAAGTCTAATTCAACCTCCAGATGACAGCCCTTCAGATATTTGAAAGAAGTTATCCTGTACCCTTTATATCTTCTGTTTTCCAGGCTAAACACTGTCATTGAGCTGATTATATCAAGCCACAGAGGATTCCAGTTTCTTCAAAAAATTCCATGACCACTCAAAAGAGATGGATGGTCTGACTATCCACACAGGGACAAAAAATGGATGATAAAAATAGATTGTTTAGCCTTTGATATATGCTTGGATGAACAGCCCATTATATTAACACATCAGTAAACAAATCTTGGTCAGGTACCATAGATGTACAATAAAATGGGCCAACGATTTTTTTTTTTAGTGAGGCAATTGGGGTTAAGTGACTTGCCCAGAGTCACACAGCTAGGAAGTATTATGTGTCTGAGGCCGGATTTGAACTCAGGTCCTCCTGACTCCAGGGCCTGTGCTGTATCCACTGCGCCATCTAACTGCCCCAGGGCCAATGATTTTCAATGATTTTTCCCTCTATTAATTATTTCTTATTTATTCTACATGTAGGTTGTACATGTTTATTTACACATCATCTCCTTCACTAGATTATGAGCTTCTTGAGGGCAGGAACTATTTTTTGCCTTTTTTTGGATCCTCAGGACTTGGCACAGTGCCTGATACGAAGGAAGTGCTTAATAAATTTTTACTGATTAATTGAACTCCAGTTGCTTTACGAAACAGCCCATACTCATAACACTAATATTCTTCTGATGAATCTGAATGGTTGCAAGTCATAGAACCCCACAATCTATGGGGGAAAAGTTACTGACATCCCAAAAGACAATGGAGAATCATATAATGGACATAGTCTGTATCGTATTGCCAATCAGTATTCAAGAAATGAATCTATCATCCAAGAAATGTATGATCAGAAAAGAAAAGGGGTCAGTAATGATGGACAGTGAATGATAATAGACAAATCAGCATTAATAGTTTTAAGTTTTTTGTTTTGTTTGTTTGTTTTGGAGCAAATATTTGATTTTATTAGGTTAGGAAATTCCTAGTAAGGAAATGGGCAGCTAGGTGGTTCAGGCCCTGGAGTCAGGAAGACCTGAGTTCAAATCCAGTCTCAGACACTTACTAGCCTCGTAACCTTGGGCAAGTCACTTAACTCTGTTTACCTCAGTTTCCTCATCTGTAAGATGAGCTGGAGAAGGAAATGGTAAATCTCTCTAGTATCTTTGCTAAGAAAACCCCAAATTGGGTCATGGAGAGTCAGACATGAGTAAGGAATCTCTCTCCACTGAGAAAGATGTCCTCTTCCTTTGTGATTTACAATGGTAGAGACTTGTGTGGGAGCCCCAAAAGGTTAACAAACTTGCCCAGAGTCACAGAGGAGGATTTGAGTATAGGACTTCCTGACTCCACGGTCAGCTTCCCATCCACTAGTTACAGCTTCTTCTCTGCCCATTAAATGTGAAAAGACCTTAAGGCTTTGGTAAGCTGATAAGATTCTCTATTGAGGTTCTATCAGAGGAAATAGGCAAGAGTCACTAAGGATGAGAAGGCACAGGGTCTATAGGCAGAAGCATGCTTACCATCCTCAACTGTGAGAGTAGAAATGATACCAACTCTCTTTTCAGTATTTCACGTGTCTATTTAAGCAGCATTGGTCCTCCTTCTACCAACAGACCATCACACACCTTCCACAACTTAGCCATTAAAATGTTTTCTACAGTTCCTGTGGTGGAGAAATTCATCACCCTCTGGTCAATATGGGGATGAGCCTTTCTGAACTTAACTAGACTGATCTTCAGAAAGCAGACCCTTAGCCCATCACTGGGTCCATATTGAAAGTTTTTCTATCTTGATTGGCCTTCAAGAACCAAGGACCAAATCTGCATCACCATGATGTATAGAAAAAAGTCTTTAATGTAGAAATGATCAAGGATTATAAAAATATTGTTCAGTAACTGCTTGCTCTCTAGGCACTAGATAAATGAATGAATTACTGAAAAAACATCAATTAAGCACTTAATAATTGAAAAAACCTGTCAAGTGCTGAAAAAAAAAGAACAGCTATTTAAGGAACTAGAGATGCTTAGGCTCCATCAGAAGATCAGATGAAAACATGTAGGGGCTTGAGGACAGAGAGGCTGGGCAGGCATAGTAAGGCCTAGAAGAACTTAGGAAGCAATACCAGAGCATATGGTATGGCCTAGTGGTCCCTCACCAGAGAGGAGCATATAAATTGCCAATTCTTATCTTATCCAAGACATGTGAGCAGTCAAGTGGCCTAGATGAGTTCTGGTCAACTTGGGGTCAGGGGGAAGGTGAGGAGAGAGGGAAAGGACACCCCTGGTAATGATAGGTCTTTCCCCTGCCTGGTCAGCCATAATGTATTCTGGGCAGCTCAGGGGGTAAATTGTAAAGTGGAAAGGGAAGTGTTGCTTAGCAGATAATGTGCTAGACTTGGGAGTCAGAAAGATCTTTTTTTAAATACTGCAGTCACTTAATCCTCAGAGAAGTAAAGCCTCAGTTTCCTCATCTATAAAATGAGGGTGTTAAGACTCAATTACTTATAAGGTTCTTTCTACTTTTAAATCTGTGATGCGATAAGAACAATTGGACATAGCCTATCCCCTATAACAATTTCTTTACTGTGAATATGAAGAGAATCAGCTCCCTACAATGACCAAATAACTATGACCTCATTATACCTCTTTTGGGAGTGCTTAGGCACCAATCTGGGATTGCGGGATGGGGTTGGGTGGGAGGGTGAGCTATTTAATTCTGCCGAAGTTGACCATTCATTTCAAAAGGTTCATTGCGCAGACCTAGATCTGTCTAAAGTTGAGAAGTCCCAGAGACTTTAGAGAACCTTCAGATGTAAGGAGGTAATTTTCCTAAGCTCAATGTAGGTTCCTAGGACCTTAACATAGCTAAGGGCTAAGAGCTTCCATGAAGCTCAGAGAGAAGACAGCAAAGGCTGAGAAACTCCACTGAAACACTTGCCTTTCTTCCAGAAAAGCGAAATATTGTGAAATATTTGTGAAATATTCATCTTGGTCACTATAGAAGGGAAGAAGCAGCAGGAAAAAAAAAATAAGTTGTCATCAAGGTTTGGGTTACCTAGCAAACATACTGATATTAAAAAGACAAAGTTCTAAGAGCAGACTGGAAAATAACCCTGGGCTGGCCCCCAGCCTCCCCTCTATGCTACTTTTCAGATCTTCTCTCAAAGCAAATTAAAATCCATTGTGCTAAATCAGGTTACTTCCTGTGTGTGACCAGAATGCAATTTATTTATTGCCTGATTGCTTCTGAATACAGAGTTTCATTGGGACAGAAAAAAGCCTTTTAGAATGGAAAGTGCATTTAGCATAAGTTGTCAAGAAAGAGCAAAATAGGTAACTCTGTGTAATAATAATAATAACATCTAACATTTATATCTTGCCTTAAGGTTTTCAAAAGGCTTTCCTCACAACAGTTCGATGAGGTAGGTGGTAAGAGGATTATTTCCATTTTACAGATGAGAAAACTGAGGCTAAGAGAATTGAAATGATTTTCCCAGGGTCACCCAGTTATTAAGCATTACAGCAGGTATGAAAATCCATGTCTCCTGACCCCAAGTCAAAGGATTCACTCTGAGTAAAGCTTCTTCCACCTCTCACCTTCCATGACTGCACTAAGCAGAGCTTTGAGGAGAATGGTCATGGGGGTGAGTTTGACTACATTCTTATCATGAATGTAGAGAAAATCAGGACAAAACCATTAGTGTGCTACTTTCCAAGGAGTACATAAATGCTTTGTGTTTTAGAGTATTTGTAAACAATCTAATAGCTTGTTTCTCTGAATTCCACTTTGACCAACATAATGAAATAAAACCAGGTAAAATAGGAAAACGGTTATGCAAATTGAAACGTCACTGTAACCCTATAAAAGGAAAAGACTACTGACAATAATATTTGTCTATATTATTCACTCAGCAAATGTTCATTAAGCACATGCTACATGGGGTATACATACAAAAAGAATAAGAAGAAAAAGAAATGGCATATATATTCCCCAAAGAGCTTATATGCTACGAGGGGGGATATAATATGAATACAGGTAAGTTCAAGACAAGACAGGGTGTGTGGAAAGAGCTAGATAGAGTGCTCTGGGAAAATCTGAGGAAGGAAGAGCATTTTCTGCCGGTTCAGAGTCAGGTAAGCTTTCATGGTAGAAATGCCACCTGAGCTGGGCCTTCAAGGAAGATAAGGATTCTGAAAGCCTGAGAGGAGGGTCTGAATTCCAGGCTTGGTAGATGACGCCCTGTTTGAATGCAGCCAGGCTAGAGCTAGTATTGAGTTCAGGAAGTGGTTAGCAGTCTAGCTAGTGTGAAGGAAGGTTGAAAAAACAGATGGGAACCAGACTGTGCAAGGCCTTAAATTTCTGGCTAAAAGGTCAGTACTTTATCCTAGCGACAGTGGAGCCTCTAGAGGTTTTTCACCAGGGGAATGACACGAAGAAAAGCATCTGAAGGCTCTAAAAAAATGTAACAATTGTTCTTGCTTCTAAGGGATGGAGCAGCCAAAACAGTACTGACATTTTACATTTGCTCCCATCTGGCGAAGGGGCTGCAGATATCATTGATGACACAGTTCATAGAAAGGGTCAAGCACAGAAAAAGACAGAAATAGCAAAATGGGATCGCATTAAATTGCTACCTTGTGTTTGAATGAAAGGTCCTACCAATCAACAAACCTTTATCAAGCACCTATGTGCTATCGGGCATATACCTTGAGGTCAATGACAGAAAGATGCTATTTAGATCAAAATAATCACAAGACAGCTTGTGATAGCAGAAACTGGAAAGAAAATAAGAACTCATGGAACGGTGGCTCGACCAATTGTGGTATATGAATAGAATAGAATATTGTTGCAGAGTAAGAAATGATGAGAGGCAGCATGGCAAAGTGGATATAGGATGAGACTTGGGGTCAGAAAGGCCTTAGTTCAAGTACTGCTTCTGACATATGCTGGCTGTGTGACTCTGATAAAGTCATTTAAACTGTCTCAGTTTCCTCAACTGTAAAATGGGGTCAATAATAGCATTTACTTTGCACAGTTGATGCGAACATCAAATGAGATTTTTGCAAAATATTACATAGCACATTATTTAGCACAGTGCCTGGCACACAGAATGCACTTAATAAATCTACTTTCCTTCCTCTCTCCCTTCCTTCATCCCTTCCCTCTTCCTTTCCACCCTTCCTCACTTTCCTCTTTTTTCTTCTCTCCCTTCCTTCCCCTCTTCTTTCTTTCCTTCCTTTCCTTTTTCCCTCCTTCCTCCATTTTTTCTTTCCTACCCTTTTTTCCCTTTCATTCCTTCCTTCTTCCCTTCCTCCCTTCCCTCTTCTTTCCTTTCTTCCTCTCTCCCTTTCTTCTTTCCCTCCTTCACTCCCCCCTTCCTTCCCATTGATACTGCATTTATTTGTATGAAAATAGCTCCCAAGTTCTTCAAATACTTGGTTATTTTCCTTGCTATGCCATTCCATTAAATTGCCTTTGCCCTAAACTAATTGTGTTCCTTAACTATTAAAAGTAAACAACTGGCTGGCTAGTGACAATAAATGCATCAGCCAGGATTTGTGGGCTATGGTTTTAAGGGATATGGAATTACAGTCTACACTGAATCTGTAGTAGCCTGTCCTCTGGGTGACCCACCCTTTGAGTTGGGGGTACAGGTGACCCAAGGCACCTGAAAATAAGTCTGAGAATCAAAAGATTTCCATGATTTTCAAGTTACACAATTTAAAATTAGTAGAAGACAAACTGAAAGGCGTAGAGAGGAAGTCACTAGAATGCAGCCCATATGTGAAGGAATTTATATTTGTGAAGAGGAAGAAAAGCCAGGACCAGTCAGGAAAATCCAAACAAAATAGAAAAGAAATGGAAAGAACTGAGGATGATCTGTCTAGCTAAGCAATGACTATGGGTGAGAAGAAGAGCCTGCCTATGTTAACACCATGAAGTGTAGGGCATAAATACCAAGGGAAAGGGAAGTCATTCAGACCTAAGGAAGCAGCTGTTGTTTGGAGTTAATGAAATGAAATAAAGCCTAGGAAATGAGATTGATTATCAGCTCCTGCCCACCAAGATACCTAATTGGGAAACCATTTTCTCAGGGTAATGGGAAAGAGTAAGAGGTGGAGGTATTTTAAAATAGAATATTTTCAGCTTTAGTTAAAGGAACAGTGCAGGATAGGCATCAATACCATAACCCAGTAATGAGAGATGAATTCCTTCCCCTGGATGTACAAAAACTTTGTCTAATTCAAGAACATGGAATTTTTAGTAAAGCTGCCCCTTTCTATATGTGTACAGTGTAGATGGCAGCTAAGTGGCACAGTGGATATAGTGCCAAGCCTGGAGTCAGGAAGACCTAAGTTCAAATTTAGCCAACATTTACCAGTTGCGTGACTCTCGGCAAGTCACTGAATCCTGGCTTCCTCAGTTTCCTCATCTGTAAAAATAAGCTGGAGAAGGAAATGGCAAACCATTCCAGTTTCATTGCCAAGAAAACCCCAGCTGGGGGTCACAAAGACTTGGAGACAACCAGAAACAATTGAACAACAACAGTATAGATGGCATCTCCATGCCCAGGTATCACAGCTTCCATAACTTATGGGTCAGGAACAGAAAGGGTATGTGAAGATGCCACTACATATTCCGTATTGCAGTCAACTGAATGACCCTTTGGCCCTGGAATACAAGTTGTGATTTCTCACCTCTAAGCTTTTGCTCAAGTATTCCCAACACAGGTATAATGAAGTCACAGTTATTTGGTCATTTAAGGGAGCTGATCCTTTTCATACTCACAGTAAAGAAATTGTTATAGGGGATGAGCTATGGGAATGCCACGATTTCCTTTGATTTATCTGTTGGTAGTCCTGCCAATCCTTTAAAACCCAACTATAGGTCATCTCCAGCATGCCTTTCTTGATTCTCCAATTCAGTAATGATCTTGCCTCTCAGAACCTATTTTGTTTCATACCTTAATGATTCAATTATTATATAATAGTGGATGCATCGTAGATATCTGTGTTTGTTTGATATTTCTTCATCTAGGCTTTGCATCTTCTCCAACATTTTTTTCACACAGTAGGAGCTTAATAAATTTTGGGTGCCAGACAAGGTTGGATACAGAAGGATCTAGTGACCTATTTCTTCATGAGCCTCTGCTACCCCAAGTTTTTTCTCTACAGTACAAGGTTACAGGAGATGGATCACTAGACCCAGTGGTCTGTGGCGTTTCTCCAGTGCTCCATTATGACATCAATGTGAGTGCTGCTTTCAAGGAAAATGTAACCCATCAATGGCTTCTCATCTGACATGATTCTTATCCATGTCCTCCCATTAGCTCTCCATCAAGTATCCACTGAACACAAGTTTCACTTCTTCAAGTAGCATGTAAACCTATTGGTCACTGGAGAATGAGCTCACATTTATTGAAACAATGGTTAAATCAATAAATACACTAAAAACCAGGTATTTCCTAGTTCTCTCTGAACTTTATCACCACTCTGACATCACCTCTACAAAAGTAGAATGAGGAATCGTACAGGACCAGGATCCATTTTGTATTTTTCTTGGTTTTGTAGCTTGCTAAAGAGGCCAAAGTACGTGCTGGCTATTGGCCAACCTAGTAACAAGCTACTTGGATAGAATGGTCCTTCTTGACCTCTCTGCAACCTTTGATACTGCTGATTACCATCACTTCTTGAATACTCTCTCCTTTCCAGAGTTTTCTGACATGGATCTATCATGGGACTCCTCCAACCTGTCTTCTTCTTTTCAATCTCCTTTGCTAGATCTTCATCTATATCACATTCACTAACTTTGAGTATCCCCCAAATCTCTGTCCTGGACCTGCTTCTCTTCTTCCTCTATATCTTAATTAGTGATTTCATCAGATCTCATAGATTTACTGATCATTTCTTTCATTTTCTAGCTCCTCCCCATTGCAAAATTCACCTCTGATAGGCAAGCTTTCTATATTATCTTAACTATAACAAGACTATAACAAAACAATGACTTCCCAGCCATTTCCATACTATACTACCTTTATACCAGCCATCATTCCCACATCACTCCCTTGAGAACCTGGGACTCCACCCTTAGGCCACTGGGTATGGATAGGTTAGCTTTTACCTTATCTCATCTAGAACCAGACCTCCATGCAAGTAATTGGTGGTCTTCACAGCAAATTGTCTCTACCACCTCCCCCTCACATACATACAATTTTCAGCTCCATTTTGTTACTTGTTTTCATCACTAAAATGTAAGCTCCTTGAAGGTAGGTGGGGGTTTTTTGTTTGTTTGTTTTGTTTTGCTTTTCTTTGTATCCTTGACAATGTCTGACACGTAACAATAAGCACTTAAAAAATGTTTGTTGCTGGGGCAGCTAGGTGGCGCAGTGGATAGAGCACCAGCCTTAGAGTCAGGAGGACCTGAGATCAAATCTGACCTCAGACACTTAACACTTACTAGCTGTGTGACCCTGGGCAAGTCACTTAACCCAAATTGTCTCACTAAAAAAAAATTGTTGGCTGGTCTATAGACATCAGTCACCATCAAAACTCTTCCAGCTTGGGGGAAATTGTCAGAGCTTGTATCTCATTCTGAGAACTCAGGGTTACACCCATGCCATGAAAAAACTCTCAGAGGAGGACTCTGGTGGAAGTGTAGTCCTCTGCTTATGAAAATGTAAGGATTCCTCTTTTCTTTGCCCCTCAATACTCACTATTCCAAAGCACTTTACAGGTCTGAGCCTTCATCTTTCATAAAAGCATCCTGGATGCTTTCTTTGGAATATGTGCTCACAAACCACCAACATGATTAGCCTGTTTCCTTCCCCAATAAACAATCCAACCTTAAGGACATTTGAGAATTTCCAAATCTTTTAATGTCAAGAACCATGATTTATTTCATGTCTGGTCATTCCTTCCACCAATAATACTTGATTGAATAATCCCAATTTTCATGATTATATCCCCAAACCATTCCTCCCAAAAATTGTAACTAGCTTCCAGTGATGAGCTTCCATACACATAGCTGAGGAGGTTCTTGGTAAAAGCTGAGCCCATATTAAAAAAGCTTTAAATATGGTTTTGATAACAATGGTAAGACCTAACAGAGTGTCTAACAAGCCAGGGTTACCTCCCTGCCTTCAGAGGGCACCAGAGGACATTAACGGAGAGCTTCATTAATAATAATAACAGCTGACATTTTGATGGCATTTGACATTTTACAAAAACACTTAATGCATTACTTAATTTGATACTTAAAATAAGCCTGTAAAGGTCTTATGGTACAAATTGTTCTCATTTTACAGAAAGGAAACGGAAGCTCAGAAGGGTTAAACCGTTTGTCCAAGGTCATTCAGGGAGTCCGTGGTAAAGCAAGGCTATGGAACCAAATGTGACACCAAGTCCAGTGCTCATTCCCCTACACCATGCTGCCTCATTCATTCATTCAAGAACTAATTACTGAAGGGAGGAAACAAAGCATTTATTAAGTGCCTATTATGTGTCAAGCACTGTGCTAAGGGTTTAATATCCCATTAAATCCCTCCAACAACCCTGTGGTATATGTGTTCTAATTATCCACATTTTACAATTGAGGAAACTAAGGAGGCAGAGGTTAAATGACTTGTCCAAGGGCACACACTGAGACCTCAGGTCATATTTGAACTTGGGTCTTCATGACTCCAGGCCTAGCACTCTATCCACTGTGTTACTTAATTGGACTTTATTGAGTACCTACTATGATCATAATACTTTATAAAAGAAAAAAAAGACATTACTCACAGTCACATTTATTTGGTTAAAGAATATTTATTAAGAATTTACTATAAGTACAGGGACATAAGTTGGGCATTATGGAGATAACATAAGAACAAATCACGACATCTACCCTCAGGGAACTCACAGTCCGGCAAGGAGTGTGTGAAAGGAAAACAAATAACTACAATCCAAGACAGGTTGTAAAACCGTGTTAAGAAAGAATCAAAATCCAGAAGAGAAAAGATATCAAAGCTGATTAGAGGGAAGAGATTAGCAAAGGCTTTAGTATCTGACTCTGTATTTTAACCAGTAAAGGCTAAAGAAATCTTGTAAAGATACTCATTTAGCAAAATGGATTGCCTGACCACACCATCTCCTGGCTAATAGGTCCTCCATCTAGTCTTGCCATTTTTCAGACCTCTCCATTGGTTATATTTCAAAACCTGCTCATACCCACCACTCAAAGGAATTTGGCCTACTTATCCATACAAGAAAGACTAAATGACTGGATACTGTCTCTTGCCCAGATTTCATCACGCATCTGAATGGAAAGACTCTATAGAATGTATACAGTAGTACACATATGTAGGAGAGATAATACAGATGGACCATGAACTGGGCCCAGAGTTGTGAAGGAGGAAAGGAATAGGTTGGTTAGCTTTTGAGAAAGTATAAAACAGTTTTACTGACTTCCAAAGCTTTCCCATGACAGCAAGGGGCCATCTTTTCAGTTCAAACATTTTTACTAGCCTTATTATATGGCAGTAAGGTCTGGAACACCTATGAAGACTTAAAGACAATCACTGCACAATGGTCAGTGGAAAGGTACATGGTGAGTGTGAGCAGGTTATGAAATATAACCAATGGAAAGTTCAAAAAAAAAGCATAAATGATGTCATCAAAGAATTATGAGGCAGAAAGAGATGATGGGATGGTCATCTCATGGTGAGAATGAGGAATATTAGACATATAGCAGGAGTGTTTGACTGGGACTTTTGTGATGTCAAAACAAGGAAAGGAAGTCCCCTAGTATGTTGGGTGAATGGACCTCCTGCAGTATGGGGGTACAGGTGAGAGTTACACAGGATGGGCAAGCATGGATGATTTGCAATCTGTATCATTAGAGGGAGCTCATGAATTGATGATGACAGATCAATTTGAGTAACCGACCTACCTACTATTTGCAAGGTCCTGTAACTGTCACTCCTGTTCATCTTCTAATTTACCATCTAATGATAGTAGCACCCAAGAGCAGTTGTCATATATAGGAGATGGACAGAGTAAACAATAAGACTAGATGGAGGAGCTATTGGATGGGAGATGGTGTGGTGGGGAAATTCACTTTTATTCTGTAAATTGTATTTTCAATTCCCTTGTCATTGTATTGCCTCCAGTATGGATATTTTTCTCCACATACTTGATACAATACAGCTGCTTTCTCCTCCTTTGGTTTTTTTGTTTGTTTTATTTGTTTGTTTGTTTTGGCGAGGCAATAGGGGTTAAGTGACTTGCCCAGGGTCACACAGAGAGTAAGTGTCACGTGTCTGGTCTGAGACCAGATTTGAACTCAGGTCCTCCTGACTCCAGGGCTGGTGCTCTATCCACTGCACCACCTAGTTGCCCCCTCCTCCTTTGTTCAGTTTGGTTACACTTCTACTTCCTCTGTAAGTATCTATGATTTTATGGGCCAAGTTTCCTCTGTAGCTGATGGAGAAGATCGTTGGTTTGAATATTTTTCGCAGATCTTTCTCATTTTTTCTTCTCTTTGTAGTCCTCTATTCATTTTGACCCCAGACTGCCCTTGGGATTCACTCTGCTTAGTTGACTATCTCACCAAGCTTTCTTTCAACTGGTTTATACTATTCTGCTTCTCTCTGCTTTATGAAATAAAACTGCTCATAATTGTCCCTCATCCTTCTTTGTAAAATTTGACAAATATGTTTATATTCTAATGCAGTGTGGCTTTTTGCATCCGTCTCTCTTGGTTTGGCAAGTAAATGAACAGTTGGCTGATTAAAGCACTTTCTGGACTGCTTTGGTCTCCATGGTGTAGTAACTAATTTACACTTGCTTAATTTCCATATCAAAGTACTATAATCAGTGTCAACGTCCTATCTTTTGTCTATTTCCCATTTTTGATTTTCAATAATTTATTTAAATTATATGGTTAAATCTTACTTGAACACAATATCTTTCTCATTTCTGTTCTTTCTTCTTGTTTATTATAAATCTTGTTCTTAGCTCTGATGAGTCAATGTTCAGGCAGAGCACAGATAACTTACTCAAAGACAACACCCATATGCAAAATAAGTATTTTTGGTTAAAATGCAATAAAGTTCATTTTTGTGATGTTATCTGATTTCACCATTTCTAGTACCTACCCATTCTTTTTTTTTTTAAAGGAAATGTTCTTGAGATAGATGTGAATGCTTCTATATGATCTACAAATCTATGACCTCACTCATTTCTTTCTTCTGAACCATACTTTTCCCATATAACCCTAACCTCATCCTCAGTTTTTTCCCACCTTTTCATTGAAGTCATTAAGTATCAGAGTGTATGTTGATTTAATCTAGAGGGGTTTAACAAATTCTTCACAGAATTTCTCTGTAACTTTGTCCTCAGCAACTGATGTTGATTAGTGTATAATCTGTGATTATTTTCATGTTAGTTTTTGGGAAAAAAACATTAATGCTACAATGATATATGATGACTACACACCCCATAAAGAAGTTTCTTATAATTTGAAGGAATATGAAAAAAAAGAAAATGAAAAACATTCCACCAACACTTTTTTTTTTGCCTCTCCAAGGAGAACCTGTGAGTCATTCTTTCATTTAGCTGCAACTTTGTTCTTTTTTTCTGGTTTAATTTATAGTAAAAGAATGTCAACATTGATATGACTCAGTTCTTTAAGCAATATGTCCATTCACTGAGTATTGGTCTTACAGCCAGAGTGCCAATATGCAAATTCAAGTTTGCTGATGGTCTAAAAACTGCATCATTCTTAGTACCTTCTGCCCCCTTTTCTGAAACTATAGAAGCATAAAGGGGGCACAGTGTTTCTTTTTCAGTTGTTTGTTTCATAGATTTCCATGGCCAAAAAGAGTTTTATCATCAAGTGGTTAGCGTACTGCTCATGCACCTCTCCATGATTAGATAGGCTAGTCTTGGAAGATAGACTCAGTGATTAATAAATGTTGACTCCTGTTTACTTCACTACATTTCAGGACATAGAAAGTCATTAAAGCAGACAATGTGAGTAAGTTTTAAAGCTGTTTTTTTTTAAACAATGTTCTAGAAAATTAGAGGTCTGAGTAACCTCTCTTCTAGGTTAAAGTTGCTGGATTAGGGTAGAGAGTATATGGACACAGGAAGAGGGAGTAATGATGGGGAATGTCTGGGGAACAGAACTTTTTTTGATTTGGCTGGAGCCCATATGTAAGTGAAGGGGAGCAGAGGCAAAAATGATCATAGCATGTGTGAGGAGGACACTGAAAGCCAGATGCAGAAGTTCTGACTTTGATAATCACAGAATCTCCAAGTTATTTTAAAAAAAAAAACAACTTCAGAGGTGCCTCTCCATAACTTTCTACCCACCACTCTTAGCTCTGCCTTCCAGGCATAAGCAAAACAAGTCTGGGCCACATAAAAGCTATTCCAGCATTTTTTGGCAATGACTGTATCTTCCCTATATCTTCTCTACACCACTCTCTAGTTTGTGTCCCCTTCAGATATTGGTTTCAAGTCCCTTTACTATCTTGGTCATCCTTTCAAAGGAGGAAGCCTGGATCAGTGAAGAGTGTACTAGACTTGGAGTTAGGAAGTTCTGAGTTCAAATGTTACCCTCTGAAACATACTAGTAGTGTGAACTGAGCAGGTCACTGAACATCCTTCACTCTGAGTTTCCTTGTCTATAGAATAGGGGAAATAATGACATGTACCTAACAGGGTAGTTGTGAGGACCTAAGGAGATAATACAAGCAAAATGTTGAGCAAACCTAAAAATGCTATAGAAATATCAACTCTTCTTGTTGTCATACCCCCGGCAATGGAAACGTCACTTAACCTCCTTGTGCTTCAGTTTTCTCATCTAAATCCAAGAGGATTGGACTAAATCCTTGCTGAGATCCCTTCTAGCCACAGAGTTATGATCTTTGGACTTTCTTCTGCTTATAGCAATCTGCTAGGTAGGTAGCGAGGAACTGGGAAACTAGGTGGTGCAATGGATGGAGTGCAAGCCTGGAGTTAGGAAAAATCATCTTCCTGAGTTGATATCTCACCTCAGACACTTACTAGCTGTGTGACCCTGGGCAAGTTACTTAACCCTGTTTGTCTCCCTTTTCTCATCTGTAAAATGAGCTGTAGAAGGAAATGGCAAACCACTCCAGTATCTTTGCCAAGACAATCCCCGAATGAGATCACAAAGTGTCAGACATGACTGAAATTGATTGAACAGCAACAAAAAAGTGAGAAATAATTGAGGTTTATGGAAAACAAGGTGGTACACTGGACTAGGAATGAAGGGAACAGATTTCTCTAATCCACTTTCTTTGGGGCTTGGGGCAAGCTGCTTCCTTCTCTACAAGATGAAGGGGTTGTACTGTCATTTTTTAAAAATATCCTTTCTAACTCAACACTTTCATCCTAGCTGATGCAGCCAAGTGGCACAATGGATAGAGCTCTGGCCTGGAGTCAGGAAGACCTGAATCCCAAACCAGCCTCAGATACTAACTAAGCTGTGTGATTCTAGGTAGAGCATTTAATAGCTGTCTGCCTCAGTGTCCTCAATTGTAAAATGGAGATAATGATAGCATGCACCTCACAGAGTTGTTGTAAGGATGAAATGAGAAAATAATTGTTAAGCACTTACCATAACATCTGACACATAAGTGTTGTTGTTCTGTTGGGTTTTTTTTTTATCGTTATTTATCGTTTTATCAGGAGGTGATGTCTTAACTTGTACTGGATTTATCTGGATTGAAGTGAGGCAGAGCTGCACCAAGTCATCAGCCTCACTCTCTCTTCCACAGTCATCAAAATCCAGTGGCAAGAAAAAATCCAGGATGACTGGCAATGGCCCAGGATGCAGTGGACAACCCTGACATCTTTGATGTCTGACCAAGCTCTGAGTGCTCCACAGCATCTTCTTCAGCTGTCTTCATGACCATGGGGACAAATGATTCTCATATGCTCATTCCACCAGGGGAAGAAGTCTTCATATCCCCCTCACTCACCAACGGGTCTCAGGCCTGTAGGTTACTCTCAATATGGTTTAGCCCATCTGCTGAGACAGTTTTATTGGGGTATGGCTGCTGGGGCTGATATGTGTGGCATACAGTAGGTGCTTGATAAGTGCTCATTCCCTTCCTTTCAGTCAGTTAACAAGAATTTGTTAAATGTCTACTATGTGTCAGGAACAGACAGAGGAGACAGAGAAAAGTAGAAATGTTCCAGTCCTCAGAGAGCTTACAGATTAGCAGAGGGAGACCATGGGTATGTATACACATATATTTAAGAAAAATGCCAGGAGAAGGCATTGGCGACTGAGATGTCACTTGATCTGAGTCACAAAGGATTCTGAGAGGCAGAGGTAAGGGCAATCCTGGCATGAAGGGTAGTCAGTGTGAAGTGGAAGCGAGCAACGCAATGTCATGTATGGGGAACACTAAGAGGGTCAGTTTAGCTGGCTTGTAGTGTGAGTAGAGTGGGAAAATGTGTAACAAGCACGAAAAGGTTGACATCTCCAAGAAGCTGTTAATGACACGCTGGGCCCCAGAAGCAGAGTCCTGCCGAGGGAAGCAGCAATTCCCCATGGTGCCACTAAAGGTGTCATTCAGAACACTGAGAACTGGTAGCAATCCCTCTGGGCCCCAAAGGAGTACTAATTGATGGGGAAACGGAAGGCTTCCTTGCTTGTCATGCTGCCCTGTGCCTCATCACGGCCAGGATGACACTGCCATGATGAAGCCTTATTTTGTCCAGAGGGATTTGGCTAATACAGGCTTTAAATTTGAGATTTATCAAGAGGAGCAGTTACTGGTGCTCTTAATGTAATCCAGCAGCGGTTTGCGCTTGGTGCTGACATTCAGAATCGATCCTGAACTGTACTGTTTATTCTCTTGTCTAACTCTCTTGTTCTGGCTAATGCAGCGTGATCTCTGCATTAGGCTTTCTTCCCAGGCCCCTGGTGCCTGGCACAGCAGCCCTAGGTTCTAATCAAATCTGACCTTGTTACAGCTTTACAGCGTGCAAAGAAAAGCAGCATTGGACCAGGCTCACATCCATTCAAGCTCGTCAAGTTAGCAGTATGGGTTTCTTTGGGGTTGGTGGGTTCCAAGGAAGAGACAGGGGTGAGGAGGCAAGGAGAAAGGAATAAAGAGAGAGGAGGAGAGGAAGAAATGATGGGGTTGGACTGGCCAGGGAGAGGGAAAAGGAAGTAATTTGTGAGTATAAGGAGAAAGAAGAGGAATAGGATACAGGGAGAAAAGGAAGAGAGAGAGAGAGAGAGAGAGAGAGAGAGAGAGAGAGAGAGAGAGAGAGAGAGAGAGAGAGAGAGAGAGAGAGAGAGAGAGAGAGAGAGAGAGTTCATAATGAATAGTTCAATATTTGGCTTGAAGTTTTAACAAAAAATAAAAGTTTCTTCAAAACAACCATTCAAGGTAAACGATGCAAGAAGACTATCCCAATAAAGCAAGCTAAGGCTCAGAACGATTTAAGTGGCTTATCCAGTGAGTACTGGAGCTCATGCGGGGTAGATTAGAAAGAAATAGGTAGGAAAGAAAGAATAAATGAAAAGAGAGAAGACAGCAATGGGTGCAGGAAGAGGGCATGAGTACAAAAGAGGAGAGGAAATGATTAGGCAAGGAGGGAATGTGTATAGGAGAAGAGAAATAGAGAACAGACGCAGAGAAGGAACATGAGGTTGAATTTGGGTTTGCCTGTCTTAAGAAAAGAATTACAATAGGAATGCTGATGCATCCCTCTGTCTGTGCAGGGAAGGATATGTTCACATCCCATTTCTGATACTCAACAGGTAAATCGCCACGGACAAGGCATTCAAGCTCTCTGAGCAGCACAGAACAATGGTCAAAATGTCGTATTGGGAGTCAGGAAAAGCTGGGTTCAGCTTTAACTTCTGACAGTGGCTATGTGACAGCAGCAAATTAATTAATCTCTCTGAGTCTGTTTCCTCATCTGTAAAATGGAGAGAAGCAGTGTGGCACACAGGATAGAAGGCTTTCCTTGGACTCAGGAAGTTCTGGGTTTATGTCCCACCTCCGACGACAACTAGGTGACCTTGGGCAAGTCACTTAACTTCTTAGTCCCTAAGCCAAATCTCTAGGACTCTAAGTTGAATGGATACAACCCTGGTCCAGTGCTGCTTTTCTTCCAAGGATTCAAATGCTTCCCATGCTGTAAAGATGTAGCTGGGTCAGACTTCTTAGAACCTAGGGCTGCTGTGCCAGGCACCAGCAGCCTGGGAAGAAAGCCTAATGCAGAGATCACGCTGCATTAGCCAGAACAAGAGAGTTAGACAAAAGAATAAACAATACAGTTCAGGATCGATTCTGAATGTCAGCACCAAGCACAAACTGCTGCTGGATTGCATTAGGAGCACTAGACATAGTTTGCTCCAGCCTCCTCTGGAATACTATTATCTATTCCCAAGCACCCTATGTTCAGAGGAATAATGTCTCAAGACTGTTGAGACAATACTAAGAAATTCCTTCAGGAAAAAAAACAAACCTGAAAGTACAGTCTGGAGTGCTAGGGACAACAATGTCACTGCCTTCCAGAATATGATGTGAAATCATTTGATCCAGGACTCAGACTAACTGACCTTGGCCCTGAAGGTCAGAACCAAGAGCAAGGAGAGGGAGGAATTTCAAAACACCAGATTTCAGTTCACTTTAAGGAAGACATTTTTAATTCTTACAATTATCTTAAAATGCAGTGGGCTGCTTCATAAGGTGATGAGTTCCCTGTGTCAGGAGTTATTCAAGTAGAGGCGATGTCATCTCCTGTGCAGAGAGAGAAGATTTACGCGCTGGGTCAATGGAGGCATTAGAGACATCTGAGGTCCTCTCCATTGGCATTCTATGGTGTTACAACATAGACGTTGCCTGGCAGTTTATTTTTCCCTTTGTTATTTGCTTTTACTAAATTTCCATTTTGTCTAAGCTTAATTTTCTCATAGTGTCCCTTTCTCAAAATGATGACAATTTTTCAATTTTTCTGATTAAGGGATTCCAGTTAGTCACTGTTAAAAGTGTGATAAAATACAAAGAGGGCTGATCCTGGAGTCATGAATTCCTAGACCCAGGACCTAGTTTCTAATTCCATCTTTTAGGCTGAATGTGAGACTCTGGACAAGTCACTTAACCTCAGTTTCCCCACAGGTAAAATGGGAGTAAAATAATACAGTACCCGCCTCACACAGTTCGTTTGCAATGCATGCAAAGTGCTTGGTAAACCTTAAAGAGTTATATGGATGCCAGCTATATCATTATCATTACCACACTATGGAAGACTTGTGAACATGTGTGCATGCACGTGCATGCATAGATAAATGCGTCTGTGCCTCTGGATGTATGTGTGGGGTTAAGTATATGCATGTGGATATGTGTGCACTTATGAGTATGTGTATATAAACAAAGTTAACAATGCAAGTAGGGGAAAAGGCAAACCAAACATCCCTTCAGATCTCATCACAATAAGCTCCAGGGCCCTCTCCCACTTCAAAGGCTCCTCCCAGTTCAAGAAATGCTTTATCTTCCTCTTAATGATCAGAAGATTCCATATCTATAATTGCTGGCATTTACACAGCTCTGTCACATCTCTTCTCATCTGAACCTCACAACAGCCCCTTAAGGTCAATAGCAAGGGTATGGGAGAAAAAGCCCCCACCTTGGAGACTAGAAACCTGGGCTCCCATCCTGACTCTGCGGCAGATTAGAACGATCCTTTCCCATTTCTATACCTCTGCTTCTTCCTCTGTGGAGTGAAGGGCGTAGATACGATCATTTTTAGGCCCCTTCTGACTCCATGACATGAGTATTATCATGCTTAGGGGTAGAAGGGAAGCATGAGCAGGAGAAGGAAGAGGAAGAGATGGAGAGGAAGAAGGGAAAGGAAACACCATTAATATTCTACTTGGAGCCTCTAATTTCACCAAGAGGGAAAACAGGCTTCTGATTCCTGCCCTGCCTGAAGACCCTTACTAGGTTGAGAATAGTGATTTTAATCTCCCCCCTTTTTTTCACTACTTCCCCCCCAGGGTTGAGTGGGAGGAAAGTTTTCAGGTAGCTCTGACAACTCAAAGAGTAGGCCATATATATGTAAATAGAACATAAAGCCGCAATCAGCTCTTACAGGGAAAAATGAGGGCTGAAGGGCCCCCAAATCAGCAGCATATACAATCTCTCTGCAGCAAGAACTATGCTCTTCACATGGAGGGACCAGACATTCTTTGAGGTCAAAAGAAATTAGTTCCAAGGGAAAAAAGGCATCTGATTTAAGTGGATAAACAATCACTGGAAAGTATTCTTTACCCGCTAGGTTTCCTGGTGTAGAATTTTGAAACTGCGGTATGAAGAGAACTGAATGGAAAGACACTTAGAATCATACAAAGAATGTCCGAGCTAAAAGAGACCTTTGGGGCCATCCAGTCCAACCCCTTCCTTTTATAGCTGTTCTCGGAAAGTGTTGACAAGGAAGAAGGAAAAAGGGCACAGGAAGGACTTCAAATACCCAAAGGCTGTCATGGGGAAAGGAGACTTAACATATTCTCCCATGTGGCTCCAGAGGGCAGGACAAGGACCAATCAGCACAAATAAGAGAATGGAAAATACTGTTCTAACAAATGGAGATGAAATGAGCAGCCTCAGGAGGTAGACAGTCCCCCCAAGACTCACAGAAGCTTAAAGATGGAAGGGACTTCAAAGGTCAGGGCCCTACTTTAAGCATGAATCCTCCTTCTAAAATCCCCAAGTGGCTGTGAGCACCCATTCTCTTCCTAAAGGGTATCTGATGACAAGGGGGCGCTCTTCTTCATGAGGGAACATCTTGCATCATTGGGCAGCCCTTATTTTTAGGAAATTCTTTCTCATCCTGCACTGAAATTTATATTCTTGTAATTTTTGTCCATAAAGCCTTAGCTCTTTGAAAACAGATTTTATTGATAGCTTATATCACCTACATTTGTCCTCTCTCAACCCCTTAACTCAGGGGCAACTAGATGGCCTAGTGGATAGAGTGCCAGGCTAGAATAAGAAGATTCATTTTCCTGAGTTTAAATCTGGCTTCAAACACTTACTAGCTGCGTGACCCTGGGCAGGTCACTTAACCCTGTTTGCCTCAGTTTCTTCATCTATAAAATGAGATAAAGAAATGGTAAAACACTCCAGTATCTTTGCTTCTTCTTCTTTTATTTTTTTTTGGGCTAGGCAATGGGGTTAAGTGACTTGCCCAGGGTCACACAGCTAGTAAGTGTTTTGCGTCTGAGGCCATAATTGAAATCAGGTCCTCCGGAATCTAGGGCCGGTGCTCTATCCACTGTGCCACCTAGCTGCCCCACACTCCAGTATCTTTGCCAAGAAAACCACAAATGGAGTCACAAAGAACAGGACATGACTGAACAACAAATCCCTTATCTCCCCTTTCCCGAGCTATTCCCTTTAATGACAACACAACAAACATTTAAAGGGAAAAAGAAATTCGTCAAAATAAATCAACATATAAAAAACTGCAGCATTATAATTAATGATGCAAACCCATGGACTCCACTTCTGCAAAAGAGTGGGGAAGGCATCATTTCAAATCTCTTCTTTGGGGCCAAGCTTCATCATTATAATTTCATGAATTCCATTTCAATTATTTTATGGTGGTATATATTGTGTGCATTGTGTTTCTGGTTCTGCTCACTTCAACAGCCCCAATTCCTGTATATCTTTCCACACTTCTTTGTAGTCATCATGCCCATTCTTTCTGGCAGCACAGCAATATTCCATTACATTATATCATGATTTGTTAAGGTATTCTTCAAATGATGGGTATCTATTTTGTTTCTACTTCTTTGCTACCACAAAAAAAGAATGCTGATACCAATATTTTGGTGTATATGAAGCTTTTCTTTTTGTCAATAACCTTCCTGAACTATATACGTAGCAGATGAATCTGAGTCGTAAGGCATAGATATTTTAGTCACTTTATTTTCATAATTCTAAATCTTTTTCTAGACTGGTTATACCAGTTTATAGATTTACCAACAATGCATCAGGGTATCTGTCTTCTCCTAGCCCCTCAATGTTGTCACTTCCCACCTTTTGTCATCTTTGCTAATTTCCTGATCGTGAGGTAAAACCTCAGAGTGGCTTGGATTTGCATTTCTCCTATTACTAGGATGTGGAGCACTCTTTCTTATAGTTAGTTGTTAATAGTTTGTAATTCTTCTTTTGAGAATGATTTCTTCATATCTTTTGAGCATTTATCTTATCTATTAGGAAATGGCTCTCGGTCTTTGATATTTGTTAGTCATTTATATATCTTGGATTAGCAAACTCTTATAAGAGATATCTGATATAAAGATTCCTCCCCCAGTTGACCTATTTCTTTCTTATCCTGGATGCATTCATTTTGTTTGTACAAAAGATTTTAAATTTCATAAAATCAAAATTATCTGGTTTGTCTTTCATAATTGCCTTTATAATTTCTCTCATTTGGCTAATATGTCCTCTCCTCATAGCTATGAAGGGTATATGATCTGCTTCTCTTTTAATTTCTTCTGATGTTATCATTCAGATCGCATAACCATTTTGAACTTGTTATTGTTTTTGTCAATTAGTTTTGTCCAACTCTTGGTGACTCCATTTGTGGTTTCTTTGGCAGAGATACTGGAGTGGTTTGCCATTTCCTTCTCTAGCTCACTTTATAGATGAGGAAACTGAAGCAAACAGGGTTAAGTGACTTGCCCAGGGTCACACAGCTAGTCAGTGTTTGAAGCCAATTTTGAACTCAGGTCTTCCTAACTTTAGGGCCAGTTCTCTATCCACTATGCCACCTAGCTGCTCCACTTTGAACTTACTGCAGAATAAAAATGCTAGTTCTGCTCTTTGGGGACAAGAAGAACAAATCTTATCCCTCTTATAGATGATAGCCCTTTTATTGAAAGCCTATTATGTGTCAGGCACTTTATGCCTGGACAAAAATGAAGTGGTTCCTGCCATTAGGGTGCTATTTCAAAGTAAAAATCACGGCCCCCTATCCCTGCCTTCAAGTCTTCCTTTATGCAGGCTAAGCATTCCTAGTTTATTCAACCAATGCTTCCATGGCTTGGTTTCTCCATCGTGGTTGCCTTTCTTTGGACCTGTCCCAGTTTGTCAATGTCCCTTCTTGAATATGGACCCCACATTAAACCTAATATATTTGCTTAGGGGAGACAGTGTGCTATAGAAGATGAAGGACTGGTCTTGAGATTCAGGAAAACCTAGCTGCTGGCTCTGGTTCTGCTTCAGACAGACTAGTGCTGGGGCCCAGCTCAGCTGCAGATCAGTTGCCAAGGTGTGCGTAGGCAGTGGAGAGAGAGGGGGTGGGGGTTTCTACAGGTAATTCTCCCCATGGATGGCATGGCCAGCCTGACTGAAAATAACAACACTTGAGCAGAGGCGAGACGGTCACTTAAATCAGGGATACTATAAAGAGGATTAGTAGAGCAGGCAGAGATGTAGGATGATAATGGGCAGAAGCTGCAGGAGCAGGTTTTGGTTCAATAGAATGAAGAAATTCCCAACCTGTAAAGTAATCCCAGGAATAGGCTGCTTGGCAATAGTGGTGTTCCTGTGCCTGGGACTGAAGGTTTTGAGATGGAGCTAGGACTATATGTCAGAGATTAAACACACAGCAATTAGTCAGCAACAATACATGGAAATGAAGAAGTCCCTGCTCTCAAGAAACAAATTATATCAAGGGAGGCAACATGTACATCTATTATATATAAACATATAATAAATAACATAAATATATATCATATAAAAAGAAAAACATGTAATACATATTATCTACATAGATATATACACACATACATGTACATATATACATACCTACATATACATGTGTATATGTAGGGTGTGTGTGTGTGTGTGTGTGTGTGTGTGTGTGTGTGTGTGTGTAGTTATTTATTTATTTATTTATTTACTATATACAGAATAAAAATGGAAAAGACTAGGAAGTTGATAGGCAGAGGACATTAACTTTAGAAGGGAACAAAAAGGTACTAGAGAACTAATGTTTACCAATGCTTAACCACAACATGGGTTAGGCCCATTCCTCCTCTTTCCCTTTTACAACAGGAATTCGTTTTCCTTAAGAGGAAACAAAGTGGTGCTGGGACTCAATCGGTCCCTGATCCCTGATGCAGCTCCTTTTCCCCTAGGTCCCTATTCCCAACATGGGATGGCTCTAGGTCCCACCTCCTCGTTCCTGAGATAGGGATATGCTTTCCCTAAAAAGAGACAAAACTGTCCCCAGAATCTCTGGCTTCCCTGACACACTCTCCTGGTCACTTATGGGCATAAAAGTCTCAATCACTGGAGTCTGGGCCCCTCAAACTTAAGAGATTTTTGAAGATCACAGGAGGCATCATTGTTCTGATGAGCAGACACATTTCCATATGTAGACAAGGGAGGTCAGGTCCAGAGATACTGAGTACCACCAAATCCTTGCTGTATTAGAGCAAAGTAAACCCCTTTTTTGTTAGTTCTTCAGTGACTTGTGTCTCATTATTTATTCCAATACTGAACCTAAACTAAGAGAATGCTGGTGTCAGAATCACTTTCATGTAGAACTCAGAGCTATAGGAGTAGAGCATATGAGGCAAGGGAGACAGCAAGTGCAAAGGCATGGAGGTGAGAGATGGGATGCTTTATGGGGAACACCAAGAAGACCAATTTAGCTAGACCACTGAGTGTGAAAAGGGAAGTGATGTATAATGAGGTATGAAGAGTATATTAAGGCCAGATTGGGAAGGTTTTTGACAGCCAAATAAAGAAGTTAATTTTATCCTAAAATCAATTAGGAGGACTCTAGCTTATCAAGCAAAACTGCATTTGAAGAAAAATCTCTTTGGTATCTAGGTAGAGGATGTACAGGAATGGGGAAAGACTTGAGGCAGGGACACTAATTAGGACGCCATTCCAATAGTGCAGGTAAGAGGTAATAAGGGACTTCAGTAAAGTGGTTGCTATATTGTAAAAGGGATGTTCTATGTTGTAAAAGGTATGGTTTAGATTAGATGATCACTATGATGCTTTGTTACTCTTAGATTCTATGATTCTGAGCAAATGACCCCTAAATCGCCTTCCAAATATGAGTTTTGAGATGGGAGTTTCCATAGGGAGGGAAATAAGGAAGGGATATGGGTAGAAGGGTCAACTAGTCAGATGCCTCTCATCAATAAAACCCTGAACAACTCATAAGGTAAATATTAATAGTAACAATTGCAGCAAAATAAATGTCACTATTATGTAAACATAAATGTAGATGACATTGACTTGATAGCCATTAGCTCAGGAACTCTGAAGATTTTCCTAATGAAAATCATAATCATTTAAAGAAATTTGGCTAACTACCCACACTGAAAATACATATATACCTATGGGGGGGAGGGGGGGGAGAGAGAGAGAGAGAGAGAGAGAGAGAGAGAGAGAGAGAGAGAGAGAGAGAGAGAGAAGAGAAGAGAAGAGAAGAGAAGAGAAGAGAAGAGAAGAGAAGAGAAGAGAAGAGAAGAGAAGAGAAGAGAAGAGAAGAGAAGAGAAGAGAAGAGAAGAGAAGAGAAGAGAAGAGAAGAGAAGAGAGATCATCCTTCATTTCAAAGAGGACCAATGATAATACAGGATGTCTTCCTGAATCAGTGAAGTCCAAAATCAGAACTGAGAATAGCCCAGGATGCAGGGAATGACCTTGATGTCTCTGACATGTGACCAAGTTCTAAGTAGTCCACAGAGCCTGCTTCAGTCATCTTCATGGCCATTAGAACAAATTGTTTTCATCTGCCCATTCCACTGGAGGAAATGTTCTCATGCATGGGGTAGACACTCCCTAACTCACTGATGAGTCTGAAGCCTGTTGGTTACTCTCAACTTGGTTTAGCCCACATGTTAAGATGGTTTTACTGGGCTATGGACACTGCACATGAAACAGCTTCTTGGAGCCACATGTGAGATTTAGGTGAAAGGTGGACACCAAAGGTGGATAAGCAGCCCTAAAAAAGTGCTTAACAAGCCTTCACACCAGAAGTATTAGTGCTCCCTGAATACCCCATACTCTCTTTGTTTCTCTTTCTTTTCTCTGTCTCTCTGTCTCTCTTTCTCTGTGTGTGTGTGTGTGTGTGTGTATCTAGAATGCCTATTACTCAAACTATGATATATACTTAATTTGAATGGATAGTCCACAGAGCTTACTGGAGGGTATATATATCTTATCCATACTCTTCCAATGGAAAATGGGCTAGGTCCATAACTGGAAGGCAACATAATATATTGAAGAGAACATTAGATTTAGATTCAGAGAACCCTGAGTTGAAATGCCAGCTCAGTCACTTATAACATGCACTGGGGACAAGGTTCTCAGTCTCTCTGAATTTGTTTCCTCTTCTGTAAAATGAATAGATTGGAATATATGACCCATAAAACATTAAAATACCAAACAAAACACCCAAAGGAAGTCCTTTAATGTATTGTATGGATCTTATGTTGGGTGATTAATGAGAGGAAATGATTTAAGAATCACATAGGATTAAAAGGCAAGGATCTCTACCAGTAGAGGAAATACCTACATGCATGAGAAATGTATCCACTTAAGTGTCTAAATATGAATTAGCATTATAGATTTGGAGAGATTATAGATTTAGATTTGAAATGGAACTCAGAGTTACTCTATTCTAACCTCTTCATTTTATAGATGAAGAAAGAGTCTCAGAGAGGTTAAGCAATTTCCCAAAGTCACCCTGTAATTAAGCAGAAATGGTAGGATTCAAATTCAAGGCCTCTGACTCTAAATTCAGCACCATTTCCATTATATTATGCTTGAATCATAAAAATGTATCAATGATTTAGGTGATAAAGGTCTGGACCAACAGCATGGGAATAAGACTGGAGGAGAAAGGGACATATATAAAAATGTTTACTCCACAGGAAAAATTGACAGGACTTTCTAACAACCTGAATATTAGAGATTTTAGAGTGAGATGAGTCACAGATGACTGTGGGCTTTGGAGTCTGGGTGACAAGAATAATGGTAGCACCATTGAAGAAATGGAAATTGGGGAAAATTCCACATTTGGTTTTAGACCTACTAAATTTTTTAAGCAATGGCAACTCATCCAAGTGGAAATGGAGGGGCAAATGTGGAGCTAAGAGGCCAGGCAAATGCAAATTTCAATGTCATGGGTTACAGAGGTGCTAGCTGAAACTTTCAGAGTGGAAGAAAGCCCAGAATAAGAAAATACTTTAAAAAGCACAGCAAGAGCAAAAGGACTGAAAACTAAAGACCAAGGACCAAAGACTGGCCCCAGTTAGGATGCATGAAGTTTGACAGGAGCCAAAGAAAGAAGGCAGAAAAACTGAACACAGTCAGACAGGAGAAGAGAATGCTTCAAGAAAGACAAGGTTACTACGGCAACCTCATCCTCTCTGACTTCCATTCAACTGCTCACTCATTCTATTCCTTAAGTGTTTACAGCGTTCAGAGCCCTGCCCCTCTGTGCTGGTCAGAACCATGATCTTTATCCATCAATCAATAAGTGTTTATTAAATGTCTATGTCCCAGGTACTGTGCTAGGTGCTAGGAATACAAAGAAAGAAACCATTTTCACTTTCAAGTAGTTTACACTCCAACAGCGGGAACGTATAAGTATGTACAGAATATACATAAAGAGAATCAATAAGAAATGTGCTCAAAGTAGTTAAATACAAGGTAGTTTGGGAGGGAGGGCATTAGCAGATCAGGGGGTCAGGACAGGCTTCCTATAGAAAGGAGTGTTTGAATTACATGTTGAAGGAAGAAAGGGATTCTCTGAGACAAAGGTGAGCAAGAAGAGGGGATTCCAGGCACGGGGGAATGGCCAGTGCAAAGACAGGAAATGTGAAATGCAACGTCATGTGTGAGTAAGAAAAAGAAAGCCAGATGGGTGGGATCACAGAGGGTGGCAGGAGGAATAACGTACAATGAGATTGGAAATAGGTTGGAATTATCCTCATGTAGCTTACAACCTAGTTGAGGTGGGGGAGAAGAGTTATACAACACACATCCAATGGACAAGGAAGAGCACAAGAGCTTAAGAAAAAAGGTAGCCACTTTCTCTTGTTTTCCTCCCCCCAGTAGTAACAAAATGATTTATCTTTTTAAATCCCTTCATTAGCTTCCTCCGTGTTTTCCTGTCAAGGTCAAAATCATCCTAGGTTTTTTTTTTCTTTGCTTATGTAAATTGTTCCCATTTCCCTGGAAACTTCAACAGGTCACTCCTCTTTCTGAGATGGTTGGTCACCTTCTCCTCCTGAGAATGGACCCTTTGCTTCTCCTTTCTTCCCTTTCTCCCACTCTGCTCCCTAACATTAATTGCTTCATGATGGACATTATCTCAACCATTCAACTTTGTGTTTTACTCTTGTCCGGTCTTTTGTTCCAAATTCCTTTGGGCAGAACTGAGACCCTGGGCATTTCAAGCTTTTAAAAGTTCTACTAAGTGAAATATTGGATGCACTTTGTGGGTAATTATTAATAAAGAAAGCATCACACAACCACAGTCTAACAGCCCCCAAAAACAATATCCCTGAAGGGATATTGGCTGTGAAAGCCTTTTAAAGATTAATTATAATGGAAAGAGTATCCTTGTACTATCAGCATCATGTGGGGATGCGATTATCTTGTGGGTGGCCCATTTTATAAAATATGGTCCATTCAAGAATGTAACAGTTACTTACTTAAAATACCAGCATTTTTGAAAATGTATTGGCACATACGGCATCCTAACTAATTACATTCATAGTAAGAGTCACAAAATTGTGCTTGTAACATGTAAAAGCCATTCTCTAGGTTTGGGCAACATTTTGCAAGAGACTGTAAATTTTTATTGAGATGATCATCCTGCAATTGAATTTCAAAATTATTATATGATCATCAGAAAATAAGTCCATGGGGACGGCTAAAGTACCTGGAACAGCATTTGTAAAGATCAAAAACCCTAGAAGCCCTCAGATTTACCCTGTGGACAAAGAGAAGTTGTAGCAGCAGGAGCCAATCAATTACTTTTATGGACGCAAAGTGTATTACAAAGCTGGGGCAAGAGATTAGCCAGTTTAATAACACATCTTTATGTCCTTTTTAAAGCAAGAGGTTTCATAATCAGGTTTCAATGAGGAATTTGATCAAAAGCCTTTCTGCAAATCTAAGAAAAGGGCATTTCCATTTATTTTGTTAGTTCTGTCACCTCCTAAAGAATGATTCCCTAAAGGATATTCACTTTAGGGCTGATATGCTTACAGCAGCAGGCTGGGAATAAAGTGTGGGCATCAAAAATGGGAGGGGCCATCGCCAGGTACCTCACTTACAGCTACAATGAGCCAGCCTTGTTGTACTCCATTCTATTCAAGAAGCATCCCCTAAGTGCCTACACTGTGCAGGGCCCTGGTGGACACAGAGATGAATGAGATAGTCTCTGCCATTGAAGAGCTTACAGTTGAATAAAATATATGAGATTTCTGCTAAGCAGGAGGAGGACCTTTAAAGTTGAGAAGGGACAGGGCCATGATGGCCATACTCACAATTGTAGGTTCAAAAGTGATTTGAGGTTATCTGGTCCAATCTTCTTATTTTATAGAAAAGGAAACTGAGGCCTAGAGTGGGAAAATGATGTGTCTTCGGTCATGGAGCTAGTGTCAGAGTCATAACCAGAACCCACATTTCTCACTTTCCAGGTCAGGGCACTTCCTGTGACAGTAAAGGTTTCAAACCTTTTTTGTGTGTGTAATAGACTCTTTTGGCACTCTGGTGAAACCTATGGATTCCTTGTCAGAATAATGATTTTACCGGCATAAGATAAAATACAAAGGATTACAAAGAAAACCAATTATATTGATATACAATTATCAGAATTTTTAAAAAATAAGTCACAGATTCCAGATTAAGTACCCTCCTCTATAAGGTACAACCTTCCCCAATAGAGAGCAAGGACAACCTTTCACTATGCTGATACTGAAGGGACATATTACAGTTGATTTCTAAAAGGCTTCCAGAGCTCACATCCCTTTCAATGATGCTGTTGACATGTATAATTTTATATTTTCCTTTTTCTCCTTCTCTCTATTCTCTTTTTGTTCCATGGAAGGATCATAGTGTGACTAGAGCTAAAAGGAACATAAAAGGCTGTCCAGTTGAACCTTTTCATTTTGCAGATGAGGAACCAGGCTCAGGGTGGGTAAATGACTTTTCCAAGGTCATAAGGCTGATAAGTGAAAATACAAATAGCTGTTGCTTAGTTTTAGGGAAGTGGGATGAGGAAGAAGTAGACATATCAGCAAAGAATTGGGTCTCAGATCCAAAACAAGGGGGAATGCTGAATGGAAAAGTCTGGTGGTGGCTGTTATTGTTTGTCCTTAGTTCTCGAAGAGGATCATGACATCAGGGAGGTGATGCCATGATATGCAAGTGAATCAGATTTAAGTGAGGGAGTGCTGTGCAAAGTCACCAGCCTCACTTTCTCCTCTAGAGCCATCTGGGTCCAGTGGCCAGATATGGATCAGGACAACTGGAGACGGCCCCAGAAGAGCCTGGTGATGGAAGCAGCAAAGGATAAGCACCAGAAGGCCACTTCTAAGGGAAAGGCATCCTCCAAGGTGCCACAGGAATAGTTACAACCAGGAAAAGTCAGCTCTCTCTATAGCCAGTCTGAGGTAAGGAGAAATACTAGATCCTGGGCCGGGGTGGGGTGAAAGGGAGATGTTTTATCAGCTGGAATCATGGTTGCCATACCAATCATGACAGAGAATTCTTCTTGAAATTCAGCTAATGAAAGTACTGGACACCATTACTTGAGTTTCTCCACATACACAATAGCAACTTCGCCCTGCCACAGCTACCATCACTCTCTGCAAAGAGATTCACATGCCTCAGGAAGCAGGCCACAGGACTAAATGCCTGTAGCCCCCAGCTATAGCCACACCTGCAGAGAGCCCCTCACCCTCCCATCCAGACACAGCAGTGCTGCCAGAGATAGAGAATCCAGCAGCAGAGCCTCTTCCACTCTGCTTATTTATGGCCTGGACCCTTCCCAGCTTCACTAGGGAGGAATTTGCCAAGCTGGACTTCTATATAATATGATGAGCTCCTGTCCAAGCTATTACCCCTGCAGGTACTGGCTGGAGGCTGGCCCTTCCTTCCTCCTCTGTGGTGTAAATAGGTGTGTTGCATTCAAGGACAAACCTCAAGGTCTCAGCCAGGGGAGGAATACATATCATCCTTTATGTCTCCAGAAAAGTCAAAATTTGTAGTGGGAGCTCTGCTGGTCTGCAGGAGACTCTGTGATAGCAAGAAAGGTTGAGGAGAATTCCTGGAGCTGGCCCAGGTGTCCAGGGGCAAGGGCCCACCAATGAGAATTCACCACTGGCTAGCTTGAGCAAGACTCATGTCTAAGAATGTGATTCTGAAGTTTCACCTATGACTATTATTACAGGGAACTTCCAGGGAAAAGATAGGACCTCATTGTACATAGCAATCTAGTTTCCACCACTTCCAAATAAAGTTTACAACTGCACAATTCCACAACTACAAAGACATCGTAGTCTTGTTGGCCTTCTTCTTGGTGGTCTGGAAAAATCAAGCATGTTCAGGATGGCACTGGCAATGATACACAAGAGAGGAGTCGTGAAGGATGGCAAGGTCCTTTTGTGTGCAGGTGGCAGGACTGTTTAACAAAGTATCTGTGGAGCCCCAGGCAAGCCTCCTCTACACACCTGCCCGGTGATTACACGCTCTCTGAGCAGGAAAACCAGGCAAGGGCTCGGAAACACAGCCTGAACCAGAAGGCCACTCAAAAGCACAGGCTGAGCCTTTTCTGTCACTCTCAAGCGTGGGAAACATGACTTGGCAAACATTAAGGTATTATGCCATCGCAGAATGCCAAGAGGAGAAACAGACCCTGGATGCTTGCCAGCCCCCAAAGCAATCAGTCAATCCCTGGTGGAGCTCCCTACCTGCACACTTGGTCCTGGTGGTCAGCGGGGGGCCTGGGGGGCCCGTCCCACCCTCGCCTGGCCTGGTGAGCAGCACTCGGATTTCATACTCCACGTCAGGGTCCAGATGCCATAGCTTGTAGTTGGGAGAATCGACGATGTGGGTCTCAGCCCAGTTTCCTGTGGTTGTACGGTACTCCACCTCCTTCAGGATGATGGGCCCATCTCCAATTATGGAGTTGGCATTCGGTTTAATCCACAGATAGGTGGCCCCAACTGCCAGCAGCTCAGGAGGAGCAATGGGAGTGGGAGGTTCTGGGGAAAAAAATTAAAAATAAACAAGACATTAGAGGAAAAGTGAATTAAATCCAAAACGGAAATAAGATTATGCCCAAAGTCATTAATTCAGGACTAAAGCACAAACAGTGGAATGACAGACTTCTCAGAACTAGAAAGGACCAAACAATTATCTAGCTCAAACCCAACCTCAACCACAAAGTGCCTTTACAATGCTGCAATAGATATCGCAGCTCAACTTTGGCTGGAGTAACTCCAGTGATGGAGAGCCCATGAGCTCACAATTTCAGATAACAATATATAATATACTCTTTCTGGTCCCCATCTCATACCATAGAAATACACACTTTTGCAACAGTTTATAGAGTTTTAGTCTCTGTGTCTGTGTCTCTCTCTTTATCTCCAGGGTCACCCTTGCTTACTTCCCAGCTAGAAGCAAGGCAGGCACTCATAGGCCCAATACTGCTGCTGATCTGCATGGAAGCTCTGGCCTGCTCGATTTTCAACCTGAGCCAGTCTGCCCCTTTCTCCGGCAGCCTGACGGCCTCCACCCTGCTTCGTGGGGCTTCACCATATTGGTGCCAACTTAGTGTGGGCACAGATCAGTTTTAATCTGACTGTGGCCAATAAATCCTAAGCCCAGACAATTCACCAGCTTTGGCTTCTCTCAGTAGCAGGCATTATGGATGTGGACCACCGTGCCTGGCTATTTAGAATTTTAAAACAACCCAACACATTATTACAGGTACAAAATCTGGCTACATTCCTCTTTGATGCTGATGTAGAGTAAGCATTTTCAGAGGAAAGAGCACTAAATTTGGAGTCAAAGGACACGAGTTCAAATTCCACCTCTGTCATTTGTTACCTGATGCTACCTTTAGCAAGTCACTTCTCCGTCGTAGGTCTAGGTTTCCTCAACAGTAAAACGAGGAGGTTGATTTAGACGGCCTCTGAGATCCCTTACAGCTCTAGACCTGTGATCCTATGGTTTATAAGGCCTCCTTCATTGGCTAGAAAAGCCCACCTTTCACCCTCTGGGCCCCAAAGAGCCAACATTAGCTTTGGTTACAGTTGTAGGCTTATTATAAATTAAAACTCTTCTACTAATATTGTCATTATGGCATGAAAGCAGTCAAGGGCTCTTGAAAGGTTTGCCACGTGGGGGCAAAAGTCAGGCAGGTCATGCCAAGTTCGAATACTTCTGGGACCTGGCCCACGTGCCTGTCATCAAAGTATCAGCCTAGCAAAGGGCAGATAAGCCCCATCCCAGAGGGCTGGACAGCAAGGCATGAATTTTATTGTGCAAAACGATGCATGAAGCCATCTACGTGTGAATGGAAGAATCAGGGTCTGCATTAGTGAAGGGAGCACTTAGAGAAAATCAGGTATCTCTGAAGTATTCAGCAACTGGAGCTCTTTCTTAGAATTATAAAATAGTAGAATTCATGGGGACTTCAGAGGTCATCTATTCCAACCCATACCTTACAAGGACTTTCCTCTACAACACCTTCAATAATTACTCTTCTAGCCTCTGCTCGACCTCCAGAGATGGAGAATTCATTATATCTCAGAGCAAGCCATTCTACTTTGGGGGAGTTCCAATTGTTGGTAAATTTTTTCTCTCACATCAGACTGAAATCTGATTCTCTGCACTTCCACCCACAGTCCCTAGCTTTGCCCTCTGGGACTAAAGAGAAAAAGTACAATCTCTCATTCACATAATGACTCTTCAGATACTTGAAGGTCCCCCATTTCCCACCAAAGCTTCACTTCTCCAGGTTAAACATTCCCAATTCCTTCACTCATTCCTCAAAATCAGTTCAAGTTTCCTCGGCAGAAC
Source organism: Phascolarctos cinereus (assembly GCF_003287225.1). Lineage (NCBI taxonomy): Eukaryota > Metazoa > Chordata > Mammalia > Diprotodontia > Phascolarctidae > Phascolarctos > Phascolarctos cinereus. Next base: position 323,559,565 of record NW_027555625.1, read on the forward strand.
AGACCTTCTCCTTGGGATGTGATCTGGCTTCCTAAAATGTGGGACTTAGATCTGAAAACAATATTCCAGGTGGCGTTTGAGCAAAGTTGATTGCAACTTCCCATATTCTATACACTACATTTCTATTAATGTAGCCTGATATTAAATTATTATTTCACTGCTATATCACCCTGTTAACTCATACTGAGCTTGGGGAAACAAAAAAACAAGCAAGCAAACAAACAAAACCTCAGAGGACTTTTCATTGATTATTATCTATCCATGCCTTCCCTCCCTCATCCTGTACCTACAGAGTTGATTATTTTTTTGAATCCACATCTAAAACTTTCCATCTATAGAATTTAAGATGTATCTTACGTTTAGTCTAATTTTCTGGCCTGATCATATATTTTCAAATGCCAATTTTTTCATTACCTTTCCCTCCCAGACTCAAATCATCTGCAAATTTGATAAACATGTTCTTTATGCTTTCATGTAAGTCACTGACTTCACGGGGACATAAATGTATATATGCCTTAGGGCATTCAACTGGAGAAATCACTCCAAGTTGATGGTGATCTGTTAATCATCTGGTGTAGAATCTGGTCATTCAAACAGTTCCTAAACCCATTTAGCTTTACCATAATCCATATTGATTATTACAGGCTGTAAAGTATCTATGGGAACAGAAAACTGTGCTGAATAGGGCCTAGGAAAGGGTTAGGGAACTTGCAGCCTCAAGGCCACAGGTGGCCTTCTAGGTCCTTGGGTACAGCCTTTTGACTGAATCCTTTTATTAAGGGGATCTGTGAAGTTTGAATTCAGTCAAAGGGCTGTGCTTGAAGACCTAGAGGGTGACATGTGGCCTCCAGGCTGCAGGTTCCCCACCCCTGGCCTATAAGATATTTCCTTATTGAAATAAAATCTTTTAGGACCCAGTCTGGCTACTATAGTCATAGGAGGGGCTTAAGATGAGTCCTAGGCAAGATGAGTCCCTCACAAAGTCATGTTGGTCATTATATGGTCCTGGGTTATTTTCAACATGTTTATAGATTTTTTTTTTATTGTTTGCTCCAAACAGATTGGTAAACTGACAGTATTTATGGCCATGCCTTTCTCTTTTATAAAATTAGGCCCTCTTCTTTTCCATTGTCCAGCTACTAGAAATCTTCTCTCTCATGAATTTCCAAAGGTGGGATCTGTACCTTGGTGAAACCTTTGACCGGCTTGTTATTTGACAATTTAGAAGCAAGTAAGTGGCCTAATGGATAGAGTGCTGGGCCTGGAGTCAGGAAGACCTAAGTTTAAATCTAGCCTCAGAGACTTACTGGCTGGTAAGGCTGGATATATAAATCTGTGAGTCACCTACATAGAGATGATAGTTAAACTCACAGGAGCTAATGAAGAGATAGGGAGAGAGAAGAGGGGGAGAGAACATCAGAAAAAGAGAAGAGTGACCAGAACAGAGCTTTTGGGAATATCTACCTTTAGGGGCTGTGAATACAAAAGACAAGCCAGCGAAGAAACTTTGAGAAATCGGAGAGGCATAGGCACACGAAGCAGCCTTTTCCAGATTGCTTCCCAGGGTTTTCTGTTCCCCTATCCCATGTGATACTTCTCATTCCAAGATCCATAAGAGAAAAAACGTGTTAAACATCTCAACCATATGGTACCGTCATTCTATAGATAAAAACAAGTCTCTGAATGCCACAGCTAGAAGGAACATTAAAGATTTTCTCTTCTGATCTCTTGCTTTTTCAGAGGGGGCCGCTGAGGTGCAGAGAAGGTAAGACTTTTCCCAAGGTTACACAGCACGTTAGAACTGGGAGTGCCCAGGAAATTTCCAAAATAACAATTTCCTTTTCCTCTTCTTTCTTCAGTTGTGCCTCAGAGGGGGTTTTCGAGTACTGCTTCACCTGAGCCTTTGAAATGTATAAAGGAATATTCTGGCAGCCAGAGTCCCTTGCTGTCCTTCATCGCCCTGTCACAGCCTACCTTTGGGAGGTGGGCATGATGCATAAGGGACCACGAGTGCTGCAGAACTCAGTAGATGGGACTGTGGGAAAAGGCTGCCAAGTCGGTAACACGTGGTCTTGTAGCTTTGTAGGCGTTTAGTTCAGATTAATTCACAGAAGGATCCATGGGCAATCTCACAGGCAACAGTAAAGGTTTTGTGACCATAGCTCATCTGCCATCTCCACTTTGGGTTTAAACATTCAACAGGAAAGAACATCTGCACGCGGCGTTGTTCACCAGAACACTTTGTCCCACACTGAAGGCTTCTTTTTTATTATTAACCTCATGTGGGACGCACTGGGCTACAATCTCTAACACAGCCATTCTTCTCAAGGATGAGATTGATATTATGAAATGTAAAGGTAAGAGTAGAGCAGCTGCAGTGTGGTAGCAGGACCACTGCATTGCTAGTCCAAGAGCCTGCAGGTAAAGTCATGGAGTCATAGGGTCATAGGTTTAGAGCTGCAAGGAGCCTTAGAGGTTATCAGTATTCTCTTGGAAAAGAAATTACTGAGCTATAGAAAGTCAGAGCTACATTTTTCCCAGATTTTCCAGATCATTTTACAGGGGGGAGGGGAACAAAAGAGATTAAGGATCCTGTCCAAAGTTCCACAGGTACTATCAGAGTTGGGGTTTGACCCCAGATCCTTTGACTCCACAGTCAACATTCTGGTTTCAAATCCTGAACCTGAATTGCACTAGATGAGTGACCCTTAGGCAAGCCAGGTTTCAAATCCTGAACCTGAATTGCACTAGATGAGTGACCCTTAGGCAAGCCACGTTCACACCATGGAGATTTCCTCAGATGTAGAATGAAAGGGCTGGACTGAGTCAGAAGGCACACTTCAGAGGAAAGGGTGCTGAATTTGGAATGAAAGAAACCTGCATTCAAATCCCAGCTCTGCTGCTCACTACTTTCGTGACCTTGGGCATGTCATCTAAATTTCTTTGGGCTTGTTTACTCATTTATAAACTAACTGGTCTCTAAAGTCTTTTCCTGCTTTAAATCTATGATTTCTATTATTTCTAAATGTCCTGCTGGCTCCAAATCCTTGAATTATTGAAAAGAAAATGAAAGAGTCTAGTCAGGATGATTGAAATTACAAATGTTTAATAGTTATCATGAATGTCCAAATATATGCAGCAATAATAACATTTTTGTAATGCTTTATGATGTACACAGTGATTTCCTCCCAACTGCTCATTAAGTCAGCTAGGGCAAGCATTGTTGGGGGGTTTTTTTAATTTTACAGATGAGGAAACTGAGGCTCAGAAGTATGAATTGACTCTTTCCATTCAGTTTCCATTGTTTTCCTCTTGCTGCTGTTCTTTCCATTTACATTATGGTAATCATAGTGCATATTGTCACCTTCACTTTGCTTCTCTTTGAGCCATGTTTTTAACAAATTTGAATTTCTCCAAGACACTTTATCTCTCTAGGCCTTAGTTTCCTCTGAGACCTTCCATAGTTGTTAACCCAACTAGTACATTTCTGAACCAGGATTTGAACACAGGACTCCTGATTCCACATATAATATTTGCTGAAGCAAGCTAAAGAAAACTGTTATGCAAAACCATGATTTTTGCTTGAATAAGACTCAATACTGAATTATTGACACTTGGTTGACTCTGATCTCATGGACTGAGTACTCTCTTTATTGACATAGATCACAATCAATCCACACCTTTTTTGATTCTGTTCAACTCTTAACCATGGCCTTTCATAAATCCTCTACTGGGGGTCTATTCAGTGTTTTAGAGGCCTTCCCCTAGATCTCCTAGGCACTGTGTGGATGTGAATTCAGTATATGAGCTTTCCATGGATTATTCCCTCCTCCCACTCCATGACTGACTGGCCTTCTTTTCCAGTCATCTAGATTACTTACAATATCTCTTACACTACCTCTCCCACACAAGTTCCCACTGGGAACATTGCAGCCTATTCATTCTCATCCTGAGTCTCTCTGTTGGCTCTCAGCTTTGACTCTGTAGGAACAGTAATATTCCATGATCTCTAACCTCAGGGCATCACCACAAGAATATTATTAAAAGGATGGGCTGTTCTTCAGGTTATATATTGCTGTAAAGTACCTTGGAAATCGTGAAGTCCAACATTCTCTTATAATAGAAGGGGAAACTGAGGACCAAAGAAGGAAGTGTCATAGAGAAGTTTGGGTTTATCAAAAACATGACCATGTAGATAATGATACCATCATATAAATGGAAAGAATAGCAGCAGCAACAAAATAATAGAAACTGGATGCTGGAACATTATAATGGCCATGTTTGGCTCCAAAGAAGAGACTGTCAGCATCATGCTATCAAAACTATGGCTTCTGCTTGAACTTCCCTCTACTTCTTTGTAGGGGGAGGGGCTACAGAAGTGCATATAATTTCATACTTTTTTGATATGTTGGTTAGTTTTACAGATTTAATTTTTTTTTTTTACTATACAGGATAGTTCTCAGGAAACAGGATAGAGGAGGAATACGATGGGAAATGGAGTTGGCTTTCAAAACCAAAGCTATCAATGAAAATTATTTTTTTTCAACATTACTCATCTTCCTAAGGTCTAGGCTTAATTCTGGGCCCAATGTCCACCCAAGACGGATGAACAGCTCTTATCATTTGTCTGTTCAATTAGACCAGAGGCATTCTTTATCTCATAGGATTTTCCTGGGGCATTGCTAGTCAGAAGCTTTGGGCTAGCTGTAGCTCTAATTTGGGAAATTCATAGCATTACAAATAGGAATATCCAGAGGACTTTACATATGAAGGGAATGACACTTGGACTTGAATTCTGAGAGGCACATCTATAAGAATGACTTTATACCTCCTTTGGTAGAAACCATGACAGGCAATCACAAACCAAATTAATTATAATTGTTACATTTTTTTCAAGGAGTCTTCTTGGATTTTTACATATGCATGGGAGAGACTTCTTTGAAAGCCTTGAAGATTACATTTTATTCCACCAAATCGAATGTTTTGATACATTCAACAAACAATAAAATCAAGAGGATCTTGACTTCTCTACATTTTTCAGCTGATCATATGACTGTGAAATGTAATTATCTACGGAATCTCCTTTGCACACACCCATTGGTTCCCTTCTCATATCTTAAACAGGGATATGATCAATCTGTGTGTAGATTATTCTCATTAAAGTTTTGTAGGGATAGGAAAGTGGGCATATATGGGGTGGTAATTAATGATACTTTCTCAGTAACTTATTTTTGCTAATAATGTCAGAGGTTTTGTTCTCCCCCACACATCCCTGCCTAACTTTTTTGGTATCCTCTATTCTTTTAGAGACCCTGAGAATCAATCCTTCTATACCCTCAAAACTGTGTCATCCAGAATACTCCATGAGATTTTTGCACTGGCTGTCCACCCCTCATATCTGGGATACTCTCCTTCCCCACCTCTGCCCACTGGCTTTCTTGGCTTCCTTCAAGACAGCTCAAATTCTGCTTTCTTCAGAAGGCTGCCCCCAGTGCCTTCTCTCTAAGACTGCCTTCCATTTGCACTGTATATATCTTGTATGTACATAGCTATTTGCACACTACGTCCCCTATTTGAATATAAGTTTCTTGCGGGGAGAGAAGGAGTTTTTGCTTTTCTTTGTCCCCCAGAGCTTAGCACAGTGCCTGATACATAGTAAACATTTAATAAATGCTTGTTGACTAACTGTAACATCCAGCATGGTAGGATATGTTCTGAATGGACTTAGTCTTGTTCAGTTGTCCTCCCATCATTATGTTCTTTACTGCCATTTCTACTTTGCTTGAGTAGCAATGCCAGCAAAATGGCTCATGCTATTCTTACGTTTTACAGTTTACAGAGAGCTTTCCTAAGGAAGACATAAAAATGCCAGTCTAGGATATTTTGGATCCTTGTAATTGGTGAGCCTGCGTCTGCCAACTCCAGTGATATACAACGGCTGCACCTGTGCACAATGCCTTGAAAATATAAAAAGGGCATACTTACTAGTCAAATACAGGCTTCTTGAGGGTAGGGTTTGTTCCATTTTGTCTTTGTATTTCCTTTATTATATGGCTATGGACCATGGAACACAACAATCTCTAATGATTTGAAAATGAGGGAAGGCAATGCAGAAGCATATACATGTAGCAGCTATGAGCAGATTGCAACAATCTTAGAAACTTCTATGAAGAAGGTAAAAATGTCATCAGGGAAATGGATGATTGATGAAGAAATGGGGCTGGTCATGTGGCAATGATGAGCAATAATAGATGGGTGGACCAAACATTTCATAGGCATTCTTTTGAAGTGGTCTACCCTCAGCATGCTGGGGGCAACCCTCTGTGGTTAGCTCAGCATGCAGGATGGACAGGCATGGGTGGGCTCCCATCTGCATTATTGAACTGGGACATTCACACAGATAAGAACATATACTCACAGTTTGTGAGTACCCTCAGTGCCTAATATAATACTTTGCTCACAGAAAGGAAAATGTGTCAAAGTATAGAAAGTGCTTTGCACATCTTAAACATGCATAAATGGCACCTATTAATATCATAGTGTACTTTTGATTATATTACTATGTGCTTTATGAACACTTGTCAGACAGAATAAAAACTTTGCAAGATATTCCACTGAAAGTAAAGCTAAAGCCACCGTGGCAGCCAATTGACTCCTTTGGCTGTACCTGAAGCAGAATCTGAATTGAGGTATTCCTGACCCCAAGTCTGGCACTCTGTCCACTGCACCATATGGCTGTCACAATGACTGCATGTGCATGTGTGTATGTGTGTATGTACATGAGCCCGCATATGTGTTTGAGTGAGAAAGGAAAGAATATCAAATCTCTAATATTGTAAATGTGCAACAAGTCAAAGCAAAGGGCACTTTGAGTAAAAGATCTTTGGGGGCACCTAGGTGTTGCAGTGGATAGAGCAATACCAGCCCTGGAGTCAGGAGGACCCAGGTTCAAATCTGACCTCAGACACTTACTAGCTGTGTCACCCAGGGCAAGTCACTTAACCTCAACTGCCTTAAAAAAAGGTCTTTGAAAACCAAAACATGCTATGGAGTATGCCAAAAGTCATAGTGTAGCTATAAGCTTAAGCTTTAATATCTTAAAGCTACGCTAAGACTTTTGGGACACCCCGTATAGCTGATACTGTTTGTCTTAATCTCTCCAATCATAAATATAATATTACAAAGCTTGGTGCCACTGTTTGTGGAAGGCTATAGCTAGCTTGTCAATCACTCTTCAGTTCTGAGATCTGTAAAAAATATCTGCATATTGAGGGGCTCCACAGATACGGAAGGTCTCCACAGATGTGGATGGAGCAGCAGACAGATTGCCATCTCACCTACCCTCTATGCAGTTAAGCAGCTCTGCTCTCATGGTATGCAAAGAGGTTAAAGGTCAAACATTCTCTTTCTGGTGAGTTATTTTGGCTCTCTATGCTTTAGGGTGGGAAGGATTAGGCTAGATGAAATATTTTAAATAATATTTCATTTTATGGACGATAGGCATTTTTTATCCATTTAAATTTTCCTACATGGAGGAGCAGTATGATGAATTGCCTCAGAGCAGGGAGGGTCAGGGTTCAAGCCTCATTTCTGACACATGTTGGCTATGTGACCCTGGGCAAGTTGCTTAGCTTAGCATCTTGCTGCCCCAAGCAACTCTAAGTTGCAAAGCAAATGCTGACACTCACAGGTAGAGGAAGTTCCTCACCCTGAACTTTATCCCTGTGTTTCTGAATCAGAATTTTTAAAAAAGCTCGCAATTCTCCTCATCACTCTCTTTTTCTAGGTAGGAATCTGCATATTATGGAATCAGAGTTTTTGTGTTGGAAAGGACTTGGACGTAGTATAACTTGAAAGCTGGGAGAGACTTTTAAAAAATGTTTTAAATTATTAATTTATTTTTAGTTTTCAACAATCACTTCCATAAGCTTTTGAGTTTCAGATTTTTCCCCCTCCTTCCCCGCCTCCCTCCCCAAGACTGTGTGCAATCTGATATAGGCTATACATATACATTCCTATTAAACATATTTCCACATTAGTCATGTTGTAAAGAAGAATTAGAACCAACAGGAGGAATCACTAGAAAGAAGAAACAAAACAAAACAGAAGAAAACAAAAAGAGCAAATAGTATGCTTCAATCTGCATTCCAACTCCATAGTTCTTTCTCTGGATATGGGTAGCATCTTCCATCATGAGAGCTCAGAGAGACTTTAGAGATCATCTAGAAGTACAACACCCTTATTTTATAGATGAAGAGACTGAGACTCAGAAATGTTAAATGACTTGCCTAAGGTCATAGAGATGGTAACTCAGAGAGCCAAGGTTTGAACCTAAGTCTGACCCAGAATTCCATTGTCTGACCCAGAATTACAACATCAACAGAATCACAAGTCCAGTCTTCATATCTGTCCCTATCCTTGCAAAGACTGTTCTGTTGTAAAGTAATAGACTAGATACAGAATCATCAAATTTCAGAGCTGAAAGTAACCCCAGAGGAGAGAGGCTGCATGGGACATTTGAAGTGAGAGGACCTGGGTTTGAATCCTGTCTAGCCTTGAGCAAGTCACTTCATCTCTAACCTCTAAGGCTCCTTCTAGTTCTATATCTATGATCCTAAGATAGTAAGTCATCTCGTCAAAATTGTAATCAAAGAAAAATCATCTTTCTCACATCCCCAAATGGCCATCAAATCTCTATTGAATAACTAGGGAAAGACAGCCCATCCTACAACCCAAGGAAGTTTAGAACAGTCCTAATTGATGGAAAGTTTTTTGTCCTATCAATCCAAAATCATCTATTACTCATCACTCCTACTTCTGCCCTCTGGGACCAAGCAAAACAAGTATAAGGGGGAAAAACCTTTCCAAGTGACAAGCCTTCAAATGCTTGATGAGCACAGTGTCCAAATACAGCAAGAAGCCCTTCACCACAGCCTGGCACACAGTAGTCTGGCAGGTGCTGAGTTTTTCCTCTATGACTCAGCTGACTGGGCTGCACATCACTCCCATCAGGGCTGCGAATGGGGAGGTGTGATTACAACAGCAAGTGATTTCTCAAAAACTGCAGTGTTGTGGAATGGAGAGGGAGAGGAGAATCTCCCAATGGGCTGCAGATGGTAAAATGAGTCCCATTAGACTGGTGATAGAGGGTTTGGATTCTACAAATATCAGAAAAAAGAAGAAAGAAAAAACTACTACTTACCAGCCTAGTTTGGCTCCAGCTCAGCTGAACAGCTGTATAGCTAAAGGAATCAAATGAAAGGTTGGGGAGAGGGAGGGAAGGGAGGGGAGGCTGCCTAGGCAAAGGCGGTTAACTGCTCAGGTGCCACAGATTTGCCCACAAAATGAGTGGAACAATGTCGTCACTAAGCAGAAGAGCAGACTTTCCATTTGACCAGTTCTACAACTGATTCCTCATTTTATTAAGAGACTAAATCTCGTATACCTATTAAAAATGTGTGTATGTGTGTACATGTGTACACACACACACACACACACACACACACACACCACTCAAACTCATTCACAAAATGGACCATGTGGAAATTAGCAGATAACAGCTGCCTAACTGACATATTGAAAAAGCTACTGGATTTGGAGCCAGTCTCTGGTTTGCATCCTGGCTCTGCCACTTATAAAACATATGACACTGGGAAAGTATATTTCACTTCTCTGAAATTCAATTTCTTCATCTATAAAGTGGGAGGGGGATTTAGACTAACCTAGCATGGTGTAATGGATTGAAGAACCAGCCTGAAGGTCAAGAGAACATAAGGTCAAGTTGCCTCTGACACATATTGGTTGTGTGACCCTGTACAAGTCACTGAACCTCTCAATGATCTCTTTAATGGCCATCAATGCCATCTCTTTAAGACTTCAAGTTGAAGAGATGTTGATGGATGGAGTCCCCTATACCAATAAAATCACAAGTCGAGTCCTTGTATCTATACCTATCCCATCAATCAATCAACAAGCACTTGTTAAGCACTTATAACATGCCACGCACTGAACTAGGCTCTGTTCGTACAAAAACAAAAATGAAACAGCCTTGAAACTCAAGAAGTTTAGAGTCTATTGGGGAAAACAACAAGTTCACATATATTTTAAAAAATATACAAAGCACAAAAAAGATTATTTCATGGAGGGGGTATGAACATCTGGGGGAAGTTGGAAAAGGACTGAGCCTTGAAGGAAAGTGGGGACCCTAAAGGAAGGTAAAGAAGGCAGGCATTCAAAACATGGAGAACAGCCAATTCAAGTAATTAAAGATGGGAGAAAAGAGTATCATATATGAGGAACAAGAAGACAGCTTGTCTAGAAGGGATAATTCATGAAAGGTCAAAATATTGTGGGCAACAGAATTAATAAGACTTGTCAACTGATTGGATATATTGAATAAAGAATAAAGAGAAGGAGGAGAAAGAAGAAAGAGGAGGAGAGAAGCCCAAGACAGAGCCTTGGAGTACACTCATAGTTGGGGATGAGATATGAATGATGATCTAGTAAAGAAGAGTGAGTAGGAATAGTCCCACCAGGTTAAGAAAACCAATAGCAGTGTCACAAAAATCTAAAGAAAAAGTATCCCGAAGTAGACAGCAGTCAATAGCATCAAATGCTACAGAGAGGTAAAGAAGGAAAAGGACCAAGGAAAGGTTCTTGGAGTTGGCACTTAAGAACTCATTGGTAACTGAAGAGAAGAATTTCAGTTGAGGGATGGTGAAAGCAGTTTCCAAGAACAACCAATGTGTACATTTTCTAGGAATCTTACTCTGAAAATGAGGAGATGTAGGGACAGTAGCTCGTGTGGATAACAAGGTCAAGTAAGATTCGCTTTCATTTGCTTGTTGATTTTAAGAAATAGGAAGGCCTGAGTGTATTTGTAGGAAGCAAGGAAAGAATAAGTAAATA